>NC_062545.1:50796334-51418221 GCF_016906955.1 Phacochoerus africanus | reverse complement strand
TGGAGAACTGGAGACAGGTAGAGAAAAAATCCTCCCTGTACAACAGATAACGGTGTTTGTATAGTGCTGAGAAAAGGTATGGAGTCAGCACAAAGGCTGTGTCTGAATGAAGCCAAAATAGTAGAGGCAGATGGAAATTAATCAATTTACAAAAATCCAGATGTTTTATGTACTCAGAGCCAAGCATCTGAATCTTGGCTGCCTGAGATTTTCATGTTTCCTCCAGATATTTTCTTTCAGGTGGGCATTGTCGTAATCTCACATGCCTGATCTTACTATAATTTACCATGATGTTCCAAATTTAAAGTGGGCTATGGCAAGAATAAGGATAGGATTGCACAACCCACTTTTCATGTTTTAGTAGAAATGATGTTAAAGGATTTTTAAAAAATAAAATCATGCCTCTCTTACAAATGTCAAATGAATGTGTGTCACGGATTTCCTTTAACTCGAAAATTAATGAGGAAAACAGTTGGTTCAAATGAGAAATCTTAGATCCTTATATGGGTAGATGTATACATTTAAGGGAATTTTGAAGTGAAATTACAAATAGATGCAAAGTGGGTTTATCCACAGGGCAATAGTCAATTGCATTTCACCAGACACAATTATTTTTTATTTCTATGGAAAAGAATCATTTGCATTATTTTCAGTTTTCTGCAAGTACAGAGCTGTAAAATAGCTCAAAGACTATGAAATGTGGAGATCACCCAGAAGAATGCACTTAACAGGACACTGACAAGTCTTTTTTATTCCAATTTTAAAGTCTTTATCACAATTATTTGTTAAAGACTGTGTTTAGTAAATTAAAATTATTTATGTATATAAATATTTCTGAATTCCCACAGGACTCTTACCTAATATTGCCTAATTTACCACTTTCTTAGACACTCCTAATTATATTACTGATTCTCGTATATCAGTATGCCTTGCTGCAGTCCTTTGTTTTAATTGCCTCCTATTTCCCTGTGGGTGAGGGAGGAATTCCTGTCCCTGTAACCCTCAGGGTTGGCCAAGCACACAACCCTAGCACTGGGCAGATGGCAAAACCACAGTTTCTTAGTCACATGTACTCATGGCCAGGGCTGGGGGACACTGTGCCATCCAGGGCCACACAGGGCTACATTCTGTGTGGGAGCAGAGTGAAAAGCCAGGGCTGTGGGAGGCAGGCTTTGTAGTACCAAGAGGATGAGGTGCTCCCTAGTTCCCACAAGAGGGTGTGATTGGTGTGTTTGACCAAGTCCACACACTAGAAAGGAACTGAAACCCACTACCCAGGGATCAGCAAGAGCTGCCCCTCGTCTGTTTGATCAGGAGGGTTGATTAAGTGGGGGACCTTCTCTGCTGGAGTGAGTGGGAAGGGAGACTCATGTTAGCCATTTGTGGTCCTATCCCACTTTTACCAGGCATCAAGGCAGCAAGTAACAGGGAGCTTTCATCTCAGGCCTGAGGTCACACTTCTTCAGAGCAACACTAAATCTACCCATTGACTAAACAATTTCTTGAGCTCCTACTATGTGCTGGGTGCTGTTCCAGGCTCTGGACATGCAGCAGTGGAAAAGTAAAGATCTCCATCTTTCATTCCACGGAGAGTCAGTAAACAAAGTTAAAATATAAGGTATAACAGGTTGAAAGGGGGAATGAAGAAATTGTAAGCAGGGGCTGGAGAAAGGACAGGAAGCGGGGTGGGAGGTGAGTGGAGTGCTGCACTGAGATTTTAAATGTGCTGATGGAGAGGTTCACAATGAAGACGACATTCAAGATTGGAACTTGTGAGCCAGGAGGCTCTCTGGTGAAAGACTTGGAGGTGGAGAGGTCAGCAGGTACCATGGATGTGTAGCAGATGTCCTTGTTCCAGTGTCCAGGATGATTTAAGGATGAGCTGAGAGGAAAAGAAGGAGATGAGGGTCCCACTGAGACACAGAATTCCAAGTATGAATGGAGCAGGACTTTCTAGCCTTTAATTTTTACTGAAAGAGTTGAGAACCCATTGAAGGCATTTGCACAAAAGAACCACCTGGCCCTTCATTTAACTAGTTTTTCTCTTTCTTCTCTCAGAAGAACTAGAGAAGACTGAGACTGTAAAGGCTGCTCAACAAGTTGTTATCCATTAATTGCAAAGGAGGAAATCCCTCCCTTTACAGCTACAATTTTCTACCATGATCACATGGTAGGTTGATGATGTAGGTGCCTTCTCACCTGAAACACATGCTCATGGCAGAGAGATGGACACTCAGAAAATTCGGCTTACATACAGTCAAGTTTTTGAGGCAATTCCTATTTTTTCCCTGATCATATGCAGATCTGGACCTTCCTGACGTAGAAAACTGGGGGAGAGATGAAACTAAGACACTTAAATGCAGTAAAGGATATATAGTCTTTCCCTGCTCATGCAAATTCTGGAATTTCCCTCAGCATCCCTTCCAGGACAAGGGATGTTTGAACTTTAACGCATTAAACATATTTCAACTTGCTTTTCTTCTTCATAAATATTTGTTTATAATGGGAATTTATTCATTGTATGGCTGTTATAAATTTATACTGGGATGCACTCTTAAAATTTTTCCTTCTGTGAACAAGTTCAGATATATAAACAGCATATGTTATAAAGTCTGAGATCAGATACATGGTGCGATTTGACAGACAAGACTCATAATTTAGTTACCCTCTCTTCCTTTCCCCCTCCTTGGTCATGGATTTGGTGTTTTCACCATGAGCATTTAGAGTTGTTGGTATGTATAACAAAGAGTTGGAGATGACTAGAGAAAATTGGAAGAAATTACTTCATGAGGTCAAATATGTCATTCTGAGCCTTAAAGCTGCTGGGTCGGCTTTAATGAGGCCAAACAGCCCTCATCATCAAGACACAACTCAGGCATGAGTTGATGAAGAAACTTCTTCCTCTGCTCTCCTTCTTGCCTTTCCCAGAACTGACCATGCACACGTCATACCCGATCTTCATTATTATTATTACTGTGTATAAGGTACTCTGTACATAGAAGTCTGTCTCCTATTAGATTAGAGGCAATTTAAGGGCAGGTACCACAAATTCATCATGCTTTTATCCTGAACACCAAGCCCAATGCCTTGCACATGAAGGATTCAAGAAATACTTTTTTTTGCTTTTTTTTTTTCTCTAATGGCCGCACCTGTAGCATTTGGAAGTTCCTGGACCAGGAATGGCATTCCAGCCACAGCTGCAGCAACAGTGGATCTGCAACCCACTGTACCAGACCAGGTAACCTCTGAAAAATATTGGGTTTTTTGTTTGCTTTTTGTATTTTTAGGGCGGTACCCTAGCGTATGGGAGTTCCCAAGCTAGGGTTCTAATAGGGGCTGCAGCTGCCGGCCTATACCACAGCTCAGAGCAACTCCAGATCCTTAAGCCACTGGGTGGGGCCAGGGATCAAACCTGCGTCCTCACTGATATTAGTCGGGTTTGTTACCACTGAGCCCCAACAAGAATTCCCAAGAAATATCATTGACTGGGAGAAACGATGCTCTACCATTTGAAAAGCAAGCCTAATTCAGCTTTATGATTTGAGGAAGGTCATTCTTTTTCAGAGGCATCATCATTATACAACAGAGCCACTATTGGCAGCAGAGTTCGGTATATAAAGAGACATAGAATCATTCATTTTTAAATAATTCTCTTTTTCATAATTATGTTACAAGGTATTTATTTAATAGAAATTTTCTCATATTTTCCAGAGGCATCATCAATGAAGAACCCATTTTCAGTGGTTCTAAGAGTCTAGCTGATATTTGTCTTTTGTGCAAACTCTTGCTTTGTGTTAGAAAAACCACTTTGCTGATATTTTTTTAGGGATGCACACGTAATGAGCACACCTGACCACAGCTCTGGGGAAACTGTAACTGGTGAAACATCCAAATGCCCACATCACAGAAGAGTATTTAGGCATGCTACATTCTACTTTTTTTAAAGTATGGAGTGCCTACTTGGAGGGTACCATGACCCGACTAGGATTATTATGATACTCAATAATGTTTTTCACTTTCTCTTACAGGCCCAGAGATATGCTGTTGAGGCTTCCTGTTCTGGAGGAGAGGCCTAAGACAGGAAGTGTAAGACCAGGGCACTACACATCAGGGGCCTCTAGAAGAGGGAGGGACCACAAAGGTCCTTTGAAAGACCTGCACTGACTCCAATGGCGATCCTTTAAAGCGTTTCCCGATCTGTGCTATGAAGGCCTCCTATACCTTACAGGGCTTCACTGATTCTGCCAAACATGATAGCTACTGGTTTGGGGAAGAGATGACTCGTGGCAATAGCCTGGGAAAGAATACTGATAAGGCTGGTGGCCTGGGCTCAGGGGCAGTGGACCCTGGTGAGAAGTGACCAGCAGCAGCCAGAAGAGCTTTAAGCGAATTTGAGACTCTCAGAAGGATGCTCACTCATGTTGGAGAACAATCCTGGGCTTCCTTGGGTCAGGCAGGATGGGACCCAACTGGTGGTTGTTTGCCCAACAAAAGGGGATACCTGGAAAACTGGAAAGATTGGGCCACTGGGGTTACAAACAGATGGCTGTTCTCAAAGAATGTTTAAGGTAAGACTGAAATAACTATAATGTTCCTTCTGAGGAGCAAAGGGTTTCAGTGAAGGTCCCATCACCTCTCTGTCTACTTCTAGACCCAATCAAGGGCATCCTGGACCAAAAAAAAGCCCCAGAGTCTGGCAGATGCTCAGGAATCTGCCCTTCAAGTCCTAAGAGCAGGTGAATGAGGAGTGTGAACCCAGCGACATGGGAAGAGGAGGAAAACGGACAGAGGAGAAATGGAACAGTACCCCAGGGAGGGCGTTCTGACAATATGGACCAAGGTCAGGGTGATACTTGAGCCAGCAGGTACCACACACCACGCTGACCAAGGGAGACAAAGGACCGCACCTCCAGGCTAGTGGGATGTCAGCAGGCAGTCCTGCACACACAGATGGCCTCCAGTTGTCCCTACCTGTTGGCCCAGACACCCCCATGCTGATCAGAGGGACCGCCTCATCAGGAAAAGCATCCTGCGTGTGGGAAGGAGTTTTCTAAAGGTGGAGTTGTGCATCGTGGGTAAAGAAATCGACCACTTGGACAGACTCCTTCCCCCATGAGCCCATTTTTCTCCCCCTCTCCAACCCTACTCTTTACTGGGCGCAAGTTGGAGCTGTGTTTCTTATCCCACCCCGCCCCCCTCCAACTTTCCACTTTCCAGTGTGTTCTGCAGCGTGCACTCAGCTCTTTGGAATTCTGTGGGTGGCAGGGGTTTTCTCCTCCATTTCATGTGCTCAGCGATGTGGAAAGGGAAGAACTGTGAACTCTGACACTTTCTTTTTGTGAACATTTTGATGAAAGGACAAGTGATAGTCACAAATCTTCAAGCAGGTGGCGGAGGAGATGTGGAAGCACCTTATTTAGCACCACCAGCAGCTCCTTTCTGGACCAACCCAAAATGCTGGCATGTGCCCAGCAGCCCAATTTGGAGACAATCCTATTTATTCAAGCCCCAAATAGAATAAGCTAGGCAGAGGTTCATTGCATAAATAGCCATTCTCTCCCTTCTCTAAGCCCTAGATCTGTCCTTCTTGCACCCGAGTCATCTCTGCTGTTTCTCTTTTCATTAAATTCCTTTGAAGTGATGGATTATTTTTTCTGTCTTTGAAAATTCCTTCTGGCTAGTGGATTTCAGAAGTGCCAGTGCTTTAAACCTTTCCCTTCTCTTTTGAATTAATACTGTACTCCACATTTTTTTCGTTCCATTTGGGGGGACCAACTACTGTGTTGTTTTATATTACATTTTCATTTCAGAACTGTTTGAAAATGGAACTCACGCCATGCATGTGAATATTTTGCCTCCTCTTAGCTGATTTAATCAGCATGGATACCATTATTCATGCAATTGCATGAATAATTTATTTCACTGTTGTAAAAGTTTAATAAAAGTTTTCTTGTCTTTATCAAATTCCATGTTACTCTTTGTTCATTTTACAGCAGCAGCATAATCAGAATATAAAGCAGTCCATATCAAAAAGCAGTGAATGGCACGGACTGCAGCATTGAAACTCTTGTGTCTACTTTATCGCCATTTTACAAATGATTAAAGATTTCATACATGGAGAAAATAGAGTAGTTCTATAGATCTAACATGACCGGCACTGACCTATCAATGCCTCTTATAGGTTGGGAAAAATTTGGAATCACATTGTTACAACTGAAATGCCCAACCTCATTTTGTACTATCCAACAGAAAACATGGTTCTATATCTAAATCTACATGTAAATAAAGTCACATTTTTATCAAACTCTGGATGCTGAAATTGTAGATACACTCTTCATGTAGTCAGGTGCTATGTAGCTGAAAGGTAGAAATTAATTCAAGATGGCTACGAAGAATCCAAGAAGGCATTTATCTGATAAAAGATAAAAGAATATGTGACATACGATGTAACTACAGAGGAAAAAGCAGTCTTGGTCACAGTCCAGAAAGTGTTCATTTGCTGGCAAAGGTATACAATCACTTATCTTAAACTTTTGGAACCAGGATGTGTCTTATAAACCAGAATTTGGGGGATTTTAAAGAGAAAATATAATAATCTACTATGTATCATGAAACGTGACTTGCAGGACCTAGAGTAGACGCTTACAGTAAAATGTTCAGTATTTCTTCAGCCAAAATTAAAATGTTCACTATACATGGGTTAATTAATAACTAGAAATACTTTTGTGTTAGTTCAGATAAGGTTGTGCTGCCAAATGAGGTCGGATCTGGTCAGGTTTTACTATAAATTAACCATTTTGGCTCTTTGCAATTGTGGATTGGTACCTACATATCAGTAAACATCAATGAGTGCCTGCATGGTCTACTGTGCTAGACCCCTACTCACGTCAAATGTGACAAAGTCACTTCTCCCAAGGAGCATAGAGTCTAATTGATAAGACATCAAGCAAACCAATAGTTACATGTTTACATTGTATCTATTTCCAAAATTAACACATAATAATTTAAAGTGACGACATTTTGTGGAATATATAGTGATCCCTGGAAGAAATAGGAGCATCCTTATAAAATATAGTAAAATTAATAAACATGGAGTTCCTATGTGGCTCACTGGGTTAAGGATCCAACATTGTCACAGCTGCAGCTGGGGTTGCTGCTACGGCACAGGTTTGGTCCCTGGCCCAGGAACTTCCACATGCTGAGGGCACAACCAAAAATAAAATAAAATAAAATAATACATATACTGACTGCACTCTCTTTCTCTCTTAAATACAATATCTAGTTTTGGTCTTCCTATGATCACAGAATTATAAGAAATTGTAGAGTTCCCAGAAAAGAGGAAGAAAAAATATTAATGGTATCAAAGTGTGTGTATATAAAATATAATATATGTATATATTATATATGGTAAGTAAAAGTCTGAGGCTGTATAAAAAAGGTTATATTCCTATATTTATGAAGAAGGCTATCTATAAGTTATACGATTTAAAAAATCTTGCTTCTGGACAGAAGAATAAGAAATGGAATTTAGTTGAATCAAAAGATTTAAGGTCTTGGAGGGAGCTCCCGCTGTGGCTCAGTGGTTAATGAATCCGACTAGGAACCATGAGGTTGCGGGTTCGATCTCTGACTTCACTTAGTGGGTTGAAGATCCAGCATTGCCGTGAGCTGTGGTGTAGGTCACAGACACGGATCAGATCCCACATTGCTGTGGCTGTGGCATAGGCTGAAAACTACAGCTCCAATTAGACCCCTAGCCTGGGAACCTCCATATGCCATGAGTGTGGCCTTAGAAAAGACAAAAAAAAAACAAAAAAAAAGACTTAAGGTCTTTGAGTTCCCTGATGGTTCAGTGGGTTAAGGATCTGGTGTTGTCTCTGCTGTGGCATGGGTTCCATCCCTGGCCTGGAAACTTCCATGTGCCACAGGTGCAAGCATAAAAAAAGAGATTTAAGGTCTTGAAGCATTAGTCATATATATGTATTTTGTTATAGCAATTTCCTATAAATATTATTTAACTATTATCTGTAATTAAATAATTGCATAATTCAATTGATGTGATTATAATTATTACATATTTCTATTTTTTTAATTCTTGATGAATAACATCACTTCTGGCTCTTGTTTGCAAACATCAGAAATAACCGACTGTTCAAAGCAGAAAAGGAATAGGGTATAGGCACTTCTGGTTAAGATGTATAGAGTCATGAGGCCACTGTTCCCACTCTAACAAACAGAACAATGCAAACAAATTATAAAATCATGGTTTTGATTTCTTTCCTATTAGAGAGCTGAGGATAAAAAAATATATAAGTGAATTAACTTCCAGAAAGGGAAGAATAATTCCTAGGAAGAGAAGAAACCAACCCATGGGCACAGAGGAGGAGAAGCAAAACCATCAAGGACAGAGGTAAGGAGAAACCAGCCCAAATTTTAATAAGTCTTTACTAGGCACATGTGGCTGTTGTGATAGGTGGGAATCCCAAAGAGGTCTGAACATCAGATTATCAGTCTTATCCCAAAGGGCCTTCACCAACACATGCATGTCAGTTGCAGCAGGAAACAGAGAGCCATCCCTGCCCCTGAGGCCTCAGAGTGTGCACACAGTGGTGCTCCTAAACCTGAAGACAGGGGAAGGAGGAAGAGAGTTCCTCTAAGTGTGCAGTGACTGAAAGCTGGGGACATGACAACAGAGCAGAGAAACATCATCCCTCAAGTCACTCAGGACCTCTATCTGAGGGCAAGAAGGTAGAAATCCAAAAGCTAAGGGCAAAGCAGTAAAGTAGAAACAGATTTAGTAAGTCTCTTATGAGCCAAGAGAGCACCACAAGAAACCCAAAGATGGGTGACATGGAAAGAAAGATACTGGACTTTGAAACGGAAAGAATCATATTGGTGCTCAGGTCAACTAATTCTGATCACCTCTCATAAAACATTAGAAACCTCTGGTGAACTAATGGATCTAACAAAAACTACAACAAACTTTACACCCACCTCAGCTCAGAATAGGTTGCCTCAGTTTCATCACCTTCAGTCTGTCCCAGGCAGAGGCATTCCTTTTTCTTAAGTCAATAATATTTACAGTCTTTTGGGGATTTCCTGGTGGCTCAGCAGGTTAGGATCCAGTGCTGTCACCTACGTGGCTCAGGTCTCTGCTGTGGCATAGTTTTGATCCCTGGCCACAGAACTTCCACATCCCACAGGTACAGCCAAAGTAGTAATAATAATAATAATAATAATAATAATAACAACAATTACAGTCCTTTACCTCATAATTTCTGGAATAAAATTTGAAAATTTTATGGTATTCAGGTATTCAGCACATTGTGATCCCTCAACACAATAAACAGTCGACAGAAGTAAACCCAAATTCCAAAATGTTAGAATTATCAAATAAGAATTTTAATATAAATGTGCCTTAAAAATAATGGAAAAGGTGGCCAACATATGGATACAAATGGGGAATTTTATTTCTTTCTAGTAGTAGGAGCTCTTATAAAAAAAAAAAGAAGAAGAAAAGAAAAAACATTCTAGGATTTATGAATATAATATCATAAATATTGAATTTATTCAATTATATTAGAGTGCCTAGAAAAGCAGGAGAAAGGATCAGTAAATTCAGAGACAAGTTAATTGAAATCACCCAACTATAATGAAAAGAGAAACAAAATATTAAAATAAATGAGAAAATCATCCAAAATCATCAAATGCACATGTAGTGGATTCCAAAAAAGTAGATTAGGAAGAAAATGGAGCCAAAGAAGTAATCAAAGAGATGGCCAGAAAGGTCCAAAACTATTGACAGCTATCAACTCACAAATCCAAGTTAAAAAAAAAAAAAGAAAAGAAAAGAAAAAGTAGTGAATCTGGAATTCCCTGGTGGCCCAACAGGTAAGGATTCTGTATTATCACTGCTTTTGGTTCGTTTTCCTCTGTGGCATGAGTTTGATCCCTAGGCCAATATGCTATAGGTACAGCCAAAAGAAAAAAAAAAATGTAGCGAATCTCAAACAGGATAAATATAAAGTCAAACATCAGAAAACAGAAGCTAAAGAGAAAATCTCAAAAGCAGATACACACATACACACAATATATCCCAGTGAAAAAAATGATAAAAGTTATAGCACACTTCTCATCTGAGACAACAAAAGCCATATAACAATGGCATAACTCTTTAAAATGCTGAAGGAAAATGAAAACTGTCAATTTAAAATTCTATACCTTGTGAAAATATCATTTAAAAATTAAGGCAAAACAAAAATTTTTTCACACAGATAAAACCTGAAAGAGTTTGGCTCTCACAGAAGTGCATTAAAAAGGAATGCTGAAAGCAATTCTTTGGTCTAGACGGGATCAGACAATACCCAATGAAAAATAAGTTAGCTCAGGTCACATGGTCATCTATTGTTTCATGTTCAGATATTCAGTTTCTGCAAAATCTCAGAAGCAAACCAAGAGTTATTTTTCAAAAGAAAAAGAGTATACTGATTTTTCTCCACCCTCTCTGTTCTGATTTTTCTACTCAGACTTTATACAAGCTCCACCCTAATCTGTCATAAACATTTCAAATATCATTGGATTTCCTGAATCTAAGAGTTAATGGTGGAGCTGCTTTTAATGAAGCCTGACTTAGCTAAATTCTCTTTTCTTTGCTCTGGAACATATTTATTGCAAAGATATCTCAAAATATATCATGAACATTATAGCTGAAGCAAATAAAATATGTATGATGAGTTATAGCATAATCTGAAATAATGTAGTAATTCATTTGATAAACATCCTGTTCTGGTCTTTTTTTTTTTTTTTTTTTTTGCTGAGTGATAAACCACCCCAAAATTTAGTGGTTTAAAGCTGCAACCATCATTTATTTTACAAATTGCAATTTTTCATGTCCCCATGAGAAAATGACAGCTTCTTTGTTTCACATAGTGTCAACTGGAGTAGCCTATGTAGTGCTAAATGATGTACTTCCAAGAGGGCTCAATGACATACCTGTTAAACTGGTGACAACTGTTGGCTGGAGACTTAGTTGAGGTAGTTTTTCAGTGGTTTCAGTTCCTCGCTTGTGAGCATCTCCATGTGGCTGCTTGGGCTTCCTGACAACCTGGTAGCTCAGTTCCAACAGCAAAAACTCCCATAATACAGAACATGGAAATCGCTCATCTCTTAAAATTTGAACCTGGAAACAGTCACACCATCATTCACACTGTGTTCTATTCCTCAAAAAAGTCATCACATCCACCCAGAGTCAAGGGACAGGGCAAGGTCCCCACCTTATAATGGGAAAAGTGCCAAAGAAATTCATCTCAAATCACCATGCATCCTCTACCCCTTTGCATCTTCTTATAATTTGATTGTTTACAAAACACTTTCTCATACATTTCTCATTTAATTTTTACAACTGCCATTTATGCAAAAGGGGTAGAAATATTTATACCAGTTTATATAAAAAACTGAGGTTCAGAGATATTGACTATCTCAGCTTATTTTATGAAGTCAGAACCTGACTCTAAGTTTTACAGTACCAAATCTAGATTTGTTATTATCTTCATTACAACTTGCAAAAGATTTCTATTTTAGGCTCATTATATACTAAGAGCCCTAAATCCCAATTTTTTATGGATAATGGATTTGTCAAGCAATCTCAGAATCATATCATTCTAAAATTTGATTAGAATGCTTCAACCTCACTATTACAATTATGGGAGTGTCTGGAGACCCTCTTGCCATAAATTATCTTGCCCTGTTTTGTTGGCTTTGGTTATGAATGCTCAACCAATATACCAATTCTTTCCTTTTATCAAGTGCATCTCAAATCTTGCCTTCACTGCTAAACCTCCTCTAATTGCCCCAGCTGGAGGCCCTGTGTCCCTTCTCTGGACTACGTCCCTGCACCACTTACTGCTCTACCACACAGCATTTTTCACACACTATTTCCTGTAGCATCTCTGAGTACACCTTGCCTCTAAAATTTAAGAACATAGGCTGAAAGACAATGACTCATATTTTTTTTTCATTGCTTACAGAGTCCGGTGAGGTCATTTACAGACGGCAATGACTCAATAAATACCGATTAGAAGAAATAGGTAAGAATTTAAAGAAAGTGTAGTACAAATTGTTTACATAAGTAAATGATTATGTCTTGAATTACAAAGTAAACTGTTACCATTACATCATTACCTAAAATACATAATAGAGATTTTCAGTCAAGATAGTGCCATAAGTTTATGCTCTGATACACCCTTCTGCTCCAAACACATGCCAAAAAAATGATTTAAACAATTTCAAAGAAAGCCAAAAAGTAAGATCCAGGTTAAAAGTATAATATGATTAAAAAAAATTTGGTGTTACACAAACAGAAGAAATACAAATCGATAAGCCGGACAAAGTTGCAGGCTGGGTGGTTTCTTAGGTTAGAAGCAGGCATTGCCAAGTAGGAGCTTACTCCCAAATGACACCTGGGTTCTGAAGCAGGCATTAGATGAAGCTAGTGGCTATGGTGTCTACCTTCTTCTCTGATTTAAAAAAAAAAAAAAAGAGGCTCAGAACATACTACTAATATTTATCCTCAGCTAAGGGTTAACACTGTGAGTCAAGAGAGGCTGAAGGTGGAGAGCACTGTAAAATGAGACAAACTGCTCTTCTGGTTTGATGACTGGATGCGCAAGCCTCCCACAATCACCAGGAATGAAAGAAGCATCAGATTAGAGGGCCTTAGAAGGCTGGTTTCTGTTCTGCAGAGTGCCCAAGCTGGAAAGAAACAGCTAGAAGGGAGAGAAGACATGGGAGAGAGACAAAAGGAAGAACAACACTTACCAAACAAAAACGTTTCCACTCCAAAAGAGCTTGTAATCCACAACTTGAAAAAAATACACAAAGAAATACAGTCCTGAGAAGCACTTCCCGGAGTTCTCTCATGGCACAGCGGGTTAAGGATCCAGCACTGTTGCTGCCTCAACTTGCGTCACTGCTATGGTACAGGTTTGATCCCTGGCCCAGGAACTTCTGTATGGCATGGGTGAAAGGAAGGAAGGAAGGAAGGAAGGAAGAGAGAAAGAGAGAAGGAGAGAAGAGAGAAAGAGAAAAAGAAAGAAAGAGAGAAAGAAGAAAGAAAGAAAGAAAGAAAGAAAGAAAGAAAGAAAGAAAGAAAGAAAGAAAGAGAGAGAGAAAGAAAGAAAGAAAAGAGAGAGAGAGGGAGAAAGAAAAGAAAGAAAGAGAGAAAGAAAGAAAGAGAGAAAGAGAGAAAGAGAGAAAGAGAGAAAGAAAGAAAAGAAAGAAAGAAAGAAAAAGAAAGAAATAAGACAGAAAGAAAGAAAGAAAGAAAGAAAGAAAGAAAGAAGGAAAGAAAGAAGGAAGGAAGGAAGAAGAAGGAAAGGAAGGCAGGCAGGCGGGCTTCCAGAAGAAATTAATGTTGTAAAATAGTCTGACAAATTTTAGAAGAATGTTTAAGATGACCAAAAGAAAAAACAATGAGGTCCTGTTATCCGTTTAAAGCAAGTGTCTGCAAACTTTTTTTGATAAAGTGCCAGTTCATAAATACAAAAGTAGCTCTGCTGGCTATACTGTCTCTTCTGTAACTATTCAACTCTGTTGTTACAGCAAGAAAGCAGCCATACACAATATATAAATGAATGGGTGTGGGTGTGTTCCAATAAGATGGTATTTATAGAAACAGCAATGAGCCAGATAGGGTTGAACCATAGTTGCAGACTACTGATTTAAAGAAACATAGAATTATGAAACAAAAACAGGAAGAATTATAAGAGGAATTTGTATATATAAAAAAATTAAAAATTAGAAAGCTTGAAATAAAAAATATGATCATGGATATAGAACAATGGTCAAAAAATTGATGAATTGCTTTTTAAAAACAAAGCAAAAAAAAGCTATAGTTAAAGACTATTACAAATTCTGTTAAACTTGGGGGGATAAAAATATTAAATGAATTTTAGAGTTTTTTAAGAAAATAAGTATAATTTAGTGGGTATGTTTAAGACATATTTAAGAAAACTTTTAAAATAATAAGAATACAATCCATAGCTTCCATCCCAGCAGAGGGGAATAAAAGGTAGAGTCAACAGTGCCAAGCACAAACATCCTGTTTTCTGTACACACATGGTAACACTGCGTTGCCCAGCCCATTTGAGTTCAGAATTGACCGAGATACTCTTTTTGGTTAATGTCATAGGGTGGAAGTGTCACTGGTGGATGGCAGCTTGAAGAGCCAAGTGGTGTTTGGCATAGTCTCCCTTCTCTGCCTACCTTACAGAAGCATGCATTCAGATGGAACCAGTGTTAGTTGGAGTTCCTGTGAATAAATGAGCCATCCTACAACAATCTTGTAGAATGAGTGGCAAATAATCTTGATTTGAAGCAACAAAACTAGGGATTTATTATTCCAGTTTTCAAGCCTTTCCAGACTCACTCATAGGTTTTAGCTGTCCAATTGAAATCATGAAACAAGTTAAAAGTTAAAAAAAAAAAAAAAAAGGCTGGAAAACAGTAAGACTAAATATGTAATAAATAACAATAAATCTAAGTAGGTTAAAAGTATCTATTAAAAGAAAGACTTGGGAGTTCCCTTCATGGCTCAGTTGTTAATGAACCCGACTAGGATCCATGAGGATGCAGGTTCGATCCCTGGCCTTGCTCAGTGGGTTAAGGATCTGGCATTGCCATTAGCTGTGGTGTAGGTCACAGATGCACCTCAGATCCTGTGTTTCTGTGGCTGTGGTGCAGGCCAACAGCTGTAACTCGGACTGAATTTAAAATCATATTCTTTATTTTTTTTTCTTTTTCATTATGGTCTATCAAGGACCATACATAGTTGGAGATTGTTGGTTATCCATCCTATATAGAATAGTTTGCACCTGCTAATCCCAAACTCCCAATCCATCCCTCCCCACACTCCCTTCCCCTTGGCAACAACAAGTCTGTTCTCTATGTCTGCTGTCCATATCTGTCAGTTTGTTTCTGTTTTGTAAATAAATTCCTTTGTATCACTTTTTTGTATTCCGTATATAAATGATATATATTTGTCTTTCTCTGCCTGATTTACATTACTTAGTGTGGCAGTATCTAGATCCACCTATGTTCCTGCAAATGGCATTATTTCATTTTTTATGGCTGAGTAATATTCCATTGTATATATATACCACATCTTCTTTATCCATTCCTCTCTTGGTAGATATCTAAGTTGTTTCCATGTCTTTGATACTGTAAACAGTCCTGCAATAAATATTGGGCTGCATATATCTTTTCAAATTATAGTTTATGTAGGTATATGTAGTATGTCTGTATATATGCCCAGGAGTGGGACTGTAGGATCTTATGGTAGTTCTGTTTGCAGTTTTGTGAGGAACTTCTATACTGTTTTCCATAGTGGCTGTACCAATTTATGCTCCCACCAACAGTGTAGGAGGACTCCCTTTTCTCCACACTCTCCCTAGCATTTATAATTTGTAGACTCTTTATTGATGGTCATTTTGCCCTGAATGAGGTGGTATCGTCATTGTAACTTTGATTTGCATTTCTCTAATATAAAATTATTTGCATCTTAATAACAAGCTTTAAAAGCACACACATAAACTGTGTATTAGTTCAAGTTTTCCAAGAAGCACACACTATAACAGGATGAGATGTTTAGGAAATGTATTGGATGAATGTATGTGCAGACAAAAGGGTATGGTGCCAAAGTTGGTGGGGAGGCAACCTTCTTACTGTGATGTGGGTCTGAAGGATCTGAACCCTGTGCAGGACAGGAGGCAGGAAGGACCTGGCATGAAGAGTCTGGAGTGCAGTGCAGTATGGGGAATTTTGTGATATTAATCCAGAGTCCTTGCGTCAAAATCAGCTGGTTAAAGAGCCCTATGTGTTCCAGAAATAAACCTGTGTTAGTTCTACCCATCTGCTCAGTCTTTGGGTGGGAGTGGCCAGTGGGCACCCTGGCTCCTCAAGAACAAGGTGGTGAATCTTGAAGAGCAGCAGCAGGGGCACCTTGTCAATTATGCCTCCTGATCAGGAGACCTGAGCCATGTGTTTCTAAGGCTACAACAGACGAAGTTATGAAAAAGGGATGGAAAATGTCTATCAAATAAAACCCAAACAAAAGAAAGCAGCATAAGAATATTGACATTAGACAAAACAGTTAAAGGCAAAAAGCATTTAAGGGACTAGAGAAAGAAAGTAAATAATAGTTCCAAAAGGAACTGTGGTGGCTTACTTAGCACTGTGTCAACCCATCTAAACTGAAGCCAGGCTTCTCAGAATTCCTGAAGAGGGTTAGTGCTAATAAAAATTTGCTTGAACTTTGGAAGGCAGAAGTTGTGTAATAACCACCGCTATGCTCTGCAGCTCAGAGCAGTACCTGGGGCAGCCCGGGGGCCCAGAGCTCCTCTGACTTCTGACCCAATGTCCACAGTTCCAGGGCAAAGGGCAGCAGCTTCTCCTGCAGGTCACATGCATCATCCAAGGTCAAGGCTTGAAGGCAGTGAGGTACAAGCACAGGCTCCAGCTTGTCCTTACCAGTTCCAGTTTATCTTTGCTCTGCCCACGTTCTCAATCACGTTCCTTCTTGGCTCTTGTTACTGCAGCCCTCAGGCCCAGCACCAGATGAGCAACAGCAGGGTTTAACCAAAGTCCACAGGTTACATTTGTCAAACCCCTGCCCTAAATTCCTCCTTCAGAATTCCTCACAGTGTTTCCAATTCTCTGACCATGCTCTGACTGACAGAGAAGAATCACCAAAGACAAAGGACTAACAAAGAGAAAACAAAATCACTATCTTGGTAGAATTTAACACACTTTTATTAGAAACAGAGATATCAAGCAGAGAAAAAAGACTTTCAAGGAAAGCTTGAGGCCAAAGGAAAAAACTACTCTTTTATATAAATTGTTGCAGAAAGCTACAAGAATAAAAACAACAAAGCACCAATCAGTACCAGGAAGGAATATACAAGACCAATTTCACTTATAAACATAGCGGCTAAAATGCTAAATAAAATGCAAGCACGTGTAAGTAAGCTACTAAAACCCAATATGAACAAGAAAAGCTTACCTCTGGTGTCAACAAGGTTCAACATCAGAAAATCTATTATTTATATACACCCTGGTAACAAGTAAAGGAGAAAAATAATACAACCATCAAAGTATGCTGAAAATATAAATAACTTATTTAAAATTATATTTATACTTAAAAATGTGAGGCGAACTCAGAAGAGAAGGCTATTTTCTTAGTCAGTGAAGAACATCTGGGAAGTTCCCATTGTGGCTCAGTGGTAACAAGCCCAACTAGTACCCATGAGGACAAGAGTTTGATCCCCGGCCTCAATCAGTAGGTTAAGGATCCAGCATTGCCCTTGAGCTGTGGTGTAGGTCGCAGACATGGCTCAGATCCCCGTGTTGCTGTGTCTGTGGTGGAGGCTGGCGGCTGTAGCTCCAATTCCACCACTAGCCAGGGAACTTCCATGTGCTGCAGGCGAGGCCCTAAAAAGCAAAAAAAAAAAAAAAAAAAAAGAATATCTGTGAAAAACCTAAAGCAAGCATTATTGTTAATTGTAAAGCTTTAAAAGTGTTATTTTAAATCAAAATTAAAATAAAGATGACTACCATCACTTTTATTTAACATTTTATTGGTAGGTTTTACCTATGTAAGCATCTGTCCATTTCTTCCATGTTGTCCACTTTATTGGCATGTAGAACAGTATGTTTTACGAAAACAGATGTAAAATCATTAAAATAATTAGTGAATCAAATCCATCATTATAGGAAAAGTAAAACATTGCATTATTTTATGAGGTTTATATCAAGGATGCAAGAATATATTATCATTCAAAAATCACTGTGTTTCATAACATTAACAGATTAAGAGATTATTATTTATTTCGATAGAGGCAAGAAAAGTACTGACAAGATTACACATTTTTGATTAAATATCTCAGCAAATTATGAAGGGAAGGAAGTTTCCTCAACCTGATAAAGGACATCAATGAAAAGGCCATAGCTAATATTTTAATGTTAAGTTGGGAAATTCAACTAAATCTGTAGATCAAAATCAGGACATTTGAGATCTTAATATTCAATCTCTCAATTTATAGGTCTGGTATATTTCTATAGTATTTAAATCTTCTTTCAGTCTATTTCATCAAAGATTTATAGCTTAGAGTTTATAACATATTGCACTGTTTGTTAAATTTGTACTTCAGTATTTGACCATATTTGATGCAATTTCAAATGGTGTGTTTTAAATTTGTTGTAGTTCTTTATTAATATACAGCAATACAATTTATTTTTAGTAGTAACTGTGTATCCTGAAACATTGCTAAATCCACTTCTTATATTTAATTACTTTGCTAGTAAATTCCTTCAGTTTTCCATGAATACATGAATCTTCAAATTCAGAGCTTAATTTCTTCCTTTTAAATAGCTATGACTTTTATTTCTATTTTTTATCCTATCGATGTAACCAATATACCTAATGTAAAATTAAGTAAAGGTGAAGTGTTGATTAGAAAGACTGTGAGGGAAATTTCTAGGGTAGTGGAATTCTCTGTATTTCTTAATACACATTCATGAAAACTGATTGAATATTTCTTAATCCCTGAATATTTCGCCTTATGTAAAGTATACCTTGATGTGTGTGTGTGTATGTGTGTGTGTGTATGTGTGTTTTCTAGGACCACAGCTGTGGCATATGGATGCTCCCAGGCTAGGGGTCAAATCAGAGCTGCTTCCGCCAGCCTATGCCAGAACCACAGCAACGCAGGATCCGAGCTGTGTCTGTGACATACACCACAGGTCATGGCAACACCAGATCCTTAACCCACTGAGTGAGGCCAGGGATCAAGCCCGCAACCTCTTGTTTCCTAGTTGGATTTGTTAAGCCTGAGCCATGACAGGAACTCAACATACCTTGATTTTTTAAGTCTGCAATATGTTTTTCAAACATAAGTGAATAGAACACAGAAATTTAAAAAAAAATTATTGGAAGTCCTAGCTACTTCAATAAGATAAGTAAATAATAATAATAAAGATAAAAGTATTAGAAAAACCTGATTATCTTTATTTGGGGATGACCTAATTGTGTGGAAAATTCATAGAAATACATAAATTATTTAAAATATTGGCAAGTTAAGAAAGTTCACTGGTTGTGATATCAGCACACAAAATCAATAGCAGTTCAACACACTAACAAAAACTGCTTAGAATGTACAAAAGGAAACAAGATTCCATTCAAACTACCTTCAAAACCCATAGATGCCCAACACAATGTGGATGAAGAGATGTAAAATTGAAGTCAGTCTTCCCCAAATTCATCTATATATTCCATGTGATTAACAGTCAAAAACTCTAACACATTTTTAAGGACTTTGATGTAAGTTATCCTAAAATTTATTTGAAAAACTAAAAGGCCTGGAATAGCCTAGACAATTCCAATGAGCATTAAACAGGGACTTGTCCTATCAGATAACTTTCTATATTATTATGATTAAAACAGTGATGTAGGAGTTCCCTAGTGGCCTGGCAATTAAGGACTGCATTGTCACTGCTGTGGCATGGGTTCAATCCCTGAACCAGCAATTTCCACATGCCACTGGTGCAACCAAAAGAAAGAGAAACAGTGATTTATTAGGCCAAGGATAGGCAACTTGGCAAAGGATATGGAATACAAAGGTCAGAAATAAACATATATCAAAAAGTATTGTGTAATACAAATCTCATTACGGAACAAGGAATTACCCAACAAATGGTACAGGGCTGATCAGTTTTCCTTACATGGAAAACATCAGAAAACTACCACTCCTATACACAAAATAAATTTCAAGTTCAATAAATGCTTAAAAGTGAAACTTAAAACTTTAAGAAGAAGACATGTTTAAAAAAAAAAAAAACTTTGTGAGTTTGAAGAAGGGAAGAATTTCTTGAATGAACCAAAATCCCTAAAAGAAAAGATTGATAAACATGACTAAATTAAAATTAAAAATAAAAACATTATTCATGTCCCAGGACCCCATGAACAGAATGAAAAGCAAATTCCAGACTGGAATATGAAATTTGCAAATGCTTTGAAATGTGCTTTTTAGTTTACATGAAATAAATTCATAACATATTTGATCTCTTCTTTATGTAAATAAATGGCTGTATTTGACCAGAGGACATTGCACCTCTACATGACTACTTTTCTAATTTTTCTGGTTTCTAAGCCTAATAGACATTTCTTTCTTTCTTTTTTTTTTTTTTTTTTTTGTCTTCTTTAGGGCCACACCAGCAGCATTTGGAGGTTCCCAGGCTAGGGGTTGAATCAGAGTGGCAGCCTCTTTTTTTTTCTTTTTGTCTTTTTGCCTTTTCTAGGGCCACTCCTGTGGCATATGGAGGTTCCCAGGCTAGGGGTCCAATCAGAGCTGCAGCCATGGGCCTACACCAGAGCCACAGCAATGCCGGATCCAAGCCTCATCTGCAACCTACACCACAGCTCACGGCAATGCCAGATCCTTAACCCACTGAGCAAGGCCAGGGATCGAACCCACAACCTCATGGTTCCTAGTCAGATTCGTTAACCACTGCACCAAAACGGGAACTCCAGAGTGGTAGCCTCTTGAAAAACTTACCGTCTCCAAAGGAGAAAGTTTGGGGGGTGGGGGCATGTGCTGGGGTCATGGGATGGAAATCCTATAAAATTGGATTGTGATGACCATTGTACAACTACAAATATAATAAATTCATTGAGTTTAAAAAAAAAAAAAAAAAAGAGTGGCAGCCTCCACCAGCTTACACCACAGGCACAGCAATGCCAGATCTGAACCGAGTCTGTGACCTACACCACAGCTCATGGCAACTCGGGATCCTTAACCCACTGAGTGAGGCCAGGGATCAAACCTGCATTTTCATGGATACTAGTCGGATTCATTTCTGCTGAGCTATGATGGGAACTCCCACATTTATTTCATGTACACTTTTTTAAAAATTTTAAATCCTCATAGTTTTACATCAAAGATATTTGTTGCCATGCTTCCACCATTGAAAATGTTCATATAGTATTACCCGGTGTAACTCCTATCACTTATCAAGTACTCAGTAAATGTAAATCAAATGAAGTACAAAGGCTTAGCCCTTATGGTGTTTGTGCATCAGTGACAACCTGGGAGCTCTGTTCCACACAGAATCAAGTCAGAGTCCTCACAGGAGTTCAGAAGGTGTTCTGAGAACCATGGTCTTCAGAAGTGCCCTCAGCCCAGGCCCACTTCATCCACAGACTACCTTTCAATCATTTTCTTTCCTAATCCTGCTCCTAAATTATTTGCTATAGACAAATTTTCCAGGCCAGTTGTAAGGATTTCCTTTCATTAGCTAGAGAATGGTAATGTTGGGAGCGTGGGGAGTCTACATTCCTAGGGCTGTTACCTTCCCATGTCTAGTACCATATGGTTGAAATATGCTGAAGGCAAAAGCAACATATGGTTTATTTCTTTCCTTAGAAATTTCAATTTGGTAGCTACACACTTGGTAGCAGTTTGAAATGGAGAAAGAGCATTTAAAGAAGGCTGAGAACCATTCTGTTAAATTCCATTGACAAAACAGAGAAAAAGGGGACTCATCAAGTGCTCCCCGCTGTCATCATAGGAAGACACACCGTGTCTGAGAAACGGAGCAGGGAGACAAGGGAATCCTTCAGAATGGAGAGATTCGTAGCACCCAGCGACACTTACCAAGAAAGAGGTGAGTGAAAGGAAGCGTCAACCATCAAATCTCCCAGCTTCCACTGTGCTTCAGTGACAACCCCAGTCATTGGTGTGACTACATTCAGTCAAGTGATTATAAGAATAAACCATGTTATATCCAACTCAGAATAAGCTTTTGTCCCATTATTGGATTGCCTATATAATCATTAAACCTGTATGCTTTTGATGTCATTGCAAAAATTAGGATTTGGGATTAGGATAAAAGGGAAGAAATTTGCTATTTGTGTACCCGTGTGTGCACATTCGTTCTTCTGTCTCTAGATACAGGATTGCAAAGTAGAAGTCAAACATTTTGGAATCAGAGGATGCGGGTCAAATCCTGCTTCTTCCAAGTATGTATTGTGACCTAGACAAGCTACATAGTGAATCTGTTTTCTCACCTGTAAAATAGAAATTATAATACCTACCAGACAATTGTTAAGAGGATTAAGGATTGCTTAAATGTGTAAAGTATAATAATAACATAATAAAAAATTGTCTTATCTACTACTGGGAAAAACAGATTTTGGATTGTCAATTTCTCAATATTTTCGTAGTCCTTTTAAAATGCTTTTGGAAATGCTATTTTCTGAAAGAACAAAGAAATGTGTCTATAATTAGATACTTAATCCCTTGAAAGAAAATTCCTTAATATCTGTTGACATTTTGTTCTCATTACACTTAAAGTTTGTGCTCATCATAATTAAAATGTACTGAAGCTATAAAACTGATTTAAATGATGTTTATATGAATTTCTACCTAGATTTAGCCACATCTATCAACTAGAACTTACTATTGCACTTCACAAGGCTCTTCCGAGTCTTATGATATATTGAGCATATTCTTGATTGAAAATCTATTATCCAGAAAATAAAAGGTTCTTAGTTTTAATTTCTGAAGACGTCCACACATAATAGATTAGAATATAAGATTTTCACCAAGAGATTGAAAGCTTGTGTTTTAGACAACCCCGTTTCTCCCATTCATTCAGTTCTTAATTCATTCCACCAAGAAATAATTGTCAAGAGCCAGCCAGATTTTAACTATTCTTCTATTTGGTCACTAAAGAAACAAATAGCTCACACTCCAGGGGAATTCCATCTCCATAGTCTTTCATCACCCAAAGGCCTTCCCCCATTAAGACTTCTCAGAGTTATCCATTCCTCCCAGATGTCAAACTTTATACAAACCTGCACACTCTCCTTGATACTCCTTTATCTAATCACACAGCCCTAGCGAATCCCTGGAGTCCCTCCTTCACAGACACATACATACTTTCTTGAACATATTAAGTTTTGTAATGACCAGAATAACTCACAAAGTCATTCAGTATTTTCTGGGCATCTGTGTTATTTGCATTGATATCAAAGGTATTTTTTAAAAAAGAAAGAGATTACCCATTAACTCGCTCTTGGAACATAAACAATGCTGCCACCTGGAAGTTATCTAGTTGCTTTTGTGATAATAAATACTAACTCCTGAGCTGTATTTCTTTTCCTGTTGAAGGCAATGGTAACTATAAGACTAAGACCACAGAATGGCTATTGATTGGACACAGGGGTCACCGTGCTTTTAGGCCCTTAACTGAGCAAGAAGAGTCAGGGAAGGCAGTTTCAGGAGAGGTTTACCTGTGAGCACTGGGAGGTTGGTTGTGATGGTGAGTGGGGAGAATGGAGGAATAAGAATCATTGGATCACTTGAATTCCTGTTAAGTTAAATTAAAATATTCAGAGGAAATAAAAGTGATACAAATTTGAGGTGGCCACAAGGGACAGAAAGAAACCTCACCTATTGGGTCAACCATAGATTTTGTTACAATTCAGCAGCCGAAATCCTTGCAAGTTTTTCTTTCATTGGTTCTAGCCCCCAGCAAATTTCCATCTGCATGCTCCAAAGATTTTACAGACTACCTTTCTAATTGCTTTCCTAGTTGATATATTAATCTGCAATCGTTTACTAACTCATATTTATAACCGGTTCTACTTTTATTTCACTATCACATCATTTTTGGAACTTTTTATTGAAGTGCAATATTCATACAAAAAGCACATGTATCCTAAATGTACTCTTGATGGATTTTCAAAAAGTGAACACAGCTGGGTAACCAGTGCCCGGAAAAAGAGGCAGAACATTTCCAGCACCCCAGAAGCCTTCCTGTAAAGGAGGGTAACACTTACACTGACTGCTAACAGCTCAGATTAGTTTGATAAGTATTAGTTTTTATACTTTCTATAAACGCAGTCATACGATATATATTCTTGTGTGTGTCTGGCTTTTTTCATGAAATACAACATACGTGAAATTCATCTTTACCATTATAAGTAAGGGTGGGTCTTTTCTTTCTTTCTTTTTTTTTTTTTTTGGCTTTTTGTTTCTTTAGGGCTGCACCCCCAGCATATGGAGGTTCCCAGGCTAGGGGTCGAATCTGAGCTGTAGCCGCTGGCCTATGCCACAGCAACGTGGGATCTGAGTTGCGTCTTCAGCCTACACCACAGCTCACAGCAATGCCCGATCCTTAACCCACTGAGCGAGGCCAGGGATCAAACCAGCATCCTCATGGATGTGAGTCGAGTTCATTAACTGCTGAGCCATGACGGATGGGAACTCCAGGTAGGTCTTTTCTTTTCATTGCCAAACGACATGATATTGTGTGAATATACCAAAATTTGTTTTTCTGATCTAATGTTAGGGTCATTTGATTGCTTTTCAGTTTGGAGCTACTATGACAGTACTGCGATGAACATTCTGGCAGTATAAAATCAACAGTGAGCTATCATATAAAGCAGTGTTTCTTGGAAATAATATGTTCATATTTTCTACTTGCTAAATGCTTATTCATTATTTGCTACATACTCGCCTTTGTTCTCAGTACTTTGTGAGTATTTATTTATTTTATGATGCTCTTGACCACCCAGTGAGGTGGATACTCTTATTACTCCAGTTTCACTTCTGAGGAAATAAGATAGCATATGATTCTGGGAAAACCAGAATTTGAATCCAAGCAGCCTGGCCCTAACGTCTGAAACTGACTTTTTCAAATATATCGAATAAGCATCAGTAGATATTGACTAATTATTAGTTCCCCTCATTTCTTGGCACCTGGGCAGACAGTAGGGGTTAGGGCATCCATGTCTAGGTGTCCACTTTAAATGAAACTCTTAGATAATTTCTTAGTCATAGGGACTTTATATTTTTCTTTCCTCAGATCTGTATATTGGCCTTTTTTTTTTTTTTCCCCTTCTGCAGAAACTGAGCTTCTGGGGAGGGTCTTTCTGCTCCCTGTCCAACAGTTTCACACTTTCTCCCTGCGTTCTCATAGGCTTTGGGAGATTCTGTGCCAGCAGAATTGGGAGATCTATACATAAATCTCTTGGGCTACCCTAATGACAAATATTTTCCCTTATCAGAGCAAGACAGGAAACATAGATGTCTGATCTCCCAGTATTTCTTACTCTCTTAGTCATATCACAGATTTATTGAGCACTTACTATGGGCCCAGAAAATGCCAGGCATTGTGGTAGAGATAAAATAAGACAGAATCAGTTGTCTTAAGAAACATATAGTCTAGGAGTTCCCGTCGTGGCGCAATGATTAACGATCCAACTAGAAACCATGAGGTTTTGGGTTCGATCCCTGGCCTTGCCCAGTGGGTTAAGGATCTGGCGTTGCCGTGAGCTGTGGTGTGGGTCGCAGATGCAGCTTGGATCCCGTGTTGCTGTAGCTGTGGTGTAGGCCGGCGGCTACAGCTCTGATTTGACCCCTAGCCTGGGAACCTCCATATGCCGCGGGAGTGGCCCTAGAAATGGCAAAAAAAGATAAAAAAAAAATTTTTCTATGACAACTTTAAAAAAAAAAAGAAAAAAGAAACATACAGTCTAGTAGGAGAAAGAAACAGGATTTCATTTTTAAAAGTATGATATATGAAACATGTGGAAAAGAGGTGATATTAAAAAGTTTTTTTTTTTTAAAAAAAGGAGTTTCCATTGTGGCTCAGCAGGTTAAGAACCCGACATAGCGTCCAATGTGGGTTCGATCCCTGGCCTTGATCAGTGGGTTAAGGGTCCAGCATTGCTGCAAGCTGCAACACAGGTTGCAGATGTGGCTCAGATCTAGTGTTGCCATGGCATAGGGATCAGCTGTGGCTCCAATTTGATCCCTAGCCTAGGAACTAACTTCCATCTGCCCCTATGCCGCAGGTACAGACATAAAAAGAAAAAATATATATATTTAATACCTATGAAGGCGTAAACACTGGCAACTGGAATCATTTCATGTGCAGAAGACAGTATGCCTGACCAGTCCTGCAGCCTCTGTATCACAGCCTGCAGTGTCCAGGAGATGGGACCAGATAGGAGGTTGTAGCCAGAGCATGAAATGTCTCCAATACCAAGTGACGTGCCTTGACTCTGTTCTCTAGGCCCCACAGAGCCACAGAACAGCTCTGACCATGGTTATGATACAACAGAGCTATGTTTAGGGACTTGTTTCTCAGCCCTTTAGCCTACTGGAAACCCAAAGCCACAGAACAAGGAGGATTGTTCTTTCCTATTCTTGTAACTTTATTTCTCAATAACCCGTGACCTTATAATTTTTCCACTCACTACGGCTTGCTCAAAGTCCAGGAAGAGTAGAACTGGTGAACTGTGTTTGGACATTCAAAATGTTACAGAGTTGTCATCTCTCAAGAAGCAGACAGCCAGCTGAGCTTTTGACTTGTGTGTGCCAAAGAACAACTGAAATGAAAAGAGCACAACGCGACTGGAATTTCCCTCTGCCAGCTGGCTGCTCTGACACTTGTGCTTCTTTTCATAAATGTTTCCCACTTTTGAAGCTGGTAAGTAAGCCAAGGAAGCAAAGGTTAAGCTGGGGGGCTGGGCAAATCCCAGTGGAGTGAAACAAATGAAGGAAGGGGGAGAGATATCTCAAAGAGACACTTCTTTTGAATTAATCTCCACAAGCCAGTCCCCTTTAGCACCCTTATTTTTTTTTTTTTCTCGAATGTGTGCTTTGGGGAAATGGTTTGCTAATTTCTCCCATATGAACTGAGCACTGTTTCATCCACCTTGGATTAGTTGGCCAAACACATCATCTTGGTTTATAAAACAGGGTTGAAAAATCCCTTGGCTCACTCTGCAGGGAGGATGGCATGGTGCAGTGTGGGAAGTGTGGGCAATGGACTGAGATGGCTTGGGTGTGACTTTGGGCTACAAAATATACTTGCTCTAAGGTCCTGGGAGTGTTTCTTTTTGTCATTTTCCTCCTCTCTAAGATAACGATGATAATGTTAATTATCTCATCTGGAGGCAGTTAAATGAGTTATATGTAGAAAAGAACTTGATATCTAGGAAGCATAAATGAGTTGGTTCTATTATAATTATTATTCAAATTCTGTGTTTTCCTATGTCTCTTTCTATTCCTCAGTAGGACAGGATAGCTACCCCTTTGTTATTGAAGCCTATTCATCCATGAGCCACAAACTACTAAAGATACTTATGCTTTATCCAAAGTATAAGTCACTAAAAGAAATACTAAAACTTTTAGAAATACAGTAGAAATTGAGAGATTTGTGCATACATTTCCTTCTGAAAATATAAGTCTCTGTCAATCCGTCCTTTGGATTTTCTGGACAAGCCAAGGTGCTCTGAATGAGAATTAATAAAAAATAAGGTAAGATCATTAAAATTCCTGCTAGCTTATTGAATGAAAGTCTTTCATTGACATTACTTATTATTCCTAAAAGAGTAAATGTAACACCTGGCTGAACAAGTAAGCCTCTCCTCCTCACCACTCCTCAAAGGGTGCTCGCAAAAGTGTGCTTTGCAAGGAGAACTGCCTTCCCAGAGGGTACAGCACAAGTTAGGGATGAATTTCACAGTTTATAAACACCTATCATAGATGGGAAGATTGCATAGATGCTAAGAAATGGGAAAAACCACCTACCCAGAAATCACGTGTGACCTGGATGGCACTATTGGTTTGGGGAATGAATGATTAGAGCACGATTCCCTTGCTTTTGGCCTCAAGGTGGTCATCTGTAATATGGGAATGATTTACATTTTCCTTTCAGTGACTCTAAGACATTTTAAAAAGATTAAAAACAAAATAAAACTGTGAAGTGTTTTGAGTTTCATAAAGCAATCAAGGACTAATACTAGAGAGCATATCACCCTCATGGACAGATGGGACCCTTTGTTAGTTTCAGTAAGACCTGCACCACCAGCTGATTGTTATTTTATGAGGAAACATGTTAGCAGGAACCACCAAGACACAAAAGAAAAAAACACCACCAACAACAACAAAAAAATACTAGCCTGTATGTGATGAACAATTCTTTGAAACATTCATTCTCATCACCGATTGAGTCGCATAGGTACAAAACTCTGGAACTCGATATATAGCAAGTCTTTCTGGCTTGGAAGAATCTATCTGAAATATACCAAGGGCTCTGTTTTAAAGGGGAACCTAGCTGGGAACATGTTGAGGAAACTTTTCCCAATTTCTCACCCAAATTTGTTTAAAATTAAAGAAATAGTTGAAAATACAATGAAAGGAAACTAAGACTCTCAGGCAAACCTGGAGGAATTTCCAGGAATGTCAAACCACTGGGCAGAAAGAGGAGCCCTGAGAGCAGTGCATTCCAGGAATTTCAGTTTTTCGTATCCTACAACTCTCCAGATTGGCAAAGTCAGGAATCAAGATGGAAAACACTTCTTCAGAAGCCAATAGACTTGTCAAGTGGAACGTACAGTAATGACAGGGCTAAGAGCTGGTATCTTAGCTTATCCGACAGTGGAAAAATAGTGGTGCTAAGATCTACAGAGATCCCATTTGCATATAAAAAATAGATTATTTCAATGAAAGGAGAGACAAAACCGACAATAATTTGAAAATGGTACAATTAGAGGAAAAGGGAAAAGGAACATAATTCTTACCTCCTAAAGTAAAAACACGTCCCTTAAAATTACTTAAACTATTTTAGAATGATGTTTGTCATCCTTTAAAAGATGTGAGAAAATGTTTTCTGTATGAGATAGGAAAGAAACTTATAAAGAGAAGGAAATAAGAGAAGCCACCCATGCTCTTCTCTCTGTGGGGGCCCGGTGTTCAGTGGCTGCAAACCACAGCCTTCTTGGCAGTGTACACAACCTGGCGCCTGTACGGGTTGTCCCAAGAGACCTTGCAGACAGCCTTTTCCAGTGGACCTTCATATCTAGCACACTATCCTCAAATCTAGGCTCCAAACAGGTATGTGAGGTTAGAGATCCCCAGGGAATAGTGGCCAGGGTCCACACTGGCCAAGGCATAATACCCCTCCACATCAAGTTGCAGAACAAGGAGAATGTGATTGAGGCCCTATGCAGGGCCAAGTTCAAGTTCTCTGGCCTCTGGAAGATCCATAGCTCCAAGAAGTGGAGAATTACTAAGTTCAATGCATGTAAATTTGAAAACATGGTGGCAGAAAAGCGGGTCATCCCGAATGGCTGTGGGGTCAAATACATCCCTACTCGTGGCCCCAGGAAAAAATGGTGGGCCCTGCACTTGTGAGAGCCTAATAGCCCACCAATAAATCTTACTTCCCCATCCAAAAAAGAGAAGAAGGTGAGGTAAGATTATGAGACATGAGTGATAAACAAAAGACATACAAGAAAACTAAAAATGCAGTACTTACTCAGAAATTCCACTCTCAGCCCCAGAGATATTCTCACACAGGTGTATGAGGGGTATAAATGGGGATGCTTATTGAATGGTAACTTATCACAGCAAAATTGGACCACAATCCTAATGTCCATCACTAAAATAGTGAATAAATAAATAATTTTGAATATTTGAAATATTTAATGGTTGCATTCAATCTACAAGTAAAAGAAGTGAACCTTAGAATTTGCACTACGGAAAATCAAATCAGAAATCTTGACAAACTTGAGTAGTTTTCTCAGAAGGCAGAGGAAAATGAAGAAAAGATGAAAATTCTAAGAAGCAAAACTATAGTCATGGAAGAGAGAGAATCAAAACTCAACCCAAGAATTATAGGCAACGTCAAGAAAAAGAAAACTATTAGAATGATATGATCATAAAAACTCAGAGGGAAAAAAAATCAAAATCGCATGAATAACTACACTAACTGATTTGAGTATAAAGATCAAAAGCATTCACTACATTCAAGGCAAAAAATCATGAAAAAAGTGAAATAGAACAACATGGAATTATGTTCTGGGGGAAAAAAATTTTGAATTCAATGATTAAGAAAGTTTATTTTAAGCATTCAGGAAGGAGAAGGATTAATGACTTCTAATAAGATTGAACCATATGCTATTTATAAGATTTTATTTTCCACAAGCAAAGTTATGGAAATCAATGCTGCAACATCTCTTAAGAGAAAAATTGTCAGAGTAAAAGTTTCAAGAATTGTGTTCCCAGAGAATTTGACCTTCTGGTAGGAAGGAAACAGAAAGAATGGTCTCAGGATTGCAAGAGCTCAGAAAATGACCTATCCCTGTGAAAAGGTTAAAGTTGTATTCCATTGACCAAGAGATAAGCCCTAATGAAGTCCTCAAGCACAGGAAGTCAGGACATCCACCAAAACAGTTCAACAGATAGGAAGTCTCAAGAACTCTTGCTAATATTATTGCAGAACAGAAGGCAAACATATAGAGTATTTCATGATAATTATCTATGTCTATAATTGTACATTATTGCAAGAGAAACACAGAAGTGAGGAAAGGGCAAAGCTGAGAAGGAAAATGAAATAAATTCCTCGTTTTCTATGAAGGAAGTCAAAATCTATCTTGTTTTTTATGATCCTGATCATTAAAAATATGAATGAAAGTACTATTTGGAAAGTAAAATTTTAGACCAAACAAATACTAGAGAGTCTAAAAGCTTATGACACGAGCAATATTACTGAGAAAACATGAGTAGAGTCACAAATCAAGAGAAAAGAAATGAGTAAACATTTATAAAAATATAAATTAATAAGTTAAAATAATAGTCTTGAGTAATTGAAAACACTGTCATAGAAGGCAAAAAAAATTCAGATAAAGTTTAAAAACAATGAACTTCATAATACTTGTAAGAGAATCTTTAAAACAAACTGATATAGACAAGTTAAAAGAATGTGCAGATACATAGCGATTTGCAAAAGAAAACAGGCAATACTAATTTCAGAAAAGGCAAAAGATATTAATGGTGACAAAAGTGTCATTACATATTAATAGACATACATACATATCTCAAGAAAAACAATAGTCATTAAATTTTATAAGCTGAATAAGATAATATCTATACAGAGAGAGCAAGTATTTGAAATATAGATAGGAAGGCACCTTGTTATGGAAGACTTTAACGCATCTGTCTTAGCCCTTGACAAATAAATACATATGCATATTGTATGTGTATATGTATTTAAACAACACACATTCACTATCTCACATTTGTGATCTCAGTGTTTTTGTGAGTCAGGATTCCAGCTATCAAGCTCTACTTCCACTCTGATCTCTAGACTCTCTTTTAAAAGCCTCACCTGATTAGGTCAGATTCACTCAGAATAATCTGCTTTTTTAAAAAAATTCAATTTGTTTAAACTGAAAACAAAAACAAAGATAGTTTGTCCATTTCTCCCACCACCCCCACCTCTGGAAACTATTTATTCACTTTATTTATGAGCTTGGTTTTCTCTGACATATTTCACTTAGCATAATGCTCTCAAGTTCTATCCATGTTGCAGCAAATAGCAATATTTCACTCTTTTTTATGCCTAAATAATATTTCATTGTGTATATATACAGTCACACTTCAGTATCCCCAGAGAATTGATTCCAAGACCCTTGCTGCCCCACCCCCACCCTGACACACACACCAAAATCTCTGAATGCTCAAATCTCATATAAAATGACTTAGTATATTGAACACAGTTGGCCCTCAGTATCCTCTGATGCCCCTCAGATTCAACCAAGCATGGATTAAAATTGATTGAATCCAAGTTGCCAAATCCATGCATTCAGAGGGACAACTGTATTTTACAGTTTCTTTATTCATTTATTTACTGATGGACACTTTTCATTGTTTCCGTATCTTGGTTATTGTAAATAATGCTGTAGTGCACATGAGGGTGAATTTATCTTTTTCAAGTTAGTGTTTTCATTTCCTTCAGATAAACACCTAGAAGTAGAATTGCTGGAAGGTATGGTAGTTCTATTTTTAATTTTTTAGGAACTTCCATACTATTTTCCGTAGTGGCTGCACCAAATTACATTCTACCAACAGGAATGGTATGCACGGGTTCTTTTTTCTCCACAACCTCACCAACATTTGTTATTTCTAGACTTTTAGATGGTAGCCATTGTAACAGGTATGTGTTGATAACTCATGGTGGTTTTGATGTGCATTTCATGATGAAGAATGATGCTGAGAATATTTTCATGTACTTGTTGGCCTCTGTATGTCTTCCTTGGAAAATTGTCTATTCAGAACTGTCCATTTTTTAAAAATCTGATTGTTTAGTTTCTTTGCTTTAAAAGATACTGTTCTTTCCCATTACATATTCTTGACTGCTTTGTAGTAAATTAATCAACCATATGTATGTGGGGTTTTTTATGGGCTATTTGTTCTGTTACATTAATCTGCATATCTGTTTTATGCCAATATCATACTGATTTAATTACTATAGTTTTGTAGTATAGTTTGAAATCAGGGCACATAATGCCCCCAGCTTTTTTTTTTTTTTTCAAGATTGCTTTGGCTATTCAGGGTCATTTATGTTTCCATACAAATTTTAGAATTGTTTGTTCTATTTCTGTAAAAAATGCCTTCGGAATTTTGATAAGAATGTCATTGAATCTGTAGATTGGTATGGACATTTTAACAGTCTTAATTGTTCCAATCCATAAGCACAGTATATCTTTCTATTTCTTAGGTGTCTTCAATTTCTTTCATTAATGTCTTATAGTTTTCAACATACATGACTTTCACTTCCTTGGTTAAATTTATTCCTAAGTATTTTCTTCTTTTTGATGAAATTGTAAATGGGATTGTTTTCTTAATTTCCCCTTATGATAGTTCATTTTTAGTGTGTAGAATTGTAAAACTTTTTGCATATTGATTTTGTATCCTGCAACTTTGCTGAATTCATTTACTAGTTCTAACATTTGTTTAATGCAGTCTTTAGGGTTTTCTTTATATAATATTATGCTATCTGCAAACAGTGACAATTTTACTTCTTCCTTTCTAATTTGGATGGTTTTTTTTTCTTTTTTAAATATTTATATTCTTTGCTCTGGCTAAGACTTCCAAAACTATGGTGAATAAAAGTGACAAGAGTGGACATCCTTGTCTTGTTCCTGATCTTAAAGGAAAATCTTTTAGTTTTTCACGTTGAAAATGTTAGCAGTGGGTTTCTCATATATGATCTTTGTTTTAGGAAGTACTTTACTTTTATACCTGCTTTGCTGATATTTTCTTTAAATCATAAATGGATATTGAATTTTTGTTGAATGTTTTCCTACACCTAATGAGATAATCATATGATTTTTAGCTTCTATTTTGTTAATTGTTGTATTACATTGACTGAAATTCAGATGTTGAACACTCCTTGCATCTCAGGAATAAATCTCACTTGATCATGATCTTTGTCATGGTGTATGATCTTTTTAATGTATTATTGAATTCATTTTACTGATATTTTATTGAGGATTTTTGCATATATGTTCATCAGGGAAATTGGCCTGTAATTTTCTTTTCTTGTGGCATCCTTGTCTGATATTGATATTGAGGTAATGCTGGCCTTGTTAACGGAATTTTTTGGAAGAGTTTGAGAAAGACTGGTGTTACTTCTTGGAATGTTTGATAGAATTCACCAGTAAAACTGTATGGTCCTGGATTTTTATTTGTTGGGAGGTGTTTACTGATTCAATCTCTTTAGTACTAATTGTTCTGTTCAGATATTCTATTTCATCATGATTCAGTCATGGTAAGTGAATGTTATAGAAATGTATCCATTTCTTCTTGACCAATTTGTTAATATAATTGTTATAGTGGTCTCTTATGATCCTTTGTGTTTCTGTGGTATCAGTTGTGACATCTCTTCTTTCATTTTTTATTTTATTAATTTGAATTTTTCTCTCCTATTTTCTTGGTAAGTCTAGACAAGGATTTATTAACTTTGTTTATCTTTCAAATAATCAGCTCTTAGTTTCATTGATCTTTTTAGTCATACATCCTTTATTTTTGCTCTAACTTTTGTTATTTCTTTCCTTCTGACTTTGGGTTTTGTTTATCCTTATTTTTTATGTTCTTTAGGTGTTTTAAGAAAATCCTAAGAATAGAAAAAGTATGTGTGTGTGTTATTTTCAAGATTAATATAACTTCTATAAATATACAATAATACCATCACAAAGAAAATACTCAATTGCTATCAAAATCAGAAATTATAGAGGCTATGTTCTCCAACCACAACACCATAAAGCAACATATTTTTTAAAGTATAAACAATAAAAAACTCGAACACTTCACAAAAACTTTCAAATGCCTTCCTAATGAGCTATTTAAGAAAGAAAAATTAAAGGTAAATTTGTGAACTGTTTAAAAGAATAAAAATAGAAAGATGACATCAAATATTATAGACCATGTCCAAAAAAATGTGGCCTGAAGTACTTTTTGTTCTAATTAAAACAAAACAAATCAATAAACTTGAATGTAACTTCAAGTAGTTAGAATGGTGAGAGAAATTAAACGATATAACAAGATAATATTAGAAATAAATTTGTAAATTAGTGCATGAGAAAATAGAAAAACAGTAAATTTGTCAAATAAACTGCAGTACTGAATTCCTAAAGAAAAAGATCAAACAAAAGTGCTAACAAGGTCTAATCAAGAATAAAAGAGTGGGAATTCCCATTGTGGCTCAGTGGGTTAAGGACCCAACATAGTCTCCATGAGGATGCAGGTTAGATCCCTGGCCTTGCTCAGTTGGTTAAGGATCTGGCATTGTGGCAAACTATGCCCTGGTCACAGATGGAGCTTGAATCTGGTGTTTCTGCAGCTGTGATGTAGGCTTCAGCTGTAGCTCCAATTCAACCCCTAGCCTGGGACCAACCATATGCCGCAGGTGTGGCCATTAAAAAAAAGAAAGAAAAGGACTGAACAAATAAATACTATTAGAATGAAGAATATGTAATATTGAAAGAATTTATAACAGATCCAAAGATGTTTTTAAAAGTATTAGCATAAGTGAATTAACTTAATAAATCTGAAAATCTTAATGAGAATTTAAAGATAATGAAGGAAAATAGCTGTGTGTTGAAACTAAAAAGACCACTATCTATTAAAGAATTGAAATTGAAAACATTTTCAACAACTAACTTCAAGGTAGCCTCAGAGTTTTATCAATGATTAATTTTAAACTTTAGAAATAAATTATTCCTGTGATGTATACTCTTTTTGTGCACACACAAAAAAATAGGAAAAATGTTCTAAGTCATATTATAAAGACAGGACAACGTTTATAGCAAAACCTAAAAATGCTCAGTATAGACACAAAAATTTGAATAGAAGATTAACATACTTAATTCAGATTATATTAAAAACCATGAATATTTGAGGATTGTCCTAAGAAGTCATGTATATAATTCCTAATGAATAAATCACACCAATAGGGTTGCAAAATAAGCATAAACATCTCAATAGATCTGGAAAATAATTTGATAAAATTTAATGAACCCTCTTGGGTTTTAAAACTTGCTTAATAAGCTCAGAATAGAATGATAATTCATAGACATAATAAAGAATATTCATCTATAACATATAGCCAACATCATATTTTATAATAACACACTGGTAGAATCATAAACAAGTCAGGAATATCTATTATTACTATTACCATTCTAGAAATGATAGCCAAAATAAACAAAAAGCAAAAACTGGCAGAATCACAAACAAGCCAGGAATATCTATTATTACCACTATCTATTCTAGAAATGATAGCCAAAATAAACAAAAAGCAAAAGCACAAAGTGTATTTATCAACTGAAAAAATCTGGGAAACAGATATATTTATTTACAGATATGCAATCACCTAAGTAATCTATGGAAATCAACTGAAAAAAGTAATGGATATAATAACATAATTCAGTAAGATGATAAAATGCAAAACAAATGTATAAAATCAATCATGCATCTAATATTAATAATATACAGTCAAAATATTATGAAAAATTTCTTCTTTACAAGAAATAGCATAGATCCTATACCAAATATCATAGGATGCAATTACCAAGAATAATCTTAAAAAAAGAATTGTGTTGGAGTTCCCACTGTGGCACAGTGGATTAAGAATCTGACTGCAAGCTGCTTAGGTTGCTGCAGAGTTGTGTGTTCAATCCCTGACCCTGAGCAGTGGGTTAAAGGATCCGGCATTGCCACAGCTGCTGAGTAGTTCACATCTGTGGCTTGGATTCAATTCCTGGCCCAGGAATGTCCATATGCCAAGTGTGCAGCTATTAAAAAAAATAAAAATAAAAATAAATTGTGTAGAACCTATACAATGAAAATTACAAAAGGTTGTAAAGAGAATAAAAAGACTTTCATGGGTGGAAAAGCACACCTTACGGCTAAATGGGAAAAAAATATGTTTAAGTAAGCCATCAAATCCCCAATTCTTGAAGTATCAGTTAGAAAGAATTGCTTTTCAAAGAAGTTCCAAAGTTTATTAGAAATAAGAGGGAGAAACAAACAAAAAAAAAGTTAAAGGGGAAACCTTATCCCACCAGATGAAAATGGGATGTAAAAATAGATATAGCAATGGAATTAAATAGGTAGACCACCACCAGCCAATGCTAGTAGATTACAAAATAAAATAAGAATAAAAGAGCCCTGTATGAGATAAAGGAGACATCACAAGTTAGTGAAGATATTAAAGACAATTCATTAACAGCGTGACAATTATTAACAAATTGAAATAAAGTTAGGTTCTCACTTTAAACTGTAGACTGATTAAATACTTTAATAAACTGTAGACTGATTAAATATTTTAATGTTAAAAACTGAAACCACACACACACACGCACACACACATAATCAAGAAGAAAAAGTAGGCATTTATCAGATCTCAGGATGGGAAAGGGCTTTCTAACTAGTAAAAGCATTGAAAGAAATTATGCAAAATGTAGTATACATGTGATTATGGAGAACAAAATTTGAAAATTCCCTACAATAAGAAACATCAAAAACTGAAATGATACCTCCATCGTTATGAAAAAATAAACATAATTTTAAAGCACACAACTGGAAAAAATACTTGACACAAATTTATATCCAAAAGTTTAATATTGATAATACAGAAGGAGCTCATGTTAACCTAAAACCTCAATAGAAAAATTGACAAAGAATGTGAAGTATCTACTCCAGGAAAAAATAAAAAAAAAAAAAAAGAAGGAAGAAAGGGAAAGAGAAAGAAAGATAAACAGAAGAAAAGTTAGGAAAAAACAAAAATTAAACATGAAGAAAAGTTTACTCAATTTCAAATATTTTCATTTTATTTATTTATTTATTTATTTTACTTTTTAGGGCCACACCCACAGCATATGGAGGTTCCCAAGCTAGAGGTTGAATTGGATCTATGGCTGCCAGCCTACGCCAGAGCCATAGCAACACAGGATCCGAGCCGTGTCTGCGACCTACACCACGGCTCACGGCAATGCCAGATCCTTAATCCACTGAGTGAGGCCAGGGAACAAACCTGCAACCTCATAGTTCCTAGTTGGATTTGTTTCTGCTGCACCACAACCAGAACTCCTCAAATACTTTCATGTTAAAGGTTATTTTTAGTTATCAAATAAGTGAAAGTTAATTCGAAAGTCCAGTATTATTGAATGTGAGAATAGAAATTGAAACAATTTTCCTGGAAAGCAAGTTTGCTGATCTAAATCAAGAATGAGTGTTCATAGATTCAATAACTTTACTTTTAGCCATTCATGTTATAGAAATAATTAGGGAACATCTGAGGTCTGGAACATTCATGCTGCATTAACCTGAATTTAGCTGAATTTAGATTTAGTGTCAATCACCTGAAATATCAGAAAATATCCAATACAGGTTGTGAGGGGCGTTGCAATTTTTTTACTACTAATATTAAAAGCACCAAACTTTTAAAATTAGCTAGTGAATTAAAGTACAGTCAAGGTTCTCCCTGTGATGTTACTCTGCCTAGTATAAGAACACAGTGTATGAGTGGGGAAGAAAGAGAGAGCAATGCCAAAAGTCCAGGAAATTTGCCTAAACCAGAGCCTTTCTTATTTAGGTGTATATCCGACTGTCAGGGAGGAGAAAAAATCAGAACCACTTATAGAATTGAGTTAGGTGCACCCATTTAAAATACTCGATACTAACATTATCATCTTGTCTGGAAAAACTTTGGTGAGATGAGTAACCATTCAGTCTATGATGTGGGGACAAGGCAGCACTGGGCACAGACCCCCATTTCATGGAAGAAAATCTCCTGGTTGAGAATTCTGGTCTAAATTAGGTCACCCACAGAGAGCCATGTGAGTATTCCCCGTCTTGTTTACTAGAAAATCTTCAAAAGGTGAGAATGCCAGTCTTGCAAATGGTGGGACCACTTGCTACTCTATATTTTACTAATCCTTAAATAGTCTACCTAAAGTGAATAAGCAAAGCCATCTAGAATGAGAAGGAAGTTGATCTGTGTTAGAAGTGGTGGCTTCTGAGATAGCTCTTCTTTTTACACTTTTCTGAACTTCCACATATTAACTAATGGGCAGATATTATTTTTATGAGCAGGAAGAAATTACTGTTCACAAAAAATACTGTAAAATAAAGTACATTTACAAAGTAATCCTGTAATCCTCTTTTGCCCCTGATCCCTACACCAATTAAAATGTATAGGAAATATTTACAGAGCAGGATTTATGCCTTTCTAATTAACGTCATAGAATCAATTCTAGCACATACTAGAAAGAAAGCCTCTGACAGCATGAAGTAACTTGATCTTCAGACTGTCTCTCTCTAACCTGCCAAAGACAATTCTGTGGCTCTTGAAGCATAAACATTTAATTAAAAACTAAAACAAAATATCATCATGACATATCACTTCATCCTGCATGAAAATACACCCCATTCTTCAAGGAAAGGAATAATAAAGACCAAATGGGTATGCATTAGTTAACAGTCTTCATTCTCATTTATGGGGAACCAAGTTAATGCCCTCTCTAGGGAGAAAAATTAAAAGGCACACAGTGAACTTCCCTGAACTTCATGCTCGAACCAACTGAAAGCATATTTTTAAACTCCCTTAAAAAAATGTTTCAGGGTTATGGGGTTAACACAATACAAAGTGCAGCCAAACTTCCTGTTGTTATTGTTGCTGTGTTCTCAACCCAAGAATCTTCCTCTGAGAACACAAGCTCACCTTGGGGTGACGAGAGGAAGGTTTCTGCCCTCTATCCACGGATCTTGTCCCAGAACTGCCTCCTAATAACTCCTGATTCTGAAGGGCACATAAAACATCATCATAAGTGTGTTTTGTGCCTTCATTTATTTCTTGGGAGAATAGCAGTCATTACTAATGCATGTTCTTGACATATCATTGGATTTGCATTCCCTACTGTTTTGAATTAATACCTAAAATATTCTTTTGAGGAATACTAAAAAAAAAAAAAAAAAAGGCATTCTCAACTAACTTGCAGGAGCTCATTTGTTTTCCCCTGAGCTGTACCAATCCAAGTGTGCTTTCTCAAACACTGTGAAAAGTTCCCTTAGGTTTCTTATTTTTTAAATATTATGTTATAACACAAAAAGGAACTAGAAGTATTTCTACTTTTGACTTTGGGGGAGGGGGGATATCACTGCTATTTTCCATTGTTTGAAAGCAAACATATCAACAAGGATTGTTTTCTTTCTTTCTGTTTTTAAGTTGATGGTGCAATTTTGTTTATATGTAAATAAAAAGGAGTCCAATGCAGAGTTTCTAGGCCTGTGCACAAGTGACATTTTACAAACTTTTTTTCCTTTTTCTTTCTTTCTTTCTTTTTTTTTTCTTTTTTTTTTTTTTTAATGGACCGCACCAGAGGCATACAGAAGTTCTCAGGCTAAAGGTCAAATTGTAGCTGCGGCTGTTGACCTTTGCCACAGCCACAGCAACACAAGATCTGAGCCACTACTGTGACCTACACCACAGCTCAGAGCAACTCGGGATCCTTAACCTACTGATCGGGACCAGGGATTGAACCCAAGTCCTCATGGATATTAGTCAGGTTCCTTACCACTGAGCACAACAGGAACTCACTAGTGACATTTTAGGCTGAACAATTCTTTGGGGGGAGGGGTGATGTGTATGGTGCACTGTAGCATGGTATATCAGCATCCCTGGCCTCTTCCCACTAGATGCCAGTGGCACCCCCCCCCCCCATATATACCACATTGTAACAACCATAAATGTCTGCTGACTTGGCCAAAATTGCTCTGGGAGACAAAATCTCCTGGTTGAGAATTCTGGTCTAAATTAGGTCACCCACAGAAAGCCATGTGAGTATTCCCCATCTTCTTTGCTACAAAATCTTCAAAAGGTGAGAATGCCAGTCTTTCAAATGGTGGGACCACTTGCTACTCTATATTTTACTAATCCTTAAATAGTCTACCTAAAGTGAATAAGCAATTAAGATTTTCCATATCTTCAAAGAAAGACAACTGACCAAAGAACTGGAATGTAGGTGTTAGAGGTAACTGTCACATTGAAAATTCACTTCACTTCTCTCTTTCTTCTTTTTGTTTTTTTGTTTTGTTTTTTGTTTGTTTGTTTGTTTGCTTGCTTTTTAGAGCCACATTTGCGGCATGTGCATGTTCCCAGGCTAAGGGTTAAACCAGAGCTGCAGCTGTCAGCCTAAACCACAGTCAGAGCGATGCCAGATCCTCAACGCACTGAGCAAAGACAGGGATTGAACCTGCATTCTCATAGATTCTAGTCTGGTTTGTTACCATTGAGCCACAAGAGGAACCCTTCGATTCACTTCTTTTTATATTAGTTCCTTGTTTTTAAATTTTTTTTTTTGTCTTTTTGCCTTTTCTTGGGCCACTCCTGCAGCATATGGAGGTTCCCAGGCTAGGGGTCTAATCGGAGCTGTAGCCACTGGCCTATGCCAGAGCCACAGCAACACGGGATCCGAGCCGAGTCTGCAACCTACACCACAGCTCACGGCAACGCCGGATCCTTAACCCATTGACCGAGGCCAGGGATTGAACCCGCAACCTCATAGTTCCTAGTCAGATTTGTTAGCCACTGTGCCACGCCGGGAACCCCTAGTTCCTTGTTTTTACTTGGTCATCAGAGTAATCTAAATAATGAATATGCAAACTGCTGTTTCAAAAGCCCAAATAAAGAGATTTTCTCAATAGGAAGAAGATAATTTAATAGAATTCCTATAATGCATATTTTTATTCATAATCTGTATAACTAATGTAGCAATAAAGTGAGAATTTCTGTATCAGTTACATGCCTTTTAAAGAGATTTTTACAATTTTAACTGTAACATGTTTATTGAATAATTTTCAGAAAATACAGAAAAGTATGCATATCACCATAATCCTGCTACATAGAGGTAAACAAAATTAGGAGTTGATCTTTCTAGATTTTATCTCGCTCATTTAAATAGATCCCATACTATAACCTTAACAGATCACAATTTATATTCCCTTCTGTAAGTTAAACACGATGTTTGCTCCAATGTTAAGGGCAAAATTTGCATTGATAAATATACTTTCCTTTCTCAACTGTTTTTCATAGCAGCAAATCACACGTTTTTTGGGTTATCTACTTTTGGCAATAATCTCCACATGCTACAATTTTCCTTTCTCTTTCTCCACCACACAGTCTTTAGCAATAGTAAGTATGATTTGGGCTTGTCTTTTTTTTTTTTTTTTTTCCCATTCTGTTGTAAGCATAATCTAAATACAGATGTAAAGCTCCTCCAATTTTTCTGAGAATTCTGGGGAAGGAAAGGAGGGTCTTACATTTTCTCGGCTTCATCTTATTTTCCTGTGCTCCATATGAATCCATTGAAACAAAACAAACAAGTTACAACAAAAGGCTGTTCATGTGTTTAGAAAGTGTCACTGAACATTTGACTTTGAAATCCTCTCTCTGGAGGACAGAGGGGACCTGGGTCCCCCAGTCATGAATCTTTAGAAACTATTTCATCTTTGCTGTTCCTAATTCACACCATCTCCCTGGTTCTATGTGCTCTTTCTTTTCTCAGAAGCAAGGAAAATCCCTCTGTTTTCTACACAGAGCTCTTTACTCACTGCCTTGGCTTTCTGTGTCCCCTCCAAGGCTTGTGACACTTGTGATTAATTAAGAAACCTGCACCCAGGCCCACAGACCCAACTTTATCTAACTGGTGACAGGACTCATCCCAGTCACTGGGTCTCTTCTCCACACCCCATAAAGTGGGAAGAGAACCTATGCTGGTACGAACATAATGGTCTGAAAGCATGTTCAAACAAATTGGCCAGTTGCATCCTCAAAACAATGCTGGGAGAGAGATACAGCATCTATAATTATTATCATCCTCTGTAAAGGCCCAAGGCATTAGTGGTTTGGTTGAGTCCCATTGAAATAGCAGAGCTCAAGAATGTCTTTGAGTCCAAGTACTACATCAAGCTCCCTTCTCATCTGGAGGGAAAAATACATGGATCTAGTGACATTACGTACATGAAGGTTCTTTCCAAATTGAAAAAAAGAGAAAAAAGAAAAGAAAAGAAAATCTATTTCTAGCTGCCTTTATTTTCAGACAAGTTTGGAAAGATGCCTCCGACATGAGAACCCTAACTTTGGTTAGAGTTCAGGTAGTTTCCAGAAATATTCTCTCCAAATGGCACAGTACATCATAAAGTAAATTTGCATATTAGAATTAAAACATTACATTCTGACAGTTGTTTTACTTCCATCTTGATTCTTTAATTTTTCTGAACTTGCTTTTTAGATTTAGCCTGTTCATTATAACTGGCAGGTGATCAAATATTTGGTGATCCAAACATTTATTCAGCTTAGTCCCTCACACATCTGTGGGTGCAAACACACACACACACATACACACACACACACACACCTCTTCTTCATCCATGGTTTCTGTTAATAATTTTTCTTCCCATTACCTTTGAATATTTACAGTGCAGGCTGCAGATCTAGCAATCAATTTCCCTTCTTTCCACGGTGAACTGATTCTAAGAGACCCCTAGGAACATCTCTCAGTGGCCTCAACATTCTCATTCACTGGCACAGAAAGCTAACAATGAATTATATCTGAAAAATCTGGAACCCTCAAATCTCAAAAATGTCAATTCTTCAAATATTCTGTGTTCCAGATTTCTAATTCCTTTTGTAACTTTCCACAGAATCTTCTGCATAATTTTCATTCATATCTCAAGCTAGGAAGCTCACAATTGAACACATTTTCTATTGAGTCTTCCTATATGCTGAGTCAAATGGTTTCAAACGATGCAATTACTTCATCAAAAAACAAACTGGTATTTAACAAACATCCTTCCATACTCAATCTGTACTAGAATCTGTGGGCTCCAAAGGCACAGTTGTTCTCAAGCACAAAAAAAGATAATCTACTATATTATGAATCACTTGTGCAAGAAATAAAATAATTTCACTATGTACCCATTAAATTTGCTTTCTTAAAACCACCATTTACATTCCTGATTAATGCTTGTATTAATCCCACTGGGGTCCTAACCATCCTAACCCTGAATACTTTACAACTGTGGTTTCCCAACATGTATTGATTCTCTACATTTATTTTTTAATAAATTTCATGCTAAGACTTTTTTGCAACATTGAACATTTTCATTGAAACAATATTAACACGTGTTTTAAAAAAAAGATCAGGGAGTTCCCATAGTGGCTCAGTGGTTGACGAACCCAACTAGCATCCATGAGGATGTGGGTTCAATCCCTGGCCTCACTCAGTGGGTTAAGAATCTGGTGTTGCCCTGAGCTGTGGTGTAGGTCGCAGACGCAGCTTGGATCCCACATTGCTGTGGCTCTGGCATAGGCCGGCAGCTGTAACTCCAATTGGACCCCTAGCCTGAGAACCTCCATATGCTGTGAGTGGGGTCCCAGAAAAAGACAAAAAGACAAAAGAAAAAGTCTTTCAAGCAGTCTCCTTGAAAGAAAACTAAATAATAACCTTATTTGAAAAAACATGAAATTTAAAGAATGAAACAATACATCTATGTATTTGTTTTTCATCCATGTAGATCAATATGCTTGACCCTCAGCTGTAGGTCTAAAATTTAGCTAGGAACTAAAATGAGGTTCTAGTTCCTTTACTGTAGTCCTTTCCTCAACAGCCCTGTCATTTTGATAATTTCACTATTATTTGTTTTGTTTCTTGCAATTGAGAAATCTCAGTAAATTTTAGTCACTTTCTTAGCACCCCTCTTGGTGGAAATAAGGCTGTTATTGCCTTTACTCTTCTCCCTATTTCTGCTCCCTTCTCTCACCTTCCACCTTCTGTCAGCTAGCAATTCATCTACTTTGTCAAGGTTGTAAAGTGGACTGTTAATTATGCAATCTAATAGAAATGTTTTTGTATTTAAGTCAGGTTGAGTTGAGTTTTCTTCATTCAGCACCACCTACATGCTGACTTGCTAGCCAGGAAAGGGGATGCTACCAGCTACTTTGTGTAAATGACTCTATTACAAAAAGACGTACTTTTTTTTAACCTGTAAGTTAGAGTTAGTTAAGATATATCCTATAAAACAAAACAAAATGATAAGATGAAGTTCTGCAGAGGTTCTAAAACAATAGCTTACTAGGAAACTAAAAATATTATAGAGTATTACTTGAAAACAGGGGAAAACCTTGTTTATTTTCTAAAAGAGACTACTAAAATTGAAGGAAATAGGTGCATACTAATCCTAATAGAAAGGTTTATTGCCTTTGAAACATAGCCTAGGCGTTCTTGTCTAAAGCATAAAAGCCACTTGTGGGTAATGCCAGGGGTGACCATGATTTAAGCATAGTTTATAACATGCCTTTTAGATTGTATTTAGGTCAAATTTTCTATTTTTGAGGTAAAACCCCCAATTTTGCAGAGAACATCCATAAATATGTGTTTCCTACAACTTTAAAAATAAATGTAATAAAATGTTCCCTTATTTTTCTGCCTCTCTGAAAAAGGTTTTGCAATGTTATTACTGATGAGTGAGACTCTGCTTCTGTGAAGGAAACTACAGAATTTCCTTCCTGTTGTCCTCACTACACATTCTGCTGAAGTGACGTCAGCTCAGTGAGATCCAGGGTTTATGTACAGCTCAAAACATGTTATTCATGCATTTCAACTTCACCTCATTTCAAAAGTTATTTTAGATAGCCTTTAAAAATGTGTGCACACACGGAAATCCCATCAAGGCTCAGTGGTAACGAAACTGAGTAGTATCCATGAGGACATGAGTTTGATCCCTGGCCTCACTCAGTGGGTTAAGGATCCGGCATTGCCCTGAGCTGTGGTGTAAGTCACAGATGCAGCTTGGATGCTGTGTTGCTGTGGCTGTGGCGTAGGCCAGCAGCTATAGCTTCTATTCAACCCCTGGCTTGGAAACTTCCATATGCCATGGGTGCGGCCCTAAAAAAGACCCCCCACCCCCCAAAACAAATGCATGCATACAAATACAAGCCAGTAATACAAGGTGAAAAATAATAAAGACAAGGTAACAATTGTATTTATTTAAAAAATCACAATGAAGCAGGCTATACCACCTTCCTAAACTGAATTATAAGTTTAGTTCAGAGCGTCCTGACAGCTCAAATAAGAAGTTAAAAAGATTCCAATTCAGAGGAAACAAAGTTCTCCTAATACTGAACTCTAAAAAAAAATTCCTTAGGGACCGTGACCCAAGATAAAATGGGGAGGGAAGTCCAGGTTGCCCATCACCCATGTTTTCTAGAATTTTCTCACTGTTCTTCCATATGCCTATGAAAGACTCTTGCCATAAATATATACCACCAGGAGGAAAAGCACCACAGTCAGGCTCAAGAAATAAGAAAAACTTAAGTTTCGTAAAAGGAGAGCTAAAGGCATCTGACCTTGTGGTTCACAAAAGGAATTTTCTACCATCCTTGTAACAACTAGAAAGGAAAACCAGCAAATTATTTTTTCTAAACTCTCGCCATAGAAATTATTTCACTATCCTAATAACAACATTTTCAAATGAGTGAATTGGATTCAGTGAAATGAAGAGAAGTCACATGGGAGTCAATTCGTCTGAAATACGCAGATACTCAGAGGCATATCAGTGATCAGTATCCAGCAGAGGGGAATCCAGTTATTTGTTATACTCATTGATGAAAAAACCTCAAGACAATAATATCTTAAATATAAAAATACAAAGAAAATATTGTCACCATCATGTGATTATCACAGATCATGTGATGCAACTTATAAAAACTGTATGTATACATATTTTAAAAATTATCTTTACAAATGTTAAATTACCCCCAAAGTTCCAGTTGCTCTAGTAAACATTTAAATACGGGTTGACTGATAGCTCTAAAATAGCAACAGCTCTCCTGCTCCATATTGGACAACTAATGAACAAATCATCGAGGAAAAACTCTGACAATATCACTGAGTGAATGAAACATCACCACAGCAGAGTCATGAATATTACCCAGAGGACTGATAAAATATTCATGCCCTGTAATAGATTGCCATTACCAAATACTGGTTTTGACTTACACTTAATAAGTTATGCATATTGGATACATATTGATCAATTCTTCCACAATTTTCATGCAGAAAATGAAATCTGTACAGTTAATTAGTTGAAAATAACAACTGCTGGTTCAATTATATTTAGCAAATTTCACATTCTAGTGTTACCATATGTACATTTGTTTGAAGTAATAATTAAACTTCTGTACTAGACTGCAAGTTTTGAAACAAAGTAAACACATTACATTGTGACACATGGAAATATCTCTAAAAATTTGCATTTGATTTCCTCTTTGAATACTAAGCACAAATGCCTTAAGTGAATCCTTAATAAATGTTTGCTAAATTACCTGATTATAGGGGTATAAATTTGACCCACCCATGACACTTCCATATAAAACTATGCACAGTGGCAGTCATAGGGACATGAAGTTTGTCTCCTAACACCTGCTCCATTAAAATGAGAGAAAAAGCAAAAGAAAGGAAGGAGTTCCTGTTGTGGCTCAGTGGGCTACAAACCCCACTAGGATATGACTTGATCTCTGGCCTCACTCAGTGGGTTAAGAATTTCAAGTTGCTGTGGCTGTGGCTGTGGCTGGCAGCTGCAGCTCCACTTGGACCCTTAGGCTGGGAACTTCTATATACCACAGGTGTGGCCAGAAAAAAAAAAAAAAAAAAAAAACAAGAAAGGAAGAAAAGAAAGAAAAAGAAAAGAGAAAGGAAAAAAACCCTGGAAATATCTCTTTTCTCTGAAATTAAGAGGCAGTAGTTTCATTCACATCTAGTTTGAAAGAAAACTGATGGCCTCAAAAAATATTTCGGATTCAAAAAAATGTGCAGTCAGAGGAAATATTAAGAGGCTGCTATCGGGCAAATATCTTGATATTTCTTATAGAAAAGTAGAGAAGAAGCCTAAGACATTTAAACCTGCTGTGTACTTGGCACCACATTCTACAGAAAACACACTCTTGACAAATGCTACCTTGGTTGGATCTCAGAGCCCTTCATGAGGCAGGCAGAGTTTGGGATCTTGTCCTTTCATAACAGTTAGTCATTAAGAGATTTGCTCAAGGTCAGTCCAGAATTTAAATAATCTGACAAAATTTAGTCTTGGGTCCATGCTATCCCCTGAAACTAAGAAAGTGTGGTAAATTTCAATCATGAAAGAAAGGTGGCAACATAAGCTGTTCTTTACTTCTTGTTTGATCTCTCTCCTTTTCATTCATTGTACAGATCTTCCTTATAAAAAATTCGGTCACCAAAATAACTTATGTTGAAGGAACTGGTCACAAATCTATGAAAATGTTTAAATGCAGTTTATTGCCAGAAGAAATAAACACAACAGCTTATTTGAAGTACAAATAAGTGTAATTTGATTTTAACATTTGTAAATATGTGTTACCAAAAACAGTTTCATTGTGCAGTCCACTTTCAGTAAAGAGCTCAATTACATGACCAACAACAAATGGGTAATCCTATTCATATCAAGTGAACAATAGAGTGCCTGTTATTTAGAAGGTATTGTGACCGAGCTCCAGGCTTTTGTAACCAGTGGTTTACTTAAGTCTCTCCTCTCTATGTGTTAATATTATACATTATATATACTATGTATACATATTATGTATTTAGTATTCTACTCAGCTATTCCATTCAACCTCCATTGAAGACTGTGTGACTTTATTACAGAAATAGAGTTCACAGTAAAGACGACTTGCATACAAAAGTCCTATATTTTTATTTTACAATGCTATTTTCTTTCAGCAAAATTAAAAAGCTGGCGCTGCCAAGATCGCCTGAGTTTTGGAACAGGATGGAAACTAGCCTCCCTTTCAAATCCCTGGCGTCCTGGTGATTTGATTAAGAACACAAGTACTCAGCAAGCAAGAAGCACCTTGAGAGCGGCCCGGGGGACATTTCAGAGGAAAGTCCCAGGGAAAAGGAGAGGTCTGACAAGTGCAGCCCGCAGGCTACATCGTGCTGATGCCGCTCCCTTTTACAGGTGAACTTTCACAGAAAAGCAGTTTTAAGTTCACAGAAGGGGTTCGGATGACCTTTAGAAGCTGGGCGTCCAGCGTTTCCACTTTGGCCTCGCGTTTTAACATAGTGTGGCGAGAGCCGACCTCCCCCGACAGACCTGCACTCGGAGGCACAGCGGCTCGCTCTAGCCGCCGGGTCGCGTCCGGGTGCGGAGCTCTGAGCGCCTGGGTCGCGGGCATCGGGGCGGGTGTGTTGCCGGAGTAGCCTCCGATTGGCTGCCCTAGGGCCGCCCTACCCGGGCACCGGATTGGGCGGAGCTGGGCCCTGCTGGCCGAGCTCATTGGAGGGAGCGGCAGGGGCGGGGCGGGCTGGGTGCCGACCGGGCGCGCGGGCGGCGGAGCGGGCGCCGGGCCGACCCGGCCTGCGGGCGGCGCGAGGTCCTGAAGCCGAGGCGCACCGGTTGGGGCGACCGTGTCCCGGGCAGTCTCTGCGTCCGCAGAACGGCCACTCCGAGACAGCTTCCGCCAGCGCCCTCCTCTGCATCCTGCGCCGGCCGCTCCGCCGGCGGGGCCGCGCACGGGCGCCGCGGGCCGGCCAGCTGTCGGGGGCGGCGGGCGGCGCGGGACACAAAGAGCGCGCGAGGGCGGCAGACGCGGGACGGCGCCTTCGGCCGCGCCCGGCGGCCGCTCCAAGGCCGCGGAGACCATACGGCCCCGGCCCGCTCGCGCACCTCCGGCCGGAGGGCCGTCGGCCGCCGAGCGGGCACCGGGAGCCGGGAAAAGTTGGCGGCGCGTCCGCCGCGGGGAGGCCCGGGGCCGCGGTGAGTTGCAAGCGGCGTGGGGAGCGTGCTGGCGCACGCAAGTCCGTGGGAACTGGGAGGGGGGCGGGGGTTCGTAGCAGCCCTGCGAGGGTTGGAGCTCGGGCCCCGCGTCCTCCCGCCCCTGGAGCGCGCCCGCCTGGGGACTTTCCCGGGCCTCTGTGGCGGGCGCACTCAGGGGCGCTGGCCAGGGTACGCTTTCGAGCGCCCGCGCCCACCCTCCAGCCTGTCAGAAGTAACTTGCGGGTCACGTTCTTGGACATAAGCATTCGAAGGTTGCTTTTGGTGAAAAATCAACTGTCCATCACTTTTCTAAAGTGCTTCCCAGGACCGTCCGCTTTGCCGCCCCATTCGAAGTTGTAGGGACCAGGCCCGGGACAGAGAACCAAGCCAGAGGGTGAAGTGGCAGGTGTCCCCAGCAATTCCTTCATGTTTTGGATGCGGTTTGGGGTGGAGAGAACGGGGCTTTGCTTATACATAAGATGGAGTAAACAGGGCAGCTGTTTTTTGTTGTTGTGTTTCTGTGTTGCTTCCTTCCACTGAAAACTTTTGTGTGGGGGCAGTGGGAAAGAGATTTAGGACCAAAGTAAATCGTAAACGAATGTAAATCTTCCTTACAGGAACGGTGACACAATGCAAGTACATCTTGATCTAATTTTAATGAAGGATTGAAAATAGCTGCTGTGTTCAGTATCACTGACGCCAAAACGGCTCACTTACATAATCTTCTTTGTTGGGATGTGTCAGTGGCATGTATAATTTTGATAAATTATTAATGTTAAAGGTTTGGTCGGGCAATGGTATTGAAACAATGTTTTCACAAGTTTTGCAATACAGTGGAGTGTGAACTTTTGGTTATCTTGATAACCTGCATATTTTCCATGCAAAGTGAAATCAAACCTTGTCCCCAACCAAAATTCTCTCAACTGTGAAACGTAGATTTGTCAGTACTGAAGACAGGAGAAGTTATTTTATTCTCTCAATGATAAAGCAGTGCCTTCTAGATGTCAGGCGCTCCATTGGGCATTTTTTTTTCTGCTCATGGAGCTTATAACAACAAAAATTGACTTTTTAAAAAATGTAAATGCATAAGTATAGATACTCAACAAATATTTGCTGAATAATATACCGGGCATTCAAATAAAAATAACAATTCTTCTTGCCCATCCTTAAAGAAAATTATTATCCTGCTTTAGAGGAAAGAAAGAAAATATCAAAGAAAGATTTGGCAGAAAAACTGAGCTTAATTTCAGTATCTAGCCTGAAAGTTTGTAGCTTAAAATAGGGATACAGATTTGGAAAAGAGACAAAGAACACAGATAGAGTTTCTAGGAGAAAGATAGCAATATTGATTTAACATAATACATCTTATGACCTAGCTTTCTTTGAAGAACACAAACCTTTGAAAAGGACTGTTTCTTTAAAAATCAGTAGTTGCTTGCATTGTGAAAGAATGTCTAATTAAATGGCCTAGTCGTATCCTTAATATTTCACTGTCTGGTTGTGCAACTCATTTTTTAAATAGTATGGGATAAACCTTTCAGTGCAGTTCAGTTGCATGGAGAAAAGTGTACCTTTCGAAATCGCCTGAATTTGCAGTGAGAAAATCATCTCCGATCTTACACCAGGTAGAAAGTAAGCACTGGCAATAGCATCTTGCCAAGAAAATCTTCATTCCAGACAAGTGCTGTGTGTGGGGAGAGGTCCTGTGTAAACTGCCTCATGTGTGAGATACTCTGTTTTTCCTGAAAGGCCTGTGTAATAGTTTATTTGGTGACATCAGAAAACTAAGTCCCCAACATTTGTGAGCCTGGAAGCTTCTGGAAAGCCTAGTGTCCTTATTTAAAAGTGACCACTCAACTCAGAACCTAGCATTGCTATGTGAACAACAAGCTGTCTTTGTAGAATGTGTGTTCTTCTCAGAGCCGATTTGCTGGTTGAGCAGCCCTGCAGAAGGTCAGGGCCCTGTATCCAAATCTTCTGTAGTTCTTGCAAAACTTCAGACTCCAGGCACTTTCCAACCCTTGAAGAATCAGAATGTCTGTGAGCAGAACCTGGAATCTACTCTTAACTGGAACCTCCCAGAATGAGAGTTTATCACACCAAGTTTTGAGAATTCAAGTTTTCTTGCCAAAGTTTAAGGGGCAGCTGTTGCTTTCCTCCCCACATGCTTACTGCTCTGCTCACTTACCGTTCATCTCTTAGTGGGGCCCTGTGGGCATGGGGGGTGGCAACTCAGACCCCCCACCCCAACCCTGTCGGCTGCTGTGCAAGCAAACCCGGAACCCACCTACTAGTAGAGTTAGGATTGCCTTGGGGCACAAGGCCTGAGACCCCTCCCGCTATGGGATCCGTCCCCTCCCAGCCTGTGTGATCTGCGGAGGCCCAGTCCTAGCGGCCTCCTCTTCAACTGTCCAGATAAGGTTTCAACCAGATAATTGGGAAAGGACCCCAAGGGACAGGAGGCCTGGGAGAGCACAGAGCAAGAATGCTGAATGGAAAGCTGTCTGCTGGACACAGTGCAGCACCTACATTGGAAGATTTTAGTCCCAAGGCTGGTAATTGGCAGAGAAATGTGTGGCTGAACCCAAGCCCTTGCCCTCTTATTAGAACTTTCATGTACAGCCCCATGTACGGGCTCCTATAACATGTCTATCCTTAAAATCGCTGACATTGGAGTGCCCGTCGTGGCACAGTGGTTAACGAATCCGACTGGGAACCAGGAGGTTGCAGGTTCAATCCCTGGCCTTGATCAGTGGGTTAAGGATCCGGCATTGCCCTGAGCTGTGGTGTGGGTCACAGATGCGGCTTGGATCCTGAGTTGCTGTAGCTCTGGTGCAGGCCGGTGGCTACAGCTCCGATTAGACCCCTAGCCTGTGAACCTCCATATGCCTCAGGAAGCAGCCCTAGAAAAGGCAAAAAGACAAAAAGACAAAAAAAAATCGCTGACACATGTGAGGATTTTCATGTTTATTGAGGAAAAAAGAGGAGAGTTCAGGAGAAAGATTCAAAGCACAGGCTGAGGTCTCCACCACACCTGATTCAAATTCTGGCTTTGCCATTTACTGCCTAGATGACTCTCTAAGCTCTGGTTTCCTTCCTTGAAAAATGAGGATAATGGTACCTGCCTCATGGGGAGTTGTTTGGGGAATTATGTAAGATTATAAATTATGTAAGGTACAAATTAGTGACAGCTAATAATTGTCCCTCAGTATATACTCCATATGTGTCGTTTTTAATTTATTACAGTAACTTTTCAAAATTCCTTTTTTAGCCCTGGAGAGTTGCTGTAGAAGAGGGACAGAGAGGAAGGCAGAGCAGAGAAGTGGACACAGGGAAGCTCACTGTGGAGTTGGGGGGAGCAGGTGCAGCTGCAGCTGCAGTGCCTGCTTACAGCCTGGCTGACTCAGGTGCTGTGTCCCCTCCTCTTCTCCCTTTTTGTATCACTTTCTTTGGCACTTTAGATACTTTTTTGACTCAGGGAGAAACTTGGATTATGTGGTCTGCTTCCACATTGTAACCCTGGATTTGGCTTTGGGTACCAGGAATATCCTCAACCTACAGGGACTTAAGGGGTACAGCTGTCTCACCCCATGGGATCTGGCTTTTGGGATTATTGAAGATTTCTATCTCTGACCCCATTAGAATAGATCCAGAATTCAACTCTAAATTTGCCTTTTCAGAAAAGTATCTGTCCTCAAGACACGGAGGCCATGATTAGAGCATCTCCTGCTCCTCACTACCCCTCTGCTCCAGTCTTTCAAAAGCATCTTTATTTTCTAGAGCCTTTAGACTTTTCAAAGTGCTTTTCCTTGCATCAGCTCACTAGTTCCTTGCAATAGCCCTGTAAGGTATTAATATTACTAAGCCCCTGTGAGGCAGCTAGAATCTTTCCTTCACCCCACATCCATTCTCTCTTGTATCGTTAGGTTCGCCTTAGCTGTCCTTGTATCAGTTTTCTAAAATTCCTTTGATCTGTCCCTCCTCCCTGCTCTGAAAATCCGAGTCCCAGTCCTGCTCTAGACACTTTTTCCCCATGGCCCCTGGAACACGGCAGCCTCAGCCACCAGCACATACTGTTTCCTTCTAGTGATGCCTCCCCTTAAACCATCCAGAATCTACTCATTTTCACCTCCCACCTCTAGTTGGGAGCAAGTTGCCCTCTAGTTGGGAGCCAAGGAGCCAAGCCAGGTTGCTCTGCCTTTGTGGTTCCACGTGTCCTGAGCTGTGAATGTGGAGAGAGTTGGGCAAGATGATGCTCGTGATTTTTCCTCATTCTGAAGGTCTAGGACAACTTGGCCTTCCTTCCGTGGGATAGGATTAGGGCTCTTCCTGAGTCCCTGGATGAAAATGTCAGGAATGGGCACTGGGGGCCTTCAGGGCTTGTTCTGTCCCACAGATTTCTAAATAATAAACTGGGTACCTTGGGAATGCCATGTACCGTTTTGGGTAAGGTTTTTAACCACAAGCATTTGAGGAAGGCTGGGGGGCTGTGAATTAGCAAGAAGGTGTGTTAGGGCCAGTAAAGGGTTATCTCTGTGAATGACTGCCTCTGATGGAATACGTAAAATCAGCTATTGTGTGTACCTAACATGTGTGATTTACTTTGCGTTTTGTTGTCTTTGGCTAGTGCTGTATAACAAATACAGTTGTTTTCTTTGTAATCATTTCATGACTTGGAAAACATTAACATAGTCAAAACTCTCAGACAGATGCTAGATGACTTTCTATAGTAATCTGATTGCTGGCATGCAAGTCTGCGTTGTTTGTGATATATCCCATTCATATTACTCTGAATTTAAGAAGGGTACCCCAAAGTTGTGAGGTGTTATTATACCCTGACCAGACTTAAGAAGAATATCCCTTTAAAGTGTGTTGACATTTAATTGACCTTTGGAAGTTCATTCTGTTAATCAGACTCAAAGTGCTAAGGCTATGGTTGACTGCTCTGGTGTTTTTACATTCAGTCGTGCTTAGCATATAAATTCTTCAGCATAATTGCTACTTATTTAGCAAGAGTTTCTTTCCTAAAAATGAGAGTTGTGTTTTATTTTTGTATTTTTTTTTTTAATTTTGCTTCAGGCTGGATAGTGTCAGAAGTTTGAATTGAAATGTTTTCCTGTCATTAGTTGTATGGGGTGTGTCTTCTTAATTTAGGAGTAATGGAAATTTCTTGCTTAGTTGAGGCATGCTTTCCTTCTGGCAGAAGTTAGAAGTCTTCAAGGTTTGATGCTAAAATTTAGAGAAGCTCAACACTACAGCAGTATATATTTTAGCATAATAAACTTTGAAAAACAAGTCCATTTGTGTAGATTAAAACTATCAGTGCTAATACACTTTATTAGACAAAGATCCAAGGAATTTATTTTTTAGCAAACTATATCCCTTGAATTGCTCTGAGTGGTATTTTCTTTCATTATAAGTGATATATTTGTTAAAAAATCAAATATATTTCTTTCTTAAAGCTTAATATTTTACTACCATCACCTAGAGAACATCTGCTGAAAGGTTAGTATTTCTGGGTATTAAACTTATGAAGTCAATCTATGGAAAATTTTAACGTTGTTAACTGTCTTACAGGTTTCTGAATTAGTATTTCTAGTGATCATGGAAAAGTAGCTACACTTTCTGCTGCATGTTTATAGAAAAATTAAAATACGGAATTGCCAATTTGGAGTAATTTACCTTAGAGACTCCCCTTTTAAAAAAACAGTTTTGTCTTAAGTAGGGAAGCTCAAGTTATAACGAGGGTTTTTCTGTTTACGAGATAATTTTATACTTTTCAAATATGTAGCTCCATGTTTGCAATGCATTTTGTTCCCTGTTTATAATAAGTTTTGCAGTCATTATGGCACTTATTTATTCACACATCGCAAGCATGGGAGAGCGCCTCATTTCATGAAGCTGACCTTATTTTCTCATTGTCTTCCCGCCTTCCATCTTGCCCTGTCTTTTTTCTTTTTCTTTTTCTGTTTTGTTTTGCAACTTCCAGCTGTCCTTTTCATTTCATTATTGTCCCACCTTCAAAATAAAATAAGCCCGTTTCCCTTAAACATTTAACTTCAAACTCTGTCATTTTCTTAGAATATATAATGAAGCCTCTTAAATGATACTATCTACATAATACTAAAGAATGCAAATGACTGCAGTTCTGAATGGTCAGATTCAGGATATCCTAGATTGAGTGTGAACTCTCACACTTCCATTTTGTAATCTGTGGTTTACAGATGTAGTTCTACCAAGATATGTAAGTGTCTCAGGACCAGGCCGGAATTGGTTTAATACAGAACATTAAGATAAAGCCTGGTTCCTTAGGCAACCTCTCTCAGTAACACTACTGGACTGGTGACCCATAGTGACAAAAATCAATATATTTGCTCTTCCTTTCTGTTTGAAGTCTCTTTTGCCATCATGAAGAGCTTTCTGTCATTTGAATCCAGATATATGTGTTCCCAGATAATTTATTATTTTTATCCTAATAGATTCTTAAATCACGTGCCGAACATTTTTCTAACACAAGTGTTAGTTTATTAAGTCCTCTTAACGCTGTCATTACTGCAGTCACATTATCATTTTACAGTTGCGAATACTAAGGCACAGAGTTTTAATTTAGGGTAGCCTTGAGGCAAAGGGGATACGTTGACACAGTGCTAAAAACTGACAAAAAGGTGGACAAGAGTTTGGGGAGGATGAGTCTACATGGAAAGGATCAGAGACTCCATTGGGCCCAGTTGCAAAAGGCAACACAGTCTCCTTTCTCCATTTTCAGCTGTGGTTAAATTGGGAAAGGCACTCCTCTGTCCTGGGACTCGATGGTCATGACTGAAGCATCCTCACCTCGGACCACAGCTGCCTATCAGCCCTGGAGGAGGGTGGTGCTGGCTCCCTGGGATTCTCTTGAGCTGCATCACCCTCTTGGCCTCACCCGTCCTAGCATTTCTGGGACTTCAGCTGCTTTTCCCAGAGGGCTCAGCTTCTTTCTCAGCTGTGAGTTTGGGTGTTCCTAATACCAGGGAAGACATTTTTTCCCAGTCTTAACCCCAGCACACTTCATTCCCTCTCTTAGCCCTCCTGTGGAGATTACTTGGAAAATTGTTGCTCCGTGGTGTCTGTGGCTGTACGGATAAAGTTTAGAGACTGATGGTAAGCAAGGAGACTGAAGGACAGCCCTGCCATTCCTGTAGCATTGGGGGTGGAAGTTGAGAGCACAGCTAAAAGTAGGGAATGCAGAGAAAGGAGAGAGACACCAGGGGAAAGAAAAGAGGCATTGAGGGTGAAAAAATGAAGAAAATGAATTAGTGATTTGCTTCACATCCATACCACCCGCTACCCTCACTAAAACGGAGGCAGTTTCACCCCCTTGTGCCTGACCCGAGGTTTGCCAGGGAGTTAAGCGTGGTGGTGGGAGTGGAAAATTTCTCCCTTTTGCATTTGTGCTGCTCTGAGATGCCACTGGTATCTAGGTAATATTTGTTTATACTGGGTATTTTTCTCTGTAGCCTTTGTGGACAGGGCTCAGAATACAAACAGGACTGTTAGTAGAACTGCAGGTCCTCAATTGCTGTGTTTATTTTATTAGTTAAAAAAAAAAACTGCTGGAGCTCTAAGACTTCTGAGCACATTTTAAAATACCAGAGGCAATTTTAAGAAGCACTTTAGAAAAAATAAGAAAAGTTAGGACTTTCAGGCTCCGGAATGCCAACCAATGCAGTAGTTTTTTTTTTTGTTTTTTTTTAATGAATGTTTTCAAAGACTAAGTCAGATGCATCAACTTTTTTTTTTTTTTTAAGTGGCTTTAAAGTACTATTCTTGTGTATATAAATCCTCCTAATAGTTTAGGTAAAATGAAAGTGTGACACTTCTGTTCCATAAAATGTAAAGCCAAGATTAATTCTTTTGGGAATTTAGGATTTGGAGGATGTTGTTAAATCATCTCTAATGACTTTACTTGGTCAGATCACAGGTCTGAAAGTATTTCTACTGATTTACAATCATGTTGAGACATAATTATTGAAATTGTGATGCTTCCAGAAAATCTGAAGTCTACAGTTAGTTTTACCCTTAAACTTCCTGATAATTCATTTTATGGCCCCTTGAAGTCTCTCTTTCTCCTGCTCCTTATAGGGAGGTACACTGTTCAGTAGCATTTATGAAAAATACCCAGCTTAAATTTTAAGATGTTAAGCTAATCTAAATGATAAAAGTACTGATTTGAAGAAATTTATTTTTTAATAGTTTTTCAGTTCCCAAAGAGGGTCCTCATCTTGACAGGTTTACTTGGATCTCTATCAGTAAAACAAAGTAAATTTTTTCTTAATCATTGTGTGGCAGTAACTTAAGTTCTGGAAATAACAAACATTTAAACATCAGTAATAGGAGTTCTCATCATGGCTCAGCAGAAACAAATCTGACTAGCATCTGTGAGGATGCAGGTTCAATTCCTGGCCTTGCTCAGTGGGTTAAAGATCCAGCATTGTCATGAGCTGTGGTGTAGGTCACAGATGCAGCTCAGATCCCATGTGGCCGTGGCTGTGGCATAGGCCAGCAGCTACAGCTCCAATTCGACCCCTACCCTGGGAACCTCTATTTGCTGCAGATATGGCCCTAAAAAGACCAAAAAAAATTTTTTTAATAAAAATCAGTAATAAATTGCCCTTAGGCAATAGAAAGGGGGAAAGGGAGCTTTTCTTTATTGTTTGCTCTTTTTTTCACTTATCAGGTTTTCCCCCACTTGTCCATCCTTTTCTACAGTTGTGGAAATTTTTATTTTTCTCCAGTGTTCCTCAGATGTTCCCCGTTTGGAGTCCTAGATTACCCCTCCACCACGTTTTCTTAGAATTAGGCAGAAGTGGAACCTGAGTCTCTGGAAAGTAATGGAAACTATCCCCTGCTTTCTCAGACTCTCTTTCCTCCCTAAAAGCAAGAGGAGCAAAACAGTGGTTGGTGGTTTGTCACTGTTGCTTCTGCGGCTGTTCAGTTCACCTGAGCACTTTACCTTCGTTCTTGATACTTATATCTACAAATGAAATTAGGGCTAGTCACACTGCATTTCCATCATCAGCTCTCCCTTGTGGTTCAAATTTAGCACAAACCTGCTGTGGATACATATTAATTAGGGGGATATAATAGGATGGAATTATTTCATGAGTTTTTTAATGAGTGTTCTTTGAAGTATGGTTTTTATCTTATAAATTTACTGTCATTGTGTTGAAAATCTAGAAAATCTTTACATGAGCAGCTAAGCTGCTGTCAGCCCAAAACAGTGCAAGTCGAACATTAACTGGCAGGAAAACTGATGAAATTGTCTTTGACTTTGAGATGCAGCAAGCCATTTCAAGTGAAGTTGCCCATTCTCTGTACAGAATGGTGTGGCGGTCTTGTAACTTCATTGCATGGTTGGAGTCTGAATAGAAGTCTTCTGTCACTGTTTGCCACAGGTGTAAGTTACAGGTGTGTCTTTTCTCTTCGAACTTGCTGCCTAGGCCCATGCTACACAGTATGGGAGACAATTAGATCCTTCCATAGAAAGCTTCATAAGTCAGCTACTAACTACTGTGTGTATATATTCGCAACTGTTCTGTAGTCTGCTTTTTTAGAAAATGTGTGGGTGTGGGAAGTGAACTCAGGGTTATTGGTGCTTCTTTGTACTAAGAAAAATCACACTAGTTAAGGCAAGTGTGTGATTTGTGTATGTTTAGTTTTTTAAAAAATCCTTCTGACCATCTCCCACTCTTAATTTCTCACCCCTACCTCCCGAATGCAAGTAATGAAGGAATTAGAGTCAGAGGATTTTATAGCTAGAAGGATTTGAGAGAGAATCTGATTTGCCCTCTAATTTGAGAAAATGGATGTCCAGTGAGGTCACATGAGAGCACGGAGCTAGTGCACATAGCGAGCACACAGCACATTTAAAGGCCTAAATGACATTAGTCGTTTCTTGCCATTAGTAAACACTGTGGTGATGAATCTGCTTGAACATGATCCTAGTCGGAAGGTAATAATGAGAATAACTAACATGTAGCTGGTACTTTGACGTTCCTCTCTCAGTCACTTCTCAGAAGAGCTGTGGGGTATGGTGAACCACCACTAGTTTCCTTCACAGAAAATAGGCTCTATGATGGGCAGAGGCCTGTCCACGGTGGTCATCTCTCAAAAGGGCCCGGGGCCCGAGTCCTCCACCTCATCAGAAGCATCAGCCAGTCTTAAAACAGCTCCCCTGAACCACAGGATAGGGAATCACATCTTCACACTGTAGCTCCGCCTCAGAATGTGAACCAATTATTAACTCTTGTCTATTTTATCACTTTTAAAGGGGGAGAAAAGACACTTTTTACAGAGCTGGGAGCTCATAAACGTCTCAAAAGAAAGATGCTGGATAATTGGAAATAAGGTATGTTTTTAAAGAATCTCCCTGTCAACATTTTAAACATTCAGCCAGTATGTGTTGATCACCTAAGGCACCTTAGGGCTGCTCCAGCAGACAAAGTAGTGATCAAGATAGAATCCCAGCCTTCAGGGAAGAGCCTTATGCAACCTTCCCTCCTTTCAAAGGTTTATCGCGATAGAAAACTGTTTTTGAAAAATGTCTGGTACTCTCTCCATTACTTGAAATATGAGAGATTCCAATCCCTGTGTCTCAAAGGGGTCAATATTATCTAAATATTTGTATTAAAATATTCACAGTAAAGAAAACTTGTAAAATACAGAAAAGTAGAAAGAAAAAAATCATGTATGTATATTTATATCATACATATCATTTTTTCTTGGCTTTTCTTCAGCTTGCCAGGATAGCTAATGTTCTGTATCATTGCATAACTTTGTAAATATGTTTTAATAATGATATAATTGAATAACTATGATTTTAAAAAAATAAAGTAAGTTCTGGTTTGAATTCTGAATTCTGCCATGTAGTTAAAATTACTATGAAATACATCTTAAATTCACCTAATGTTCCTTTAGAAATAGGATCTTCTTTTTCAACAAGAATAGGAGAATGTTCCCGCATGAGAAATGCTCTTTGAGGGGCATCTTAGGGGTGGGTGGGAGCCCCTGAGGAGGAGGAGCTGGGTCAACAGGTGGTCTGAGGGCTGCAGCTTGGGAATTGCTGACTGGGAGAAATGGGAGGAGTGGGATGGATGGAAAGTCCCTGATCACCCAGAGGCTTGGATGCCCCTACTCCCTGGAATCCCCCTCCCTAGCGGGGATGCAGCCAAAGTAGGAGAGGAGGGGCTCGGACAGGTGGGGGTAGGGGAGAGGTGGGGAAGAACAACCTAAAACTCTGATAAGCCTGGAGAGATCCTTAATTGGGAACCCTGGCCTGTATTGTCAGTGGGTGTCATTTTAAAGGAGGATTTAGCAAATGAATGAATATATGATGAATGAATGAGTGACTAAGTAGTTTTCTCCCAAAGGATCTGGTTGTTTCTACTCTGAAGATTATTTATTTATTTATTCATTTTTTATGCCCAATTTAAATGAAAACACAAATTTTTTTTTGACTCATCATTAACTGTCTCCTACTTAGTCAAACCAACACCCTCCCCAACTCCACAGATGTTTCAGAAGAGCTTACAATAAGGAAAATATCAGAATAGGAGAGTGAGTGGGAGATGAGATTCCAGTTCTGCAAAACTAATGTCCCATGAGTGTAGTGACAGTGACAGTGAAGGCTTCGTCATACCATGGCAGGGAGAAAACGAGCCTGTGCATAGGCATTGCTTGGAAAACAGCAAACATCTTATGTTAAAGTTAAGGCTACAAGCTTGAATACACACAGTTTATCTAGCTTAATTCCTAGAGAATGTGAATGGAACAACAAATGCTTAGATTAATTTCTAGAGTAGAAGAGATTGTACTCGTTATAACTCTGCAAGCTCTGTACTATCCCAGACAATGCTTTTCTTCCTAGAATTTGAGTTTCCTGGTTTTCTGTGTGTGTACAACCCATAGGAAATTCTTCCCAGTAAATTCCTGTAGCCTTCAGACATTTTCAAGAGGCAAAGGACCAGGTAGGTCTGTATTTCTATTAATTACAAAAAGAAAAAGTTTCATTGTCTTTGTTCCTAGCAAGAAATATAATGAGAATTAGAAGCCTTTGAATTAGGCTAGAAACACTATGGACTACTAAGTGTAAAGTAGAAGAAGGTGAAGCTGAATTTTAAAGGGCAGAATTCTGTTTGTACCTTTATTTTACTTCCATTTCAGCTCTATGTGGGCTTTCTACCAAAGGAAGCAGAGACCGCTTGTGTTCCTTGTCTTTAGATGGATTTTCTGAAGGAAGGGATAGGGGCCAATGCCAGTGCTATCAAGGCAATTGTCTGGGACCTTGGTCCCCAGAGAGATCAAGGATGAAAGGATGTAGAGCAGGGGCTAGACACCGGGCCCTGTGCTGACATGGACTGCGAGTGCTATGACATACACCCGGAGGTGGAGTGGAGAGAGAGAAATGTGGAGCCAGGGGGAGAAGCATATTCTCTCCTGGGGTCGGTGACCCACAAGAACCTTGGCCTTTCCATGGCCAGAGGAGGGTCCTGGTATAAGTAAATAAATCAACAAATAAAGCTGTGGTAACTTCCACACCCTGCTGCTAAGTGCCTGAAATCTCACCATTCAAGGATGGACTATTTAATTTACATACTTGGATATCTCCAAATCCAGAGAATTGAGTTTAGGGATAGAGGGAGTCGGGGAGCTTGGGTGGCTGTAATATTTTAAGGTGTTCTTAGTTTTGCATGGCTTAGGAAAATTTATGACTACAGTGTCAGTAAGAGGGTTCAAGACTGAATGGTTTAGGGTAGCTAAGAAAAATTTGTAAACTTTATCTGACGCCAGTCCTATACTGTCTACTATCAGAAGGAATTAATCCTTCAAATAGTTTAAATTAATATGTGGAGATTATAAAACCTAACTAGGATGTAGATATCCAGAGCTGCACTTGTGGGTGGAAAAACTTTTAGGGTCCTTGTCTTAACAGGTCTAAGGCAACCTGATCCCTGTGCTTTTGAACTACATGGATTTCTGTGAGCATTTCCAGGGTTATAGAAAAAAGTTGGGGTCTGATATATTGGACACAATTGAATCTTATTTTGCCATGTTTGTTGTCATTTCATGAGTTTTTTTAGTGGATTTTTGGGTCACATTTCTCAGATAGTGGCAAGATATTTAGTCTTGAGCAAATTTGTTTAGTTCCGTCTTTCTACATTAGTGGTTCTCTACCAGGAAGGTATAGTAGAATCATTTTACAGTTTTTGCTAAATACACTCAGCACCCTCCCCCACTCCAAATAAGAATTACAGGGTGGATGGGGTAAGAGGCAGGCCAGGTATGTGGGATCAGAAGAATCTGTCACCCTCTCATTTTAAGAATTGCCGTTCCAAATGGAATCAGTACTGCTCAATGACCAGCAAACAAGCAAATAGTTTAAACAAATAACTGAATCTCAAGGAAACTGGCAAAATTGTTTAGCACCTTGTTGAGATAAATCTGCTTTACTTTACTTTCACACAGATTTCCTCTAGCTAGTGTCTTGCTAAAAAAGGATGCTGGTATATACAGGTCATGAAGTTCTCTGTTGATACCTATTAAATGCCCTTCCACTTATGAACCCTTATAACTAATATCTGACGGTCTTTCATGCTTTAATTTGGCGAATTTTTAAACGTTTCCTCATAGAGCACTGAGCAAAGGCTGGATTTTCAAAGCTGTGCAAAGGTTTATTATCTCTTTCAATATGCACCGAGTTGTTGGGTGAACTTGTTTGCCTGGATGGTACTAGTCACTTTTAATTTAAAGCTATTATTGAAAAGTGGTAAGATTTCCAAGGGGAGTAGGGGGTCTGTCACTTGGAGAAAAATTTATGGGAGTAAAAATATTTTCTTTTAGTAAACAGTTACTGCTATACAATGTCTTCTTGGGTGTAAGGCTTGGTATTCATCTGTTTTAATTAAAGAGTACCCTGCCTGTCTATTTGTGACCAAGTCATAAGAAGGGGGTGTTGTGGAAGGGAGTTCACAAGGTTGAAAGCTGTGACTGAGTTTGGTGAACCAACTCAAGCCCTCGTCTGCAGTGGTACATGAATGCCAAGTACTAAGAATTTCTGGAATGCAGAATTGCACAGCACTGATAAAGTTTGCTTTGTTCCCCTATGTGACTTGACCCATTGAGAAAATGTGGTTCCCTAGGAAGTTTTAATAGCTCAAAGTCCTTAGTTAATAAAGAGAAAGGCCACAACATAATTCGCCTTGTTTTCACCTGCTGCCTCAAAGATTAACTTTCTTAACCTTAATGGGGTAGAGTTACCCTTTGCTTTGAAAAGTGGTTTATGGAGCTCTTCACGTTTGTTTGTTTCAGTAAACAAGATGCTATTTGTGTGGATTTTGTTTTTGTTTGGGGTTTGGTATCACGAACAGAGCAACTTAAGAACCTTATGGAAACATCATCTAAAAACAAATCTCAGGGAGAGGCACACCCACTTCTCTGTATCAGCTTAATCTTTCACCAGGCAAGGAAGGGTTTTGAATTACTTCAGGAAAGCAGTGACTGATAGAACTTATTACCCTTCAGTTTTCCTCATTTATTTTCATAAGAGAATGGGAGTGGAATTCAAAACATTCAGATCTGGAGTTAATGTACGTCACCCTGTCGCAAATGATGGGTTCTGTGTTTTTCCAGTGGGAAACTTTGATCCACTAACTGATATGTGCCTGTTACAGACCTTTGCTTTTCCTTCTATTTCTCTCCTGAATTTGTTGCTTACTCTTTCAAAAACCAGCTGACTGTACAAGTTGTCTCCAGGAGCAAACTTCAGAGCAAAAGTAATAAATAAAAGCAGTATGTAAGTCTTTTTTGGTCAGAATTTACAGTGTTTGAAATAGTCCTTTTATATTTTCATTGAGAGTCTAAGGTCACTTAAATGTAGAGTTTAATGTTAAGTGTGCACTTTTTCTTGTTAGCATAATTTAATTTGTATGTCTTGTCACGTTCACTCAAAGAAGATTTTGATTACGTAATGCATTTGGGAGTCCTAGTAAGTAACTCTGCCATTGCCTGAGTGGTGTTTGTCGCTCATGGTGATGGATGAATGCCATTGGCATATGCTGTCTTAGATTGTCACAGAATTTTGTAGGAATCAGGTAGATGAATAAGAGACACACATGAAGCCCTGGGTTTTGAATCTGAGACATTCTCTAGAATATTTCTGGTTTTGGAGGAGACTGTTGTGCAGAACTACGGCCTGTCCATCTCAGGGACCCTTCTCCAGGGTAACCAGACAGCAACAAGTGTCACTGCGACAGTGAGCGGCTGTAAACATCCTCGACTGGAAGCTGTGAGGCTGAAGACGGGCTTTCAGTCGGATGTTTGCAGCCGCCGACTGCCTCCTGCATCAGGAGCTGCCATAGGAGCAGTGGTCTCCTTAGCCCTGCTGGACACCTCACCCTCCCTGGGATGTGTGCTCCCAAAGCTTGGTGAGAATGGCATAGATTCACTTACTTTTACACCATCTCTACATTTTTAGCAGCGCTGGAGAAGATTTTGCAATATCAAAAGAAAAAAAAAAGAAAAAAAGAAAAAGGCCAACTATCCTCTAGAGAAGTGAGGAAATGTATTAAAGTCTTTTTCTTCTTAGGAAAAAAGTGTTCTAGGGCAGTATTTCCACGAATCATTCTCCAAAGAGATTTGTTTTGTCCTGCTATTTATATTTACCTGTAATTTCGAAATGAGGGTTTTTGTTTTTTGTTTTTTTTTTAAATGGCCTCAGCTGCGGCAGATGGAAGTTCCCAGGCTAGGGGTTGAATCGGAGCTGCAGCTGAGGCCTGCACCACAGCCACAGCAACATGGGATCCTTTAACCCACTGAGCGAGGCCAGGGGTCAAACCCATATATCCTCATGGACGCTAGTCGGGCTCTTAGCCCGCTGAGCCACAATGGGAACTCCAAAATCAGAGGTTTGTTTTTTTGTTTTGTTTTGTTTTTTACAGCCATTTGCAAATACTTCTATTAACAAATCTAAATTATTTGAAAAGGAAAAAAACATAAAAGCCAGAATGAAAATTAATTCACTTTCACATTATTTGGATTAAACCTCTTATTTTTTATAGCTTCAATCTTTAAGTAATAAAGTAATTTTTAATTTAATTACATGCCTAAAATAAACTAATTTTGACTCAACTAACTCAATTTGAAAGATCTTTTCTTGTTTTAGCTGAGGAGAATAGTATTTTAGGGATGTGTTGATACCATCTCTATTCAAATGAATTGTTAACTTTGCTTTATGTAATAGCATATATCTCTTAAAAATAATAAATGAATCAAATGCTATCCTAAATAGATGAAGGCAACCTAAGATGTTTAAATTTCCTGTTATGAGTCTCTGTGAGGGACCTAACTTGTAACTTGTCTTTTTTCTAAATCCGTATCTGTCTTACAGCAGATTGGTTTAACACGAGACACTTAAAGTGTAGAAACAAAACACTTTAAAAGGAGATGAAGGAGTTCCCCGTCGTGGTGCAGTGGTTAACGAATCCGACTAGGAACCATGAGGTTGCGGGTTCGATCCCTGCCCTTGCTCAGTGGGTTAATGATCCGGCGTTGCCGTGGGCTGTGGTGTAGGTTGCAGACACGGCTCGGATCCGGATCCTGCGTTGCTGTGGCTCTGGCGTAGGCCAGGGGCTGCAGCTCCGATTGGACCCCTAGCCTGGGAACCTCCATATGCCGCGGGAGTGGCCCAAAGAAATAGCAAAAAAGACAAAAAAAAAAAAAGACAAAAGGAGATGAAGGTGGCATCCTTTGCCCTCTAAAACACAGTATCTCCTACACATGCAGTATTGTCAAGTAATATAGAAACTATAGTTTCTGTTCCCTGTTTAGTGCCCGGGCCCTTTGGTGACGTCGATGTATTCTTGAAGCAGTGTGACCGTGCCACAATTTAAAATTTGGCCAAACTAACAGATGAACATCCTAATGAACTGCAATGGAGAGAGCTTTGTCTGGAAATGCCCTCAAGTTGTCCTCATGCATAAAACCTTTAAGTGAAAAAACCCATCAGTCATGCTGGCCTGAGAGGTCAGTAGATGCCACTGAGAAAGGGCAAGAGAGGCAGGGCTCTCCATGCTGGGCCCTGGGGTGTGGAATGGAGAATGTGGCCTGTTTTTAATAGGTAAACTTAAAACACTTCAGGCGAATAATTTAGTTGTGTCCCAGGGAACTAGTCCCCAGGTAGGTGACTGTACCTTTGGAGAAATGGGTGAACACTCCCTGGTTCTTTGACCTTCACTTTCTGTAAGCACCCCAGCCTTGTCATCTCGCTTTCCCTGCCTCACCTCACTGCCCTCCAGATTTTCCATTTCCCACCTTTTATGTGGTTATGTCCTTCATTTAAGTAATTATTTCTTGAAATAGTTTAGTATGTAAAAATTACAGACTTCTTAAATATTCTTAAACCAACAACTACAAACCTCCAGAAAACCTTCGGGGTAGTTCTGAAACTAAAGCCTATTATTTAGTGTGCCATGTGCCCCCTATTTCCATAGTAACAATCTAAAATGTTATGTTAAGATAATATCAGAAGCATGCTATTTATATTTGGAATAGATCTGGGTGTAGGAGTTCCTGTCGTGGCTCAGCAGAAGCAAATCTGACTAGCATCCATGAGGACGCAGTTCGATCCCTGGCCTCTCAGTGGGTTAAAGATCCGATGTTGCTGTGAGCTGTGGTGTAGGTCTCAGACATGGCTTGGATCTGGCGTTGCTGTGACTGTGGTATAGGTATAGGCTGTGGTATAGGCTGGCAGCTACAGCTCTGATTCGACCCCTAGCCTGGGAACCTCCATATGCCACAGGTGCGGCCCTTCAAAAAAAACTGCATCCAGGTTTTTGTTTTTTTTTTAATGTCACAAAAATATCCAACTTTAAAATTTTACAGTATTACATTTCTACAACTACCTAGACAAAGTTATGCACTTAGGATAAATTAATATTTGGCATAAATTAGGAATTCTGTATTGCTATTTTGCTTTCATACATGTTTTCATCAATCTATGTATTTAATTTTCATATTCATATCAGCATAATAAAATATCATATATGATCTAGAAAGTAAAATTCTTGAAATGGCCCAAAGTAGGTAAATTATGGAGAATAAAACACTGTCACAATATATGCTGGATAAATATCACCTATGTTGCTATGAAGTTTATAATGTTAAAAAAAAAGATAACACTGGAAGTTCCCCTTGTGGCTCAGCAGGTTAGGAACCCAACTAGAATCCATGAAGATGCAGGTTTGTTACCAGGCCTCGCTTAGTGGGTTGATGCTCTGGCGTTGCTGTGAGCTGCACTGTAGGTCATAGACACAGCTCAGATCTGGCGTGGCTGTGGCTGTGGCATAGGCTGGCAGCTGCACCTCCGATTTAACCCCTAGCCAGGAACTTCCGTATGCTGCAAGTGTGGCCCTAAAAAAGAAACAAAACAAAACTCAGATTTGAACCTGCACTCGATTTTGTAGTGATCCTATCTGTAAATGTTACACATGTGGGGAACCTTTCCTAAACTAAAGAAAAACTAAAACCAGGGGCACAGACACTTGTGGCTACCACATTGCTCAGAAAGCTGCCCTATGTGGGTCAGTACTCTGAAACTCCACCCCTCCTGACCAGATTGCTGTCAGAATTGCCTTTTTTTCTTCCGCTAAAGCTGTAGCTAAATTACCATTGGGGGAAGGAAATCTTTCTTGAGTGGTGTTGGTTTGAAGTGGCTTAAAAATAATAATGCAAAGATGCCAGTTGTTTTTCTATATTCGAAGAGTAATCAAAAAGGTAGTTCCCATCATGTCTCAGTGGTAATGAACGCAACTACTATCCAGAGGGTGCTGGTTCAATCCCTGGCCTTGCTCATGGGGGATCCGGCGTTGCCGTGAGCTGTGGTCACAGTCATGGCTTGGATCCTGCATTGCTCTGGCTCAGGCTGGCAGCTACAGCTCTGATTTGACCACTAGCCTGGAAACTTCCATATGCTGCACTTGCTGCCCTAAAAAGCAAAAAAAAGAAGAGTAACCAAAAATTATTTATTTTTCTTAATTCTTGAATTCGCATTGAATCTTAAAGACAGTTCTTAGTGAAGCGGACTTTCTTCATTTAGTACTATGTCAGAGTATGTATTCTAAATAGAGGTGGAAGCTGTGTTTGCTGGCCTGTATTGTGGTTGTTTGGTACACGAGCTAAGCTGTTAAATCATTTAAGAGATTGGGGTTTTACTGATTATTGTTTTTCCCTTTAATTTTTATTCCTCTCAATGGCAAGAAGCCAGTAAGTAAAATGAAAAAAAAAAAAAAATCACGTCCTCTGGATGTACTAAAAATAATAATCAGTGAATTAAATATTCTTTCGTTGACTTCTTCTGTTATGCAGGAACCAATACCTCTCACTAATATGCACTTTGAAATCTCCAGTGTGAATGTAGTGGGGAAGTTAATGTTGCCAAGTGATACTCAACATGCCTTTCCAGATTTGTATATCTAATTATTGTATAAACTTAATGATGCAGTACTTTGAGAGTAGAGGCTTTTTAATGTAAATTAAAACAAAGTAGGTTGGGAATTCATCAGTACAAACACTCAACGTGAACTTACTGTCCCCAAAGGCTTCAGGGTCCCACGTGGTGGGAGAAATGAATGAACTCTTTCAGGTACCCTAACAACTCTGAGTAAAATCAGAAGCTCTCCCCAGCTCTCCATTCAAAAATGACAGCAGGAGCTCTCAGGATATTCAGTACCTTACTGGAAGGAGTATTGGAAAACATACAACATTACACAGTGTGATAATGTGTTACAAGCATGTTAGCCTCAGTGTGTCCTTTCAGGGACTGAACTTCTTCCTTTCCTAAATTTTGGATTCATTGTTTTTTAACTAGAGAGTTCAACTCTTAAGAAGAGCAAATGCTTATCCCAGTGAAGGAAAATGCATGTAAAAGCTAAAGAAATGCCTGCTGTAAAGTATGTAAATAAGTGGTCAGTGCCATGAAAGAGGGGTACCTGCAGTCAGGATTCCCAGCATAGAAATACACTGATTTGCAGGATGTGATTAATGAATAGAAACACTATTGACCTGGTTAAATGAAGTATATGTAATTCCTTACTGTTTAATAATCGTGTTTGATTAAAATTATCTTTGGGATTACAATATTTCAACTATGGAAAACCCATCTGGGAAATTTAATTTTGGAAGTTATTCTTTTTCATATACTCTCAGTGACATTCTTGGCCATATCAGATATGTGGTTGTCTTTTCCCAATTACCATTCTACTCTCATACCCCAGTAAATAAGCATTTAACTTAAAATAAGTTCTGACAGATATTGATTAAGAAATTAGGAAATTTGAACACTGTTTGTTCATAGAAAGAATAAGAATAATGTTCAGCTGTATCTTGAACTAATCCTCTAATCTTTCTATTCTTTAGTTTGAGTCTCTGTGCCGTTATTGATTTCTTATAACTTGTTCCTAAGTCTCTGAATAATTAAAAATAAATCATCATGAGTTATTAGAAATTCTGAAAATCTAAAGCTATTGTTAAAATAAATTATTTGCCAAAACGCAATGTACTGAAATAAAATTTATCTTTTTTTTGGTATAAAAAATAATCTATTGAGATTGTTGGTACAAATGTAATTCTCATTGAATGTGTGTAAATGCTAATAGTTAATTAAAGCCTACTTTTAAAAGCTCATTCAGTTTCACACCTGGGATAGCACCAGGAGTAGGGCTGGGAGAAGTTAGGGTTGTGTTTATGGTCAGAAAACACCAGCGGCTGGTGAGCAGACTCATCCACTGAATCTGGACGTGATAGCTCCTTCTTTCCAAAGCATTTCCCCTAGCACTGCTGATTATCTTTAGGTTAGGGAAGCATAGGAGAATACCAGTGAGGGCAGAAGGATTGTCTTCTTATGAGGAATAATTAAAGTATATCTGAGATTAAGATGTCACTAAAGGGCTACAAATGCATCAATGTGATTCTGTCCTCCTTTGGAACTTCTACAGGGGGGTTTTATGATTTGGCTCCGGCCCTGTCATCTGCTATTCCTCAGCTTTCTAAGCTCTAGCCACATTGACTTTTTATTCTTCAAACCACCTTTCTCTACTCCTCTGCATCCCAAAGCCTTTGCCATAGCCCTACCCTCTGCATAGATTGAATACTCTTATTTCACCCATGTCTACCAAAAAAAAACACACACATACAGCCACATACACATATATGCACTCACACTTTAGGGTCTCATACTTAATGTCATTTCTGCAGAAAAAAGTTTATTACTCCCTTTTCTTCATGCTCTGGGCTCCTTCTTTGTCCTGGAAATTGCGAGAAGTAGCCCAGCATGCAAAATTCTGGGCAGAAAAGCATTCTAGGCAAAGAGAACAGCAAGTGCAAATGAGCAGAAGTTGGATCAGGCAAAAATTATGACATTCTGGTTTAGAGTGAGCAAGACAGAGTCAGGTAAGCAGCAAGCAAGCAGTGTTGGGCTGTTAGGTCATAGTGACAAGTTCTAATTTCACTAATAAGCATTAGATTAGTCCTTGTTTTCATTAAGTGTTCTTTGAATTTTGAATTTAGTTTAATTAGATGATAGGACATTGATCATAGTGACTGACCCTACCAGAATGTGGGTAGCTTTTTTTATGAGGAATAGCAACTCATTTCAATAATTATTGAATGCCTACTAGTATAAAGAATAGTGGTCAAAGGATACAGCTTGAAAAAGATCTGATCCCTGTGATTGCTAATTAGGGTGGGATGTCATGTGGACCAAAGACCCAGGATTACCTGAATCCCACCTGAGAGTGGCCACCCCTCCCTGAAAAGTCTCATAGGAAATACTGTTGGCCCTTGAACAACATGGGTTTGAACTGCATGAGTCCGCTTATACATGGATTTTTTTCCAGATGTTTTGAAAATTTTTTGGAGATTTCAAAAATTTGAAAAAACTTTTATATGAATAACATAGCCTAAAAATATTGATTAAAAATTAAGAAAAATCGGTCTGCATATGTATATAGATACTAATTTATTTAATCGTTACTACCATAAAATATACACCAATATATTTTAAAAGTTAAGATTTATCAAAATGCACACAAACACTTGCAGACTGTCCATGGCACCATCTGCGCTCATGTAAACAACAAAAAGGAAGGTTCAGAGTGTTCAGTCATAACAACGTAAAATTGACTTTGGGGTCACCTCCTGTTGCTGTTGCACTGAGCTCAATTTTTGGATGTTTCTGCTTAAAATGCCACATGACTAATTATCTACGCATGCGTAGCTCATCTTTCCAGTAAATTGTGTATCAAAATAAAAAATGATCCCTTGTGGTTCTCGTGTATTCTCCATTGTGTTTAATGCAATACCATGAACCTTGAATAACACTGTGGGACCTATATGAAGTGCTACTTGTGAGGCTGGATGCGCTCCCAATGCTCAGAGAAAAGTCATGACATGACAGGGAAAAGTTGAACTGCTAGATATAGACCATAGATGGAGGTTTGCAGCTGTGGTTGCTTACATTTCAAGATGAATGAATCCAGCATAGGGACCCATCATAAGAAAAGCAAAGGAAATTTGTGTAGTTCCCACTACAGCTACACCAGCACCATTTTATTACATTGGAAATGCATCTTTTATGAGAGCACAGGATCACTGTAAGAAAGGCATGCTTATAGACTCTAATATCCAAAAAAAGCAAAGTCATATACCACAACTTAAAGAAAAAGGAAGGTGAAGGATTTAAAGTTGGAGAATTTGAAGCCAGCCAAAGATGGTTTGATAACTTGAGAAAGAAGTTTGGCTTTAAAAAATGTGAAAATAACAGGAGAAGCAGCTTCTGTTGACCAAGAGGTAGCAGACAGGTTCCCAGACATCATAGGAAAACCACTGAGGACAAAGGACATCTACCTGAACAGGGTTTTAATACAGACAAAGGTGCCCTATTCTGGGAAAAACAAAAAACACAAAGGACATTTATTAGTAAGGAAGAGAAGTGAGCACCAGGATTTAAGGCAGGAAGGGATGGGCTGACTCTACTGTTTAATGCACATGCAGTTGGGTTTATGATCAGAGATGCCCTTATCTATAAAGCTGCTGACCTCTGAGCCTTAAAAGGAGAAGACAAACATCAGCTGTCATCTTTTGGTTGTACATCAAGAGGGCCTGGACAAGAACACTTTCTGGATTGGTTCCATTTGTGCTTTGTCCATGAAGTCAGGCAGTACCTTGACAGCAGGGGACTACCTTTAAAGGTTCTTTCATATTGGGCAATACCCCCAGCCACCAAGAACCCCATGAGTTCAACACTGAAGGTGTCAAAGTGATCTTGGCAAGCCCCCAAGTACAATGTCAATAATTCAACCCCTGGATCAGGGGATCATACGGAGGTTTAAGGCTCATTGCACACAGCAGTCTATGGAAAGGATAGTCAACTAGATGTTAGAGAACCCCAACCAAACGTCCTTAAAGTCTGAGAGGATTACACCAGTGAAGATGCCATTGTTATTACAGAAAAAGCCGTGAAAGCCATCAAGCTCCAAACAATTCATCCCTACAAGAGAATACTGTCCAGATATTGTGCATGACTTCACAGGATTTACCACAGACCCAATCAAGGAAATCAGAAAAGAGATTGTAGATAAGGTTTAAAAAAAAAAAAGGCGAAGGGTTTCAAAATATGGATCTTGGAGAAATTCAAGAACTAATAGACAAACACCAGAAGAATCAACAGAGCATAACCTGATGGAGATGAGAGCATCCTAACCAGTGCTAGAAACAAACTAACAGTCCGGTGGAGGGTTCTGATGATTCAGGACTGCTTTTGACTACTTTTCCAAAGTAGGGCCTTCCATGATATGGGCACTGAAACCCAAGAGAACAGTGGAAGAAGGATCAGTACTGGTCAGAAAAATTTTTAGAGAAATGTAAAGCAAAAAAGTCAGATGTCATGATGTGTTTACATAAAGTGACACCAAGTGTGCCTGCCTCCCCTGGTTCCCCTTCCATCTTCTGCCATCCCTGAGACAAGCCACCCCCTGCCTTTCCTCAGCCTACTCAATGTGCAGACAACGAGGATGACGCACTTCCACGTACTCAATCATCAATAGTCGTCGTACTGTACAGTTGATAAACTTAACTGGTGTGAGTGTATGAGTGTCTTGGTGTGAAAACCCAAGAATGGTACAGCAACTTCTGTGTGTTCTCACCATCGTTGATTGTGTCACCCATCGTGTGCAAGACTTGTACTGAAGTGGACAGCCTGTCCTTAGCAAGCTTAAGGTGAGTGATATTTAATATAAAGTTTCCAATGTGTTCATTTTCTTACTGCTTTGTTATTCTGCTTTCAAAGAATTACATTACTGTACAGCATGGAGAAACTGCATGTCAGCTTGTCATCAGTATTTTTTTTTAAGTTTCCAATACTGTATTATTAATATGACTGGAATACTATAACTGTAAAAATTTTAATGATGATGCATTCATTAGTGTATAAGCTAGGCTACCCTGAGGCAGTTGCATCAATTACACAAGGCTGCCACAGAGCAATCATATTGCTACTTCTTTGTTACCAATGTGTGAATCTTTATACCTGTAAATAAATACGAATTTCTTTTTCATATTATCTTTTCATTTTTGATGTCTAGTGTTAGTAATACATGTAACATCTACAGTGTTTGGTGTCATATAATATTGATGTTGATACTGACAGATGATTCATCTTATAAACAGTTGATACAAATTTACAGTATCAATAAAAACAATACAGCACTGTAAATATATTTTCTCATGCTTTTCATAATAGTATTTTCTTTAAACTTACTTTATTGTAAGGATACAGTATATATAACACATGTAACATACAAAATATGTGTTAATTAATTGTTATCAGTAAGGTTATTAGTTATTACGTTTGGGGGGAATCAAAACTTACAAATGGATTTTCAACTGCCTGGCATCCCTAACCACCGTGTTGTTCAAGGGTCAACAGTATAAAATAAAGGAAAAACAAACAGAGTAAGTGACTAAGTAGGGCACTCCCTCCAACCCCATTGTAGAATGTTTATGGACCAGGCTGCAGGAAGGGAGCTTTTACCCCACCCTTCTTCAGCCTACAGGCCCCTATGGGGCCATTCTAGTACCAGAGATTCTGGAGAGGAAAGAATATCTGAGAACATGAAAGAGAAATAAAAATAGGAACCTCTCCCAGAGCACCTCTTACTGCCTACTCTTGGGGGGGAAACATCCGTAAGAAAGTTTTTCCCAATGAGGCAAATACTATGGCCCCGTTTCCAGTGCATCTTCGGCTGAGCCCAGTGACCTGCAACAGCCTCATCCCTCCTCTGTGTGTCCGGGGTGGGGCCATACAGCATCTCCCTTGTGCTTATGTCTGGGCAGATGAGGGGTACGGAGGAGGGAGAGAAGGGGCTCTAGCATGCCCCCTGCTCCTCCTAGATGCTAGTATGTGCTCTCCAACAATTTTAATTCAGGTGGAGTTGACAACATGCATGTGAAATAAATAATAGTGCTGAATGACGCCTTAAGTAGCTGGCGTAATAATGAAATACAGCCTGATATTTGTTTATAGTGTGCTCTGTGCTGGGCATTGTTTTAGCTGCTTCGTACTGACAGTGTAATGCTCACAGGAGCACTGTGAGGTCAGTGCCATTACAGAGGAAGAAACTGAGGCACAGCAAGGCTAAGTGACCTGCTCAAGGTCATTCAGTAAGCGGCAGGGAACCTAATGTAAAAATAAAAGGTGCCGGCTATTGCATAATTAAGAAGGGCCAATTTAAGCTGGGAGACTTGTGGAAGGTGTCTGGGCTATACTTTCCTCAAACTTAGGACCAGCAGGAGTAGGGCGGCAGTTTGAGTCAGGAGGGCACTGGTCACCAGCTCGCCAGTTGGAAACTGGGCTGGAACACTGCAGAGGTTCTGAAAATGTGCAAAAACAAGTATCTCTTTAAGTGTGTGGCAAGCTCGGCTCTGAAATAGTGTCGAATTATAGGATCAAGTTATTATGCAGAAATGTTTTGTTTCCCTTGAAAGCTAGAAAACAAGAGCCGGCTCTGCTGCATCTGTAAATAGGCTGCCGTTTTTCTTTCTTTTTGTCGTGAAGACTCATTCATGCCAGCGTAGTTAATGAGCTTCCGCAGCTGTTAAATGAAATTATATATTCTGTTCAAAGAGGGCTGTCTAATGCTGCCCTTGTCTCCTGCCGTCTTGGTGTCCTCTCCAGCCCCAGGATGCTTCAGATCACGATGGCCTGAGCCGTCCCCAGCCCAGGAGACCCTGAAGTCTGGCTCTGCAGGTGTGCACAAGGAGAGGCTGTTTTGACAAAGGTAGCTGTCATAGGATGTTATTTTTCTACATCACAGCTGCCCTCTTCAGCAAGGACTAGAAGAACTGCTAGAGGAAAACACATCACCATTTTCTAAATTTTTTTTTTGAAGAAAAATTCCTATCCATCAAATTGATTGTGCCCCAATGCTGACTTTCGGTCTTCCAGCGTGGGGGTGGGGAGGGTGGGCCTTGACCAAGTCCACAGATGCCTGTGGCTGAGGGAACTGACTCTGGCTGATTTTCTCCTCCCCCCCAACCCACAGTATTGGGGCTCCTTGATCAGGTCTTTTAGTACAAGTTTGAGGATTTTTCCATCTCTCAATCTGCTATTGCTCTAAATTCAAACTTGCGCTTTGTGTCTTCCTCGGCTGTTTCTCCTAGGCGATCCCTTGCCTCTTGTACACTCCATAAAAAGGCCAGCTCCCAGGTGCCACCAGGAAGGCACTTCCCATCCTGGGACCACCAGGCTGCCCTCCAGCTGTCTGAGGTGCAGGCTGCTGGCTTCTCTAAGTACCTGAGACTCTAATTGCACAGGGTTATGACCGACTGCTTCTTCATGAACTTTCTCTGTCCAGACACCTAATTCTCCCTCACTGAAAGAATATGTAGATTACCTTTCACTAACATGTCTGTCATATATTTACCATAGGATAAATATCTGCTAGGCAGTATCTGACCATCTGCTCCATGAAAAACCAGGTCTGTGGCCTCTAGGTGACCGCCGCTAACTAATGCAGAGTTCATTCTGGTGAAGTGTTAATTCAGCTAACTAAATTATGTTTAAGAGTCAAACACGAGAGAACCCATGAAAAATCACAGGAAGCAAAGATATTTGTGTGAGTAGATGGATGCAGACATATGGGCAGCTGCATATTCTTAGACTTTCCATTTCTTTACATTCCGGCCTCCCTTATGGACCTTCCATAGGTGGCAAGTTTTTTTTATAAATTTGAGCTGTTGGCGTAATTATAGTATTCTGAGCATCAGTTACAAAGTGATCCACTTTCATTACTACAGCAGCATATACACACTCTATAATCACTCCACTTCTTGCATCTCTTCACCTTTGAAAGAAGAAAGTCAATTTCAATGAAGAGTGCTGAGGAAAATATTCTTGAAGAGTTAAAAACATTGCTTCATAAAAAGAGAGCTTTCCATGTCCTGATCTCTGTTTATATTACTAAGGAGATGTTAAAAATATAGTCTGGAGACTGTCTTATATTGTATAATGGGAGCATATCTCTCTGCTGACACATAGGCCACTGCTGAAACACTGCTTCCTAACACACTTTCAAATAATCTGATGACATCTCAGCCAGATTAATGGTTGAACTAACGAGAATCCTTTCGGGACTTTTCGCATATGCTCAGAGATATGTAATGAACAGTATATATCCAGGGCTGCCGTGGTAGTATTTATTCAGCTTGGCTAGAAACAGTCCCTCTCTTAACACGCTGGGTGTTTTAGGTGAAGACCATCCCTGGCACTGTGCAGCCCAGCAAAAATGCTGGCCTGCTGACTAAACAAATATGATAGCCAAAGTGAATTATTAAATTCCAACTGGCCTCACTTACTAGAGAATTTCACTCCTTTTTCTCCCACACAGCTTCCTACTTTTTATTAAATGAACACTTTTAGCTCTTGCAAATAATTGCTGTCTTTGGCTAGTCATTACTATGGCAGTTTCCCACTGTTTATATTTTAAAAAACAGCACTCGGATGAGTCCAGTTGAAGCAAAACAAATAAATATGTGTGTACATCTGTGCAAATATTTATCTAAAATTGCATTATGAAAAGTCCCCGTGAACTTTGGGTCTGACCGCTGTGCCTTGCATCACTTTTCAGACGATCCCATCATCCGGCTACTGTTACTTTATAAACCTGGGTGACTTCATCCCAGCGTTTCCTTTTGAGGACTATTTGGGAGACTCCCTTCCAATAGAGGAAGTGGGTTGATGAGGGCCAGTGTTCTTATTCCAGATCCCTCACATCTCTGAAAAGCTGCATCCTTTGTAGAAAATAGATCTGTACATGGGCCAAAGTGTAACCCTGATGTTCATCAGGGGAGGAGGAGGAGGTCACATATTCCTTGTCTGTTTCAGCAGTAATCCTCCCATTTGGCAGGAGTTTGAGAGGAAGTATTTAACAATGGGATTTTATAAAATTCAATGTCGCGAAGAATGTTTTTATATTTGAATGGATCTAGGGAAGTTTTCTTTCTCTCCCCCCTGATAAGTGGAGGGTACCGAAGGGTAATGCTATCTCTGGATTTTCTAGGAGGATTTGGCTTTTTTATTGGATTTTGGGGAGTAATTATTTTTCCATTTTATCATTTCCATGAAAGGTAATCCTCAGAAGAAAAAGCTGGAATCTCTTAACTTCATACTGATCTTAAATATTTTGCTTAAGGGGAATTAGTGAGGAAATAACAGTCTCTCAGGAAGGTTTAAAACTGTGATGTCATTCAACATCCAGAGCTCTTTTAATGCCTCCAACCATGCCAGAAACTATGAAGTGATTTTCTTTCACACACTCACCTTAAGACTTAGTATTTTTAAAAGCCTTAAACATGAATAGCTTCCTGTTAAAAATTGCACAAAGGAGAGAAAAAATTGTTCTTGTCATCATCCTGTTTCTTCTAACTGCTTGGTGTAGTAGTCATGGTTAAAAAAAAAAAAAATCAGAGTTCATCTGCTGAGGAACAGAGACCAGGTGTACATGTCTAGAGCACAAGGCTGGTTTAGATCTTCATCAGTCAGTGACCTCTGTCACCATAACACAAAACAATAGGTAACCGAAGTGTTTTGATGTCTGCTAAGAAAGAGAAGGCAAAATAATACCACCTGTTCACTTTTGAATTTACTGTATGATCTTTTTAAACGTTGTTCATTTCTAGTCTTTAAAAAAAGTAATGAGAAGAAGACTTACTTGGTACAGAATCATCATAACATCATAGACTCTTCCTCTTGGCAGGGGCATTAAGTCCCTTGGTCCACACCCTTTACCCATGGCAGCCTGGTCTTTCAGCATCCACACAACTGTTTGGACAGCTCCTGAGTCAAGGACCTTGGTGCTGGCATCATATTTTGTTCTCATGAAGTTTATCCATTCACTTGATAGATGTTTATTGAGCCCTTCCCACACAGATATGGCAAGGAGCAATGCAGCCTCTTATTTCAAGAAGCCTTTTAAAAGATGGCAAGGGAGTTTCCGTCATGGCTCAGTGGTAACGAAGCCGACTATTATCTATGAGGTTGAGGGTTCCGTCCCTGACCTCGTCCAATGGGTTAAGGATCCTGCATTGCCCTGAGCTGTGGTGTAGGACACAGACACAGCTCAGATTCTGCATTGCCGTGGCTGCGTTGTAGGCCAGCAGCTATAGCTCTGATTCAACCCCTAGCCTGGGGACCTCCGTATGTCGCCAGTGTGGTCCTAAAAAGCCAAAAAAAAAAAAAAAAAACACGGAAACCAGTGATTGCTTGAGAGAACCCAGAGTAAAAGACCTGTTGAGGGTTTTAGGAGGAGGGAAGCAGAGAGAAGGTCCATTTAGCTTAGGGGGAGAATCACGAAATTGTTGAAAAAGTTTTGAAGATGTTGAAGGACAAGCAGACCCCCCAGAGTAAGTGCATCATTGGTGCAGACACTCCAGGAAGATAAACAGCTTGTGCAGACAGAGGATGGAGGTGTGGAGAGCAGAGCCTGTGCAGGGTGGGCCTGGTGGGTCACACTGAGAGCAGGCCTGCGGGCAGAATGGGGTGGGGTGGGGAGGGTGGCAGTTAGAGGTGGGCAGAGGAACGTGCTGGAGAGGAGGGAACCGAATCTGGAGGTGAAAGTAGTAGAGGGTTTGAGGAGGGGGTCACCAGCATCACAGCTACAGAGAGATGAAGGAACTGGCCTGGAACAGGAGAGGTGGCTTCCAGTAGAAAAAGAAGGACAGGCAGTCCTTGGAACAGATTTGAGCTGGATTGCGGTAACTGGGCAAAAATGTGCTTTATGAAATAGAAGTGAGGTGGGTAGGTCATGCCCGAGATGGATGAAAATCGGGAAGAGGCGGAGGTTTGGAAAAGCTGCTGGGAGCACAGAAACAGCTGACATTCTGTGTGCCATAAGGGCCAGCTGAACTCAGAGGCCATGCACTTGGAGAGGCATGGCCCTGCTTGCTGGCATGACTTTTTCTGGCCTTTCTGGGCACCACGGAGGAAGAATACCAGGCAGGGGAACCTCCCTGGGAAGGAAGCGTGCCGTTGTTTTGGTGTGTGTTGTGCTGTAGGTGCCAAGAGTGACATAATGCTCTACAACTTGGGGGGGGGGCGTATGGTGGTCAGTTATATGTATGACGTATGTAAAAGCAGCTGTTTCTCCCCCTCTCCACCTGTCAGGCTCTGGTTATTCCATGACCCCACGTCCTCAGAGCCCACAGCTCTGCCCTGGCGTATTGAGAGTTGGGGGTGGGGGACCTTGTTTCCCTGACCTCTTCTGTGGACTCCTCTTTTCTCAAGCGTCATGGATTGACCTGTATACTTCAGCACTTAACTGTGTGCAGAAGTATCTGATTTATTTGATCCCATTGAGGAATGAGTGGATCCTCATAATTGAATTTTCCAGAGACGTGAACTCTAGCCTATTTAAAACAAAACAAACAAAAAAGACCCTTTCTAAGATGTATTCCTGTGACTTGGTCCCTATAGAGAGTCATATACCTTATTTACAGTAGGTTTTGGATGACTTTGGACCACAGCTCTAAATATCAGTGGACTAAGCACTCAAACTTCCATTTTTTTTTTGTTTTGTTTTCGGTTTTGGTTTGGGGTGTTTGGGCATTTGGAAGGGTCATTTCCTTGATAGGCTGTCAAATCACGTATCTTACATTGTTTTCTGATTGCTAAACTTCCTCTGACTAGAAAGTGACTTCAAAGCAGGTATTTTCTGCCTATTACATTTCTGCCCTACACAGCACCATGAACAATGCAAATAGAAGCTCCATAAATACTTGGTTGGTTTCTAAAGATAGCACAGTTCTCTTAATATTGACTAAAATCACATTAGCTATTTTTGGCAGTCATCAGCGCTATTCAAGTTGGGCTTGAGGTCAGTTAAAACTCAGTCCTTTTTCACAGGCATTGCTCTTTTGCCCTAGTTGGTACTTGTTCGGCCTGCTATCTGAATTTGAATAGATATTTACGTGTATCCCTGAGACTTCACGGCAGCTGCAGAATGTCCCGTTTCCTTCCACAGCAAATGTCTTAGAAACACTACCTACTTGTTAAGTTAGATTTGGCCCACAGCCATCATCCACGTCCTTTTGAATCCTGATTCAGTTTTCCAACAAAATTGCCAACTCCTTGAATTTCATGTCACATTGAGAAAGCCTTTATTCTTCGGATTTAGTTGAAGATATTGATAAAGATTAAAATAAAATCACTGCCTAGAGAATGTCCAAGTGCAGACATGAGCCATGAGGCCCAGCTCTCAAAATGCTGTCCTCTAGGCTAATGCCTGGCTGATCCTTAGTTCCTTTGGGGCTCAGTTTTTAGTAGCCATGAATCTTGTTAAATGAATTAGGGTCCAGACTCAATTTCTCTGCATCTTGAGAGACTTGGTCAAATATACTTTGCTTAACACATTTTCTCTGTCTGCCTGTCCAGTAACCCTATCCAAAAGGGAGGAAATAAAAATCAACACCCGTATTGTGTAAATAAATACCTGCCTGCCTTCTCTCCCAGACCTTTCTCAGAGAAGATAAAAGATCATTGTGGATCTAAGACAGAGGATTCCAGACACCAGTTTATCCATTTAATAAATATTTATCAAGCAGTTACTCTGAACCGAATCCTGTGCTGAGAGTTTAGGCTACAGCTGTGAACAAGGCATCATCCCTGCTCTCCCCAGAAATGTGCTTTATTACCCAGCAGCCCTCAGAGAGGCTGGAGGGTGGGATGGAAGTGCAGAGCAGCTGTGGTCAGTGGTCGACAGACTACAGCCAGGCAACCACATGTGCAGAAGTGGAAGCTTTTCAAGTTCCTGACATTGTCCTATAAAATATCTAGATAGATTGGGAAACTAGTGGAACTATGTAATACATAAAGCCTAAGAAGCTGAAATGTAGAGGAGCTTGTTTACTAAAATATTTGGGATTCACAGACTTTTCCTGCTGGTAATTCAAGTGCACACGAGCAACAGTTTTCACACACAGTGGTTAACTTGCTCTGTCATCAGAAGTAAATGTCTTTGAACTTAGAACTGCCAGAGAAGAATTTTGATTCTTTTACCCCCAGGGGGAAAAAAGACCTAGCAGAACAATGAATCATTTTTTTCCTACATTGCCTAAGTCCAGTGTTCCTCGGAGAGTTTTCAGAGAATTACTTATGCAACATCCATCTCCCACTGTTTATCCCGAGGGCTCATAGTCCTCATTTTTTGAAAGTCCTTCTTTGTTTAGGTGTGTGCTACACCTGGCCTGACTCTTATACAGACTTCAAAGTTAATCACAGACTGTGCATAGATCTCAAAAGGACTGTAGATGGAGAAATAGAAGATAATCAGCCCAGGAGCCCCATTTAACCCTAACTTGGTTCCTTTTCCCCTTTTCCAATGCAGTTTATTCCTGAGTCTGAAGTTTAGTAGCCCCACTAGAAAAGGCTGTGAAAAAGCAATATCCATACCTCCTCTGGAGCCCACTCCCTTCAGGAGCCCACCTAGGTGCCCGCTTCCCTCCCACCCAAGATCCTGTAGGCAAGGGTGTTCATGATCAATCCCAGAAGATACCTGTGAGACCTCTCCAGAGAAAAGGGAAGAAATATTCACTATCGCTATTGTCTTCCATCCTCCCTTATACACTTTCCCGCCAGTCTCTTAACTTCCCAGGCTTCTTTCAAACTCCCTCTTTCTCTATATAATAGCTTCCTGTACAAGTGTGTATCCCATTTAGACATGGAAACTTGCCTAAAAGAAATTAGGCAGATATGCGGTGCCAGAGACACAAGTGACTCACTCCCTTGCTTCATTTAGTTTCCTCGTCAGATGTCACTTTTAGTGAGAAAGGCCTTACCTTGACCCCCACCTCTGTGTAAAATAGTTATCCCTTCCAACCAATAACTTAACCTGCTATACACTCCCTTGGAGCATTTATCATACCCATCAGATTCTGTGTTAATTTCTTTTTTTTTTTGTCTCTTTGTCTTTTTGCTATTTCTTTGGGCCGCTCCCGCGGCATATGGAGGCTCCCAGGCTAGGGGTCTAATCGGAGCTGTAGCCACCAGCCTACGCCAGAGCCACAGCAACGCGGGATCCGAGCCGCGGCTGCAACCTACACCACAGCTCACGGCAACGCCGGATCGTTAACCCACTGAGCAAGGGCAGGGACCTCATGGTTCCTAGTCAGATTCGTTAACCACTGCGCCACGACGGGAACTCCCTGTGTTAATTTCTTACTTGATGTTTTTTTTGTGTGTGTGTGCTTTTAGGACCTCACCCCACATTATGGAGGTTCCCATGCTAGGGATGGAATCAGAGCTGTAGCTGCCGGCCTACGCCACAGCCACAGCAACACTGGATCCTTATCCCACTGAGCGAGGCCAGGGATCAAGCCCACATCCTTATGGATACTAGTCAGGTTCATTAACCACTGAGCCACGACAGGCACTCCTCTTACTTGATTTTTATGTCTCTTCATGCACACCGTGAGGTCAGGGACTCACTGCTTCATCCCTGTGGTAAACAAGTGACTGGTATATAGTAAACCCTTCAATTTTTTCTGAATGAAGTATCTATTAAGTTTTGACAATTCAGAGCCTTGAGGTTTATCTTAATGAGGGAGCTGCTGTGCTCATCATCTCTGTTTCAAAGCTTAGTCTGTTGAAGTTTGGAGCTTGCCCAAGGTCACACAAGTGGTAAGTGGAACTGAGATCCACACCCAGATCTGCTGACTCTGTTTATTCAGGTGACACTATAAAATGCCTCCAAATAGAGATAAATTAATTTGATAAATATTTATCGGTATGTCTTTAATGAGAAAACATAATGAACAGAAAGAGCACGTGCATTAAACTTTATCACACGCAACTGCTTCTCAGAATGAATAAGGCCAGAACGTCAGCTACGCTTCATCTGAAGATTGCATATCCGTCAAGTGCTCCAGCGTTTCTCCATGAATTTTTAATATGGAATGTTTAGGAAAAAGAAATGGCCAACTTGATTTTACTTTTCATTTCTTTTTGCCTAATTCTAAAGTGACTGCTCATTTGTCAGGATTAAACTTGTGTTGCTTTATGTTTCTCCTTTTTGGAAAGAGGAGAGATGGTGGGGAAATACACCTTTCAAGTTTATAAATTATGCTCCTTTCATTTCCCACAGATGGCCCTTGCTTCCCTAGAGACACTTGGGCATTGGTGGTTAAGCAAGTAGATTTGGAGCCAAGTCAGATTTTTATTGAGGCATTTGAACTTTTTCTTGCTTCCCTTTCAAACTCCTCAGCCTTCAGCTGAGTTGGAAAGGTAATGTACAGTTCTCAGATAAATTTTCAGATGATAGGCTTTCATCTTTGTTTCTTGGTGGCGGGAGTAGAGTAGATGAGGTTGGAAGTTTTGATTTCGCAAAAAGGTAACAAGATAATGTCTTTTTTATCATAAGATTTTCTTATCCAAAGTTTATTTCTTATCTGAAACATACTTTCAATTTTTAATAATATGGAAAAAATAAAGAGTTGTGAAAAATTTAATCCATGTGTATAAACACAGAAAGCCATAAAGATTAAGTACTATGACAAAACCCCCAAATATTTTAAGACTAATTTGCCTTAAAATTTTCAGCACATTTTCTTTTTTGCTCAGTTCTACTGGGTTCTGTTTTCTATCAAAAGAAAACAGTCTGTCATGTTAATATACAAGAGCAGCAAAAAACTGCATGAGGATACCACCCTTGGTGCTGCTGAAAAGAAATAATTTTCAAAAGTTTTCTTAAAATGTATGGAGTCCTCTTTTCAGATTTACTGACTATAATCAGCTACCTGAAAAGTTCTTATATTTTGGCTACTATTTAACAGTCAATTATTCTGTGGTGAGCAAACATTTTTTATTTTAAGTACCTAAAAAGAGCACTACAGTTTTTGTTTTGTTTTGTTTTTTTGTTTTTGCTATTTCTTTGGGTCACTCCTTCGGCATATGGAGGTTCCCAGGCTAGGGGTTGAATCGGAGCTGTAGCCACCGGCCTACGCCAGAGCCACAGCAACGCGGGATCAGAGCCGCGTCTGCAACCTATACCACAGCTCACGGCAACGCCGGATCGTTAACCCACTGAGCAAGGGCAGGGACCGAACCCGCAACCTCATGGTTCCTAGTCGGATTCGTTAACCACTGTGCCACGACGGGAACTCCAAAAGAGCACTACAGTATTTATCTAACTTTCATCATTGGGAGGCAAGATGCTCTCCTTGTCCCTCTTTGTCTCCATAAAAGTTGTTGAAGCACTGAGAAAATAGTAATCAAAATTCCCCAAAGGAACATAATTCATAATCCTACTATTCACACTTAAATATTTTAGTTTTTGTCTTTAGTTATTACCCTGTAGTGCCTGCCCATTTTTGTGTAAATGAAAATCATGTGGCTTTTTAAAAAATATTATATTAGATTTTTAAATCAGTCACTTAAATGACTACATTACGTTGATATCACGTTGTATCAATTACTGTTTAAATTGTTTTCATTTTGACAACTAATATTCCCATATAATTTTTGGTTCTATTGCTTTATTTTTTTAAAATAAATTACCTTAAGCAATAGAACCAAGTCAAAAGCAGATTTTTTAGCTACATATGAGTATAACAGATTTGCTTCAGCCATGACTATTCTGTGCATGTGCTTAAATATTGGTAATTTAGTAGTTGCAAAATTTTAACTCAGGAAATTAATTTACTTAAAATTTTAAATAAAGTAGTGATCTCTATATTTTATTATTTGCATCTATTCTTTTGGGAGTTACATGCTCATAGCTGTGTAAGCAAGCATTCCATTGTTCCTGCTTCCACAGGAGTCAATAATTTCAGTGCTGCATATTGAAACATTGATAGGCAAGGAATAATAAAGACACTGCACAATCCCCAGACAATTGACTTGAAATGTTATATAGTATACCATGAGGTTGTAAGAAACTATAAAGTATCCAGATACATCTGAACCTCTGGTACTTTTATAATATGAATAGATATGCATATAAAGCTTTTATAACCAGAGTGTACTTCCATTCTTTCATATTTTCTATGTTTGGGATATGCATGTCTATACAGATGCTGAGAGAAGTAAATCTGAGTGTGGATGAGAACTCGTGTGTGATTTTGAGCAGGTTAATGCCTTGGTTTCCTATCCAGATGGATTTATTTACAGCAGTATGGTAATTAGCATTTAGTGGAACATGTAAAGCACTCAAAAATGTTAGCTATCATTATTAAAGTCTGATCAGTCATGTTAACTCAGAACAATATAATATGTGGCTTATTCAAGTAATTTAGTGGAATTAATTTTTACAAATGCATTTTCTTTTGGAATTTATAGTAGTCAGTGTAAACAGTAATTGATGGCATTACAGCTACAACCATGTTGTACCAGATGTGTTTCCTAAAGCAAATCTAAGGGATAAAAACACATTGTGATTGTGAAGTGATGTAATGTGTGTATACATGGAGGATTGTGCAGTAGGAAGTAGAATGTAGTAAACATGGGTTTTGCCCATTACGACTTTATAACCTAGGCAACACAGTGTCAAAGATAGAGACAAGTGCTCTATCTTTCATAAATTGACAATGGATAAATTGTAGGAGACTATTAATAAGAGAAAAATCTATCATAGTGGAAAATAATTTGAACAGATTAAAGTAATACTTCTTATATTAAATTCTATTTTGTCTGACCCTAATAGAGCCACTGGAGCTTACTTATGGATATTGTATATCTTTTTCAACCTTTCTCAGCCTATTAATATTTTTACAAATGTAAAAATTCTGTATCTCTTGCAGATGGCATATGATTGAGTCTAGGTTTTTTTACAGCTTGGCTTAACAATGTCTGCCATTTGATTAAAACATTTAGTCCATTTACATTTAATGTAATTAGTGATATAGTTGAATTTAGGTCTGCTCTTTGCTGTTTGTTTTGTTTGTCTTAGTATTTCTTGTTTCTTTTCTGCCTTGTGATAAATATTTTACAGTGTATCATTTTAATTCCATTGGCTTTTTATAGCTATATTCCTTTGAATTCTTCTAATGATTACCATAAGGATTCCAGTATACCTTAATGTATCATAATCAGCTTAAAATTATTAATGAATTAACTTTGGAACAAAAATATATATGGCGATATAGATAGGAGATAGTGGTATAGCTGTAAATATCTTGCAACTCTGTCATTCCAGTTATCTTACCTCCATTCTTGATGCTATTATTACATTATATATATTACATCTATAGACAGGCAGACCTCAGAGATATTACATTGATTCCACACACTGCAGTGAATCAATATTACAATAAAGCAAGTGGCACAAATGTTTTGGTTTCCCAGTGCATATAAAAGTTATGTTTACACTATACTGTAGTTTATCAAATGTGCAATAGCATTATGCCTGAAAACAATGTACATACCTTAATTTAAAAATACTTTATTGCTAAAGAATGCTAAACTTCATCTGAGCCTTCAGTGAGTTGTAATCTTTAAACAATAGTAACATCAAAGATCACTGATCACAGATCTCCACAACGTATATAATAATAATGAAAAAGCTTGATATTGGGAGGATTACCAAAAGATAACAGGGCGACAAGTGAGTGAATGCTCTTAAGAAAATGGCAGCAATGAACTTGCTCCACACAGGGTTGCACAAACCTTCTATTGGTGAAAGAAAAAAAAAAAAAGCAGCTTCAAAAGCACAATATGGGTAGTAAAATGAAACTAAGTATACCTATATTTTAAAACCCAAAATACAGGAGTTCCCATTGTGGCTCGGTGACAACAAATCTGACTAGTATGCATGAGGATGCAGGTTTGACCCCTGGCCCTGATCAGTGGGTGAAGGATCCGGCATTGCCATGAGCTGCAGTGTAGGTTGCAGATGAGGCTCAGATCCCGGGTTGTGATAGCTGTGGTGTAGCCAGCAGCTGCAGTTTCCATTTGACCCCTAGCCTTGGAACATCCATATGCTGCAGGTGCTGCCCTAAAAAGACAAAAAAAAAAGTATGTCTTCTTTTAAGTAGTCATATGTCTTTAAGAAGAGATGAAAATATAAAAATGATGTTTAGATCCCTGGGTAATTATTAAAATAAATTATATCTCTAAAATAAATATTATAATTTTATTAGTTATGAGAATTTCTAACAGTTAATTTTTACTATTTTGAGAGGTGTACCCAATATCAAGTAGAGAACAAAAGTGTCCTCTTGTGACTCAGCAGGTTAAGGATCCAGCGTTTTCACTGCTCTTAGTTACCGCAGTGGTGTGGGTTCAGTCCCTGGCCTGAGAACATCTGCATTCTGTGGGCATGGCCAAAAAAAATTTTTTTTAATTTAAAACATTTTTAAAATAGCAAGAAAAATGCCAGGAAGTGACCTGGACTCACTCACCTGCTCCCTGATCAAATCTGTCTCAGTCACATGACCGATTCCCATAGTCATGACTTCAGGTTTGCCCCTCAAAAAGCAAAACTGAAAATATTAGATCCTTGACCTCCAAAGGTCTACTTACAGCATTTTAAATATTTTAGCATTAACGTTCACTATTTAAAATTTTTTTTTAAACTGAGACTCGTGGTGATCCATTTATTTAAGATTCAGTAACTGTAGTTTATTAACTACGACAACAGAAGTTATGGACACGGAAAGCCTTGTAGGACAGTACAGGTTTGCTTGTAATGGACATTTCTTTCCAAATGAAGAGAAACAACTTGAAGAGTTTTAGGTTATAGTGACACCTGGTGGCTCTGTGGGTTTTTTTAAGACTGTTTTCTGATTGGTTCTGTTTTGTCTAGAACTTTTTTTAAGTAATCATTTCATCAGCTAGAATGTGCCTTTAGAGGCCTTTCCCTTCCTGGCCCACATCCCTTTCATTGGCAGGGATACTCGGGCCAAAAGCCCCACTGGTAAGAGCGGCTAATGTGCTTCACATTTCCACTTTGGTCTTGAAAAAGAGATCTGTGCCCTCACATAGGGAAAAAGCTCATTACGGTAGGAAGAAAAAAGACACTGCTAATGCTACAAACTGGAACTATTAAGACTACTAACATGTTAGGGAATGCTTCTGAGGATGTATATTTACTGGGAATGCACCTGGCATATACATGCAGTACATACTATATTATTTTTCCATTTTATAGAGGGGATTCTGGAGAGCATTCAAGGTCACAAAGTTAACTGGCCTAAGTCTCTGCAGAAGCCAGATTTTCAGTTTCAGTTCAATCCTAGCTCTAATTTTGAGAGAGACTTTTAGTTTAAAAATTACATATATTGCATGGGTACCTTCCCTTTTTAAAAAATTAAATTATTGCCAATAAGGTGAGAATCTTTAATACCTAACCCTCTTTCTCTCCTTCTTTCCCCAGAAATAACTGCTGTTATCAGTTTGGCCTGTAGCCTTCCAGAACCACCCCTGCCCTGACACACATACACACACACACACACGGCACACTTTTTATTTAATATAGAGACAGATGATTACATTCTTGTGTGTTTGGTACATAAAAGATAATATTTGGCCAAAATAGCTTTATACTAACAAAATCTCTTCTCTGGAAAGACTAGCCCCACCAAAATGCAAATTTGTGCCGCTAGGTATTATAACAAGTAGATACCCTATAGCAATGACATTATTTCAGATATCTGTTGTAAATACTCAAGATCAAACTAGAATTTTGGTCAGACCACCACTGAATCTTCTAAGGAATGTCTCTCAGAACACTGCCAGAATGCCTTCTCTTCTGTCAGCATGACGCTCCCATCACCATGGGTGGAGCCACATTTAGCAACTTTTATTTATGTGTTATTTAACTAAATTCACAATCATTTATTGTAGCTAAAACTGTCCAAATGATCTATAGTTTTTAACCTTGCTCACAGAATATATGAAGAGAGGACTCCAATAACTGTCTTCATTTGAATTCAGTTTTTCTACCACTTTCATTGAAAATCCTCATATTTAAGGATTTTTTAAAAAAATCTAATAATGTTTTTTTAAAAAACCTTGAAATTTGCATAATTAGATTTATAGGCAGTAAAAATATTAATTCATCCATATTCTTTTTCCCCCTTCTGAGTACAATAACTTAAATGAAATAGTAAGTGTAAATGAAAAACAAATTAGAGGAATCAAGAGCCCAAGAATATGTAAGGAAAGTGTGGCTAAATATGTTTCATCACACTGATCACCTAACTCTGAATCTACCCAGGGCATCCTGCAGAAAGAGGACATGAACTTCTGGCTATTCCCTCATACTATAGAAGTTAGACTTGATTTTAGACTTAAATAGGTGATTTGAGCTACAGTGAGAACTTGAGACAGAACCACTGCAGACAAAGATGCAACGTATAGCACTTTGTGGTCAGGGAGGGAGCTTTTTTCACAGGATAGACAGAAGAAGTTTCATTAAAAAGATCGTGGACTTATTTTCTCATCATTGTTCTCTGGAAATTTCCATATAGTTCATTCTTTGTGGAGAACGCTTGTCACACTGTGGAACATATGGATTTGGTTTTCAACCGGGGTGGGGTGGCAGTTCTCTTTTAAATGCTCATCTCATATTAGGGGCAAAATGAAAGCAAATGAATGGCAGGTGACATGGCAAATATGTGATCCAGGCAAGAGAAGGCAGAAGGTGACAAGCAACTTACAGAGACATGCTCCTAGACTGAGACACAATCTGGCATCTTCAGCAGGAAAATTAGAGCAGCTCTACAATGCGGCAATGGCTGGAGCTTGACTAAAAGGTAGAACACCCATGATAGGGCAAGAAAAATCCTTCCCACAAGAGATACATGAAGCTTACAAAGTGGCAAGAGTGGTTCTTCTACAGTCAGTCATTCATGGCTACTAGAAAGCCCGCTACATTTTAACTTAAAAACAAGATTTGGAGGAAGCTATTGTGTATCTGAAAGATGTGTACTACCACATAATTTATTTTTTAAACAGATAATAGATTAAAAGATTTTCAATACAAAAAGTGCCAAATGTGGCCAGGTGCAATCTACACTTGAAATAAATATATTCCTATATATTTGTAAATGTATAAATTTTGTTTTTGGTCACTTTGACCAAATTACTACTTTATCAGAGACTGGCTTTATGTAACTAAAATCTACATTATGTCAGAAGCCCTACTTGAAAAAATTCCATGTTACAACAGGAATGCCTCAGACTTGTCTTTGAATGGTTAAAATCATCATTTTATAAAACTGAAATTATTTTAATTGCTGTATTTAGTCAGGGTGTGGTTCTTTCCAGTTAGAACATTTTAAACTCTCAAATGATTATTCAATAGTCTGACCCAACCATTAGGGCCGTTTCCTTTCTTTCTTGTCCATTTATAAACTGTTTACATGCATTTCTCCTCTGCACTTATTTTGGACCCCAATTTTCCTTCATTTGGAATCCATCACAAAAAGTAAAATAAAATAAACGTTCTTCTTGAAAAGTTAACTTTCCGAAAGGTTTCATTGTCATTTAGGGAGAGACTGCTTGTGATGCGGTTATGTTTGTTCTTAGCCATAAGTTCCTTAGAAAAGTAAAACAGCCTAAAGTAGAATTAAAATCAGCCCTCAGTATGTTCAGGATCCTCATGCACGGATTTTGATGTGCTGACGGTTGAATCCACAGATGTGGAACCCGTAGATGGAGGGTAGACTATACTTGGCCATTTTGCATAAGGGATTTGATCATCTGTGGAAGCTGGTATCGGAGGGGGTCCTGGAACCAATCCCTCATGGATGCGGAGGATGATAGTATTGAAGAGTTTCAAAATGAAATTTCATGAACTGGTAAATAGTTGTTATTTAAGTATTTAAAACCTGAATCACTATCTCCAAACTGTTAACAAATTGCCAGGTGGCAGATGGCATGATATATTCACGCATTGATTCATTCACCAAACAGTTGCTGGGACCCTCCTGTTGTGCCACATTGGCTGTGTGGTTTTGAAATTTTTGTAATGAAGTGAAGTGGAACATGGTGTTTAATCGAGAGATAGGTAAGTCAGCAAATACTTGCAATAGAGTGTAGGAGCTATGGTGGAAGAACACGCAGGTACCCTGGCGGTCAGAGACGGGAGTGGACCTCCCTCCCCTGGCTGGGCCAGGCACAGGCTTAGGGATGGTGGTGAGCAGCCAGGTTTCAGAGGGCACACGGGACTGGGGTTGCAGAAGGTGTGGGCACCTGCCAGTTAGGGGGTCATTCCAAGGGCAGAACCAGCAGAAGAAAGAGCAGGCCTGTCTGGGTTAGTCCTTCAAAACACCTCCATCCCTTCAGTTATGACAAAATTAAAGACTCCTTCAATGTGGTTTCCACATCCAGCCCAGACCCATGAAAGTGATTGTGGAAATTCTTCCCAGCCCTTTCCTGCACTACCTCCCTTCTATTCATCCATTCCTGCTGGAAAGGCCTAGGCCCCCATGTGGGGAATCGCCCACGACTTCTCCCCGAGCTCAGCCTAACCCTAACCCCAGCCCTTGCTGTGCTCTGCTCTTTTCATCTTTCTCAATTCTCAGATGTGTTGCCATGTGTCCTCACTTCTGCTTCCCTAAGTTAAGCTCCCATGGGCTCCTTTACATGGTTGCATAACCCGTATCCTATTTTCCTTACCTGCAGCCACACAGCCAGGGTAAACCCCAAAGTGCAGGCACAGCCATGTTACTTGCCTGTTTTGTCACCTCTTACTGGCCTCCAGAGTTTGGAGGTGATGCGTGAAGTGAACATCTTGCCTGGCACATCCCGGCCCCCCTTTTGCCTGGCTTCTCTTCGCCTGCATTCACATTTGGCTCTAACTCTGCTGAATGACGGTCAACTCACTTCTTGACGATCCCAGCGACGTGACTGTTCTTTTGGGTACACTTACAGCTTCACTAGCTCCTTCCCTGCCCACCTCTTCCAAACCCCCATTGGCACTTTCTATGGCTAAATTTATTCAATTTCCAAGACTCAGCCTAGGTACCAATCACAAGGAAGTGTTTTTCAACCCACCACAGCCCTTGTCACACTTAAGACAATTGTTTATGTGTCTGTCTTGAAGATTAGGCTGTATCTTTCTTGAGAGTGAGGTTGATACCCTTTATTGCTCATCCCTCGGAATTTAAAACATTGGTGGTTTATGTAGGCACTCACATGTTTGCTGGATGAGTAAATGAACAGTGTTCAGTAACAGTTTGACAGTTGATGCCACTTTGATTTACGGTATGGTATGCCCTCATGGAGGGTTGTTTTGTGATGTGTAGTATTGATAACTTTCTTTGTAATATAAGTGTTTTGTGCACCATAGATCAAACTAATGAATGAAGTCTAAGAACCATTTGAGTAATTCTTTCTAAAGAACTTCAGGTATCAACTAACTCCACTCATATATAGGCTTCTAATTACAGCTTTATATCCTTCCAAATATCAGATTTATTTATTTATTTATTTATTTTGTCTTTGGTCTTTTTAGGGCCGCACCCATGGCATATGGAGGTTCCCAGGCTAGGGGTCTAATCGGAGCTGATGCTACAGGCCTACGCCACAGCCACAGCAACACCAGATCCTTAATCCACTGAGTGAGGCCAGGGATCGAACCCACAACCTCATGGTTCCTAGTCGGATTCGTTTCTGTTGCATCACAACAGGAACTCCTCAGATTAAAAAAAAAACAAAAACAAAAATTTAAGCATTATTTTAGCAATTTGTAATACACCATTTTATGCATGTAACTTGTGTACTATCATATTTATTTTTTTCTTTTTATTGAATTTATGGCTTCATAACCCATAATTAAAGTAACTAACTTTCAGTAATTAAACTGACAGATGGTCTTCTGTTGCAAGCCCAGTTCAGCCATTATCCTCAGTTATATGAGGAAGTGAGTTGAAGCAAAATTGTACAGCTCAGAGAGTGAGAAGTTGGATCCTACAGACGGAAAGGAAAGGTGCTCCATGAAAGGGGTTAGTGAGTATTTCGAGACCATTTTGGGAAATCAGAGAATATTGAAAATCTCATGTTTACAGAATCCATGAGTGTACAAAGGCCAAAGCTGTAGACCCCAGGAGAATCCTAGAATGTACAGAGCAGGAAGAGAACATCCATCCTAAGAGAGCCATAATTTAGTCCCAAGTATGCTTTCCGGTCTTTTTGAAATGATGCTGGGTTTCCTGAGGCTTGTGCCGCCGCCCACCAACCCCCCCAGCCCCTCCCTAGAGCTCACTGAGGGACAGATACTGTAAACATCCTACACTCTCAGCTGTGGAAAGTAAGAAAGCTGGGAGAAGGCTGTTTACTCTCTCTGCCTTGGAAATCAGCTAAAGAGAAATGGACTGGGAGTATTTTTACATGTGTCTTATAATTGATCTTATCCAGTATTTCTTTATGAAGTCAACTCTAAAAGGAAAGAAGTGAATTGACTGAGTTGTGCTAACAAATATAAAATAACTTGTAAGATCACTTCTCTCTGACCTGCCTAACATCATTTGGGGGAAAGGAAAAAAAGATTACCAAACACCCAAGAGATAAAGGTTCTGGTAACTTATGAGGCTGAGGCTATGTTTTGTGGGTTGCCAGAGCCTGGTCTGTAAAAGCAACAGAACATTAAGTAAATGCCTGCACATTAAACCAAACACTTCTCCATCATCCTGAACAGCATTTTCTACACTGATTTAGCTTTGATTGAAGCAAAAGTTCTGGTGTCCTGGGACTTGCTGTTTTGTCAAGGATCAGATGCAGTTTGGAGCCCCAGATTTAAATAGTGGTAATGATGAACAGTATGAATAGGCCCTGCTATTTAAAATCGAGAGTATAGTTACACATTTTATGAAAATATTGGATTATGGGAGAGGCAGGTGGAAGGCAAAGAAAGAATTTTAAGAAAAATCCACAGAACTAGGTTCAGCCTTAACCACAACACTCATAACTTTTTCATTTCTTCTTCTCTGTAAGTAGTTTAAAACAATGGTTTATTGAACAGCTCATCTAGATTTGACTTAACCCAAAATTTGTGTTCTTCTCTTTTTTTTCTAAAGAATTTTAGATAAGTTTTCTTTTCAAGGGGTATCTTTAAATAATAAGGTATACTCAAATATAGCAAGCCCCTTTAAAAGCGTGAAATAATTAACTTAATGCCTGCTTTGCTAGTAAACAAATCTAGACACAGTTACTTGCATGTATCGTCTTGGTATATCAAAATATGCCAGTTGCTTAAGCTAAAAGATACTCTACTGCTTTAGCTATTAGAGGAAATTTTAATTTCACCTTCTTGCTGAGTGCAGGATCTAAGACAATAGGAACAATTGTTTGATGTTAAGTGTAACCCCCCCCCCAAAAAAAAAGATATATGAATACGATCACTTTAGTATGTCATTTCAAGGAAGTGTTTGAACAAACTGTTTGCCTCAGTGGATGGCACAGCTGAAGCGCTGCCTGAGCAGCTCCAGCCTGGGCAAGTCATCAAGCTTCCCAGGCTTTGCCTCCGGGCTTCAGGAAGACCTCTTGGAGACAATGCTCTCCAGTCTTCTCAAAGAAATAGTTATTGTGAATGTTGGAAATTTTACTTTCTGCCAGGTGGTGCAGATTATATGGGTAAATGCAAAAACAGCTCAAAGGAGGGGGAGAATGACCCATGTGCTTTTCAATAGCTTTTTAGTTAGTCTCCGTAAATATTCCAGATGTCGGTTGATTTTGACTTTTAGTCATGAATGTGGCTGTTCCGAAGGTTATTGTAATATGTGCAGATACTCATTCCATCATCCGGGAAATATTTACTGAGCACTTACTGTGTGCCAGTTACAGACACTGTGAGGGTAAATCAGTGAACAGAAACAGTCCTTACTCACATGAACCACAAATAAGTATGGATAATGTGTCAGGATATAAACATCTTGTTTATTCTGTATATCTAAAAGATCTAATCTTATTCAATGATGTTATTACCTTTTTTGATCTTTCAAAATGAAATGAATTTAAGTATTCCAGAACATTTATTTCACTGTCTATGAAAAACATCTAGGTATAAATCTGTATACTATTTTAGCTTTTGCATTATTCTTCCAAGTCTGTTCTCATTGTTCCTAGCCTATTTTGTGACATAGGTAAGTATTTTAGTAAACATGCTTGAGAGGTCATGGTTAAGTATATACATTTTCTGAGAAGAGATTGCTAATTAGTTATATAATTAAAAGGCTAAATCTATATGTGTTTACATGCATATTTATATATTAAGTATATTATATATATTCTAGCTATCATTATATATAGTATAAGTAAATTTTATTAATTTGAACCTTACTCTTTTTCAAATTTATAGTTCTCGATATACTGATAAGAATGATTTATCTTTGCACTCGATTTCTATGTATAGTATATGTTTGTTGTTTGATAAGCAAATGCTATAAATACTTTAAAACTATTTTAAATGTGAACATCCATTTATATTTGAAACAACATAAGCTTTAACTGACAGTTCTTTGCAAGCCTAATTTGTCATAAAAACTCAACAGAAATAAAAGTCTAATATATACTTTGTTTATGAATCCATGGTCTCCTTGTCCCTATTTGTTTAAATTAGTAAGTCTTTATAATGTAAATATGTTTATGCCTAGTGGTAATCTATTTCTACAAAACTCAAGTTAGATTTCTCTGGATTTAAATGTAGTCCGTCCTTCCTCTTCATTTTAAAAGTGCAGAGAGCAAATAATCAATCCATGACAGTGGTTCTTGGGTGTATTTAGGTTAACTCTCATTGAAAAGCTATGTGAATAATATGCAAAAGTCAGTTATATTTCTTTTCATCAGGAACAAACTAAAATAAAATTAAAACACCATTTAAAATAGCAACAAAACTATAAAATACCCCAAAGATAAATCTGACAAAAGTTCTATAAGCTCTCTACACTGCAAATTAAGTATTGTTGAGAGAAATTAAAGACTTAAATAAGATGGAGAGATATACCATGGCCATGCAGAGCAAGACTCAGAATTGTTAAGGGGCAATTCTCTCCAAGATGATTGAGAAGGTGCAATGCCGTCCCAAAACAGAATCTGAGCAGGAGAGAGAGAGAGAATGTGTGTGTATTTGTAAATTGATAATCTAATTCTAAAATTTGTAATGAATTTTGGGCCTCTACTACACACCAGGCATAAAAGCCAATTCCAGATGGATTGTAGATATAAATATGAAAGATAAAACAATAAATATTTTAGGACAAAAACATAGAACATCTTTATGACCTTGGAGTGGGCAAAATGTCCTTAAAAATTTATAAGACAACACTAACCAGAAAAGGAAAAAAATTACCATTTGGAAAATAATAATACCAAGAACCTCTGTTCATCAAAAGACATCGAGAAAATAAAAAGACAACATATAAGGTAAAAGATATTTGCAACAAATACAACAAACAACATGTACCCAGACTATATAAAGAATTCCTACCAATTTACAAGACAGACAAGCCAGTAGAAAAATGAGCTAAGACTTGAACAAAAAGAGGATATGCAGGAGTTCCCATCGTGGCTCAGTGGTAATGAACCCAACCAGTATACATGAGGATGCAGGTTTCATCCCGGCCTCACTCAGTGCATTAAGGATCTGGTGTTGCTGCCAGCTGTGGTGTAGGTTACAGATAAGACTTGGATCTGGCGTTGCTGTGGCTGTGGTGTAGACCGGCGGCTACAGCTCTGGTTGGACCCCTAGCCTGAGAACCTCCATATGCCACAGGTGCAGCCCTAGAAAAAGGCAAAAAGACCAAAAAAAAAAAAATGCCTTTCAAATCTTTTTTTTTTTAAATAAAAGGCTTCAACTTTGAACACCATCTTGAAGGAGCCTTTCCATTAAGCCCAAAGTAGAAATCCTTGACTCCTTCACATATTAGGTCACAGGCCTAACAAGTCCCCTGTAACACTTCTCACCTGCAGCCCCTGCTCCCTGCCCCCCTGAACCGAGGGGTTTTGGAAACCTGTGCTTCCATTTTTGGTTGTCACAGTAGCTGGGGAATACCACTCTCACAGGACTTGGGAGAGTCCCACACACAAAGTAATTTTGACAAACATTACAGTAGTCCTTCCCCAAGACAAACTGACACAGTCTTCCAGACAGTTTACTTTTAGGAAAATTTGAACTATATACACTGAAGACTCTTCAGTTTAATACACCTCTATATAATGTCCTCTCTGGGGGGCTTGTAGGTTTCAAACAGGTACATACGATTATCTGGATGACCATTATAATAATTACCTCCAGACTGACTAGAAGAATACCCTATGTCTTGTAGTGACTGCTGAACATTCTGTGATGTTGTGTCATCAAATGCTTTGTCACCCAAAAGCCAGGCGTGGCCTTGAAGATCTTCCTTTTTGGCTCAGAGAAAAAAAATTTAACCTCCAAGTTTTATAGGGTAAAAACAGTAATTTCTGCAGTTCAGTAATGCTCGTCTCTGGAGAATCAGACCACATCCAGAATTCCATGGTGTAGTTCACTCACTGGAAAGCTGTGAATTCCTATGTGATCTAAAAAGCTTTCAAAACCTTGGCGGAGGCGTTCCTGAAATAATGTCTTTGAAACCACCTTTGCCCTTAGAAATGATTTGCTTTCGTGTCCCTGCTAGCCCCATCACGTAAGGGCAGTAGAGGGGCCGAGCCTTTCTTCCCCTGAGCTCTGAGCAGGCAGTGTTGGCTCCACGATAGTCATCACAGTGATGGTGGCCCTCCTGTCCCATCTCATGCTACCCACTGCCCCGCAGCTCCAGAACACACCAGCTCAGCCAGGACACTGGACCACTGGGCAAACACACAGCTGTCACCCCCTTCAGGACTGCTCCTGCTGTACTTACTGTTAAACTTGTGCTTCCATGAACCTGTTTGAATTCCACATAACCCACTCCAGTTCACCAAGTGGAACCTGATGAGATTTCATTGGCTCTTTCTTCGCAAGTACTCATGAGCTCAGTGCTAGAGAACAAGCATAGCCTATCTACTGATCATCATCATCATCATCCTGATAACCACCCATCATCACTAAGGACCCTCTGGTCCAGAAGACATGTTAGGGACCAAAAGCAAGTATCCCCGCTATGTACTAGGCACAGTTCTAAATATTTTGCTTATTTTAACTGATTTAATCTTTACAATTAAACAAATAGGCACTAAGGTAATTTTTTAGATGAGAAATCCAATGAGAGAGATGAAGAAAATTGGCCAAGGTTATGCTAAGAAGCCTAGAGCTGGGATCCCATCCAGGCAGTGTGATGCCAGAAATCACCCCTAACCCTGAAGCTATATGCACAAGACCCTCTCTGAGTTGGGTATTTTTGTCCAGTTTTTCCAGGGGAGGACACTGAAATTGAAAGAGTTAAGAAAATGTGGTAGTCACTGGATTGTTTACAGATATTCCAGATCATCTTTCCTTCTGTGCATAAGGAAGTAGCACTTCTCCACATCCTCGAAGGTTTGGGATGCCCATGGGACGGGCTTTGGTCGATGAAATGGAAGTGCCAGAGAAGCACTGAGAGCCTGCATGGAGTTCACCATGGTCCTGTCTGCTGTGTTGGTGAAACCCTCATCACAAGGTCGTTATACAGCAATAGAAAAAGAATAAACTATCTAATAAACAGTACTAGAACAATTGGTTAACAGAAGAAAAAGGTATAACAAACTGTAGCTGGATTAGAGAGTTAAATTTTTCTTAAAAGCCAAATAGATGAGCATTTACATGCTCTGAAGATGAGAGAAAACCTTCCAAGAATTAAAGCAACTTTTAAAAATCCACAAGATAAAGGACCAATATAAATATAGTGAAGACTTTACACATCAAGACATACCAAACAAAATATGAAAAATAGCAATTTGGGGAAACATCTGCAAAACTTATATGACAGAGTAGAAATGGTCATACTACATGAGACAAAGAGTTAAGATAGAGACTTAAATAGAAAAATGGTAAAATATATCAAATGCTAATTCACAAGAGAAGATATAAAAATGGTTAAAATGCTTAAAAGTTTCAGTAGCGATAATAATCATGACGGTTTCTAAGATGAAAGTTCTCTGACATCAAGGGTAATCTCCTCTGACTGAAAAGTTAAGCCTTCATGAGATGGTCTGTTGGCTTATCATAGCCACATAAAATTGAGTAAAGCGATATGATATATTTTTTGAGATGTATTTTCTAAAGCTTTGGACTACGTCAGTAGAATATAAAACTCTATTGATCAACTATCATATGTGGTCGGCCTTGAGATTACTAAACTTTTTCCAGAATTAATGGAAAAAATGGCTGTCTAGGAGTTCCTGTTGTGGCCCAGCTGGTTAAGGACCTTGCTGTCTCTGTGAGGATGCTGGTTTGATTCCTGGCCTCACTTAGTAGGTTAAGGATCAGGCATTGCTGCAAACTGTGGCATAGGTCGCAGATGTGGCTGGGATCTGACATTGCTGTGGCTGTGGCATACATAGAGCAAAGCTGCAGCTCTAATTCTGCCCCTAGCCAGGGAACTTCCATATGCCACAGGAGCAGCCATTAAATTAATTAATTTAAAAAATAAAAAATAAGTTTAAAAGGCTGTCTTTTAGGAAATCCTATTGAGAGTATGGTTTTTTAATGTTAATTTATGCCAGAAACAAAAATAAATGTAAGTGATGATAAACATTAGTTTTTTAGGATCCAGAATTTTAAAATTTAATGGACCTCCATGGACCACTGGATCAGAAGTTATGATCTTTTAAATCACATATTTGAAGCAGGTGAAATTGACTTTAGTTTAGCTTATTGTAATTAAAATTAGCATGAATTACCATGATGGACTCAGAGTTGGTTAATCTCTGGCCTTGGGTAGGGGTTCTTCAATATAGACGCAAGCCTAAAGCAGAAGCAATGGAGTACAATTGTTTTGAGTTCATTTTAGGGCCATAGATATACAATTGAGAGTTCTAATCCAAAGACTGATGAGTTAAAAGCCTGTTTCTGCTGTTGCATGGGTTCAGTCCCTGGCCTGGGAACTTCCACATGCCACAACTCTCCCAAAAATAAAGTCTGTTTTCAACTGCAAATTCCATTTCTACGAAGCAGAAACTGCCAGAACACAGTGGTGGCAGGGTTTTCCTTCTCCCTTGGTGGGATGAGGGCTTGGCAAGAGATGAAGAGTAGAAAGAACGAGGAAATATTAGGAATAGGGCAATAAAATAAGCTTTTTCAAGGAAGTATTACACTAAAATCATTTTCTCCTATGCTCAATTCATATAGAGATTAAATAGGTTAAGTATTTCCTGCAACTGGGAATAAAATGGTTATTACTATCCTTTGTTTACAAAAGCAGTTCCCTTAATCCAAAATTAGTGTGATATATTGATATTAAAGTGAAAACCACCTTTGCATTGATGAAATTTAAAGTTTTATATAAAAATAAAAATAACAGAAGAATAGCTAGTGTGTGAGTATATTGGTATGCAGGTATATATATGTAAAGAGAGCTAGGAAATCTAAGATTAGATTAGAAAAATAGATTGGATTCCCTAGCTCTATTTACTGAAAGTGCCAAGAAGCAAAGACCAGAGCAGAAAGTCTAGCGCCCAGGCATTGGTTCCCACTGAAAGGAGGCTTCTAGGAGACATGGCTGATTGCAGGGCTGGATCCTAAGGATACAGGCTACCTGTAGCATCACACACTTGCGCTCCTCTATTGTTCAAATCCTACAAAACCACAGTTTCTTCCCCCATGGTGATGGGACCACCATGAGGTTTATAACAGTCCTCAGGACCTTAAAGAACTTCCACCAATCTCAAATTGTCACTTACTTGTATTCTGTGTTCCTGCAAACATTTCTTGAAAGGTCATATAAAACTTGGATCTTTGAATTGTGGTAAACTTCCCTTATTTGCAACTGATCCCACATTTCTACTCCCATACATTGTCTGACATTAAGGGCTAAAAATTGTGCCAGAACATGGAAGTCAGAAAGATCAGCCACAGCAAATTAAACACATGACATTGAAGAAGGCATTCAGTAGAGTATGGATTTTTTTTTTTAAGCAGAAAGAAAAGAGGGAGTTCCTATCGTGGCTCAGCAGAAACAAATCTTGACTAGTATCTATCAGGATGCAGGTTCGATCCCTGGTCTTGTTCAGTAGTTTAAGGATCTGGCATTGCCCTGAGCTGTGGTGTAGGTGACAGACACAGCTCAGATCCAGTGTTGCTGTGGCGTAGGCCAGCAGCTACAGCTCTGATTCGACCCCTAGCCTGGGAACTTCCATATGCCGTAAGTGCGGCCCTAAAAAGACAAAAGAAAAAGGAGGGAGGAAAGAAACACCTCATTGACTGAGAGGATTAGCAGCAAACTTGTTGACTAAGAATATACCCAGGAGGCTCACCGGCTGACAGTACAGCTGTCCTCGGAGCATAAGGGAAAGTACATCAGAGGCAAACTGCATCATTGTAAACTTGCCTTTTATCATTTTCCTATATCCACCCAACACTCTTCTTACCAGTGGATTGGATTGGTGACTGCAGCTTTGTCAGCAGCCGTGACTCCATGTCCCAGGATGCAGGGCAACCCATCTGGGGAAGACCCGAGGAGGCAGAGGATGCCCTTCTACGCAAACTACGGTGCCAGGACCAGCCTTCCACCTCCCTGGAGGTGATCTGTGCTCTGGATGTGCTGACTTGGAGAAGCAGGTAAGAACAGTCACCAACCAGGCAGGCCAGGCCTTGTCCCTTGGTGAAGAGAGAGACAGTGAAGTTGAGGAAGGCACATGAAAGCCATGTTCCCAGGGCTTCAGAAAGGGGGGGTGGTCCTAACTGATGGCCCAGAAGGACCTACGTGTCATGGCAAACTTGGGGTGCTGTCATTTTGTTAAGTTGTGAGCTCACCGCTCTTGGGCAGGCCCCTCTTGCTCTGCTCCACTGCTAAACCACTTTTCCTTTTGTGTGTGTGTTTTTATGGCTGCTTTTGCTGATTAATTCTTGCACACAAGGGAGGCTTAAATGGCTGTTATAAGTTTGAGGCTCATCCAATGCTAAGCTTGGTTATATGCACTGCACTATCCCCCGTTTTCATGGTTGCTTAATTTGCTGTTCTCTGGATGAAAAGGAAGGGGAGACAAACATTGTGAAGGAAACATAGATTTTCTTCTTTTCCCTTTTTATTCTTGAACTGCCTCACACAGTCCTTTCAAGTGGCTTATGGAAAGGATTAAAAGTGAAGGGTGAAAAAGACAAATAGAAGCTGTTTCTTTTGTCAGCCTCTGAAGTTCCATGAACAGACAGAAAGTTCAATTGAGGTCTATGAAAATATTAGCAGATGCCAAAAGGCCAGCAGCCAGGATTTGTGTCTTTGTGCAAGAACTGAATAGCTACCAACAGCTAGAACATTTTTAAAACCTTAGCAGTGATAGAATAGTCCTGTGAAAAAGAAAGTGAGAAAGAGAGAAATGTTCTTAAATTATTAGCTTTATGAACTTTGAAAAGGGTCTTCTGTACAGATCCTAAACCTCTAACCATGTAGATAACTGAAATACTAAGATTTGGAGATGACATTTATTTATTTTTTAATGATGCTATTAGTAATAGTGGTTAAAATGAATTCGACTCAACTTGAAAATTTTTTGTGAGGGGATATGCATAATCATTAGTCAAAATTTAAGTTTACGACAAGCAAAAATGTCAACTTCTAAGATAATTCTACTTTTAAGTAATTCAGCATGCCAATCACATGATATCTTAAGATGGAGATTTTTTTCTCAATAGCAAGCTTAATTGATTACATTAATATAATCATGGTTAGCCCTTCTTAATTATTTTATGCTTCTGAATATTTAAGTTGGAAATATATCTACTGGATTCATCTTTTTAAAATGATATTAGACAACCTATAAAAATATTTAGGCTGTATAAAATGAATTTAAAACAATATCCAAAGTTGTAAATGTTATTTATAAGGTGGAATTTCATTTTTAAGACAAAGTATGTGACAAAAATATGATTAAGGTAAATAATTGGGTTTTTATTTACTAATTAAATTATAAACTGTGTAAATGCTTTAAAATGCTTGGTTAAGGATAAATTCCTTTTTATAAGTATAATCCATAGCTTCGATTTATCTTTATCATAAATTAATTTATTGCTTTTATTTCTTTAAGGACAATTTTTCTATTACAAGCATCTTAACAGATATTTGACTGTAATGACAGGAAAGAAACAGTAGAGGGCACTTTAGTTCCCTAACAAAATAAAACCATTTCTACAACATTTTATAAATCAGTAAAATAGGCGAAGGGAAGATTTGAACTATCTGGTAAAGGTTAAACAAAAACATGAAGCTAGTTCCTCTGCTTCATGGAGCCTAATAGAAGATAACTCAGATAAACAGCAATTTCTTCTTTAATCCATCCATAAACAAACTAAATAACATGAAAAACAAGTGCTCTCAGATTGGCAAATTCATGAGTCCATCATTTCAAGAGTATTTCACTTTAAAACTCTCACAATTACTTGTAAATTTCCCAATCTATTAAATGTACTTCATTGAAATCAGTAAATTCTTATCATCCAGGGTTTTTAAGAGGTAGATTTTGAGCTCTCAGTACATAAGAAGTAGCACTATGTAACCGTGTATTTCTTGTATCTTGGTTCTATACCCACTAGCAATTACCTTTAGTTATGTTACTTAATCACAATTTCTTCCAAACTTATCTTTATCATCATCATCATTGTCATTTCAAAGCAAGGTCCTTGCTTTCAAGTAACTTCCACTCTGTTCTGCCTGAAAAAAGTAAAATTGATGTGTGAAACAGTAAACTGAAGAGAGAGAAGGCATAATAAATCTAAATTGTTTTGTTTAATGTGTAAGTGACCCCCAGGCAAATCATTATCATTCCCAGAGCCTCGGTCTTTACATCTTGAGGTTCTGGACTTGATGATCTGACTAAAACATTATTATCTTTTTTTTTTTTTTAATTTTTATTTTTTGGCATGCAGAAGTTCCTGGGCCAGGGATTGGCCCTGAGCCACAGCAGTAAAAAGGCTGGATCCATAACCTGCTAGACCACCAGGGAACTCCACTATCATCCATTCTTATGTTGTATATTGTTCTATCAAATTTTGTTAATTAAGCTCTCAACAGATTTACTATGGTTCTGAACCTTTTGGGGTGTCAAGACCCACTTGACAATCTTACAGGAGCTTATCCCCTCAAAAAGTGCTCTAAGGTTTGTCTTATTCAGAACAAGTTAGATTAATTTCAGGAGGACCTCCAGAAATAAATCCACAGACTCCCTTACGGATTGTCTGGCATAACAACTCTGGACTATGTCAAGAATCTCTGGGAGTTCCCACTATGACACAGTGGATTAAGAACCCTACTGCAGTGCCTCGCGTCTCTGTGGAGGTGTGGGTTTGATTTCCAGCCCAGTACAGTGGGTTAAAGGTTTTGGTGTTTCCGCAGCTACAGCTCAGATTCAGCCCCTGGCCTGGGAACTTGCATATGCCATAGGTATGGCCATTTAAAAAAAGAATCTTTGAAAAAAATACAAATTATACAGCTCCCACATAGTTGGGGGTTTATGCCTAGAAATGTTAAATGCTGTTGTTGGATGAAGGTGGGCAATGCTGCTGGAGATGGGGGTAGACCCCAAGCAAGCTTTCACTTTATTTCATAGGCAACAGGAAGTATACTGGAGTGTTTCAATATAGAAGCAGAAGATACACCTTTTTAATAGCAAAATCAGAGAGTCAGATGCAAAATAAACAGAAGAAAGAAAGCAGGGTGATAATCCATGAATCCATCACCATAATCATCTGGGAGGCATTGTGAGAACTGTTTCGGACCTAGAGGTTCTCACACTAAGTGATGTAAGCCAGACAGAGACAAATATCACATGATATCGCTTATATGTAGAATCTAAAATATGATACAATGAACTTATTTACAAAACAAATCAGACTCACAGACATAGGAAACAAACTAATGGTTACCAAAGGGGAATGGGGGAGGGATCAATTAGGAGTTTGGGATTAATATATATACAGAACTATATAGAAAATAAATATTAAGGCCCTACTGTATGGCACAGGGAGCTACGTTCAATATTTTGTAATAAACTATAGTGGAAAAGAATCTGAAAAAATAATGTATATATATATATATAAAACTGAATCACTTTGCTGTACACCTGAATTTAACAACATTGCAAATCAACTATATTTCAAGTAAAAAATAAATAAAATAAAATCTTCCCAAAATTAGGATGTTCCCTTCTCTAAGTGGCCCTACTTTGATTTGGTGTCCTAAGTAGTAAGACAGAAGTTTTCAAACACCAAGGAACATTTTGAAACCAGATGAAGAATTATTCCCCAATTCCATTTATTTTCTACTCAGGGCAACAGTGGATACCAGCAGCCTGCTTTTGCATTCTTCTTCAGATGTGGGGAACTTCAGCCCAAACTGCCCAGGACCCACCAAAGGGTGTGGCATCGCCTCCTGATAGGCAGAACCAGAGGGCTTTGCTTCCCAGCCACACCCAGGTCCAGGGATGGGTGCTCTGTCTCCTACTCCATCCTTCAGGGCAGAAGTGATGGGCTATTCATACTGTTACCTGAGGCTGGACCAATGTGGAAAGACTTCTCCATTCCATAAGTGGCCAAAAACAAGCAAGCAAAATTTCCGGAGTTTTCTCACAGAACTTTAGTGAAAATTTTTAAAATTCATATTTTATTATATATGTAATAATGGATATAGTTATGTATTCCTTTATTTTATGGATTTAGTATATATATATAATTTCAATAAATTGTAGACAGACATAGATATTGTCTTCTAGGAAGTTTGCTCATAGATCCTGATATTGCCATGTATTGCCAAATCTTGTTTCCCATGGGAAGGGAAAAAGATTGTTTGTTACAGGTAAGGATTGGCTACAGAGATGTTCTTATTTTTATAAATTTGGAATTTGTTCTACAGCCCCCAAGAGTAGAGACAGAAGTGAGCCAGGGCCAATGAACTGGAGAAAACAGGTTAGAGTCAAGCGTCAGTTTGTGGATTGCACTCAGAACATGGTATTTAGCTAGACATCTAACAACAATCCCACAGCATCTACAGAACAACCTCTCTGCAACTCACTGGAGGCAACTCCTGGTCTGGCCCAGCCCACCTTCCAGCCTCCTGCCCCTACCCGCCCACTCTGCAGTCCGTGTTTACTGGCACCACACACCCTCATGTTTCATGAGTTTACACACTTGTCCCCCTTCCCCATGACTCTCCATCTGGTGAAATCCTAGCCATGCCTAGGCCCCAGCCCCAAAGCCACCTTTTCTGCTAAGCCCTCATCCACTCCCCCTGCCCACTTCCTGCAAACTAACTAAATAACTGGCCCCTGCTTCTGGGCCCCATAGGACTGTGTTCACTGTGTAAAGCTCCACAGAGGGTCAGTCACCCCCGTCTTTCACACTGCACTGCAAGCTCCTCCAAGAAGGAGCTTGGCTTAATTTCTTTTATTTCCCAAGTTTCTAGCACAATATTGGCACATAATAGGAAATAGTATTTCTTAAATAAAGAAAAGGAGAGAGGGAAAGGAATTCCAGTCAAAGGCCTTTCTAATAAGAATCCTGTGAAAATCTCAAAGGAGCCTGACTATGGCCATGGCATTGGGAATGGAAATTCAAAATTATGAACAGATTAGACTGGACCAGTGATCAAATATAAGGAATGAGAGAGAAGGACCGGAAGATGATTTGACCAAGTTTCCTGGCCTAAGAGACAGAGAATGTAAACCAGTTATTGATTGAAAACACAGGAAGACTAAGAATGGGGCAGAGGTGAATTTTCCTTCCAACTCTTCACTTGATACCGAGAGGGACATTCAGTGATAGATGCTTCACAGATAATTGTGTATTCAGAGCTGACACCTTAGGAAGGGATCAGAGCTTATAGTGCAACAGCGGAGGAAACTATGGTATGGATCCCATGTTAGAGAAAAGGACCAATGATTGGATTTAGGGTTCTGCCTCTAAGAAATGAGAAAAAGAAGAGAAGGCAATAAAGGAATCTGGAGAGAGAGCTAGATGAAGCCATATAAGAAAACAGTGTCACAGGACCAGTGGAAGAAGAGCCATTCGAAGAGAGCAGAGGCCAGGGCTACAGGATGTTGACAATGAGCCAGAGGAGGAGGATGCAGTCACTCAAGGTAACCCCAGAGACGCAGCCTCACCAGATGGGATGTAGATGGAGCTGGTAGAGGGAGAAAGTGAAAACAGTGAGTGTGACCTTCTCTTAGAAATGTTAGTCATAACAGGGATGAGGGATATTTCCATTCATTCTGTAAATTATTTCTAATTGTGACCTACATTGTCTTTTAATTGAATGTTGGCTTAATCAAGTTTCATTAAAGCTTTAACTGCCCACAGCTACTAAGATAATTTTTGCTTTTTAATTGAAGAATGTGTGTATAGTGCTGAAGTAAGGGTGAAAAAGTGTGATGATTAATTTATATTCTCTTTTAAAGCATATCATGTAATTCTAAAAGGAAGCAACTGTTTTGGGGGGTTTTTCCAAAAAGATGAACCCAAAAGACCTTGAAGAGTCCCTTATGTAAGAAAGAAGAGAGAAAGAAAGAGAAAGAAAGAAAGAAAAAAAGAAAGAAAGAAAAAGAAAGGGAGAGAGAAAGAAAGGAAGAAAAAAAAAGAAGGAAGGAAGGAAGGGAAGGAGGGAGGGAAGAAGGAAGGAAAGGAAAAAAGAAAAGAGAAGAAAGACGGTTCCGTTAAATCCAGCTGGCATGGTGTCCTCTCAGCTGCTCTGGGCTGGACCCTAAAATAGGGTCAGCAGTTTAACTGTGAGTCCTACCCACTTGTCATTTCCCACTTGGCTTTCTCCTCCTGTCACTCTGGATTGCAGGCTGAATTGTTTAATGTAGCAAAGGGGGAATTGAAATGTCTGCCTTCCTCACAGCTGAGTACTTTTTATTGTCTCATTCCCTATTATCATAGAGAAAATAGATTTGAGATGGATTTTAGATCATAATCAGCAAGACTCTTGGCTGCCTATAGGCAGTGCCACACCCATCTTAATAGGTTTATTCTACTGAATTTAGAATGAAGACCAGGGTGTTTTCATCTGAGCTAGCCAATTATATTTTAAACACATTTTCTTAACTGATTTGGGGAAACCTATTAAGATCTAATTTTAAAATAGGCTTTTCAGAGATCAAAGACACTAACTAAAGATTATATTCAGGGTCCTCTCAATCTGTCAGTGACTTCCTGGAAATTACATTTGAATTTTTACAAAGGAAGTGTTTCCTTCCCAGGGAGAGAAACAGGCAGCCGAGATGAAAGACCCTAAAAGGGCTGAGAAAACAGAGGGAAGGGAGTCTGCTTCTCCTAATAGCAGATGAGGCAATTCCTGCAAAAAGCCAATTGTGAGAAAAACTGTCTTTTACATGTAACATATTTACTTAGATATAATTTACTGATGTATTTTGTTTAGGGATTATAAATGTGTTAATGTTATCCCAATAGAATGTAAGGTACAAAAGGGCAGGAATATTTATTTTGTTCATTGATGAGTCCCTAGCACCCAGAACAGGGTCTGCCACATACTAACTGCCCCAGGATTATTTGTTGCATATGTAAATGAGTAAATCTAGAAACCCCAAGTCCTGGGAGTATTTCACTTTCCTACCACAGCATCTTCTGAGATGCTGAGCAGCTCTCAGCATTCCCTGTCTCCAGCACTTCCCCTCTTGGAACCCCTCTCTGCTCCCAGCCATCTCGCTCCCTGGAGGGTCATCCATCCTCTGCTCTGCTGTTTAGGAAAGGGAGTCCTCTACCCGACATTTGTGGAAGTTACAGAAAGGAGCCAAGAGCCCACATGGTCTTTTTGGGATGGGGGGCACCTCACCTAAAAAAAAAAAAAGAAAAACTGGACACCAGTCTTAGGACTTAATTCCACCTTAACCATAAACGAAAAGAGACCCTGGGAATACGTCTGGGCTCCTGTGGGATGTTGCTGAGTGTTTTGGATTCCACACTTGAAGGAGCAAGCTGTGGTTTTGATGATGTTGTGGATGGCCCCAAGACAAAAGGTGAAGGTTATGGTAAAAAAAAAAAAAAAAAACATGTATTCAGCCTCTGTGTTTGCTTCATCCAATCCCCTTAGTGAACAACTCGAGTGACTACAGTATTATAGGGAGACTAGAAACTAAGTCACACATTTCTAATACTGTATTAGCCATCCCTGGTGATGCTTCAGCAATCAGAGTCACATTGGCCAAATGGGAGCAGCTCTCAGAATGTAAGGAGAAAAAAAGAGGTTGTGCACTTTTGCATCTACGAGACCCTCTTGTCCTAGCATGTTGGCCATGGAGACCACTGCTTAGATCCCCTTTCGTGAAACCTGCCTGGAGATACATTTGGCCAACAGCCTCCACTACCTTCGAATCTGCCCCATCATTCCTGCCAGCTAGGCCTCTTCTGAGCTTTGCCAGGCAAAGATGGGGTAGGTGGGGTTCCTAGGGGTTGGCATGGATCTCCTCCAACACACAACCTTCACTCCAGGACTCCAGTTGGCCTGGTGAGACTTTCTATAACAGAGCTGCCATCTGAAACTCTTCCTACCAAGCCTTCCTCCTGTCTCTGCTTTAACAGGCATGATATCTGCTTCCAGGTGTGAAGACTCACCTGCCACTCCTGTCCCCTTCTCCTTTCTCCTACCTGCGCATTCCTCCCAGTGAATTCTCGCATGTCTAACCCCACCTTGACATGAGCTTCTTGGAAGACTTGAATTAATACAACTAATACACATCCAGTAGCCAGAAGATCCTGTTAAAACACACAGTCCTTGATTATCCGTGTTAAAGGAAGACACTGTGGGTGAAGATGTCATCTTTTAAAAGCCTTATTGGGGATAAAGCACCCCAAATGTAGGTAGAAAATGTCATCTCTGGTCATGTAATGGAACCAATCAAGGAAGGTTCCTAGGCTGCTTAGGTGACTTTAGGAGGTCCTAAACCCTTTAAGTATGTGTGTATTATGTTGAGTCTGTGTGCAATTCTCCCTGAAGAACTCCAGATTTCATCACCTTCATCTACAAAGTTATCAACAGTGGCAACTATTTGTCATTGAACTCAAGTAGTTTATGTGAAGTCTGTAATATGACCTAACTTATTTTATACGATATTAACAATCATGCCTCCACTTTCCACCCCAAACCAAATACACTTTAGTCATTTTTAGATCCCTGCAAACTGAACCTCTTGTATAAAGACAATCAGTACTGCATTCTTCATCTGATACTGAACTTTAAATAGCTATGCTCTGAGGAGTAAACACATGAAAGAAATAGGTCATTGAACAGCCTAGAGGTTATTTTTTCATATTAGGGGATTGAATCTCTATAGTGGGTGCATCTTAGCCCAGAGAATGCTTCAAGTTAATCCATGGGAAGATAATGGAAAAGTACCTCCAGCAGCTGTTCTCAAGGAGAAGGTTTATGTCAGCACCGCTTACATCAACAACACTCAGAACATTTTGTATCAGCAGCATAAATGCCAGCATGTCAGCATCTCTATTTTATACACACACACTCCAATGTATGTAGGTTAATTAGACCAGAGACCAGGAATGGTTTGCTGAGAGCTCAACCTGGATGCAGTGGCTTCCTAAGGGAACCATTCCTGCTCCGCCCTGGGGAACCATTGAGTACGTGTCAGTGAACATATCTTGCCCTTTACAGGAAACTCTTCTCAGGAACTAACGACTTTATTCCTAAATCCAATGGAGATATTTATGGTGAGCTGGGATAAATAATTTGTCCAGATGCCCGTAGACATCTGTGCTCTGCTATCGCCAACTTCAGACAGGCACTCTGAATTCTTCACTGGGCAGGTGGGTTTCAGCTCCATGCTCAATTTGATTTAATTATTTTTTTTTCTTTTTATGGCCATACCTGCAGCATATGGAAGTTAGCAGGCTAGGTGTCAAATCAGTGTTGCAGCTACAAGCCTATGCCACAGCCATTGCAACACCAGATCTAAGCTGTATCTTCAACCTACACCACAGCTTGTGGCAATGCAGGATCCTTAACCCACTGATCGAGTCTGGGTTTCAAACCCACATCCTCTCAGACACTATGTCAGGTTCTTAACCTGCTGAGCCACAATGGGAACTCCTCCATTGTGAAAAAGTCTTCTGTGAAGAGAACTAGCAGATTGATGGACAGACCAGCCCTACAGTCCACTGTCAGGCTGGAACAAGCAAGACCTTCAAGAGAAAAGCTAGACTCCTGGAAGGAGGGTAGACCATGAGCAGCAGAACACTGAGGGATGCACACAGAACTCCCCCTCTGTTCATAGATGTCCTTGAGTGTATTTGGCCCTTTCTTTGGTAGAAAAATTCATGCTCAATACTCTCAATTTCTCAGTTCCTGGTAGTGTTGAATGATAATTTTAGGAAGCAGCTCAAATTCATTCTTGAAAACTAGAAGACATTTTGTTGGGGGTTGGGGAGAGCAACAGATGTAGAGGGTTTTTGGCCACCAAGGGAAGAATTAAATCCAGTAAGTTCTAGAAAATATTAAAATATAGGAAACCTTTTCAATAGAGAGCCAGGTAATAGGAATAAACATCAGAAGAGAACTAAAAACTGCTCAGGAATGGACTGGGAGTTTGGGGTTGGTAGATGCAAACTATTACATTTATAATGGATAAGCAATAAGGTCCTGCTGTGTAGCACAGGGAACTGTGTCCAGTCTCTTGGGTTAGAACATGATGGAAGATAATATGAGGAAAAAATGCATATATATGTGTGACTGGGTCAGTTTGCTGTACAGCAGAAATAGAACACTGTAAATCAACTATAATTTAAAATTAAAAAAAAAAAAAACGTGCTCAGACTTTTGAAGCAGCAACCAGAGATTTCTCTATGGTGATAACAACCAGATACTAACTTATGACAAGAGTTACTTCCAGCAAAGTTCCTTTCTGACAACTGAGTTTCTAACTTATACATATTTTTCCTCTACAGGAACCTTTTTCTACAAGAGGCAGTTACCTACATCCTAAATTAAGGAATCTGTTCTGAAACACACTCACACATTTAAAGCAGTATTCCTTTTTTTTTTAATGGCCTCCCCCATAGGAGGTTTCCAGGCCAGGGACTGAATCCGAGCTGCAGGTGTGACCTACACTGAACCTATGGCAACATTGCATCCTTTAACCCACTGCACTGGGCCAGGGATTGAACCTGCACCTCTGAAATAACCCAAACTGCTGTAGTCAGGTTCTGAACCCACTTTGCCACAGCGGGAATTCCTTAAAGCAGTACTCTTCCTTGTAGAGATCTAATGAGGTTGTCAGCAAGGGTAAGAAGGTCATCTTAATGATTTAGACTGAGTGAGTGAATGAGGGATCTTGTCTTGAGTTTTATCTATTTAATAAGAAATCTGTTTACTAAGAAACCGGGACCTTGACAGAGATCCAGAAATGATTATAGAATTCTCAGCTTGGGGCTGCCAGTATCCTCAATGAGTAGCAGCTAATGTTCCCAAAATGCCCGTGGCCATAACGCCACTTTTTTAAAGCATGAAAACCTTTCCTTTCAGTTTGACCAATGCCTATTGCACGTTTTAAAAATATACTTTCATAAACATAATTCTGGAAAAGCTAGAGTAATGGACATGAAGGTCTGAGTAAAATAAATTAGGTGTCATATGTTACTCTGTTAACACAGAGTAAGAATTTTTTCTTGCACTGCATCTTTTTGAAGGATCACAAATTTCTGTGCTGCTGTCACTACAGAGCCACTATGCAAGCTTTTTGAGAAATTATAAAGGACACACAAAAAGCCTTTGAAGATGAAAGAAGGGAAATGCTGTCCCTATCACAGGAAATTAGAAACTGCTGGAATTATAAGGGTACCAGAGCAAATGATCAAACAAGCCATTATAATACTGTATAGGTAGCAGTGAACATAACTTTTAGGAGAACATCTTATTAACTAGGATTACGTAGGGGTTTTTTTTTTTAATGACATGAACAAAGCAGTTTTAATACCAATAAGATTTCTGCGTCCACTTGGTTGAGCAAACAACACAGAACTGTGGATCTAGCTTGTCCTTTCTGTGGACTCCCCATGACACTCTGAATATATCACTCATCCTTTTATGTCTTGGATTCTCTTCCAGTAAAAGCAGATAATACTTCCTATTTGTCAGTATCCCCTGGAGTGCCCTTGAGAAGTTTAGGACTGGGATCCAAATCCTAAGGATATTTGTAACCCTAATAGATGCTGACAGGGTGGCTTCCTGGCTCACAGCACCCCCAAATCAGCCCCCCCCCTTTTTTTGTCTTTTTGCCTTTTCTAGGGCCACTTCCCATAGCATATGGAGGTTCCCAGGCTAGGGGTCAAATCTGAGCTGTAGCCACCGGCCCACACCCCAGCCACAACAACGCAGGATCTAAGCCACGTCTGCGACCTACACCACAGCTCACGGCAACGCTGGATCCTTAACCCACTGAGCGAGACCAGGGATTGAACCCTCATCCTCATGGTTCCTAGTCGGATTCATTAACCACTGCGCCACGACGGGAACTCCCAAATCAGCCCCTTTGATGCAGAAAGTTTGTGATAGAAAATGGTCCTATCTGGACTGCAGGAGCCTAGTCCCTTTGCCCACAGCTGATTAGTACAGGGATAGTCCCTTCATTCCAACTGGGCAAATCAAATTCTTCTCCCAGGACACCAAGTGGAAAGACAGAAAGGCACTCAAAGATTGGAAATTGTCAATCTAGAGAGTCGTGAGATACTTTTAATTAAAGTTGTGAAATAACAGAAGTTCCCATGTGGCTCAGCCAGTTAAGGACCTGGCATTGGCAGTGCTGTGGCTTGGGTCTCTGCTGTGGCCTGGATTTGATCCCTGGCCCGGAAACTTCTGCGTGCCTCAGGCACAGCCATAGATAAATGAAACTGTGAAATAATAGAATAGATAACAAGGCAATATTCTCAGCCCCTCCCCTCACACATTGGCATGGCTCCCTCCCAGAGCCTATAGTCATCCCAGCTGGGGCCTGCTGTGCAGGACAGGGACCCATCCCTCATCCTTTGGCGATGCTCCATCCTACAGCCTTCCATCCCACATAGGGTCAACGAGACACCGCCAAGACTCCTGCCTATGCAGTAACCCAGGAGCCCCACGGCTGGGCCCTGGTTCCAGTAGGTGGCCTGGTGTGGCAGTTCCTCTTGCTGTCTGGCATAGCCTCTCTTTTGTGGAATTGTAGGAGATGGGGCTGACAGGATGGCACTGACACACCGATTTGGGAGCCCTACACACCCTATTGGTCCCTGTCAGAGAGCATTACTAGTGGTAAACTTATATAAATATAGTTTATATAAATCATATAAAAGAATATAATTTATGTTATATAAATATATAAGTATCATTTATACAAATGTCATTATTTAAATAAATACATTTATATATGTAATAATTCCAGAGATGTTTATGTGAATATGTTTGCTATAAAATTATATTTTTATATATTGGCATATAGTAAATTTCTTATTGTGGGTCGTGATAAAAAACATGCCCTTGCTGAACTACCACCTTCACCTGAAAATAGATTAATATCTATAGAACCAGGGTTGGTAAGTGGCAATATCAGCACATGATACAACATGAAGTTTACCACCAGCAAAACAACTTAGAAACAAAGGTGAAGCATATATAGAAAGATGTTTATAATTCTACTCACACCATTTCATTCACAGTCTATTGGTCATGAGTCCAATAAACAAAATATATACAGTCACTCCTTTGTACCTGGGAAGAGCCAGACCCTCTAAGCTCAAAATCGACAAGTTGTAAATGGGGACAGGTTGCACAGACTTTGGCTTGCAACTGCATCTCTTAAACACAGCCAAACAGTGATCACCTCAGAGCCTGTTCAGACACCTAAGTCTTTCATTAATGCAAAAATCTCAAAGTTTGACCTTCACGCCGTGGCCTCTCTCACATCTACCATTCTGCCTGGCTTTTTAAATTCTGTCATGTTATTGATCAATAATTGAATATAAAATCCTGTAACTGAATCATTTCCATTAAATCTTTTCATTCCTTATGGAGGATAAAATTGGTCAAAGTAAGGAAAAAGATGAAATTTTCAAACAATTTTGCATTTACGTGACTCCCAGTAATGTCAAGTCTATTTTTAAATCTCCTTAATCCACTCAGTAGGTTGTGTTACAAGTCAACATGTTAGCCCTGTCATCACCTGGTCAAGCCTGAAAGAATCAAGCGCTATGACTCAGGGCTAAAAGGAAAGTTTTAATGCATGAAAAGCTGTCAACTACCTCATGATTTCTGCTAGTTTATGGGTGCTCATTATAACAGCATTCGCCCCTCTTAAAAATCCATCCGCGACTTACTGTCAGATGTGTTCCTTCAATTAAAGGTTATTCTTCCTAATAATGTTTCCAAAACTATGCTCCTTTTTTCTTTAAGAAGAGTGGAGTTATTAACAAGCATGAGAAAATAGACTTGATCATCACCTTCTTTGACAGCTGGCATCGCTCAGCCTACTATTTTTTTTTCTTTGAGACACCACAACCTTTTTTATGTTCGTGCTGTCTGTGCGTGTTTATGACACCTATCACCAGGTACCTGTTAGAGTAAAGATATGGCACCACAGGGAGGGACATCACTGCCAAATCCCTTGTAGATCATGTCAGCATGAATGATGATGGTAGACGATTGCAGAAACTGTGAGATTCCAGGATGCTTTATCGAGATCAGAATTTGCACAAAGCCCCAGTGTTGAGTGTTTTCTTGAACATTTTTCATATTACTAAGCCAAAACTTTATCTTTAAGGCCAGATCATTCCATTTACCAAGAGACTCAACTAGGGGTATTTTTTGTTATTCAGTCTGATGGATCCACAATAATTCAGTATTTAACTCTGAACCCACTGGATATTTTTAGGAGAGGATCACAGTCTTATAAAGAAAATTATAAGATTGGTAAAAGGTAATAATTGGCTTGTAACTGCTAATATCTTTTTTTTTTTTTTTTCAGAGAGGGGGAACTGTTGGGTTCTCTATTACCTTTATTCCAAATTTTTGAGAATGGCTGCAAGGTCTTTTCAGGACTTTTCTCATCTCCCATTATTGCTTGGTTCATGTGGATCTTTAAAACGTACTGTATACATCATCACCCATCCAAACCATTTTCATTCTGCAGTCACTTTAAAGTACCAGGTTCTATATGCATATACGTAAGGAGGCAGGCCTACAGGAGAGCCGCCAACCATGGTGCAACATCTATAACCATGTCAGACAGACTCATCTCCAAATGATACTCTACTTACAGTCCCATAAATATACCGACAAGATACTCATCATTAAACTCTACGTCATAGAATTTTACACATGTCCCATTGCTGACCCACTGTGCCTGGGTGGCTTTTAAAAATGAATCCTGTCATCTCTTGTGGGATCATGCACTTTCTGTGTGCTTTAATAAGTTAAAAGTAAACATTCAACATATATCACAATTTCCATCACTTTGACTTTGCATTTAATAATCTGGGACCTTCCATAGTTGGATGTGGTCACAAGCTCTCTGCTGTCCTTTTACACACACTGCCTGGTTCCTGCCATTTCCTTTCTTCCTTTGCTGGTTTTTTTTTTTTTTGTCTTTTTGCCTTTTCTAGGGCTACACCCATGGTATGTGGAGGTTCCCAGGCTAGGGGCCCATCCAATTGGAGCTGTAGGCGCCGGCCTACACCACAGCCACAGCAATGCAGGATCCAAGCCACATCTACAACCTATACCACAGCTCATGGCAACACCGGATCCTTGACACACTGAGCAAGGCCAGGAATCAAAGCCGCAACCTCATGGTTCCTAGTCAGATTCGTTAACCACTGAGCCACTTGGGAACTCCTCTTTTTTCTTTTCTGGCCACACCCACAGTATATGGAAGATCCCAGGCCAGGTACCGAATCTGAGCCACAGCTGCAGCAATGCCAGATCCTTAATCCACTGTGCCTGGCCAGGGACTGAACCCACAACACCTTAGACACAATGCTAGATCCTTAACCTGCTGTACCATGGTGAGAACTCCCTTTGCTGTTCTTAAAGAAGCAGCTCCAACACCCATGGGTGGAATTAGTGACTCCCTCCTCTTTGCTGCTGAAAAATAGATCTTTATTATGGTGCAATCATAGTCTACATTACATGTTTTATATATCCATGTGTATCCCTCCATCCATCGTGATGTCTCAAAGGCAGGGATGTTGCCTTAGTCAAACTCAACGGTGTTCTTCATTCCCCTCCTAAAACCAGCTGGTACCCAGGGCCCACTAGGTTCTGTGGCTAAATGTCATCACTCAGAATGTTTACAGACTTAATCAAAGGTCTGTTTCATTTATCCCAACACTTTCATGCCAGTTTTATAGTTATTGTAAGTATGGAATTCCATTAAATATTAAGCAAACGTAAAATGAGTGCAGCAGAAATTAAAATTTTATTTTTGTAAAATGTATCCTGAAAGTTTTGGGAAAAGTAGAAAAAGGCAAATCACACACACACACATACACATACAACTGGCAAATAAATAATGAGAAATAGGAGTTTCCTTGTGGCACAAAAAAGTATGGACACTGTAATGGCTTGGGTCACTGCTGTGATGTGGGTTTGATCCCTGACCTGGGAACTTCCACATGCTGCAGACGTGGCCAGAAAAAAGTGAGAAATACCACTATATACAGCTGAAGGGGAACCCAAACATCTGGAAGGATTCTGTACTCAGGCTGAAGCAAGTACCATCTTAGAGAAATCACAGTTTAAAAATCTAATGCAGGAAGTTCTGCATTTTTCAATTTAGGACAGAAATCCATACAATAGTTCCAGACTGAAAAAAAAAAAATCTTGGCTTTACACCAAAAGATTATCAAATTAGTTCAAATTAAAATAAAATGCATAAGAAATGTCCAGGATTCGTTGTCACTGCTGTGGCACAGGTCTGATCCCTGGCCCAGGAACTTATGCATGCCACAGTGCAAATAAAAAATAATAAATATTGAGGATTTAAAATTTTTCCTTTTTTAACTTGTTTTTAAACATGAACTAGAGTTCCCATCATGGCTCAGTGGTTAACAAATCTGACTAGGAACCATGAGGTTGCGGGTTCGATCCCTGGCCTTGCTCAGTGGGTTAACGATCCGGCGTTGCCGTGAGCTGTGGTGTAGGTTGCAGACGCGGCTCGGATCCCACGTTGCTGTGGCTCTGGCATAGGCCGGCGGCTATAGCTCCGAATGGACCCCTAGCCTGGGAACCTCCATATGCCACGGGAGCGGCCCACGAAATAGCAATAAATAAATAAATAAATAAATAAATAAATAAATAAACAAACATGAACTAACAATTCTTGATAAACGTTCTTCCAATGAAACTTGCCCTGCCCCTAACCTTTGCCACCAAGACTGGTAAAAACTGAGCCAGACTAAAACTAAAGAGGTGGTACCTCCTTGACAGTAAACCTAAAATGTGAGTTGAGGTGCTTCCTGAGGCCTTGAGTCACCTCATGGAGGGTTCAGAACAACGCAAGAATGAGAGATGGAGACAGAAAGCTTATTGATTTGGGTCCCTAAATATTTCTTCTAAGGCCAGGCACCAATCTCCATCCCAGGACTGGTCACACAACAGCATCTTTTCTTTCCACTTAAGTTCATTCAAGTCAGATTTTTTTTTCACATGTAAACAATGAGTCAGTCTATTAATACAAAAAAAAAAAAAGACATCACTACTTTAAATACTGCCATTACTACAGAAGTTGTTAGTTGACTCAACAAATACTACTGGACATGCCCTCTGTGCCAAGCTCTGAGGATCTGAACAAAACAGACCAAAAGACAAGCTCTCATAGGATTTCTAGGCTGGTGTCCTGATGTCTGGCATGCATGGCAACTGTAAATTTTTATTTATCCCACACTAATATTTATATCATAATGTTGTTGGATTCATTATGCATTAATGGCTGGTAGATCCAACACAGACATTAAAGAAAGTTAGAATATTTTCAAGGGAGCAGCCATAGCCTTATAGTTAAAGGCCACCGAGAATAAATACATGCTCTAAATCATACCCCCTGCCACTATCAATTTCAGAATTTGGTGTTGGAAGCAGAACCATGAGACTTAACAAGCATGGCAATTTCTTATGCTAGCCTGGTATAAGTATACAGAGGCTTCTTTTGGCTTGGTTACCATGCTTGCAGAAGTTTAAAACTGGCAAGGGCCTACAAGTAAGGGAAGTAGAAACCAGAGAAATTTGTAATTCATTCATGGTCAGCCAGACCGCCTGAGGGGCAAATCCCATCAGGGTGAAGAGACCCAGTGGGTCACCATTAGTTGGAGGTGTGTCACCGTAGTCTGTTACTCGCAACACAATAGTGACGTTTGGCTAGTGGAAGAGAAGACAGTCAGCCTGCTCCCTGCCGGTGAGCTGGGACTGCATGCTCCTTGTCACACCCTGGGGAAGGACTGTGCACACCCATGTCATGACGCCGGTGTTTCCTGTCACTGGGGACACAGACACTGACGATCTCGTGAGCTTGTGGAAAACCCAGGACAAGAACCTAGCATCCTGAGTCTTTTCAGGGAGTTTTGTCTTTTAATCAGCTTATCAAAAAGAACAGCATAGACTCTAAATCCTTAAATATGGAAAAATAAGAAAATTCAACTCATAGTTATTAATGGCCCAAGAGATTAAACCCATGTCCAGCAGAGTTCAGTCTATAGTGTCTGCAGATCCCTTTCTGCCTCTGTTCCTCAAAGAGTAAGTACACTGATCTGGAGGGGATTTTGTTTTATTCTAATTTAACTTCTGCTACTGCAGAGGAAGTTAATGTGTTGCCTAAACTTGGGCTTCATAATGTGGTACTAGAACAGGGCCATGAATGTCTTATTCAAAAACGTTGGATGAAACAAACGTCATTGACTTGGGCCTGCTCCTGAAACCTCAATTTTCAACAGCTTTCAGTGTCAATTACCTCCCACAACAAAGCTGACTGCCAGCCTCCTGACAATGCTCAGAGCCTCATATCATCCATCGCAGTCCTGTTTATACTTCACAGCAAAATCTAATTTCTTGTAGTTACCGCTGAGACTTAGGCTCCCTTAATCAATTGAATTCTGAAAGAAAACAAGCATCTCAGAAGTAAACCTGAACTTATTAAAACAAGCTTCCAATCAAAATCTCCAACAGCCATAGGGTTTCGTAATTCGGTTCATTCGATACATGCTACTCAGCAGTTTCATGGATATGTTTTCCAGAATATGAGGAGATCGGGAGATCTGTCCCAGTTAGGGAGAAGAAATTGAATAGAATGCAATGCATATAATATTAATAACTTGCTCTACTTTACAGCTTCATAATAAAGTTATTTATCCTGCCAGAGGCATTTCGTGACATTAGCAGTGGAAAGATAGCAAGGGACAGGCGGTCCGGGCCTGTGCCATTTACAAATGGCAGGGCCGTGGCCTTCCCTGCAAGGTTCAGAACAGGCCTGTGGCCAAGGTCAATGGCCTGGGACCTTTATCCAGCACACAGAAGAGACAGACTCTAACTCAATCTCTGTCCTAGCTTCTGGAACAAATTCATAGCAAAAATTATCATTTATATTAATTACCTTAGACATAGATTATTTAGTTGCCACACCATAAATTTATCTTTCCCAGATCAAATATATTCTTTCAAGATTTATTTATTTTTTAATTGAAGTATGGCCAATTTACAATGTTGTGTTTTAGGTATATGGCAAAGTTATTCAGTTATATGTGTGTGTATATATAATTACATATATATGCAAAATACATATTATAGATAGGGGAGTTCTCATGGCAGCTTAGCAGGTTAAGAATCTGACTAGTATCCATGAGGATGTGGGTTCGATCCCTGGCCTTACTCAGTGGGTTAAAGATCCAGCATTGCCGTGAGCTGTGGTATAGGTAGCAGATGTGGCTCAGATCTGGTGGTGGTGTGGCTGTGGTGAATGGTGCCAGGTGCAGCTCTGATTCAACTCCTAGCCCGGGAACTTCCATATGCCGTGGGTGCAGCTCTAAAAAGACAAAAAAAGTAATTAAAAAATAAAAAATATATATTATTACAAAGATATATGTTTAATTGAATCACTTTGCTGTATCCCTGAAACTAACACATATAAATATATAATATATACATTCTTTTTCAGATTCTTTTCCATTATAGGTTGTTACAAAATGTTCAGTATAGTCCCCTGTGCCTTAGAGTAAGTCCTTGTAGTTTATTTTATATAGAGTAGCGTAAATATATTCTTTTAAGATTTAAATTACACATAACACCTAGCTCCTCTTACATTACTACAAGTTATGCTCCTAACCAGGGGTATTTTCTCCCAACCATGCTACTACCCCCATACACATGGATATATTTTTATCTTTGATTATGCACTGTTTTACATTATATTATTATTATGCTATATATTTATTTTGTATTATGTTTTCTCTATTCAATCCTAAGCACCCAGAAAGCAATAATCATGTCTTATCCTGTGCCCCTCTGTCTTCCATAGTATCTGCTGCCACAGTAGCAAATCAAAGACCAAGGCCAAAGGAGTATTGCAAATAAAGAAAGATGATGCCAAAGTTTTATCTGATAAATGGTATAACAGTCATTTCCCATGATCAGATCTAGGAAGTGCAAATGGAAGAAAGCAGCTGCATAAATAATTAAAAATAGGAGAAAATTGGAAAGTCATTTATATTTTACTTTGAAATGCATTAAGGCTGGCCACAACTTTAGAGAGCAGCTCATTATAGACTAGCCACCAAATGATGAGCGCTCTGCTACAGTAAGAGAAAAGATGAACTTGGCATGGAAAACATTTGTCACATTTTGCCTACTCAACAAAATCCCCTGCTTCCTTGTAGCACCCTAATAGCCTCCTAAGTAATTATCCCCTTTCTCATAAGCAATCCAGCAGGGGAAGTGAATCCAGGCACCACTGGAAGCTTCTTCAACTAAAGTCCTGGTAAAATTGCAACACAGCTAAGGGCTGATCTGTCATTTATACTTGGCCAACCAGATTCTTCTTTCAGGAACTTTGAATTTCAGGCCATATTATGCAAAGGAAGAAAAGAAAACATTCTAGGGCTGGCACATACATGGAGTTTCCTTTAGAAGCTGCTTCTAAGACTCTCTGGAGATGTGCAGGTCCCATAATTTCCAAACAGGGCTCTTGTGATCTACTCATAGTTTCTAATGAATGCATTCTAAATAGAACTTAATAGAGTTATCTCTGTTTGTTGCAACCAACACGCTCTAAAAATTATGTCAGTCCAATGCTTCCCTGAGGTATGTAGAACTGAAAAATCAGGACACAGACACAGTAAACCACAAGGGTAGAGTCTGAGAGGATGCCATGGGCTAGAATAGGGATCAGAGAAGGCACAGACAGTGAGGGAAAGCTGTCATCATGCACTAGTCAGGGACAAGGAGGAGCAGAGGAAGCTGACTCATGGAATAAGTAAAAGGATAGGAATCACAGGAAGAAGCAGATATGCCATGAAGGTCCATAACTCTGAAACTTTTGAGTTGGCCTGGCTCCCAATGGGGATCCAATTCCCAATACCATATACCAGAGAGTCCACTGTTTATTTCTTTGAAATGCCATCACTTTACTAAGCCCCTCTGTACTCTTTCAAAGCTTCACAAGGGAAGCAGTGGTTAAGGTGAGCTCTAGGGTCTGCCTTGCTATATGAAAATACCAGATCCACTATTTATTATTTAAATTCTCCTAACTGTAGTAGATCCCTAGTGGCCCAGCAGGTTAAGGATCTGGCATTCTAACTGCTGGGGAACCTCAGCATCATGAGGTGTGGCCAAAAAAAAAGAAAGAAAAAAATAAATGAATCAATGAATGAATAAATAAATAAATTCTCCTAACTATAAGTTAAGGTGTAAGCTGGATACCTCAAAGGGTATTGATGAGGTTTCAGTAAGAAAATCCAAGAATAGCACTCAGCCCAAGGTCATTCAGATGTATCAATCACAAATCTCAGACACCTCTTACATTCTCCCCACCTCCCAACTCCCAGGTAGCTAACATGGCTGGGAGTGCAGCACCCACCCCCCATCCCCAACTTGCCACCCCAGACAGGTGCCCTGAACCTCCTGAGCAGCTGCCCTGAACCTCCTGAAGGTACCCCCTGATGCAACCTGTGAGAGGCAGTCCGAGCCCTAGGAGAGACTCTGATCAGGGGAAAGGATGAGCATGAGCCAGGTTCATAAACCCCACTTTTCTGCATCCTGGACCCTCAAAGGCACAGTTTCTCCATTGGACCTGTCTGGGGATCCCTGGAAGACTTGCTCCCAAGCAGCAGGAGCCGTGGTGCAGTGCATCATATCCGTTCATCATTCTCTGCAGAGTTTCCCTTCTTTTCCGCTCTGGCACCCCCTGGCTTTGAGCTTCCCAAACAAACTTCAGATTTTAAAATTTCTGCTTCCTTCAATCTCTGCTTCTTAGCTAACTTGGTCTAAGACAACTATGACTTACTATTACTTGAACTAGCTTGGTTAGGTCTCCATTACTTGAAACCACCGGATACTGAATAAAACAATGAGGCAGAGTACAGGTTGTAATTTCAAACTAGATACCAAGAAATAGGTGAATTACTCTATGGCTTAGAGCTCAGACTTAATGATTTATTCTGGGGTTTGACGGTAATTTTGAAGAATAAGAGTAAATAATTCTTAAAATAGTTGATTAGGAGTTCCCATCATGGCGCAGCAGAAAAGAATCCGACTAGGAACCATGAGGTTGTGGGTTCAAGCCCTGGCCTTGCTCAGTGGGTAGAGGATCTGGCATTGCCGTGAGCTGTGGTGTAGGTCGCAGACACGGCTCGGATCCTGCGTTGCTGTGGCTCTGGTGTAGGCCTGGCAGCTACAGCTCTGATTGCACCCCTAGCCTGGGAACCTCCATATGCCTCAGGTGTGGCCCTAAAAAGCAAAAAAATAAATAAATAATAAATAAAATAATTGATTAATAAACATTGTACAAGATGCTTTATGTAAAAGCACAGATTTTTTAAATGTATGTGTATATATTGGAATGAAACTCTTGGAGAAACAAAACATTGATTTTTCCCGCCCCCCCACCCCACCCCTCACCCTTGAGGAAAATTTCTTAGGCCATTTATCTGTTAATTCCCCGAACACTATTGCTCAAAGTCTTATTCTCTTGAAAATAAACATTTGGGGAGTTCCATGGTGGCTCAGGTTAAGGGTCTTGTGTAGTCACTCTGTGGCCTGGCTCGCTGCTATGGCATGGGTTTGATCCCTGGCCCAGGAACTTGTCTGTGGGTACAGCCAAAAAAAAAAAAAAAACAAGGAAACACTTGAAGGATGATGGCTTGTGTGTTCAGTAATTCTCTAATATTACAATGGTTGATGGGAAGGATAGTCAGAGTAGAGATGGGTCCTCCCTCACTATTTTCTCATTGCAGGTCTTGGGCCAAGTTCCCTTAAAGCCCTAAGGTTTATTTTCCTGTTTGTGTTAGAATAGATAGAGGAATAATACAGGATAGATACAGATTAGATGTATAGATATACTGAGATCTAGGATGGGGTAAATATAGGGTTAGGTGGGACAATAGAACCCACCTCCAAGGGCTGTTGTGAGCAACAAATGAGGTTTTTCTCACCTCAGGAAATGTTACTGAACAGCCTAGCTGTTCATCCTTGGTTTTACTCTCTCTGTACCTTCCCCTCACCTCTCATACACAATCCATCACAATTCCTATTGGCTCGCCCTCTGCAATGCATCCTGCATCCATCTCTTCTGCACCTCCACTGCTGACATTCAAGCTCTCATCACCTCCTGCTTAAAGTACAGACATAAATTTCTCACTGTCCCACTCTCCCCCCAAATATTCCCTTTATATACCACACCAAGTGACCTTCCACAGCCCCAATTGCACCCTGTCACTCTCTGTCCAAACTCCCCAGAGGCCTCCCATAGCCCCTAGAGCAAGGACTGAGCTAATCACCACTGTCTACAAGATCTCATGACCTTGGTCTTCCTGCCTTTCCCTTACCCTCCCCTAAACCTCACCCCCAGCTCATGTCAACACTGGCACATGTGATGCCTTCTTTCTGTTCTTCAAAGATGTCATGTCCATTCCTTCCTCAGGACCCTCCTGCCTGCCCTTCCCCTGCCTTGGGGTCTTTGTATGGCTCACCCCTTCTTATCATTCAGGTCTCTTTTTATTTTCGTATTTTTATTTTTTTTTGTCTTTTTGCCTTTGCTAGGGCCGCTCCCACGGCACATGGAGATTCCCAGGCTAGCGGTCTAATCAGAGCTGTAGCTGCCAGCCCACACCACAGCCACAGCAATGCAGGATCTGAGCCACGTCTGCGACCTACAGCACAGCTCACAGCAACGCCGGATCCTCTACCCACTGAGCAAGGCCAGGGATCGAACCCGCAACCTCATGGTTCCTAGTCAGCCACTGACCATGATGGGGACTCCTCAGGTCTCTTTTTAAATGCTGCTTTCTCAGTCTTAACTGCTTTCTTAGTAGAACCCACAGAATTCTTGATTCCTTAATGGCATATAATTTCATCAACTGACTAGATTACTGTCCATAACCCTCTGTTTGTTTGTTGCCTATTACTTCATTAGAATACAAGATCCCTGAGAGGAGGGCCATTGTCCAACTTGTTTATCACTGTCCTCCCAGTGCTAAATGAATAAATGAATGAGTGACCACAAATAGTGCTTAGCATGGTATCATTTTACCCCAGCGTTTCCCGAGTTTTCCGCAGAGCTTTTGAATTGTTTTCATAACAGGAAAAACAGGAGCTACTTTTTCTTTAACCAGGAAATGTTATTCCTTTAAAAAAAAAAAAAAAAAAAAAAAGCTGTCCTAATGCTGTCTTTGGAAAATTTCTTTCTCTATTATTCTTCTATGGAAACTTCGGATTTCAAAAATGAGACCTAGTTTCTAAAATACCATACTGTGAGCAGAACAAAGGTAAGGTGCCCAGAACCTAGGCAGAATGATGCACAGAGTACACAGAAGGCCATCTGGCTGGGGTGGACAGTGTCAGGGCTGGTGTCTGGAAGCACAAAGTCACAGAGACCTTTGTCAGCAGACAAGGAACTGGCCTCCAGGCTGGGAACCAGGGACAATGGGAAGAGGCTTATGCTGACGATGCAGGTACAGGGCCTTATAAATGATGACAGCATTCTTTAAACTCTGACTAAAGAAGGACAGCACTTGAGTCAGCAAGGCAGGCTGGAGGCCAGCGCTGGGCAGGCAAGCCTTCCCCTGTGTGAGGCACACAAGTCAGCTGCTCCAGAAACAAGCCACGAAGTGATTGAGCCCTTTTTTCAGAACCAGTCGATTTGTCTGAGCTAAGGTGTCCCACTCAAACTGTTGCTATTAATTCACCAAGAACTACCCAATCAAGGTGATGCTAGGTCAGGTGAGTCCAGATCTTCTCGGGGGTATGACTCAGGTCCTCATGGGCTCACAGGGGGTGCCCTGGATAGGCTTCTGGTTTTCCTTCATCCATGTCTCTTTTGCCAGCAGTCAAGGTCCCTTGACCTGGACTCAGGGTGAGGCCAGGGGAATAAAGTCAACTGGAGGTTGCCATGAGACCCAACTGCAACAAGGAAACGGTTCTCTCAGCCAGGGCTCCTCTAGAAAATGAGGCTGGTGGGGAATCTGCAGTAGTTCCTAAATAATTCTGCAACCTGAGCCTGAGCCATTTGAAAAAGTCCATGGTAGTCTCAGAACCAAAGAGAGAAAGCTGGCCATCTGCCAGGAAACACTAAACTGCATTCCCAGACACCATCCAAGCCACCCACAGCTGGCCACCTGGTGGAGTGAGTGCTGGTCCCAGTGGTGCAAACTCCAGCATGGTCCAGATCCAGCCAGAGTCATTAGCTTACATCAAAGAAGTGGACTCCAAATGAAAACAAAGGGATTTTAAAAGTGAAACTGTAAGTTTAAAAGTGCATAGCCACTGATACTAAATGGGTAAGCTACTTTGAAACTGGTGTTGGGTTCATAAGGGGACTTGATTATTTCCACATGGTGCTAAACAGACACATCAGATTCCACTTACATGAAAGAAAGGTATTTTAAATGTTGGTTGACAGAGAAAATAATACTTCAAATTACTAAAAAATGCAAAAAGAAATTGTATGGCAACTTAACTATATTATCATTTAACAAAGCTGTCCAAGACTCCTTGAGCTAGACATTATTTGCTATCTGGATTAATCTCTAACATCTGTTCAAATAAGATAGAATACCTTAAATGACTATTTGACATTAATATGTATCCACTTGATTAGGATGGAGGCTTTTCTTGTTTGTAAGAAACTATTTGAGACTTTTAAATAAACTTTGATTATGTTTGGATCTGTTGACCTGAAACCAATAGGTAGCCAGATATTTCTCCACCAAAGATAGCTTTACTTGGGATCAGCAGAGAATCCCAATTCAGAGTTTGCAACTATGGTGAGCCATGTGCAAGTGTTCCCGCACCCCCACCCCTACCCCGCCCCTACAAAGTAACAGTAACAGGACACTCTCATAGAGGGTAAAGGAAGCTGGGAGGCTGGGGTAACACAGAGTCCATGTTTTTCCATTGGCTGAGTCCCTGCCAGGAAAGAAGAGGAGACTTTCTCCCTATTGGGCTCTGCCACCATCTCCGGACATGAGAGCTCCCCCTGCTGGTCCACCCACTCTAATTGAGGTTCCTGTTTGTCTATTTTTTTTTACAAAATCTTCCACCAAAACATTTAACAAAGATTTCCAAGACTCTTTGAGCTAGACATCATTTGCTATCTGGATTAATCTCTAACATCTGGGCACTTCTGCCTTTGAATTGTGGCTGGGACAGTTGAACTCTGTTTGGACTTGGTGATATAAACAAAAACGAGTAACCATTACTCAACAGCAATGGTTTGGTTGCTAACATCTTAGACTTTGGAGTCAGACTCTCTTGGTTCAGATCCTGGCTAGGCTCCTTATTAGCTGTGTGACATTGAGCAAATTATTTAACATTTCTGTGACTTTTTCTCTTCTGTGAAATACAGTACTACCTAAGCTTGAGAAACAAAACAAACAAATCAACAACAAAAACAAAAACAAAGGCCCCACCAACAGGGTCACCCAACTAAAAAATAATTTGCCTATGATTTGCATTGATAAGCAATACAAACACACCTCAGTCCTCCTTCTGGACCATTAGCTCCTAGCAACTTGTACCAGCTCCCCCCTTCTTCCAATCAGCTCTGCTTTGATCAATACCTGGAATAAAACAAACACTCAATAAATGTAAACCAATATTAGCTGCTCATCTAGATTCCTTAAAAGCAAACTCACTGCAGCAAACCACACCGAAGGCCCCAAGACCTCAGATACAGGTGGGCAACAGCAATCAGCCTATATGCATCATACTGTCTTGATAAAAGAGTGCCTCTCTGTTTGAACCACATAGTTACAGCCCTTAGAAACAGAGATAGCTCTGCTTTCTGAGTGCTACTCTGTGCAGGGCACTTTACTTGTCATTTTTAAAATGATATCATTTAATCTTTGCCTTTATCTCTGCATTGCTGTGGGGGAAACAAAAACGTCAGCCAACCTCTAATGTTGACTATCTTTAAGAACAGCTAATTCCATTTCCCAAGTTCCTCTACAAGTGATATTTTTCAGTTCTTTGTATCAGGGTCTAATGGATACAAAATGATTCAGTATTCATTTCAGCTCCTACTCAATATTTTCATGAGAACTACAGCAGTCTTATAAAAAAGCCAATATTTAAAGTGCAGCAAAGTTTTAAACCCCCCCCTTTTTTTGCTTGTAACTTTTATTGAAGAGTGAGAAACATATGGAAATATGCACACATGGTAACTACATGGCTTGCTGAACAGACCCATGTAAACACCACTCAGATAAAGAAACAGAACAGGAGCAATATTTTGTGCTTTCTTCCTGTCACCAACCCTCCCACAATGGTAACCACCACCCCAACTTGCAGCCCACTGACATTACTTTGTCTGTCTATGTACCCTATAAGATAGGGTCACAGAAGATAAATTTTTTGCATCTGACTTATTTCACTTAACATTCTGTTTGTAAGAATCAGCTCCATTGCTGTGTATAGTTGTAAATGGTTCCTGATCATTATTATATAGAATCCCATTCTTAAATACACTACAATGTAATAATTTTCAATGGCAGTTGGGACTGTTATGAATAGTCTATGTCTTTCGGTGCACATATATGCACTTCTGTTGGGCACTTGTTGGGAGTTCAAGTGCTAGGCCATAGGGTACACATATGTTCTGCTTTAGTAGGTACTGCCAAATAGTTTTCCAAAGTGGTTATATGAATTTCCTCCTACTGACAGTGAAGAAGTATTCTAGTCCCTCCACATCCCAACCAACACTTGGCATTTTCCACTTTTTTCCATTGTAGCCATTCTCACAAGGGTATTTTGGCTCATCTCTGACTTAATCTTAAGCCCATTCTCAGTGGCTACAAGGAACAGCATGCTCCCTGATAATAGTACTGAATCACCCCATGCCCAACTACACTAGGCCACCAGGAGGGCAATTTCAGCACAGAGACATGGCCTAAAAATAACAAATCTCACCCCAAAAGCCTGGAAAAGCAATGAGGGCTTCACTTGCAAAGGCTGGGGCTGCTAACTTGAGCAGGAGTTAGTGGGAGACTCCAAATACATAATGCACAGCAGGACATCCTGCAGGGACACTCACACCAGCCACTCCCTTCTTCCTCAGGACTCCCCACTCTTCTTTGCTCTCCTCTGGGATCGTCTCAGCCTTTTTTCCCCACTCTTTGTGGCTTCTGGGCTCCCTTCTCCTCCTCCTTATTCTGGTCAGCACTCCTCAGGTCCAGGACAGATGGTCTAGCCAATGACCATCTAGCCAACTGGTTCCTCCTCCTTTGAGGTGGGAGAAATGGCAGATCATAGACATCAAAATTGGATATTTCCCCATAATACCTCTGTGGTTGGGGATTCTGATGCATTGCACTCTTAGTTTTCCCATCTCATGTTCCAAACTGGTAGCCAGGCCTGGGTAATTCCTTTCCATAATGTCTAGGCTGGGCAGAGAGCCAAACTCCAGCACCCAAAGGCTTTAGCAAAATCCTAAATCTTCAAAGGAGATAGTGCTGTGGTGTCCTGGAAGAGAATGAGAAAATTGTGCCTGTGAGAAGCAGCAAAACTGAGAGGAGAGACTCCCTTCTTGGGCAGAAGGAGACTCCCTTCTCCTTTCTCTTTGAGGCCTCTGCAGGGCAGCACCTGATGCTGGGTTCCGCCACAGCACAGCACAGGACAGAGGAAGTGCAGGGGGAGGAAGTGCAGGAAGAAGGAAATGCGGAAGAGAGGAGAGGAAGTGTAGGAGAGGAAATGCTGGGAGGAGGAAGGGATGAAGGAGGAAGGGCGGGGAGGAGGTGGTGCCCCGTTATTCTACATGTGAAGCCTTTGCACCAATGGAAAAAGGCTTGTGCCACCTCCCCACCCCCCACAATGCAGACCTAAAGGAACAGTGCTTCTGAGAAGATGAGCCTTTGTGCAGCCCCACATTGGGGCACAGGGCTTGGTAAGCATGTCACCTCTCCAGCCAGCCCTTTGTGCACAGGAAGTGCACCACTGTGACTGACAACCCAGCAAAAATGCAGGGAGACCTCAGAGGATTCATGGTTCCTGAGGGAGGAGGCACCCTAGGTGTTGGCAGCCCCAGCTTTTGCAAAAAATATCTATTCCCACTTGATATGGAGCAGAAGACCCTGCACATTCAAGGAAGTACCAATTTTGACGGTTAACTATGATATGTCAGCTGGGACCACAATGGCCCAGCAAGTAGAGACCCTTTTTTGAGATCACACCATGTAACCTCTGAATGCTCTTATGAACTGAAGAAAATCTGGGACCCCAATACTGACTGAGATGGTGTTTCCTGGAAATCTGATAAGATTGGAGTCAATCTTAATTTGACTTAAAGGCAATGAGAACTGGGATGTTTTGTACACTTCAATTTACTTTCTATACTTATCACAACTGAATTTCAGCTCTTTTTCAAAACAAACCTACTTTTGATTAGTAAAATTATAACATTCAACTTGCAAAATAACAGTGAAATTGCTCCTGTGTAGGACTAAACACGTTGATATTTATTTATTTATTTATTTATTTATTTATTTATTTATTTATTTTTGCTTTTTAGGGGTGCACCTGCAGCTTATGGAAGTTCCCAGGCTATGAGTAAGATTGGAGCTGTATAGCCAAAGACATCCTGAGAAAGAAAAATGGAGCTGGAGGAATCAGGTTCCCTGACTTCAGACTACACTACAAAGTAACAATCATCAAAACCGCATGGTACTGGCACAAAGACAGAAATATAGATCAGTGGAACGGGATAGAAAGCCCAGAATTCAACCCACGCACCTACATCCAACTAATCTATGACAAAGGAGGCAAGGATATACAATGGAGAAAGGACAGCTTGTTCAATAAGTGGTGCTGGGAAAACTGGACAGCCACATGGAAAAGAATGAAATGAGAACACTCCCTAACACCATACACAAAAATAAATTCAAAATGGATGAAAGACCTAGATATAAGACCAGACACTATAAACCTCTTAGAGGAAAACATAGGCCAAACACTCTCTGACATAAACGACAGCAACATCTTCTCACATCCACCTCTCAGAGTATTGACCACAAAAACAAAAATAAACAAATGGGACCTAATCAAACTTCAAAGTTTCTGCACAGCAAAGGAAACCCTAAACAACATGAAAAGACAACCCACAGAATGGGAGAAAATCTTTGCAAGTGAATCAACTGACAAGGGATTCATCTCCACAATTCAGAAACACCTTCTGCAGCTCCACACCAAAAAAAAAAAAAAAAACCAACCCCATCAAAAAATGGGCAGAAGATCAAAACAGAAGACAGTTCTCCAAAGAAGGCATACAGATGGCTGGGAACACTCATTACTAGAGAAATGCACGTTAAAACCACTCTGAGGTACCACCTTACACCAGCCAGAATGGCCATCATCCAAAAGTCTACAAACAATAAGTGCTGGAGAGGGTGTGGAGAAAAAGGAACCCTTGTACAGTGTTGGTGGGATTGTAAATTGGTGCAATCACTGTGGAAAGCAGTATGGAGATTCCTCAGAAAACTAAACATAGAACTACCATTTGACCCAGAAATCCCACTCCTGGACATCTATCCAGAGAAAACCACGACTCACAAAGACACATGTACTCCGATGTTCATTGCAGCACTATTTACAATAGTCAAGACATGGAAACAACCTAAATGTCCATCGACAGAGGACTGGATCCAGAAGATGTGGTACATATACACAATGGAATATTACTCAGCCATTAAAATTAACAAAATACCAGCTTTCTTAGCAACATGGATGGACCTAGAAACTATCATGCTAAGTGAAGTCAGCTATACAGTGAGACACCAACATCAAATGCTTTCACTGACATGTGGAATCTGAAAAAAGAACAGACTGAACTTCTTTGCAGAACAGATCCTGACTCACAGATATTGAAAAACTTATGGTCTCCAGAGGAGACAGTTTGGGGGGTGGGCAATGTGCTTGGGCTGTGGGATGGAAATCCTGTGAATTTAGATTGTTGTGATCATTATACAACAATAAATTCATTTGAGTAATTAAAAAAAATAAAAATAAATTAAAAAAAAAATTGGAGCTGTAGCTCCCAGCCTATGCCACAGCCACAGCAACGTAGGATCAAAGCTGCATCTGTGTCCTACACCACAGCTCACAGCAATGCTGGATCCCCGACCCACTGAGCAAGGCCAGGGATCAAACCTGCCTCCTCATGGATACTAATCAGATTCCCTTCTGCTGCACCACAATGGGAACTCCAGATTTTTATTTAGTCCATATGAATGTTAGAAGGTAATCACACTTGAATATAATCCTGTACAATTTTGCATGACAGTGCTTAACAAGAAGCTATTATCCTCGTCACATAAAACATGGGAGATTCAAGATTATAATGAGAAAAGTTCTGACATTTCTGAGTATTCACATATGTGGTTAAGAAGATTATTTGTCCATATTTTCTCTTTGTTCCATTGCTTTTCAGATTGCTATATTTTTTGTGTGAGAAGCAGAAGCACCTGAAATATAATATGCTGTCATATTAACACATACCCTGAATTATTTGCAAGTGTCTGCAACTGAGATGTTTATTTTTGAGCACAGAGCAGTGATCTGTTTTCATGACATGGAAGAGTGGTACTTGAATAATACACAGCCTGATTTTGAGAGAGCCAAATTAATAATGATTGAAAGTGAAAATTAACTTTAAAGTTATTCTGAGGCACTACAATCATGATCAGAAACATCTAAAACACAAAGAAAAATTGCTAATTTAACCTAGAATAGGTAATGATTTTCCAATAGCTTTTCCTCATGAATAAAAGTCTAGATAATAAAGCAAATATTAATTAAAAACTTGCAATACCCTTTTCTTACAAAATTTTCAATGAAATGACTGGGAGGAGGATTATTTTTTTATTATTGTAGTGAATAAAATCATAATAGGTAGTAAGAGTGACAAAAATCTGATACCTCAATCATGCTGAGGATTTTTAGTTGCCTATTCTTTGAAGAGTACTTGAAAATGGATTATCTTAACATATTCCATTTTCTAGGCTGATAAAAAGGCAAATATGACTATCCTCAATACATACACAAGGAAACTGGAGCACAAAATTTTAATAGATTCCTCAAGACCACAGTCAACCATTAAATTATTCATATACATGTATACTTCAGTGCCTCTATGCTTTTCTTTTATCATAGGATTTCTTCCTTTATCCTCTCTCCTTCAAAATGTTATTTATACCCTAAGACCAAACTGGGAAAATAAATAAATAAATAAATAAGTAAAAAATCCCTCTCTGATCCTTAGGCAGAAGTAACTGACCAGACTGAGTGTTATTCACCAGTTTCATTTGCTTTAATAACTGAATCTCATCCCTTTGGATTTTGAAGTGTTTGCTTAAATTATGCCTAAGTAGAAGACAACAATGAATAGAAAATACACCAGAATTGTTAATAATGACTTTGTGTGGGAGTTGTACTCTGGGTAACATTTTAACTTTATATTTTCCAAATGTTCTGTAAAGGTCATATAGTTTGTGATTGGAAAAAATGAGACAAAAACAAAACAAATGGGAAAAAAAAAAAAGTCTTAGGAGAAATCACTGTGATTCACAGCTAGGAAAAGGCAATGCTCCCAGGCTCAAACATAGAAGGGACTTTTGAGGAGAGGACAGAGGCCCTTGGATAGAGGAGGGACCAAAAATGCTCCCTGCCCCTCCCCAAGATTCTACCTCCTTCACCTATTATATCTAGGTGTGACCCTGTTCACCAGGCAGCTGTGGAGACAGAAAGCCCCTGAGAATATGCGTCAGTTTCAAGAAAGTGTGAGACAATAGGCCAAATGGACAGATGGCGTCTGAGGGCAATATTCTCTCTTCCTTAAATAAAGTGGATGGAGGGGGAGGAATGACTTAGATCCTTCTTGGGAGAAGAGGTAGTGACGAGTTCATCTCAAAAGGCTGGAGCCCAGTTAAGGCTTCCTTGAGAAGTGAGTCTGAGGAAGGATGACACGGCCTGCTCATGTGCTGGCTGGGGAAACGCCAATAAGGGGAGAGGTCTGGTCTGCAGGCAGACCCTCAAGGAGGAGCATTCAGGCACCTCTTTCTTTCCACACAGTCTTCACCGTAGGGCAGGTGTTAGAAAACTTTATCATCTTTGGATGCTTCTATACCACAAGGCAAAGACTGATCAAAGCTGGAAATGGTACTATTTGGCCACTTACAGAAAAGACACAGAACCAGATCTCTATATGCCATTTTAGATTGCTCTTTGCATTTTCTTTAGAGTTGGATTCCTGATTAGATAATAACATGTACTTCTTCATTATCTAATTTCAGTTTCTTTTCTTTTCTTTTTTTTTTTTTTTTTTTGTCTTTTTGCTATTTCTTTGGGCCGCTCCCACGGCATATGGAGGTTCCCAGGCTAGGGGTTGAATCGGAGCTGTAGCCACCGGCCTACGCCAGAGACACAGCAACGCGGGATCTGAGCCACGTCTGCAACCTACACCACAGCTCACGGCAACGCTGGATCATTAACCCACTGAGCAAGGGCAGGGGTTGAACCAGCAACCTCATGGTTCCTAGTTGGATTCGTTAACCACTGCGCCATGACGGGAGCTCCTAATTTCAGTTTCTTAGTAGTAAAAATGTATCGATTTTTATGGATATGGTTATGTTCTAGCTACAAAATCTTTGCCTACCCACAAATCTTAAAAAATGTCTATGTTTTCTTCCAGAAGTGTCAAATGTTTATTTATTTATTTATTTTTGTTTTTTTAGGGCTGCACCGATGGCATATGGAGTTTCCCAGGCTGGAGGTTGAATCAGAGCTATAGCCACTGGCCTGCTCCACAGCCACAGCAAGGCTGGATCTGAGCTGTGTCTGTGACCTACACCACAGCTCAGGGCAACGCAGGATCCTTAGCCCACTGAGATGGGCCAGAGATCAAATCCTCATCCTCAAGGATACCAGTCAGGTTTGTTTCCACTGAGCCATGAAAGGAACTCCAAAGTTTTAAATGTTTAGACTTTAGGTCTATGATCCACTTTGAATTTGTTTTTGTGCACAGTATGAGTACTGTTCAATGTTTCTTTTTTTTTTTTTTCTTTTCTATTTCAATATCCAGGTGTCCCAGCACTATCTATCAATAGTACTATTATTTCCTCATCAAATTACCTTGGCACCTTGTCAGAGATCAATTGACTGTATAAATGGTGGTCTATTTCTGAACTCTCCATTCCATTCCATTGGTCTATTATTTGCTTTTCCTTACACCAAGACCATAGTCTTGATTATTTAGCTCTGAATAAGGCTTTAAAATCAGGAAATGGAAGTCCTCCAAATTTATATTTCTTTTTAAAAATTATTTTGGCAATTCTAGGTCCTTTATATTTTCATATATCCATTAGGATCAGTTTGCCAATTTCTACAGTGAAGTCCTGGGACTTACATTGAATCTATAGATCAATTTGGAGAGAATTGACATCTTAACAATGTGAGTTTTCTAGTTCCAGAATATCTTTCCTTTTTATTGACTTTTAAAATTTCTCTTAACAGAGTTCCCATCATGGCTGAGAGGTTAGTGAACCCAACTAGCCTCCATGAGGACACAAGTTTGATCCTGCCTCACTCAGTGAGTTAAGAATCTGGTGTTGCCTTGAGCTGTGGTGTAGGTCACAGCTGCTGCTCAGATCCGAGTTGCTGTGGCAGTGGTGTAGGCCAGCGGCTAAAGCTCTGACTCAACCCCAAGCCTGGGAACCTCCATATGCTGTGGGTGTAGCCCTAAAAAGACAATAAATAAATAAATAAAATTTCTCTTAACAATCTTCCGTAGATTTCAATGTAGGTATTTCACACGTTTTGTTAAATTTATCCCTAAGTATTTCCATCAGCCTTCCTTAGAAGCTGTCTGCTGCAGAGAGTAATCTTATTATTGATTAGTTTATTAGTTTAATTGCCAGAATAAAAGTTTCTTCAAATTGGTGGTAGTGAAGGAGGGGTGGTAATGGGGGAAGGGTGATTCCCAATTGGAAGAATTTCCAGTTACAAAATAATTCCCCACTCTATTAGGAAAAGATATCTATGGATGAAAACTCACTGCACCCCACTTGTAAGAATGTCAATACTTACAAGTTCAAGGCAGACTGCAGATGTGAACAAGTCTTGCTGGTGTCAATAATGAAGCTACTTGTTAGGATAATTAGGTCTTTAAAGTTGAAAGCAGCTCTTTTATGGATCACCCCCACCTGCAGAGCTATGTTGCAGTCACCACTCAAAAATTACCTGATTTATCATGGTAATGGGCACTTCAATATTTTTTTCCCAGAGCTAGATATTTCTTTCCGCAGAATTCCCATACTTTCGTTTGAATCAGCAGTACCATTTGTGCAATTACAGAGCGCTTGTAAGAGGCCTAAAGATTAAGAGCAGAAAGAAATATTTACCAGCGGAGTTTTACCTAGATGGACAAAATTCTCTTGAAAACACTTCTGGGAGGTTTGACTACCATACTGATCTTTTTGCTTTCCACACAAAAATATTGATGACGGAGACAAAACTAACTTTCTGAACCATCAAATACTATATATTATTTCCCTCACCAAATGCCCTGACAGTTGTGTTATAGATTTTCCTTCATTTAAAAAGTAGATTATTCAAGATTCCTGAAATAATTATAATACAATGATAACATATTAACTTACATAGTGCTTCTTCTATGATATCAATTTTTGTCTCTTTACCATCAAGTTAGATAAGGAAGGAGTAGGTGTTATTATCTAATCAGGAATCCAACTCTAAAGAAAAGGCAAAGAGCAATCTAAAATGACATGTAGAGATCTGGTTCTGTGTCTTTTCTTTCTTCCCTTCCTTCTTTCTTCCTCTCTTTTATTTTTTTTTATTATTATTATTTTTTGTCTTTTGTCTTTTTTTTTGTTGTTGTTGCTATTTCTTGGGCCGCTCCCTTGGCATATGGAGGTTCCCAGGCTAGGGGTCGAATCGGAGCTGTAGCCACCGGCCTACGCCAGAGCCACAGCAACGCAGGATCCGAGCCGCGTCTGCAACCTACACCACAGCCCACGGCAACGCCGGATGGTTAACCCACTGAGCAAGGGCAGGGACCGAACCCCAAACCTCATGGTTCCTAGTCGGATTTGTTAACCACTGTGCCACGATGGGAACTCCTATTTTTTGAAATTACTTTTATTAAAGTATGGTTGAATCCTCCTCTCTTTTAAATGTTGGGCTTTCAAAGAAAATCTCAGAAATATTCAAGAAACACCAATGACAATAACAGTTGTAGTTAATTGCTGTGTATTAGGAATAAACATTGCAATTCTATAACTTCCCAACTTCTCAAAGGTGAATATTCTTCTTCTCACTGTACATACAAAGAAACCAGAGCTCAAAGAGTGTTAGTCACCTTCCCCAAGGCCACAAGGCCAAGCTGCTGAGACAGAAGTCAAATCATAGAACCAAATCTCTATCACACAGATGCCTCCCAAACTAAAATAATTACTTAATTAATTCAACCGGAGGGTGCTGTTTAGCATTTAGCAGACCTTCCAACCTGCATCAATTTAGAAATTATACATACAAAGAAGGCAGTACTGCATCACGAAAGAGCACAGAGCTAGGGGCTCAGACATCAAGACTTGAGCTAAACTCAAGAGAAAATTGTCACAAAATCCAAGAAAACTTTTTTTCTTTCCAAGAAGACTCTTTAAACCTGTTTTTTATGAGTACATGCAGACGCCGTTGGACTTAATGCTTTCTAAAGTCTGTTCCAACTCTTGATTTTACTCCCCCCCCAACCAAAAAGTGAAAGATTAAAAAAATATCTAAAAAAGGGCAAACAAAATGAGGAACCACCCTTTTCACAAAGTCTAGTTTGTCTCAAGTGTTTTTCTGAGTATATAACACACACAAGCCTTCCTTGGAATTGCTTGTAAAAAACGTTCATGGGGGTTAAAGGAATTTGGATAACCATTTACTTCATCCCTGAAAACGTCCATAGGGTTCTCAATGAAACCTTAAGGTAAATGAGTTTTTAGTTTCAATTTGGTTGTCAACCTGTAGAAAAAAGAAAACCTCACATCAAAGAAGCAATACAATTGGAAAATTAAATATTAAAGGAAACAGCCATTTCTTAAAGTGGAGCCTTTACTGTCAATCAGAATTTTGGTCTAAAATCTGAGTTCCCACCTAAAAGCAGGAGTCCCATCCTGGCTCAGTGGAAATGAATCTAATTAGTATACTTGAGGACATGGGTTCGATCCCTGGCCTTGCTCAGTGGTGAAGGATCCCACCTGAGCTGTGGTGTAGGTTGCAGACGTGGCTTGGAGCTGGCTTTGCTGTGGTTGTGGTGTAGGCCAGCGGCTACAGCTCTGATTTGACCCCTCGCCTGGGAACCTCCATATGCCGCAGGTGCAGCCCTAAAAAGAGAAAATAAATAAAATGTAAAAGCAGAGGAAACAAGTCAGCTCTGCTGTGAATTGCCAAAGCAATTACCTTCTGCCAAATGATCCAGATGCTTTTCTTACAGAAATACTTCTGGCTCATACTCGCCCTTGTTTATTTCCATGCGTATAACTCAGCCAGGCACGGAAACAGGTACTCTGTTAATCCACTGAATGTGGTTTTTAAATTACTTCATCTTACTTCAAATTTTAAACCAAGCACAAAAAGGAAGGACCGTGTCCTTCCTTTTTGTGTGTGTGTGTGTGTGTGTTTTTTAATTTTTTTATTATAGTTGATTTACAATGCTCTGTCAATTTCTGCTGTATAGAAAAGTGACCCAGTTATACATATATACACATTCTTTTTCTCACATTATCCTCCATCATGTTCCATCACAAGTAATTGGATACAGTTCCCTGTGCTGTACAGCAGGGCCTCATTACTTATCTGCTCCAAATGCAATAGTTTGCATCTACTAACCCCAAACCCCGAGTCCATCCCACCCCCTCCCCCTTCCCCCTGGAAAATGCAAGTAAGTCAGAAAGAGAAAGACACCATATGATATCACTTCCCTTTCTTTTTTTAACCTCATATTTGAAAGTTCTGTTAAATCAGTTTAAAACCAATGAATGATACTTGCTACTAAGTGACCCAAGAAATCAGAAAGAAATTATGATCTAGGTTTGTCTCACACAGCATTTTTATGAAATGTTTCTATATAAATCTTTGTACTGTCATACAAGTTACTCAGTTTGAAAGCTATTTGTCTTGTGAAAGACATTTCAGAAATGGACCCAGAAATAGATGTCCACATACCTATGCATCTTGTTCCAAGATATCACCGCTATACATTATACATCCTCTTTAATTCAGTGATGGTTGATTGAGTGTTTATTGGGTGCTGGGCCCTATGTTTACCTGAGATACAACATACACTATGGAATCTTGTGAAGGCTGCATTCTCTCTGAGGACAAAGGGAAAATTATGAGTCTTTGCACCCGATAAAGGCCTATGGAAGAAATGGGAATGCAAATGAAGAGGGGGACTGGAGACAAATTTAAGAAGTAGAATCAACTGAATTTTTGTCAGTCTGGTTTCCAGTTCAAGGGACTAGGTGATGTCACTTAATGGGATTAGAGGGGCCAGGGTGCAAGCAGTCCAGCCAGCCGCACGTTATGCCAGAGATGAAATCTGAGGGAGCGGCTAGTGCAGAAAGGCCAATGGTCAATGGGTTCTTACCAGATGGAAATGTTGGAATCAATTTCAGAACCTGTGAACGTGAACACTGGCCATGTGGCAAATACAGGGAGTGGTGGGAAAGCCTCTTTCATGGACGGGACTCTAGCCTTGGGGTGATGCCGTTGCTTGGGTTGGCCCACTGTCCAGGCCAATGCTTTTGAATCCATTCTCATATCAAAGGGGTAGGTGTTCCCGTCGTGGCACAGTGGTTAAGGAAACTGACTAGGAACCATGAGGTTGTGGGTTCAACCCCTGGCCTTGCTCAGTGGGTTAAGGATCCGGTGTTGCCCTGAGCTGTGGTGTAGGTCACAGATGCAGCTCGGGTCCCGAGTTGCTGTGGCTCTGGTGTAGGCCAGTGGCTATAGCTCTGATTAGACCCCTAGCCTGGGAACCTCCACATGCTGCCGGAGCGGCCCTAGAAAAGGCAAAAAGACCTAAAAAGAAAAAGAAAAAAAAAAATCAAAGGGGTAAAGGGAAGACATATTGAGAAGCAAGAGCCGAGGGCTTGGGCACCCCCCTCACACTCTTGCATCTGCAGCATTTGAGGGAGGAAAGTCCTATCACTGCTCTTCATTTTCTGTAACATTAGGATCCACAGGGTCTAACTGTGAAAGCCTATAGCAACCCTTCCCCCTTCTGACATTGAAACAGATGAAATGAGGGTGGATGGGTTGAAGTGAATGTTAGAGAAAAAAAGAAAATGTTTCTCTTCTACTTATATCACTGAGAAGTTATTTCATATTTTACTTAAAGTATGTGGGGAGCACTCTAAAAGGATGAAGGGTTGAACAAAACATGGCCCAGGAACTCTGGTGACCCCATTGTGACTTCATAGTGTGAAGATACCTGCAAGTTAGAGTTCTGAAAGTTGAATATATATTTAGCAGAAGATTATTCACCTTCCTGGTTCTGATTGTAAGAAAACAATGCCAAGTTAGTCGCGGAGTTCATAGGAGGGATTATATACACACACATTTTTAGTGTTAACTGTTAAGTGGCCTTTTGTTTGGAGGATTTTAAATTAAAATGTCCTGCCCTCAATAAGAATCTGTACTGCTAATGTCCTAAAATAAACTAAGATCGCTTCCTGATCCTGGTCAAAAGTCTTCAGCTCTGCCCCCACACTCCAGCTCTTTCTTGGCAGAGAAGATAAACAAATTCAAACAATTATTCAGGAAGGAATAAAGGACCATTTTGTTTTGTTTTTTATTTTTGTCTTTTTCTGGGGCCGCACCCTCGGCAAATGCAGGTTCCCAGGATAGGGGTCGAATCTGAACTGTACCCGCCGGTCTATACCACAGCTACAGCAACATGGAATCCAAGCCACGTCTGCGACCTAGACCACAGCTCAGGGCAACACCGGATCCTTAACCCGCTGAGCAAGACCAGGGATCGAACCCGCAACCTCATGGTTCCTAGTTGGATTTGTTAACCACTGAGCCACAGTGGGAACTCCCTAAAGGGCCATTTTGTACATCCATTATAGTCACAATGAAGGAAAATTTCTATCCTATCAGTGTGTCTAATATAAAACCAATTCTACACAGCTAGCTTTTGCAGTTAAGAACTAAATTAAAATAATAAACAATGCCTAAGATGTTTATTTTGATCTATAAGCTGGGTAAACACATTAAATTGATTTCCATTGAGATAAATGCTGCACAATGTTGTGACCAAACTTCTCCTTATTTTTTTCTAGAACGCCAGCAGCCACTATAAAGAAGTGTCTTGACTACATCCCTGACATTTCTCACCCACAATCTAATCCTCCCAAGAAAATCACAAAGTAGACATTATTACTAGTGGGAAACCAGAGACCTGAGAGTTTATAGGACTCACCCAAAGCCACACAGCCAACCATAAGGATGGTGCCATATGGACCCATCTATCCTCAAAGCCAGCTCTTCCCAGGAATTCCCAGGTGGTGCAGCAGGTTAAGGATCTGGTGTTGCTGCAACTGTGGCTGTAGGTCACAGCTGCAGCTCAGATTTGATTCCTGGCCCAGGAACTTCCATATGCCTCAGGGGCAGGGGCAAAGGGTGGGGGAAGTCAGCTCTTCCCAGTTAGACAAATTGCCTCTTTGCTCACTCCTTTCCCTCCTTTGGGGCTCTTTCTTAAACCTTTCTTCCTGACGACAGTGAAATCATCCACTCTGGGCTCTTGGACCACCTCAGGGTTCTAAGATGAGCTGTCAGGCCTCACTCATCTCCTCCACAACTTCTCCTCTGTTTCCTCCTTCCTCCAACCTCTTCCTTTTCTCAAGCTGAGAGTAGAACAAATAAGCTATTTCAGTCATAACAAAATATGTTACAACCACTTGAGAGAATCTGTATATTCCTTGGTAGTGCTGAGTATACAGTAATGTTATCAAAATGGTAGAATGCTAACTATTACAGCAAAATCAATAAACCCAGCCTTCCTGAGCGAAGTCAATCTCTCGTTAGTAACCTACTTTAAAATGCTCTTTCAGTTAATCTCACGAATTCACGGGGATAATCCCGAGGGCAGGATCATCGTTACTGTTCCCTGTAATGTCTTTGTCACAATCACTGGAGCCTAAACTCACCCATGAGAGCCATCCTGCTCTTTCTCCAGGCTGGGATTTCCTTCTATCCCAGGAACACCAGCTCACCCGCTGCTCTGCACCCACTTGAAGCTTAAAATGAGGAACACGCTCTAAATCTCTTTTGCAAACTCTCTGCATACTGGATTTTATATTCTTGAAGAAATGCAGGCTCAGTCCTGTCTTTTTCACTCTACTGAGAATCTCCATTCTCTTACGATCTTACGTTGCCTTTGGAAATTCAGCCTTTGGGGGAAAGCAAACTTCCCCATTTCCTGTTACCAGAATGTGTCTGCTCTTCCCTTAGGATGGTAATTGCTTATGTGTGTTGCTCTCTCCCTAAACAACTCATCCCCAAAGGCTGAAGTTAAAATCATGCTTGCTCACCATGTGGCTGTGATTTTCTCTCTGAGTTTCTCAATTACACACAATGTGATTTCATTCTGACTCTCACCACAGTTTATTCTTAGTTCTTTCATCTGCACCTTTCCTGCCTTGGTGTATCAGTGCAGCCGAGCTCCAAGGGGATGCTTTTCCCCACCTTCATCCACACTGTCTTGTGGTCTCTCAGGCAACCTCCTCATTTGCACCTCACAATTGCATTTTTCTTAATCAAAAAATCATCGTTAAAAGGCTAGCCCTATTAAGTGAAGAAAACTGTCCCTTCCATTAGTTATATATTTTCATCCATCTCTTTGAAACATGCTTTTAAAACTTTGCAATAGAGAAAAGTGAAACAGAGAGAGAACATCCCAGTAGTTACACGTGATCTGCCCTCCAAAATCTTACAACAAAAATAACTGCCTTTATAAGTAAGATTTCACCCTTCAAGTATTTAAGTATTTAAGTATCCTCTAATACTTATTTTAGAGGATATAAGGAAATAATCTTGATCTCATACAATAACATTAAAAAATATGTCTAATCATAGGAAAACAGCAAAGTCACTTGTTCCAGCTCTTTAAAAATATTTTAATCATGCAAAATCAACATTATGGACTCTAACATAATGCTAGAATGTTAACTAAGGTGAAGTGGCTTTTATTCACTTTACAGGATGTGTATTTGGCAATAGTTATTAAAAATAATTACTTTAAAGGAACTCTACATATATTATTTCAGAAACGATATTTTTAAATACAGCAGTAAACAACAGAAACTATTGCTCTTTGTACATTTTTTGGCATAACACTGCCATACAGTTACAGAATTATAAAATAAGTGTCTCATAGTACCATACAGATCCAGAAACTGGTTACAACTCCTACCACATACACATGGTATTGGTGCAGACAGACATGCACAGCATTCTGTAATTCACCCTGCAGGAGATGACGGAGCCCAGAAAAGGCCCAGGGCCACCGGAGAGTCTGAGCTCATGTAGGAAGTAAAACACACATCTTTTTAAGAATCGTATCCATTTTCCCAAAATACTCAAAATGGAAAGGACACAAGAGTTCCCCAATTGAAATGGACCCAGCTGGCAACCCCTCTTCTTAGGTAACATGAAAAAAGACCAGATAACTTACTCAGGAAACAAATACACTTTTTATGAAAAGGAAAAGAAAGAAAAAGCTTGTCACAAGATCTAACATTTTGCTCTCTCTCATCTGTTGCTTTTAATTGTGATGCCTTACAATGAAGACGCCATCAGTCTCCATGGTGTGGGAGATTACAGTCCTTTCATTACAAACCACCTACCACTGACCTCCTTGTACCTGCAGCCAGTCCCTCCACTGAACTTCTTTTTAGGAAAACCACCACTGGCAGAGGAACTAAACTTGGTGCCTGACCATTTGGTTTTTTCCCTCAGTCTATGAAAGGTTTCAGCCTGCAGTGGAGTAAGTGGGATTCAGGCCTCAAGTACAAGCATGAAGGGGGACCATTTCCACACCAGTCCTGATCTCCTTGGCACCCACAACACAGAGCTGGCTCTGAAAGTGTGTCCCCGCCATAGAGCTTTTGCAGACCACTGCTCATCTGCTTCCAGTAATTCTGGCATTGTACCAACCTATAATTGGTTATGAATATCTCTATAGTGTTTCTAGTTACTGTTTCTAATTTTGTTTCATGTGTATCTTCCTTCTCACATGACACTAAGCCCATCAGCACTGAAAAGTGTTCACTTGACTAATGAGTGCAGGACTTGGACGCTTCTTAGGACCAAAGCTTGCTACATAACCAGTCTCCCTAATCCATGTAACTGTTCCGCAAACTCCATTATAATTTAAAAACGAGGCTATGATAAACTTTATATCTTCAATATGTTTTACATATTAAAATCTATAAGGTTTCTGATATTTTTTTTAAGTTCTTTCAGCATTAACAACTGAGCACTGACTGGTGTCTTTTCCTTTTCACTTCATCTTTAAAGAACACAGGATTCTTTTATGGAGACTTTTGTATAGATACCTCTGACAAGTTCTGATTGAAGATCAGAATTTTTGAACTGGGAGGAGGGGGAGGCAGAACTGATATTTCAGTGTTTCCCAAGATAGTTATAAAGATTCAGCTATAATTGAACTGGCAGGTATCCAATTGCTCACAAATTCTTAAACAGCTACAAAATGGTGGCAAATGAATTATAACAGATATCTTATGAAAATTGATACCCAGTGGAACTGTGTATGAAGTCCAAGGTGGGCCACCTTCCTCAGAAGTCAGCGATCAGGGAGCCTGACATCCTCATCATCCAGACAAGGCCTAAGGACCCCTCCTGCCACTGGGGAGGCTGTAGCCCAATGTCAGCCCCCTTCGCCAAGACCCACTCTGCTCTCAGTCACCTCCTTTCTCTGAACTCAACCTCCAGGCAGAGTTCGGGCCATAAAACAAAGCAGTTAATTCTATCCTCCACAAGAAAACTTTAATTCAAGGAAACAAACATTAAGAAGTTATTTCCCATAAGTAACTAAAATAATAAGCTCCTCAACAGATGAGGAAAAAAAGCAGAAGACGACAAAAAAAAAATTCTAAGGAAAAATTCAAGAATGGTACCGTTTAAAGGTTTCTCATAAAACTATCGCAGAAAATTTTTCAAATTAATTTCAAATTCCCCCATCTACTAGAATTAAACTTTTAAATAATTTATCTAACACGTCTATTTTCTACATTCATCTGCATCTACAAACAAAAGTAAAACAGATAAATATTACTCATGGTAACTGAGAGATGTTTACAATGAAAATTGTCACAATTAGCAAAATTAAACAGAAACATAAATGTAACAATGTAGTTTATCTTTCTTACTGTAAACACTTTTTGTCAAAAAGAACACATTTTTGAACACTGTGGCTAGAATACTCCCTTCTGAACTGATGCTATTGACACAAATGGAAATTTCTCCAAAACAACAAAGCACCAAAGTAAATTTCATTAAAATAACTATCTTCATGGTTTGGAATATTCCTTAAAAGGCAAGATTTTATAATGGGGTGAAAATTTAAACTTCTGAATGAAAATCATTTACATCAGTTAAGGCACATCTGGATACCTCCAGGCATTCATAATTCTATGATCTTCTGTAATAAGAAATTTCTAAAACATGGTCTGCCCCCAAGCACAGTCTGCTGGGTGGGCTGGAACAGGGGAAGAGGCAAGGTTGTACTCACTGCTACCCTAGAGAGTCCTCACACAAATCTGTTCGTGGTATAAACACTATAGGATTCACAGGTGAAAGAAGTCAATATACATACACTCCTAATTTTCCAGATCCTGCTGACCCAGGCCATCATTCTCTACAACTGCACGTACATTTGAAGTGCTTCCAGCATGTCTAACTCCAGCCTACCTTACACTGCATGGATATATCCCAAAAGAAAAAAAAAAAAATGGGAGACAGAACAGAAATCTTCAAAACTATTCCTATAACTAAGAATCCCCACTCACCCCAAATAAACACAAGAAACTCAGAGATGGAATCATAGTCAAGCAAATCAAGACTGTCCTTCTTGTCTCGGGTTAGAAAATAAAGCTTGTAAATGAACCTCAGTTATAGAAAGACAAAAAAAAAAAAACAAAAAACCCTGCCTGATTTAGTTACTTAGTAGATTATAAACTCAACCATAATTCTAGTATAAACTGGGAAAATTTAACTTTAAACAATTGACCAAAACTCTCTCTCCATCAGTTCAACAAATTTTTGAGCACTTGATGAGGAAGTTTACTTGCTAAAATTTTTTAAAGGGTGACTCAGATGTAACACTGTACTGTTTTTCCTTTTACACCAGATCATTTCTTCTTTCAGATTAAAGTTTAAAATCTAGATACAAAAGTAATTTTATAAACATGTTTATATTTGTAATACTTTGCAAAAAAAACCAAAAAGACAAACAAACAAAACCCTGACAACTTCTTTAGTAACTCCTGAGTTATAAATTCTGTTTTCTCCTTGAGGCTGAAAAAAGGAGTCTCTCAAAACTAAAATTCAAAATAAAATGATACAAAGTAATTTTTAAACGGAGAATTGGACCTGATTTAGAGAAAGCAGACACATTTTCACTTCTATCATGATTCTGTGAGTTTCTTACGAGATGAAGCATGAGAATGTATAATGGTACAATATTCTTAATGTTATAAACTTTTTCTCTACTGTACAGAAATATATCTTATAATTATATATCACATAATTATATATCACTTCATAGTATTTCAAAATATCTTCACATACAGTGTTTCCTTTGGGATATGAAAGCACAAAATATTAGAAATATATTAGACTAACCAAGCAGTATAACATTATATTTGCCATGAAATGCAAATGTAATATTTTTTCAATAGCCAATACTTAGTGTCCTTGCAGCTTACAGTACAACAATAAAGTCTATATATTTGCAAATATCAATAATGTTTTTAGTTATCTGGCCATGCTCCACTGCATCTTTATAACAGCTTCTCGGTAAATTTCTGCAAGCACATGGTAGTTTTTAAAAATATAAAACATCAGAGTCAAACCCAGAGGGCTGTTTCATGTCGAACACACACATAAATACATACCTGTAGATTTACTTTAAAACTACTGAATGTATGAAGTATTTTTAATAGAAAAAATTCTATATGTTCATATTTTTATCTGCAAAAGAATGTCATCCTTTCACTTGTTTCCACTGAACAATTTTCTCATAAGTTATTTACAGATTGAATGTAGGACTGATACTGTTATCCGTGAATATGCATTTAAAAAACAACATGGTGGAAAAAGTCCACTGTTTTACACGGAAACCAGGCAGTTTTTCCTCTTGAGACTAAATACTCTCCAATTAAATGCCCACAATCTAATCAAATCCCTAATTAGGAATAATAGTCTAAAAGTTAAATTATTGAATGAAACATTTTTACTTCTAACGGCTCTGAAATACTACTCATTTCTAGGTAATTTAGGTTATATCCACTTTTTTTTAGTATCTGTCCACTGCTTATTAATATTTTTATATATGGTCACAAAATTTTAATATTATACACTTAAGAAGCAGTCTGAACACTTTATCAGGTATGCAAAGTTGGTAAGATATTTTGAGTTAATCATATTCCTACAATTCAGCCCAATATGACAATCTACTCACATGTCCAAACCCTGTAAAACTGCAAGCTCAATGGGGACATTAGAGGGTCCATGTGAAAAAAGAAATTGAAATGCAAAAAGAATTATTTCCCTAAATCCTAATGTTAACTTCACAAAACAAGAGAAAGCAAAAACTGGTATATTATGAGAAATGATAAGGCAAAACTATTCTCTATTTATTGGAATACAATATATAACATGAGTGTTACTAACATTCATATAAAAAAAGTCAAATTTGAGCAACAGTGATGTTTTACGTAAACTTCAAGGCAATAAAATCATACTTCTAAAGGAATACTATTGGTGTGTTTATTTTCTAGAAATCCTCTGTCAAAAATCCTCTGATGAATAAGGGTAACAGATGATGATATGATGTGATTAAAAAATAGGATAGAAAAATTCTCTGGAAGTCAAAGGGAACAGGACTTCCCTTCAAAGCCTAAGAAACACAAAAGCCAATTCCTTTCTAAATGAAATGTAGTGAAAAAAAAAATTTTCTATTAATTGCTTTAACTCTATTTGTTGTATGCTTTGAAGCTCTCACCATAGCATTTGATTGTTTTCTAATGTGTAATAATAACTAGTAATATTATAGGAAAGAAAGTTATTTGTTCTTACCCGATATTAACAAATTAAGTGCTTACTAAAACTGAATATATGGAATGTCAACTCTATCCCTAATTTTAAGATTTGTCAACTTAAAAGACACAGCAAATTGTTTTGGTTTTTTTTTTTTAAAGATACACTGTGGACTAAGCAATATTAATTTCATAGTCCACCTAACACTGAGATATTCATAGTTTTAGGGACCACTCACTCCCTTGCTGCGAGTGCAAGGTGCATATCTTTTAAAAATGAATAATTTCCTTTCTTAGTTTTTAATTCTTTAGTCATTTGCATTCATAAACAAGCACTAAATTTATATGGCACAGCCACAGGAGGCAAAATTCTTTTCTTGGACTTTTGCATCAAAATTTGTTTTTAACACAACACAGAAAAACATTTTCATTATTTTAAACAAAACAAAGTTTCAAAATCATACAGTTGAAAGTCCCCTCTGTTTCACTTAAATGTCACTCTAGGAGACCATCCAAATGCAGGCTAGAAGGCTAACAAAAGTGGTAAATCAGGGTAGGGTGGAGAAAGGGGAGAAGGAAAAAGCATCGCACAGCACAAGTGACAGATGGGGAGGGTCGATGACAGCCCCCCAGGAACATCCATCCCACAGATCAGAACTTAAAAATAAACAAGCTGAGGTACTGTAATGAAAAAATCCAAATTTTTTTCTGTATACATCTGAGAAGACCGAATTCTTTCTTCCAGCTTTTAAAAAATGAATCCACAAACAGGGCAAAGGTGTGGCAATAGAACAAAATAATCCTCTTGATTTTCTTCATGGAGAGTGTAGTCTTTCCAAAGAATTTATTTAATATACCAAATACTACAGATTATTTCTGGATACACTGAAAATAACTTAAAAGTGATTGTTGTGTTCAGAATGTGAAAACTCATGTCCTAAAGGTATTAACAGAATACATTCATTCACGGGGTCTTGTCTTAAAACTTCTTATTAAATATTACATTCGTTGTCAATCCAGAATAAAACTCAAGTGTCAAAACTAAATGCTGACAGCAGACGTCACAAACAGCTGGCTACAACTGGAGGCGTGACTTTCGTTCTTCAGGATCAATTGTACACCACTGCACCGTAGCTTTATCCTCCCTGATTTCAATGGGTTTGTGGGCTTTCTGATGATTCACTGCAATAGTGTGTCATCCTGGGAACCTGTATCTCCAGGACTTTCACAGTCTTTGTTATGATTTTCACTTTCTTCATCTTTTTCAGAGGAAGAGGCACTCTCCCTTTTCTCCAAGGGATGAACAACTGTTTTTTCTGGCTGAGAAGTGGACCTGTCAGCATCACGGTCCACCTCTGTGTTTCCCGGCCCAGAGGCCTCACTGCCCGGCTCTTCGCTGGGCCCATCGGCCTCTTCCTCAGGCTCTCTTGGTGCCGCTTTTTTGTCTTCAGGCTTTTTGCTGTTTACATGCACAGCTGAGGAGGAAGTTTTGGAGTCCTTGGATTTTTTGTGCATAGACATTTGACTCTGATGCCCAGAGCTGGGCGGGGCAGGCGTTTTTGGAGCCTTGATGCCCTCGGACTGTTCTTTCCTCGGTGGTCCCCAGATAAAATTCTCCGAGGGCGTGTAATGTTTCTGGGCGAACCGTAGGAGCTTTCTCCTTTCTCTCCTGTCTCTAATTGTATAAACAAAATACTCCAGCGCACTCTGTTTGATATTGGGAATAGTATTTTCCACAAGAGCCTCATGAAGAATGAATTTTACAAGAGGAGATTTAAAACTTTCATATCCAAGCTCACCGAGGCTTTTCAGAATACGAGTGATTCTTAAATAGTTGTGCTGGGACCTGGAAGATGATTGAATAAAATGAAAACGGAAAATTAGGTGGGGAAAAGCAGGGGAATAAAAACTACTGGGAAAATATTTTTGATGGCTCTGTAAGCCATGGAAACATGCTCTGTGATGACTTCACCATAAAAGTCGTATTAGACACCACAAAGAAGAACAAAACAGAAGGTGTTAAGCCTCTAGGCCTCAGCATAATGCCCATCTCTATAAAATTCAAACATATAACTTCTCCTTATTTCTCTAGGTTCCCATATTTGAAAAATATTTAGATTTTTTTTTTCTTTTTATGGCTGCACTTACAGCACATGAAAGTTCCCAGCCTAGGGGCTGAATCAGAGCTACAGCTCCCAGCCTACACCACAGCCACAGCAAAAGCAGATCCGAGCCACATCCACAACCAATGCTGCAGCTTGCAGCAACACCGGATCCCTAACCCACTGAGCAAGGCCAGGGATCAAAACTGCATCCTCACAGACATTATGTCAGGTTCTTAACCTGCTGAGACACAATGGCAACTCCTGAAGAATATTTAGATGTAATACGTCTTCCCACTGATGTTGAACTATTGTTTGTTAAATGCACTGAGGATTAGTTTCTAGCACACACATGCATCACACCCATCACGGGTAACCAGTGCCAAGCACCAACACGGCATTAGCTAACAACTGAATGAGTGATTTATAGAGTCAGCTGGGCAGCAAAACCCACCATATTAATTAACTCAGAAGAAAAGCAGCAAAAATCTGCCTATCTAGAACAATTCTAACAAAGGAAGCAAAACTAACTTATTGAGCAGAGCAAAGAGCATGGTTTTACAGTCAGAACCGAATTCCCACTCTGGCTCTGCCACCTCCGGCTATGTAAAATCAGAGTATCTCTAAAGCTCATGATGCCCATCTGGAAAATGGGGGAAATGGCCCACTGGACTTGTAAGAATCAAATTAGCTGACGTGTATGCAGAGCATGTGGAACTCAATAAATATAAGCATCATTTAACATTATTACTAGTATTGGTATTCAGATTTGGTACTAAGGACTACCATATTTATACCTATCCCAACCTAATCATCTATTCTCTGCCATCTGTGGCCTTTCTCTCATCCTCTTTCCACATCACCAAATTTTAAATTTGGCATTGACTCATGGCACAGACTCCAAAGATGCCCCTTTCCCCAGATTGCACTGACATCTTTTTTTTTTGTCCCCAAATTAACACAAAAGCTTTCCAAAGCTATTTTGCCACAATTTATAATCTTACCTCCTCAACCTCACTCAGCCCAATAGTTGTTTTATTACAAATGCCTGGCTGCATTCTAAAGGAATCTTAGGTGTATGTGTTAATTGTGTGTCATCAACAGCCCAGGTTAGTTATTCACCCAATGCTGCCGCACAACCATCACTTGCTTCTAACTTCCCCAAATCTGTTTATACCTTAGAACTTTATACAAGCATCCACAAATACCAGGCTGGCTTCCACAAGTGCTTGAGGCATTCACTTAAGAATAACTAGCAATATACTGGGGAAAAGTGGAGAAGTATATTGAATTATTTAAGGGGTGAAAGGGTGTGCTTCCATAGCCTTTTATCTTATTTTATTTTTATTTTTCTCTTTTGTCTTTTTCGGGCTGCACTTGTGGCACATGGAGGTTCCCAGGCTAGGGGTCGAATCAGAGCTGTAGCTGCCAGCCTACATCATAGCCACAGCAATACAGGATCCCAGACACATCTGTGAGCTACACCACAGATCATGGCAATGCCAGATCCTTAACCCACTGACCAAGGCCAGGGGATCGAACCTGCGTCCTCATGGATGACAGTCAGATTTGTTTCCACTAAGCCCCGATGGGAACTCCATAGCCAGGAACTGCAATTAAACTCCTATTTAAATAGGAGATTTTGTCTGGAGTGACCAATGATTCGGGCTAACCAACCACTGGTAAAAAGACAAGTCCTAAAGTTTTCATTAACTCCATCCTTCTGGGTGTTTACCAAAATACCATTATGTTAATGTTCAACTCTTTGAATATCTCAATATTCAACTCTTCAACCAAAGGGTAAAACATGCTACAGATATGTTTCAGTTTTATGAATCTGAATATTTTTTGGCCATGCCCATGGCATGTGGGAAGTTCCTGGCCTAGGGACCAAACCCACTCCGCAGCAGTGACAACACTGAATCCTTAACCCATCAAGCCACATAGGAATTCCACAAATCTGTATTTTTAATAGTTAGAAAGTACCAATCTTTTGAGACAATACAAATTTGAGTGAAGACAATGTGCCATTATCCACGGGACCAACCTAGTTGTTCAGTTAGCGTAGAGTTTGTATACTCTAAAAACTTGGTGGTAAAGTCCTAGGCAACACCTGCCCCATAAGTTTATGAGAAAGAGATATATGGAAAAGTGGAAGAATATTTCCCTTTTAAAATCCCAAAGAGGGAGTTCCCGTCGTGGCGCAGTGGTTAACAAATCCGACTAGGAACCATGAGGTTGCGGGTTCGGTCCCTGCCCTTGTTCAGTGGGTTAACGATCCGGCGTTGCCATGAGCTGTGGTGTAGGTTGCAGACGCGGCTCGGATCCCGCGTTGCTGTGGCTCTGGCGTAGGCCGGTGGCTACAGCTCCGATTCGACCCCTAGCCTGGGAAGCTCCATATGCCGAGGGAGCGGCCCAAGAAATAGCAAAAAGACAAAAAAAAAATAAATAAAAAAAATAAAAAAATAAAAAATTAAATAAAATCCCAAAGAGGATTTAAATGACACAACAAAATTTACTGTATTTGCAAGCAGCTCAATCTCACATATCCAGTCCAAGATGAATAACCAAGATAAAATTTCTGTACACACTCATCTGTATCAACACATTCTCCAAATTAAAAATTTACATGACAATAAAAGGACAAAAACTTAGGTTAAAGAGACTAAAGATCAAGATTATGGCACCAAGTTATACAGGAAAGAAATTGGGTGTTTCAGTACAACTTGAAATAAAAGTCACAAATAAATCCAAAAAACCCCACAAACCCTACTCTCCTAATGTTGTGAGTAGACTCTGGGGTCATGTGGCAGATAAAAGAGAGAAGCTGGGCTTCCAAACAGGTTAAGAGCAGTAAAAAGGGCTTCGGAAGCTGTGAGGAATACTATGTAGGTGAGAGAGGACACGCAAAAGACAAGAACTGGAAGACAGAGCATAAAAGTGGGAATGGAGTCCTGGGTCTAAAAGACAGCTCCGTAACCCAAAGTAATTACAAATGAAATTAGAAATGTATCTTAGCGGTTGGTCTATATGTCTGTACTCTCATGTTTGAAAATATTTCACCTCATTTAGTCATGGTCACTTGCTGTTTTTTCGTTTTTTTGGGTTTTTGTTTTGTTTTGTTTTGTCTTTTTAGGGCCGCCCCTGCAGCATATGGAGGTTCCCAGGCTAGGGGTCGAAGTGGAGCTGTAGCTGCTGGCCTATGCCACAGCCACAGCAACACTGGATCGGAGCTGCATCTATGACCTACACCACAGCTCATGGCAATGCCAGATCCTTAACCCACTGAGCAAGGCCAGGGATGGAACCTGCATCCTCATGGGTACTAGTCAGTTTCGTTAACCACTAAGCTATGACAGGAACTCCCCATGGTCACCTGTTCACTCAACTTTATTTCATTTCACTTTCATTCAATATTTTTTGTCTGCAGGGCTATATAAATATATTGGGTTTCTGCTTACTGTAAAAAACTCAAGATGTCATACAGATTAAAACACAAATAAGGAGTTCTCTTTGTGGTTCAGTGGCTCAATGACCTGACATTGTCAATGTGAGGATGTAGGTTTGATACCTTGGGTGTTGCTATGGCTGTGGTGTAGGCCTCAGCTGCAGCTCTAGTTCAACCCCTGGCCTGGGAGCTTCCATATGCCACGAGTGGAGCAGTAAAAAGACATGAATAAAAGTTGTATGCAATATCCATAGAAAGAAAAATGGTGGTAGAAAGAAAGGGAGTGGGGTGGACAGTAAGGATCAGACTCCTCAGCCTTTCCCAAGACAGATCATTAAATGAAAGCCTTCAGAAGGGCTGTTTCCAGCTACCAATTAGAGGATCTGACAATTAAATCCCAAGGAGGATTTAGGCTGATAAACCTGTTTTGTTCCTCATGTATTCATTCAACAAACTTTTACTAAATAAAATCACTATTCCAACCAAAAACAAGTTGGAAATGGAGATTCTCTGAAATGACACTTTTAAGTACAGGGAAGATGAGATGCTATCAGATCCTCTTCAAAAATTGATTTTTGCCATCCTTCATGTCAATAGGCTACCTGCACCCAGCTTTCTTTGACAATATGACAATATTACACAGGTACTTTGAAAATTTGTCCAGAGATAGCCACCTGCATTGCTTAGGCAGAGGCATCTATATTTCTGCTATAAGTGCCCTATATAAACCAAATTATCTGGCATTATGAGCTAACGGGTCTTCTAGACAAGATCATAAAGCTTTATGCCCATATTTTGAATGTTTTAGTACAAGCTATCACTTTAATAGTATTGATTGTAAATAAAGTAAAAGGAAGGCTTAAATATTAATACTTATACTCATTTTTACCAAACAAGATAAAAGTTCTAGAAAAACACAAAAAATTTAGTCAACTGATGCACAAAAGTCTGTTTAGGGCAAAGAAAATTTTCTTAGCTTAACTTTAATTTTTTTTCTCTTGGTATTTGCCCAGTTCAGCTAATTACAATGTGCTAAAATGTTTTAAAGTTGTTGGTTTTATAGTCCAGCACCCATAAATCACCCTATAATTAAAAAGAAAAAAAAAAAAGCCAGTTTGCATGCAAAGGAAATAACCAAAAAAAAAAACCTCTGAGTATAAATACTAATGAAAGTTATAAATATCTAAGCAAAAAGATACAGCAAATCAATTCCAAATAAACTGTTAAAATTTTCCTTACAGGTCTTTGGACTTATTAACCAAAAATGGATTTTCGTGTTTTACCTAAATAGCAAATATTCTAATTTTTCCTCTTTCTTAGTAAAATGTATGAGTACATCTCAGTCTTATAAAATGATTTTTATTTGTTATAGGCTTAATTCATGGATTTAATCTAGGAAGCCTCCATGCCTGAGGAAAAACTGAGCTACAGAAGCCTACAGCTTAGGATAGAGGATCTGGAAAATTGTATACAAACAACAACTGTAAATGCCAAGAAACATAGTATGAAGAGAGGGAGTGAGCCTACACATGGCTGTGGACAACAGCAAGGTTTCAGGAAGAAAGAGCTTTGAAGCTGAGCACCTCTATTTCTACCTGGAATCTTACTCTTTCTTCTTCTTGCTCTGTTTTGTTTTAGAATACAGAATAGGGAATAAAACACATTTCAAACTAGCTTTTGACTTCAAACTCCTGGGTCCATCTGCTGGTCTTTCCCATGTGCCATAGCGAATTCCATCCTAGGAAAACAACATGCCCATCCGGGATGAACTGCAGAGACTCTACTTACTCGTTCAGATGCTGAAACCTTTCCTGCCAGTTAACAGCCCGGGCAACATTTCCAGTTTTATCTATCAGTTTTATTCCAAAAAATTCTAACATCATTTTATAAGCCAGAAGGAACCTTCTAATTGCTTCTTTTGTTTTCTTGAACTCCTAATGAAAGAAGAAAAGTCAGCTGAGTGACTCAGAGTTACCAGGGCAATCAAAAGGCAGTATTATTTGGCTTTCTCACATTAAATGAAAAGAGCCTGCCTTACCTCAATTTCATACGTAGTTAGTTCTTTAGCATAAAAGTTCAAGCCTTGTTCTCTCAGGGGGAAAAGCCTATGTTTTAAAAAAATAATATTTTTATATTAACTTTGTTTGGGAAGCACACATGATTAAACAGGCCATGGTTCAAGAGAGAGTGCACTCAACTGACCATTGGATGTAGGTGTGGTTGTGCTCCAGCTTCTCATAATCCCCTTTCCACTTATTGAGAACTTCTTCAATGTAAACACCTAAAGAGCAAAGATTCAGAACATGAACTAGATGTTTAAAACATCGTTGAAGGCATCTTAAGATGAAATCACCTACACTTTACATTAAAACTTTTTAAAATTTAGTAACAGTACACAAGAACAATGCTTTTATTTATTTATTTACTTATTTGTTTGTTTTGTCTTTTTAGGGTAGCACCCACCGCATATGGAGGTTCCCAGGCTAGGGGCTGAATCGGAGCTGTAGCCACTGGCCTACACCACAGCCACAGCAATGCCAAATCCTTAACCCACTGATCGAGGCCAGGGATCAAACCTGCATCTTCATGGATGCTAGTCAGATTCGTTTTTGCTGAGCCACGATGGGAACTCCAGAACAATAATTTATAAGTTGAATACCCCATGTTCAGGTACATAATAAGCCTAATTAAAATAAAATGTATGGCATCTCGAATCACAGAAAACTCTACTGGATAATTATTCTTGAAGCAAAGGCTGGCAAACTACTGCCTGCCAAATGTTTTATAAATAAAGCTTTATTGGAACACAGCTGTGCACATTCACTTACATCGTTTATATTAAAACAGCAGAGTTGAGTTGCTGCAACTGAAGTCATATGGCCCACAAAGCTGAGGATATTTACTATCCGGGCCTGTACAGAAAAAGCTGGCCAATCCCCACCATGGAGGGCCACAGAGTTTTTTTAAATACTAGATGGAATAAAGATGAAATGTATCCCAAGCAAAAAAGAAAGGAAGAAGACAAAGGTGGGAGGAAGAGAAAGATGAGAGAAGTGGAGAAAAGAAGGAAAGAGGAGAAAGAAAGAGGAAAGGAACAGGTGGTAAGTGTCTCCTAGTTGTGGGACCCTTATTATGCTCCCACTGATTCTGCACAGGACTCTCAAACCAGAGTTATTAGCCTTATTTTGCTACTGAGGAAATGATGTGATTTGCTCAAAGTCACTCGCTAAGAAAATTAGGAGTAAAACACAGGTCTTTCCAGTTCTAAAATGTTAGCCCTCTTCTTTACCACATCCTGTTTTCTCCTGTAAGGACTTATAGCAAAATCCTCCTGCTTCCCAAATCTGTCTAGATGCTCACAACAGACCATGGGGCCATTTAGTCAATTTTATAGAAAAAGACACAACAATGTACTATTTCTCTAAATATCATTCTTATTTCCTCCAGAGACCACCAGTTTGTACTAGAGGCCTACTCTCCAGGTTTGGTAAAAAGGCTGTTTTTTAATCATCATCATGTTGAAACCATTATCTCCATAATTTCCCATTTGTTTCCCCTTCCATCTACCGCTTCTCCTACTTAATAAGTAAAATACATCATTGCAGCCTTATGCTTACTGGCAGGAGAGTGTGTGTATACTACTGGGAGAAAGTGTGAGTTGACATAATTTATACAATAAACAAGAGTAATATTTTATGTAATCTTAACTAAAACTTCTGACCCCCACCAGTCTCATAAGATTTCCAAGTAAAGATTACCAAAAAAGTAATGCATTTCTTTATTACTATAAATTACTATCTTAAAAATAAATTCATTGTTAGAAATACAAAAATAATTCAGTTAAATACTGTCATTAGCTCTATGTTCAATGTTTTTAATATTTGAAGGCATTCATTTCTTTAGGTAAATTTTATTAAATTCATATCAGAGTCTAAGTAATAATCTATCATTGCATTTCTTCAAAAAGTTTTCTTATCCTCAAGTCCTAAAAAATGAATTTAATATTATTTCAATTAGTAAATAAAGCAGTTCATTTCCACGATTAGTAAAAACGACAGGACATTTTCATCTAAAGGGTTCTTCTTAAACAGGGCCAACTTCTGGGCTACCAGAAATTAATAAAAGACAAGTGGATCTGGCCATTTCAGCAATGTTCTTAAGTCCTAATTCCCAACTGGTGCGTCTGCCAGTGCACACCAATACTCCATCCAAAATTTAGATACTCTCCAGCCAGTTAGTTCATCAAAGAAGGCAAAGTCCTACCATTTGGAACGCTTTGCAATCCATGACCCTCATTTCCTAACTCACACACTGCTGCAGATTTGGCTGAGTTTCAACCGAGAGCAAAGAGCAGCAGCCAGGGCCATCTAGTTACCTTGTAGAGATAAGGGCTCCAAGGAGAGCAGCCAGGCTTGTGGTTTGACCCGGATAAAATTACTTTAGGATGACCACCATGAACCACAGCATGGTGCCGTGGTGAAACATGAGTATTATCATGGAGGCTACATCCTTTCACTATAGGTTTAGAAAAGATCCTAGTGGGGCAGTTGTAGAGCTGTGGAGGAGGGCAAGTTTATTCAGCAGAGCTGAATGGAGATCTACAGTGTATGCAGCTCCCTTCCTAGGATGTGGGAACACTGAACTGGGGCTGCTGGAGCTCCCTGCCCCTGAATCTGAAAATCAACAGGAATGGTTATTCTAAGTATGGACATCACTTTTCAATGACATTCTAAATATTTTTCAGGTTTGGCACAGTGAAAAGAACACCGAACTCTGGAATCCAGACCCAAGCCTACAATCAAGTGACCCAACAAGTCAGTCACTTAGCAACTTTCTCTTTAAAATGAGAAAGCTGAATTTGATCCCCCTTAAAATTCCTTAATAATATAATATGTTATGGTTCTAGAAATCTCCCCTTTTCTTCTCACAAAAATGACCCCCACTGCCTTTTTGGATAGTAGTAGCCACTGTAAACAAGTAATGGGAAGGAATTGCTAATCCTCAACTTATTCCTTCAAAATTTGCAAGTGGATGCTCACAGCTCTAGGGTCTAGAATTTTGGGGGACACTTGGACTGAAGAGCAGAGTAAAGCCAGACAATGAACCAATGTGCTAAGAATATAATGACCATGGAATAAACAAAGAGTAACTAGCAATATCATTATTTAAAGTTTGCTTTTTACCAAGGTAGCAGATTACTCACCATCAGGCTTAAATGGAATTTTATTCTTATAAAAACGAAGATTGCTCAAGTCATTTTGATATCGGATATCTTTGAAGTTCTGCTAAAGGAAAATGACATAAATCAGTCTCCAGCATATAGACATATAAAAAAAGCCCAAGGACCTTTCTTGCATGTTTGCTCATTGGCACCACAAGATAACAAAAACAGAAGGAAAATATTTTACATTTTAGGAAAAAAAAATACTTTAGTCTTACCGGGTACTGGTGCCGGTATTTGTACAAATCCCTTGCAGCATAAAAACTTCTCTTTGGTTTAGCAGTTGCTTCAGTGGACTCACTTCCCTAAAATAAAAAATGAAATTCCATTTGCACGTTGAAGCAAGAGAGTTCCCCTGAGAAATTTCCAGAACAAACCTAGTGAATATCCATAAAGAAAGCCTAAAAAGTACCAAGCTGTCCAGATTAATGAAAACATTATAAATGTCCTTTTAAAATGTTTGCTAGCAACATTTGTTGGCATTCTTGTTTCTTAAGCTGAAGCCAATAATAACATTTGTCCTAAGGTATTTTACTAAATAAAAAACTTCATTATTCACCAGAAGCCTACAGAGGCCAAATATTAAGGACCAGTATCCATCAGAAACCGAACTCACAATGAATTCAAGACCTATATTTTACCAGAGGTTACACAAATGATTCTATGACAAAATTTATTTTCAAATACTTTACACAACACTAGAAAAGTGTTAATAAATCAATTCTACAAAGAAAATTGTCATTCCTTTTTGCAAAGCTTAGCTGTACTTGGAAGTCATATAATATTTGTGAAAAGAAAGGAGGCTTTAAAAATGAACTAAATAACTTTCTAAGCTCCATCCTTTACATCACCACAACACATACACCAATAAATATTGGTTAATTCAGGAATAATACAATGTGATATCAATTAACAAATTTAAAATATATACACACAAAGCAATACAAGCACTTGACTGGAATGAACTCCATATCGTAGTAACTTATATGTGGCGGTTTACTAGCCCTATTTAAATTCTCAGCACAATTCCCATCCCCATGACATAATTTTTAACATGTAAGGCACAAGTCAATGGAATAAGTCTGTGTTCTCTAACTACATGTACTATTATAATGCATAAGAAAGTGCCCTGGAGAGTTCCCGGGTGGCTGGCATGTTTTATACGTGGTGTGATTCTCACTATTACTACAAGCACAGAGATACTGACTTCAACAGCAAATTCGCTGATGTTTAACATTAGCTACTCCATCACATTACATAAGCAAGGAAAAGCTTAAATTCTGGTCCTTGTCACACATTTCAAAATAGCTCTGCCTAGCAAGTTTCTGAATCTATTTAGCCTGAGCTACAACCCTATGAATCATCATCCTACATGTGTACAGAAAGCATTTTTCCATTTACAAAGCTCGTACACATCTATTATTTCATTTGATTCTTATAACCCACCTGGCAGGCAGTTAGGAGTGCTTCCATCTTAGAAACCAGGTAACTCAGGCTTGGAGAAGTTCAACAAGACCTAGTGCCTAGTGATAGGGCAAAAATGAGAATCCCAGGCTCTGGGCTCTAAATCCAGTCAATAGGGTATGAATCAATTTCAGCTCCACTAAACATGAAGGACCATTATAGAAACAGTGGTGTAATGTCAACAGCCCCAAAATGGGAGTCAGGATCCGTGGGCTGATTCTTAACTCTGCTACTGATTTGTGAGGCTTCTAACTGAATCTTAGTTTTATCCTCTGCAAAATGAAAATGACTCACGCCCACCTATTTCCCAGGATTATCACGAGAACGCCTGCCTCCTCCATCCTCTAAATGTGTCAACCTGCCAGCACCGTCCCAGCTCCTCCCACTTCCCATTCCTTAATCTCTCTGTCCCACCCCCTTTCACCTGCTCAGCCAGGGAATTTTGTTCCTTACATACTATTCCTAGTTCCTGGATCACCAAAATTTTCCTGTCTTCTGGGTCATCTCCTTCAGCAAACATGCTGTAGTAACTCTAATCTTAAAATAAACATACAAAAATTGGGATCGACCCAAACCCCCCTCAATTACAGATCCATAGCTCTGCTCCCTTTTAGAGTAAAACATCACCAGGGCTCACAGCCCCTGTCTGTCTCTCTTCTCCCATTCTCCTACGACCCACCCCAGTCAGGCTTTCATCCTCTGCATACCATCAAAATGGCTCTTTGTGAATGTCACTGACAAGTGTCGGTCTTACCAAACCATTTCTCAGTGCTCAACTCAGGCGACCTCCCTGCAGCCTCGGGCCAGTTGATGCCTCCCTCCTTCCTGAAACACTATCACATGCCACATTTGTCCTGGTTTTCTTCAGATCTCATTGGTCACCCCAGTCAGCCTTATCTTTAGCTCCTCCTTCTCTTCACATGCTCTCAATAAAGGCGTGCCCAGGGCTCTTCCACATTTCTCATACTCCCTGATGACCCCATATCTTCCCATGTCTTTTTATACCACCAGTTACATGCTGATGACTCCAGTTTCAGACTGAGGCTCCACTCAGAGATATAACTAACTACCCACCAACTCCACTTGGATGTCTAATAGGGTATTAAACTCAAGAGGATTCTCACTTTAACCTCTGATGCTGTCTGCTCCCTAGACTTCCCCATCTTAGTTAATGGCACCATCACTTATCAAATATTCACTTAGACTAGGAATACAGTGATGGTGGTGGTAAGCAGCAGTCAGTCTGGGATATCCCTTTTTTGGGAGGGCATGGGCTGCACCTGCTGCACCCAGAAGTCCTGGGGCCAGGGATCAAACCTGCACCACAGCTGTAACCAGAGCCACAGCAGTGACCACACTGGATTCTTAACCGGCTGAGCCACAAGGGAATTCCTGGGATATACTCTAAATATAGTTCCAATAGTTCTTACAAATGACTATGGGAAGTAGGGAACAGATGAGGTAAACAGTCAAAAGCAACAGAGAAAAGTAGACGTTACATGGTGATACTGACAAGAAAAATTAATCATTAAAGGGGAAAAGAAAGGGTTGATTCGATCCACCCTTTATTGGGGTTGCAATTAACTTATCAAAACATTAATAATAAAATTGTTCTATATAGATGGACCAAGTTACTTGGGCTGAATCTTCGAGTTGGTATTTTTTGACATCTCAAACTTCTTCGGAAGGTTAGTTAAATGTGAAGCAAGTGGAAGGGAAAAGCACTGGAATACAGCATCTAATACTTCCCTGAGGTTGAATTTGCAAGGCAAAATGACCCAGCAGCAAGGTGCAGAGATACATTCACAATCCAGTAGACGAGAGGTTCTGATGCTGGTGACAGACATATTTGGCAGACATAGCTCCCTGCATGATCTTGGGCAAGCTTCTTCTTCTAAGCTTCAGTTTTCTCTAAAATGGGGATTGAAGACAGCAACTACCACCCCACCCCCAAAATTGCAGTTGATGGAAATAACATGTTTAGCACAGACCTTACACTAAGACTGTTTCCTCCTGACCTAAACAGAGATGATCAAGATGTATGAGGCAGTCTTCCTGTAAAATAGGACTCATCTTCTCTACCCAAGAGCCCTATGTTTGCATTAGACTTTGGGCTCCAATTTTTCCCACTCTCAGCCCCCTAAAGCTGATAAAGAAGAGAGCCTGATGCAGAACCACCAGCCTGGAAGAGCTGCGAGGCACATTTCTTCATAGGCTTGGCTATGCAGTTTTTCCTTTTTAAAATTTTCGGAATTATTTTCGGTCCATCAGAGGTTAAAAGGGATGTTTATTTCCTTACTAACCTCTCATTCGAATTGTAGTGGGGCAAATGACTTAAAGCACAGCTGGATCAACAAGTCTTCTGGGTGAAATAAGATTGTTGAAGCGTGCCCTGAACTCCAGGTTGGAAGGCCTTACTTGGAATAGAAACTGTGGTGTTTTAACGTCGATGGGGACCTTCTACGAGAATCTCACGGCTGGAGAACTTGCTGTAGGGGAGAGGGCTTACTGCTCCATCGCAATCTCACCTCTTTCTGGCTGATTTTTACCACTAACACGCACTGGACCGATTTCCACACTCCTCTGTGTCGAGGCAGGTTCCTCCCACCCCACCTTCCATCACCTGGCTGGGCTACGGAGGCAGAGAAGACACCACTTCAAGTTGTCTGCCCGCAGGGACTTCCTCGTCGCTCCCGGGTTCAGGCCCCAGGCCAGCTAACGGGAGGAGCGGGCGACCCCACGCAGGCGCTGAGCACGGGGCTTACCCGGTCTGTGCCCCTCCACGGAAACGTCCCTCCACCCCCCCACCCCGAGGCCCAAGGCCCCAGCGACCGCGTACCTGCTCGGCGCCCTCTGCCTCTGCGTCCCCGTCTGGCGCGGGGCTGGCGCGGGGACGGCCGCCAGCTCGCTCTGGGGTTTCCGGGGGCTCCGCGGATTCCGGAGCTTGCACGGGCTCCCGCCCCGGGCCCTCGCTACCGCCTGGCCCCGGCTCCTCCGGCTCGGGGTCGGGCTCGGGCTCGGGCTCCGAGTCGGTCTGCCAGGTAGAGTCGCAGTCCTCCACGGTGGTGGGCTCGCGCGCGCTGACCCCGCCGAACAGGTTGCCCATCGGAGAGGCGGGCGGGGGCCCCGAGCTGCGGCGGCGGGGGCCCCGAGCTGCGGCTACGGGTGCGGGCAGCGGCGCTAGGGCCCGGGCACTGCCGCGGCCAGGGCGCTGGGCGGCACCTCGGCGCCCGGCCCGCACTGCCTGCGCGCGGCGAGCGGCGGCGGGCGCAGGGCGGGGAGGAGCCCACGGCCCCGGGGCCGCCGCCCGCGCCCGAGCCCGCCCATCGCTCCCCGCCTCCCCGGCCCCCGCGCGCGCCGAGCTCGCCTCTTGGTCCCCCGGAAGGCCCGCCCCCCGCGGCCTCTAATGTCCCCGAAGCGGATCAAGGTTTGCCGCCCCAGCCCGGGCACCTCCCCGCCCCTCGAGCCTCCTGATCCCGCCCAGCTCCGGGACGTTAGGGGGGAGGTGTCACCGTCTGCGGATGAGTCTGGTCCCCACTCCGCCCCCTAACCTGGCTAGTCCAAGAGAAAGAGGAACTGGCCGCAGCAGAGGAAGAAGCTGCTGGTGACCAGGCACCACATCAACAGAAAATCCCAGCTCCCGCTACTGCAGCTGGGGCAGCCACCTGCAGTCCCCGTGGAGCAGAGAGTCAAACTTGGCTACTCCCTCAACTGAAGAGCAAAAGCAGCAAAAACAACCAGACTTTCACATTCATCTGTGGATGCTTTCACTAACACCCACTCTAAATCTGTGCTCAGAGTAGAATAACAACTCAGAGTCCTTGGCCCCTTGGTCTGTTCTCACAATCAAAGGAGAAGAGATAAAACGGCAAGATCAAACAAGTGACTGCTGTAAACTTTGTATCATGACCTTACCTTGTGATTCTAGGCAGCCACATCTGCTGAATGTGTACTAAGAAAACAGTTTCGATATATAAGATCAAATCGCTGTACTGGAAATAAATAGTTTCTTTGTAAATGTTTCGTCGTGGATTAGAAGACCACATCAAGGATGATGGACCGTTTCTAGGGAAAGAGTTGGAAGCAGGATCCCCCTTCCACACTTAAGTCAAGATTGCCCCTCTTTAAGCACTGTGACTGTGGCTCCCTCCCTAATCAGTTTCTGACCTTAGACAAATCGCCAAGCTACTTTAAACCTAAATTTCCTTATCTATAAAATAGGGCCAGATTTTCTCTTTAGGGTCTCTTCAAGCTCTGACTTTCTATGATCCATGAATGATCTAAAGCTAATAAGTAATAAACACATAAATACATGAGACACACAAAAAGACTTGACATAAGTGCTTAGTGAAGAAAAACTGGGGCTGCAGTAGAACACACCAATCCAACTGGTGGTATCTGGGGATTTGGATTCATCTTCCACCCTCAGAGGACCAGAACACATTGCAGAAATAAATGCTGTCCATCTAGCCATAGGCTTTCCAGAAAAGAGAGTCTAGTGGTAGTTGCTATGCCCAGGTGCTCCAGCACTTTGTCCGTATGTAGATTAAAACTGTTCTGGTTTTAATCAGAACAGTTCTTTGCTCTCCTCCCAGTGAGAGGCAGAGTCTAATTCCCCATCATTTGAATCAGGGCTGACCTTAGAGGCTTGCTTTGGGAAATAAAATATGGAGGGTTTTCAAGAATAAAACATCTGGAACTTTCAAGGTTAAGCTATCAGGAACTTTGCATTTTCCCCTGAGGCCGCTCCTCTCCTGTAGCCCTGAGGCCCTGTATAGGAAGTTCCACTACCTTGAGATCCCCATGTGGGAAATGCCACTCTGTATGTCTTTTGGCCACCAGTTCCAGCTTGGCCTTGCTGAATCCTGATGGTTTTTATTGGACTCACCAGACCAGTCTATGCTCATGCTGAATACCTCTCAGTGTCTTCTACTGATGCTGTGTGAAACATGGGAGCCATCCCGCAGAGCCCTGCTCAAATTCCTGACCCTCAAAATAATGAAAACGATGAAATGGCTATTGTTTTAAGGTAGCAAGTTTTGCAGGAGTTTGTTACACAAATGATAGAATGAAAAAAATCTGTGAAAGCATGTACGTATTTGTATGTATAACTGCTGCAATTAAATTCTTACCTTTTCCACCACCTTTTGGCAAATATGTCAATTTTTATAGGGCTATAGATCTTGTGCCAGTTGTATGATGCATTTTCTAAAGAAAATAATTTTACATGCATGAAGTTTACAACAACCTTAAGTAGTCATTTTAAAAAGTTGGTTTGGAGCAATAATTGATCACATTCTGTCCAATCTATATATTTAAGAAAGCTAACTATGGGAGTTCCTGTTGTGGCTCAGTGGTTAACAAACCTGACTACTATCCATGAGGATGCGGGTTTGATCCTGGCCTTGCTCAGTGGGTTAAGGAGCTGGTATTGCTGTGAGCTGTGGTATAGGTTGTAGGTTTCTGTGGCTGTGGCATTGGCCAGCAGCTACAGCTCCAATTCAACCCCTAGACCTCTAGCCTGGGAACCTCCATATGCCACGGGTGTGGCCCTAAAAGGACAAAAAAAAAAAAAAAAAGAAGGTCACTTCTGGACATCTTTCATCTTTAGGTTCTGTATACAGGAGTTACCCTACCTGAAAACCTGAGCTTTTTCATTATCCTTACCTTTGAGAGCATTTAACATTATTACATTGACACTAAATAAGTATCTCTTTGCTTCATAGGAAAAATTAACACTTCATGCCAGGTGTCAACTTAAAAAAAATGTGCAAATGAGAGTTGTAGGGTTTTTTGTTTTTTGTTTTTTTCTCTTTCTTTTTGGTAGTGCCAGAAGCATGCAGAAGTTGTCAGGCGAGGGCTTGAACCCGAGCCACAGATGTATCCAGAACCACAACAGTGGCAAGGATTAAGTGATCCTTAACTCATGGAGCCATGAGGGAACTCCATGAGTTAAGTTTTATTGGGGGAAAAATGAGGACAATAGCCTCATTTCAGATAGCTGAAAGGCAGCATTTCAGATAGCTTTGAGAAATGGCTCCTGCTCAAAGGAGGCGAGAGGGGAGCTAGGATACATAGGGATAGGTTCCCAGGAGGACAGAGATAGATCCCCCCCAAAATGTGACTGTTCACATCGGAGACCTGCTCTGGACACCCTCTCCCAGAATGTAGACTCTCAAATTGGGCAGCAAGAAACAATGTCCTGCGGAAAACAGCTCTTTGCATAGAATAAGCACCTGCAAGGATTAACCGCCCTCTGTCAAGGGACTTTCAATGCCCCTACCCCTCCCTTGACCTTCCCCTCCAACTTCATTGTTGCTGCCGCAAGTTCCCACAGCAAACTCCAGCTGCAGATTCCCACCACAGATCCTTTATAAGACTAGCGCCTCCTCACAGTCAGAGCTGACACCATCCTGAGCTCAGCGCGTCCCCCTCTGAAGCCTTAGTAAATCGCTCTTGCTTTCCCAACTTGGCCTTGCGCGTTCTTCCCTTGGCGAATCTAACCTTTGCTGCCCAAATCTGAGAGGGATTGGTAAGGGCACGAGAAGCTGGTCAGCGGCATCCATACCCCAAAGATGGGTTTGAGTTTGCAACCCAGAGACCAGCAAGCATGGTAGCTCATCCTGGGCTAACCTCCAGATCCTACCCTGGTTTGGTACCCTGATCTAGGCACCTCCCCGCCAACCCTCTGGAGCCCAGCCAGGGAGGAACACCGAACCGGGAAGTTCGCCTTTCCATTACCAACTCTGCATCCAGCACCCGCCTCCTAATTCTCAGGTGAGGAATTGCCACCTTTCCAGGTCTTTTGTCAGAATGGCCACTGGGCCCTGGTTCCCCTGAAACATCAGAGCACAACCCTCTCAGACAAATCCTAGAGCTAGGTCAGAAAACTCCACAACCACTCGGCCCTGGTTCCTCTGATCTGGGGACACCCACATCAGAGCACAGCCTCTCTCTCTGTTCCACTACCCAGGCTTTGGGGACACCCAGACTGAGGAGTGGCACTCCCAAAGGTGGTCCCTTACTTACCCTCCAACCCACCCCTCTTAGTCCTCTCTTTCCTTCTCATAATGAGGAACACTTCCTCCACTCCTCTGAGGAACTACCTCTTGGCTGCCTCTTAAGAAATTTAGATACTCTTGGACTAAGAGGAGACATTAGGTCCAAGCATCCTAAATTCTTTTATAACACCTCCTGGACACAATATATATTGGATAATGGGTCTCAATGGCCCCAAAACAGCGCTTTTGATTTTAATATCTTGTGTGACCTGGATAACTTTTGTCGCCCTGGTGGCAAGTGGTCCGAAGTTCCCTGCGTTCAGGGCTTCTCTGCTCCCTACCCTCTCTCTGTTGTCTTTCTCTACCTTTCAAATTCTTCTTCATTCAAAAGATTCACAGCTGTCTCCCTCCTATTCTGATATCGCCTTCTTTGATCCTGCAGCTCATCCTCCTCCCTCTACAAACCTAACATATAGGAGTTCTGCAACAAAAGGCAGGTAATGGGAACAAAAAATTACTCTTAATAATGGAAAACTAGCTATCTCCAGGCAAGGAATTTAGCACTTTTCTATGTATGGGACAATGCAAGGGTCTGGGCTCATTGAAGTCATTCCTCTGATTTGCACTTCAACTATCTGGGCTTGTGTCCTGTTTACACATCCTCAGAGCACATCCTTGGGAGCAGCTGCACCCTGATGGCTGCTAGATAGCAGGTATTCTTTGTTTCTTTCCTGAGTTCCCTCAGGGCTCACCTACTCACCTTAGGAAGTGGCTGCAATCTCTGATGACTGTGACATTCTTTGTTTACTGATATGGCAGGCAATATTTTAATTCTCATATGCACATACTGGTTTATCAATATATATTCATTCTAATTGTTATTCATCCAATATATCTTCAAAGAATGTTGAATTCAACAGTAATATAAATACAATAGGAGAAACTATCATAATGGCCTGTTATAAAGTGTAACTTCTGACTATCAGAATCTACACCAAGCTCTCCAGATACTATAGCCATGCTCTAATGTAACTATTTTCAACCTTCTCATGATGAGGCCATTGTCAGGAGGACCTGGTACTTCAGTAACTAAAGTTTTTTTAGCTAGACTTCAGGACACAGGTGACATATCTTAAATCGTTTTTATAGCAACTTGTGTTTTAGGGACTTTAAGGAAGAAGGTTTATTGTTACATAATTTCCTTTGAGAGCCTTTCAAATAAAAGGGTAGGTCAAAGGCCATTTTATACAACCTCAAGAGTCAAATTCTCAGTAGCTCCTGGGAACTTAAGACCTATGGAGAAAAAAATTTGCTGTAAAAAAATCACCCTCTTTCTCATCAAAAAAAATTTCTATTTCCATTATTTCCAAGGGCCAATTTTTGTTTTATTGTTTTGTATTATGAGTAAAAGTGTAGGGAGTCAATAACCGACAGCCCTCAATGGACTAGAGAAGTCAGAGCTGTCCTGACTGTATGCATCCTGTGTCTTCTGTGGCCTTTTACAGGCCACTGGAGTATTTGGCTAATACCCCAAAGTATGAACATACTATATTTCAAGGAATCTAAGAAACAATTGATTCTAAGATGCATCCATTCCAGAGATATTTAAAATGTGAAAAACTGCCCATTCTACAATCCAAGCAATACGATGTTTTGCTGAAAGAGAGGTTTAACATTTTTTAAGGACTCACTTAAGAAATAGTTTACAATTCAAAGGCCAGGTCTAGAGCCACATCCAATACTGAGTATTTTCACACCTTAAGGCCCTTTATACAAATCACACTAAAATTATTCATAAAGTAAAGGTAAAAGATTCCTAGAATTTACAACTGTTGAATTAGTGTATAATGAGATTATCAGTGGAGGTAAATTGAAATTAATGTGATAAGAATTTGATAATAAATCATCATTTGCATAACTAAGCAAATAAATTTAGCCTGTAGACTAAAAATAAAGCCATGTTTAAATTTAAAAAGTGAGAACATTTTTTCAAAAACAATGTTTAGACTCCTGAGTTGAACAATTCAGCAGCATTTGGATCCATATTTGGTGGTTTATATTCAATTTAAGATCTGTATTGAAAAGATCTTTTCTAGCCAACTTTTAATAAAACAAAATTTTCAAATTTTAAAAAGAAAATTAGTATAAAAGCTATTAAATATAGGAATTTTAGCCTCAATCAAAAAAGGAAAAGAAGAAGAGTTCCCTGGTGACCTACTGGTTAAAGATTTGGCATGCACTGCTGTTGCTCGAGTTCAATCCCTGACCCAGAAATTTCTGCGAGGCCAAAAAAAAAAGAAATTTTATCTATCATCTCCAATGTTATTACTTATTTTCCATGAATAAAAATAGATATATATGCCCACATTTCCTTTTTCCAGTTATTACTATTAAGAATTTATTATTTTATATAATTCTTGTTCTTAGCCCTTTAAATTTATCTGATCACTTAGAAGCACTACAGTAACTGAATAAGAAATGGATATATAAATACATTCTGGATGTTTCCCCAACTCAGAAGGATACTTGTTATTAAATCTATAGCCAAAGAATATGTGGTCCTTCCAGGCTTCTTCAGAGTTTCTTTTACAATTAATTGGTCTTAATCTTGTGAAAAGAATTCCTGAGGCATGTTATAGGAATGGCTCTCTTCTAGGCTACTCAGAGCATAGCACCTATGGAGACACTTCAGAACCAGCAGACATGCTGTCACTGAGACCAGGGACACACCAGAAAGGATGCAGAGAGCCCCAAAGGCAAACATTCAGCAAGCACCCTATCCCAGGATTTGATGGCTGCTTCTATATGCCAGAGGAACCAAGCCATGCTCCTGCCAAAAAATGAGCATAGGCTGCTTAAGCCTTAACCAATCCCAGACTCTGGTCTGGCCTCCCAAGAAATGGCTGTGCCATTGGGAAGATAAATAATTTTTCTTTTCTTTTTTTTTTTTGTCTTTTGTCTTTTGTACTTTTAGGGCTGCCCCAGTGGCATATGGAGGTTCCTAGGCTATGGGTCTAATCATAGCTGTTGCCACCAGCCTCCACCAGAGCCACAGCAAAGCCAAATCTGAGCCGCGTCTGTGAACTACGCCACAGCTCATGGCAACACTGGGTCCTTAACCCACTGAGTGAGGCCAGGGATTGAACCCACAACCTCATGGTTCCTAGTTGGATTCGTTTCCACTGTGCCATGACAGGAAATCGAAGAATAATTTTTCATAGCAACTCCACCAGGAAAGAACTTAGGCATGGGTATTGGTGGCAAGGTACAATCCATCCAGATGGCCATCTCTTCAAAGAGAGGCACCATTCTATTTGGCAAAAATGTTTCTTCCAGGCATCAGAGCTCACAACTACCTTTAGATAAATGCCAGAGGGGTAGCTTTGTCTCCATTTGAAACTTTATTTTTTAATGGCTAATCATCTATTCTACCCAGTTTCCAAGATAGCACAAATGATCCTTATTTCTTGATATCCATGCCCTCAAAAAGCCCCCTTCCACCCTTGATGAGAACTGGCCCTTCTTGGCCACTAAATATGATGGATGAAATAGCATATGACTTTAGAGGCCAGGTTATAAGAGGCGTTTCAGCTTCTACCTTGATGCCTTGGATCGCTTGCTCTGGAGGAAGTCAGCTGCCTGAGGACACTCAAGCAGCCCTCTGGAGAAGACCACAAGAAGAGGAACAGAAACCCAAGCCAAGAGACAGTACCAACTTGTCAGCCATGTAAGAGAGCCACTTGGAAGTGGGTCCTCCAGCCCCAGCCATGCCTTCAGGTTCCTGCAGCTCCAGCTGACAGCTGACTCTCACCACATAAAAGCTGTAGCCAGATGTCAGCTGAGGTTTCCTCCAACAATGAGAATTAGCCTGCGTAGCTCTTCCTGAGTTCTTGGCAAAACAGAAAGCATGAGAAAGAATAAGTGATCATTGTTTTAAGTCACTACATCTTAGAGTGATTACAAATTATTGGAGTAACTGAAATACCATCACTGAGTCAACACCATTCACCAGCTTCATTTATGCCACAGACGTTTACTGAGCATCTATTATATGCCAGGCCCTGAGCTAGGCTAAGATACAAAGGTGTTCAGAACATAGCTGATGTTCTCAGTCCCTTAGGAACACAGATGAGTAGATATAAATGACTGTAGAAGATCTTATAACAAAATGTTATAAGAACACTAAACGGCAGGGCAGGGGATGATTTTCTCCCCTTTGCCAATAAGAATTGTTTATTCTTTCAATAAAATGTACATAGTGCTTTCCAGGAATCAGTCACTGTGATCTGTGACAGACATTGATGAAAACACTCATGCCTACTCTCAAGGCCAGTATCACAAGTTGAAGAGATACACATGGAAGGAAAGTTAAAACTAGGTAACGGAGTTTGGCATATTGTGACCTTAATGAGAGCAGTTTCTGCAGAATGGTAAAAATAGAGGATCAATTAGAATAGAAAGAGGAAGCAGTGGCTGCTGGTGTAAATTTTTTCAAAAATTTTTGTGGTAGCAAAAGAGAGTAGGGTCAAGGGTTTGTTTCTCCTTCCTGCCTGCACCCTGGGTTCCCTCAGTTCTGCTGGTTTTGTCCCCAGCTGTTCACTGCCTTCTTCATGGTGAGCAGACAGGGATCATCATAAAGCCTGGCCGGCCTTACTCTGAGGACTTCCTGGGTGGAACGTACAACATCTGCAAGGCACAGAATCTCTAATCATCAGTGTCACCAAGGTGACCTTACTTGAGGACATTCGCTCATTAACAGAGATCTCAAGAGACTGGTCCACAAAAACAGAAGGCCAATTTTTAATTCACAATGATAAGTGTAACTGACAGTTCCTAGGATATGCCTGTGTCTTCCCACCAGGCTTGTTAAGGGTTCCCCAGAATTCATAGATTAAAACCTAGGCTCTAATGGAGGTGGGGGATTTGGGAGGTGACTAGGTCATGAGGATAGAGCAATTAGGGATGGGATGAGTGCTCTTCTAAAAGAGACCTCAGAGCGCTCACTTGTCCCTTCTGTCACATGAGGGCACAGTGAGAAATGGAAGTCTGTGGATCAGGAAGGAAGCCCTTATCATATTTCAAATCTGCCAGGACCTTGTTCTCAGACTTCTTAGCCTCCAGAATTGTGAGAAATAAGTGTTTATTGTTTAAGCCACAGAGTCTTTTTCTTTTTCTTTTTTTTTTCTGGCTGCACATGCAGCATGCAGAAGTTTTCAGGCCAGGGATCAAGCCTGTAGCATGGTAGTGACAACGAGCCATGTCTGAGACAACGCCATATCCTTAACCTGCTGAGCCACATGGGAACTCCGGTCTGCAGTATTTTTGTTGTAGCAGCCTGAACTAAGACAGTGAGCATGAAATCAGAGCAGGGGACACTTTAGGATTCAAAGCTGCAGCCTCCTCATGTCTATAATAGGGAACACGGCAGTGCACCCTCTAACCCAAGCACTGTTCTGTTAGGCACAGTGTGTCTCTTGGACTGTTTTTTATTGAAAACCCATCAATGAGCAAATGACCCACTGTTTATAAGTGGATTATTCAGGGAGGATAGTCCACATCTCTAAGAATCCATCCAACATGGCCCTAGCTGAGCTGAATGACAACAAGAGGCCAGGAGGGCTAAAGGCTCATGGCTTGCCAGCTGCAGGGCTGTAGGAGTTCCAGTGTGGCCAGCAGAGGGAAGGAGCCCTGGGGGCTGGGAACCAGGACTGCGGAACCCGCCGGGACTGTTTCAGTTTTCTGTTTGAGTTTTTGGCCAGTGACAGGCTGACTATCAGTCTCTCTGTTGTATGTGAATACCTTAATCCTTGATCAGGGACAGGCTTCCTAGGACATCTTTCTCTTTGCGGTATTTGCTCATTTCAACTCAAGTCCATTTCATGATGATTCAAAACTTAGTTCTCCAAGAAAAACTCTACTTCTAAGTTCTTGAAGACATGCCATTGTTACCCCAGGTATTATTTCCAGTAAAAAATAGCAAATTGAAATGGGGTTGATATTTTTCTTCCTCAGAGGCTTATTGTAGGTGATACATTGTAAACATATACTTTATTATTTTTTTTTCTTTTGTGGCTGAGCCCATGGCATGCAGAAGTTCCTGGTCCAGGGGTCAAACCAGAGCCACAGCAGCGACAACACCAGATCCTTAACCTGCCGAACCATAAGGGATCTCCTAGAGGCACTTTTAAATGCTCTTGAACAAATTATTAGATTAATGAACAAATGAACCTAACCAAGTAGCAGTGTGTTCCTTTATGACTTTCATCAAAATTTGTTAATCAACAGAGTATTAATACAAAGATAAGCCACCCATTTCTTTATCATTGGGAGCTCTTAGCAGTCCATGGATTTCAACTACAGCACATTCACTGACTAATTTTCTTGACATGGTATCTTTTTTTTTTTTTGCCTTTTTTGATATTTTTTGGGCCGCTCCCGCGGCATATGGAGGTTCCCAGGGGCTAGGGGTCCAATCGGAACTGTAGCCACCGGCCTACGCCAGAGCCACAGTAACTGCGGGATCCGAGTCGCGTCTGCAACCTACACCACAGCTCACGGCAACGCCGGATCATTAACCCACTGAGCAAGGGCAGGGATCGAACCAGCAACCTCATGGTTCTTAGTCGGATTCGTTAACCACTGCGCCACGACGGGAACTCCTTGACATGGTATCTTTAGCTGTCTTTGCCATTAGGAAAACACAGAAAGGGGTGATTTTTGTTTTGAGTTTCAAAAGTGTAACAAAAATTAAATGAGATAAACATTTGTGTCTATGCTATAGGCAAGATCATTCAGAAATCACTGGGGGGTGGGGAGGGGGAATCACAGAGCCTAGTCTGATCCCAAGTACATGAGCCATAGCTGACAAATATAAGAAAATAAATGTATTTTTTACCTCTGAAATAACTATTAAATCATTTTGTCATTTTTCCTCCCAAACTAATGACATGAATAATTGGTTGTGACCAGTCCTTCTATTCATATAATACTGATTCTAGTAATCCATTTAAATGGAAACTTTTCACTCTAATTTCATCTTTTATATTTTGTAAAATAGAAGGAACAAAAAACTCAGAGTGTAATAGATTTCTGGGCTTGCACTTGCAAATTGTGGAAATTTATATGGAATAATTCCCAGGAAGGCATTTTCAGGATTCTACCTTAATCAGTAAAATGCCATTCTTAGAAATTTATAGAAGAAACCAATCAGTCTGCACTGTCTTTAATGCCCAATGCAGAGGGAGATCGTCAATGAATATTAATTGATAATGACTGAGTACATTATATGAAATATTTTAGGGTGAGAAGAAGCAAACCTGGATAAATTCAATAGAGGAAATTGACCTAGAAATGTAAATTCCAGTTATTGTCAGTTGTGTTCCAGAGTATTTCAGCAGTCCTTCATAAAAATATAAATGCTGTAACAGTTGTACAGTTTGGTTACAAATCCAGAGGTGAAGATTGAGGTAGAAAGTAGAATTTTGCAATTTCTTTCCAGCCAAGTCCTAAGGGACTTTGCTTTAATTCCCACCACTCTTATTCCGACATTGTCACTCTCCTGTAATGACTCCTCCTTTACACACACACACACACACACACACACACACACACGTCTTCTCAAGCTTAGAAAAAAAATAGTAAACTTGCCCAGATGCTCCTATGGCTGCTATTTTAGTTTTTACCTTCCATTCACTACCAAACCTCTCTACAAGTGACAAATGATCTGTTTCCACTTCTTAATTATTTATTCCCTCCAAAACTGTATTTCATTTCCCATCACTCTTCTAAACTGACACAAGTTATTGCCTAAGCTTTGTAATGTCTGTGACATGACATTCTGCTCCCTGTATTTACCAAGTGGGTAAACTATGTCATTTTTAAACCATGTTCAGGATCCCACACTGTCCTCTTGCCTCTCCTTCTGTCACCTCCCAATCTTTCCTTAGTTGTCAACTCATTTCCTTGGCCACCTCTTCTTTTCTCTGTACAGACTTTCTTAAGAAAGTCATCCAGTCATCACAATATCAACTCTAAAAACCTAACCTCTCTGCTGATGGCCACCCTTCTATACCTTCAACCTTGTCCTATATTGCTGGCCTAGATTCTTTTGTTGGCCCAAAACCTGGAAATAAATCTCATTATGTAATTTTTAAATTTTTTTCACAGGTTGAACTCTCTTGATCACATCTTTTTTTTTTTTTTTCTTTGTGGGGCCACACCTGAAGCATATGGAAGTTTCCAGCCTAGAGGCTGAATCAGAACTACAGCTGCTGGCCTACACCACAGCCACAGTAATGCAGGATCTGAGCTGCATCTGTGACCTACACCACAGCTCACAGCAACACCAGATTCTTAACCCACTGAGCAAGGCCAAGGATAGAACCAGCATCCTCATGGTTACTAGTCAGATTCGTTTCTGCTGAGCCACTCTGGGAACTTCGATCACATCTTCTTAAGTTAAAAGTTTATTAGTGAAAATCAGGGACACAAATCTTCTAGGGAAGTGCATGACATATATGTGTACATTGATGAAAATGCCATGTTCACTGTAATTTTGCATTGCTTGTGCATTGCTCAGGAGGAGAAAAACAGGGGACACATCACTAAATGTCACTGCATGTATTAAAACACCCTAAATGATTTGTCATGCATAATTGCTAATGTTTCCAGATTTTATGGCCAATCTATACTTCTGTACCTTTAAATGATTATGACATATTTCCTATAAGATCCTTCCTACCATCTCAAAGTCTCAGTGAAGAAAAATTATTGGGTACCCAGTCCTGGGCTAGGGACCAAGATGAATGACCCATAAATTCCATTCTAGATATCCAAATCTAAAGTTCCCACTGTGGCGCAGTAGGTTAAGGATCGGGCATTGTCTCTGTTGTGGCTTGGGTTGCTGCTGTGGCTCAGAGTCAGTCCCTGGCCTGGTAACTTCTGTATGTCACATGTGCAGCAGAAAAAAAAAAAGAGAGAGAGAGAGGAGAGATCCTAATCTAAGCTCAAAATCTTCTGAAACCAGAGGTTTTTCTAACTTCCCTGGTATTCTCTAAATCACCCAAGTTAAAAATCTTGGCATCATCCTTGATTAATTTTTCCTTTTTCATTTCTCATACTGGTAACTCTTCAACATTGAGTTCATATTTTTTTTTCTTTAAAACCATTGTCCTATCCATCTGTTTATGGTTCTATGGCCTCTTGTTACAGTGCTGGTTTAAACCCTTAACACTGCAAACCTGTGCTACTTTGAGAGTCTACCAGTTGCTCTTTGGGATTCTACCAACCATGGAGTGTATCATTGCCAGAATAACCATCTCTAAGATTATATTTAAAAACAGCCTCATTCTCTGCTCAACAGCTGTGAAGTCCCCCATTTCGCCAAGATGAGAGGTTGCCTTTGCTGATCTGTCTTTACAGAATAGATGAGGGGTTGGAGAGATTAGGAGTGAGGGGAGTAGTGAGTAGAGACAGTACAGGGAAATGTTGGTGGTTATAGAACTATTCTCTACCCTGGTTGTGTTAGTGAGTCTATGAATCTATCTATGTATTAAAATACATAGAATTATATATCAGAAATTATTTTATGATATGTTAATTTTAATAGTGATAAAAATAATAAAAACTTAAAGTGGCTACATATAATTTTAGAGCCATCTGTATTTGTATTTATGTTGCTTAGAATGTTTTGCTATTAAAAACAATCATGAAGAGTTCCCGTTGTGGCACAGCGGAAACAAATCCGACTAGGAACCATGAGGTTTCGGATTTGATCCCTGGCCTCACTCAGTGGGTTAAGAATCCAGCGTTGCTATGAGCTGTGGTGTAGGTTTCAGACATGGCTCAGAGATTGTGCCTGCCTAAGCCTGAGGCTTCAGAATTGAGAATGTCCTCTCTCCACCACCAGGCTCACAACCTGAGTGACAAGGGATGACTAGGGAGCTTCTGGAAGAGGGCCTGCAGCATGCAGACAGACCCTTCCAAGGTGCAGTGCAGGGGAAGGACCTAAAGCAGAGGGTGGAGTGGACATAGAGGAAAAATGGCCAGCAAACTAGCGGGTACCACCAGCTAGCAAACTACCACCAACTGAAACACCAAAGGAATCTGACACCTGCAGGACACCAAGGACTAGCCCAATGCCAAGTCACATTCTCACATGGAAATTCTAGCAGGACAGAGGCGTGCATTCCCAGGCATAAAATCTTAACTTTTCTCATCTCTAAGTCCTAAACGAGGTGTCTCGATTCCAAGAAAGAATTATGAGGTACAGAAAAAGGTGAGAAAAAACAACACACTGTCAAAAAAATGAAGCAATCAACAGAACCAAATTCAGATAATACAGAGATGTGAGAACTACCTGGTAGGGGATTTAAAATAACTTGGAGTAATGTGATAAAACTCTTGTGGAAGAGGAGGACAGCATGCAAGATCAGATGGGTAATTTCAGCTAAGATATGAGAATTGTAAGAAAGGATCAACCCAACTGAAATACAAGAAATGAAACCACAATAACAGAGGTGAAGAATGTCTTCAAGGGGCTTATCAGTAAACAAAAACCAGTGAACTTGATAAGTGTTCAGTAGAAATTATTTAAACTGAAAGACAAAGGGAAAAAAAGTATTGAATCTCCTAGGTATTGACTCAAGAGAACTGGAAACTTGTGTTCACACAGACACCCACATGTGAATGCTTATCCTATCTCTATTCATCATCACTCCAAATAATTTCCAGTCCATTAACAGAGCAAAGCAGGGCACAACCCCCATATGGGAAACCTGTCCACCAATCGAAAGGACAGAACTGTTGACATTGGCAACAACGTCCATAACTCCTACCTATATTTTGCCAAGTGAAAGTAACCAGACCCCAAAGGCCATATAATATGTAACTTTCTGGAAATGGCCCAAATAGAGACAGAAAATAGAAGCTGTCAGGGTTGGAGGTGGGGCAGTGGTTGTCTGTAAACAGGCAGCCTGAGGAAATGTTGACGGGGACAGACCACTCTGTCTCATGACTGCACTTATGGATACATAGATTGAAGCATTTGCCAAAACCCAGAGAATTATCCACTGCAATGAGTAAACTTTAAACAAAAAGATACCAGCATGTGGGGTGCATCCCCAGAAGGAATACAAGCTCTAGCAAGTGCTACTCACCTAACTTATGAATATGTAACATTACCACCTAACAGGTGGGAAAGGAAAGAACCAACCTAATCACTTTAGAAAGCCTGAATTCTACTAAGAATAGAATTAAATACTATTGAATACTATTGAGGCTGACTAAATACAATTAAGACTGGAGACAAAAAACTGTTAGACAGACATGCCATATTCTAATTAGTAAGTGTGCTCCTCACAGAGATATGAGTTAGCAGTTCTGAACCTACCTGTGGGAGCTAGATTGAATGAAAAAGTAAATACACTGTAAACTCTGAGAGCCAAGTTTCTAGATGTCAGAGTAAGATAAACCCTATCATGGTGGTATTGGACTGAAACTGGATTGGAAAGATAAATAGATGATAGATAGATAGATAGATAAGATAAGATAAGATAGACAAATATATAGTACATACAGACCAATAAAGATATAGAATAAACATAAATGTGTTTACACATATATAAATGTGTATCTTTATCATAAGAGTATATGCATGGGATTAATATGTGTAAACGCGTATACACTTATTATCTGCTTTTGCTGATCCAAATTCTTGTCCCATCTTGAAGAGCATCTCATTGCCACTTCCTCCATGAAGCTTCCCAGTCAAAGCTTTGCAGATTCCCATTCACCTCATAACTCCCTCATAGCACTTAGCAGATTTGTCTTGTACTTTTGTACCTGTCTTAGATGTACTTCCCAATAGCAAATTCTGAAAGGTCTTGTTTGGCTTTTATCTTTTACGACACCCTCCATGATCTCTTAAATGATACAAGTCCTCAGAAAATTTACTAAAAGGGATTCAATATTCGAGATGTCTAGACACAAATTCATTTTTATTTTTTTGTCCTTTTTAGGGTGGCTCCTGCGGCATATGGAGGTTCCCAGGCCAGGAGTTGAATCGGAGCTGTAGCCTCCGGCCTATGCCAGAGCCACAGCAACGCGGGATCCGAGCCGCATCTGCAAACTACACCACAGCTCAGGGCAATGCCGGTTTCTTAACCCACTGAGCGAGGTCAGGGATCAAACCCGCAACCTCATGGTTCCTAGTCGGATTCGTTAACCACTGCGCCATGATGGGAACTCCATCTAGATACAAATTCAAATGCCTGTGAATCAATGTGCCCTTGGGGGTAATGACTTCTCTTCAAGCTCAATTGCCCAGGGTCTTAGAAAGTCCAAAGGTACTCCATAGGATTCAGTCCTAGGCCCTCAACTCTTTCCTTTGCATTCTCTTCAATATCATCTAGTCCCTGTGGCTATGGACTGAAAATGTACTATTGCTGACCCCTGAATGTATACCTCCAGCATCAAATTCTCAGAGAAACTCTGGCATCCTCCTGTGCCCCTCCCCAGCCCTCTCTCCCCATCTGCCTCCACTTCATCAGGAAAGCCTGTGGCAACTCTTTTCCAGTTCTACCCAGTGATCCACTCCTCTCCATTATTGCCAGTGTTTAAGCCGTGGTCACCTCTCCCCCAGATTTCTAAAAGCTTCTGAGCTGATTACCCTGTCTTACACTCTTTGTTTCATTTCAACTCATTCTGTATAAAGCAGTGAGGATTATTATTTAAAAATCTAAATCAGATCCTGCATCTGTGGAAAATTCTTCAGTAGCTTCTGAACATAAAATCCAGTCATTTTATTTTTTTGTCTGTAACTACACACCCAGTCATGAACTTCCTCTCAGTTCCTCAAACCCAGCTGCCCCTTTCCTTCTTTAGAACTTTGGCAAACACAGTGTACTTCTGCTAGAGCAGAGCTTCTTCAATTGTCTGCAGTAAAGTATCAGATCTTCCCCCCCCCCCCACCGCAATCTCTTATGGACTTATACATAGTAAAATATAATAAAAATCAAATACTGGGAAAAAAAAGACAAGTTTTTTTTTTTTTACTTAATAGACATAAATGTAGTCTATCAAATTCTGATAAATGTTTTCAAATTGTTATTCTCAATTTCTGTGCAGATCTCATTATTGCTTATGAACCGTCTGCTGACGTGGGCTACTGAATTAGAGTATTCTGTGTATGATGTTCCATCTGCACTTTAAGGTCATGGCTTAAATGTCACTTCCTCAAAGAGTCTTCCCCGCTCCATTCTGTCCAATTAGGCCATCCACCTCTATAACATTTCCTATCACTGCATCCTATTTGTTTCATTCATAATGCTTATCTACATCACACACACACAAACACACACACATTTCTCTGCTTACTTTGTTCCCTGCTTCTTCCTCATAAACTCCAGATGGCAGGGACTGTGGCCATTTTTTCCACTAATGCATACCAATTGCAAAGTCAAAAATGTCAAATTCTGTTGGAGACTAAATGAATTTCTCAGAGCCTTTAATGGGCTACAATGAAGTGTGAAATTCCAAGAGAAGGTTATAAAGTGCAGAGTTTCCCAAATTCATGTGACCAATAGACTCTTAAGATGGATTCTGTAGAGCATATTGTAGAAAGTAATGATCTAAAGAAACATCCAAAAATGTTGTGTATACAAAACTACTCTTGCCAGATTATAGAGATTAAGTTGCATTGATATTTTAATTTCACTTGCCATCATTATTTTGTGGATGGAGAAAGTAGATATTGGAAATACACCAAAGACTTGGTGGGATAGGGGTATGTGACCCTCACTCACTTCTTTTTTTTCTCAGCTACCTTTCTACTGTTTCTGAGGATGAAGCACTTATAATCAAACTTCCCACATTTCTCAGCCAGATGACTTCTCTGGATAGGTTCTTCCAAAAAGAGATGTTAGAAGGAGATTGGAAAAGGAAACACTTACTTCACTTTTTAACATTTTGGTTTGGACCCCAGTAGGTGGCCTCGGGTTTCCTAGGCCTTGTGGATGATGACTGGTGGCTACTGCTCTGGCATGGTTCACAGGCCCAACAGGACAAAATCAGCCACATGACCAGCCAGGTAGGCTCTCCACAGCCTCCTGTGGCTGCAGCAGCAGCAACAGCAAGTTCTATAGTGATGTGACTTCCAGCCTTTAGCATCTTTCCGGATCCTTTGGCGTCTCCAACACTGCCTCCTCCCTTGTGTTCCTCCAGCCAGAGCTGGGAGTAACTTGCTGTTGTCACTGACTCTTCATTAGCCTGACTTCTGCCTTCTGTTCCCATCAGATGTTCCAACATTGTTGACCTCAATTCCTTGTGCGAAATTCCTTCAATTCCTTGTGTGAAATACCTAGTGTGTGTTCTGACACTGATTGATATGGGGCTAGAGTACAAAAAGGTGATTTTGTCTTCCAGATTGTTGGGAGGCAGTTGAATACTATAACCCAAGCCGAGAAAGAACTTTAAGACTGAAAAACCAAACAATTCCATAAAGTGTAATTATGAAGTTTATTGTGAAGAACTATTACACAGGCAGAATTGGGTGGACCACAAACCAGAGTCATCTTCAGCTTCACCAACAAAAGGGGTCCAGGGGGATTTAAAGGGGCCAAAGCTAAAAATAGAATCTGTCTACTAGGGAGAAGCACTTCCGCACCAATGGGAACTGGGGGCTTTTCCTCTTCCCCAGGAATATCATACCGTTAACCACCTGTGTCAGCCAAAGGCATTCTTCCAGTTTTTATGTCAGATGAGGATAAGGGTAAAGGTTAATAGGGAACTTACTTGGCTTGGGCACGTTCCTTGTGCATGGACTAAAGCTCAGTCATGCAGAGAGGGGAGGGGGACTAAGACAGAGCTGACAACATGGAGTCAGTGTGTTTCAGCCACACACAAATGGATTGCGTGAGAGTAGAGAAATGTCACTTGCTGTCTGATGTTAGTCTGAGTCAACAAGTAAACATTAGGGGAAAATTCCAGAGCAAAATAAAAAATGAATCATGGGAACAAAACCATGGGTGAAAACAGGAACCCGGGATTTGAATCCCAGTCAGTCAATCACAGAGTAACTTCTGCTGTCATTTCACAGTTCTGAGCCCAACTATCTTCACTTCCTTCCTCCCTGATTTTTCCAACACCAAGGGGGCACAAAGCCCGTAGCCCCACCATCTTTACCAAGATACCCAGAGCTACCCCCAGATAAGCAATCTAAGAAAGTACCACTTGTTCATTCTACCAAAGCAGCTTCAGGACAGGGCTCGGCTCCTCATTTCCAACTCTCTCTCCAACTGGACTACTGCCCAAACTCTGTCTAAGGAGAAAAGCAGGAGTTGCCACTATTCAACATTTATTAAGTGCTTCATTTGTGAGGCACTGGGCAAAGATAAAACAAGCTCTCATAATGATGTGTGGGAGACAACGATGTATACAAACAACAGTAAAGCTTTGAGTGAAACAAGAGCTATTGTGGAGGTAAAAATAAAGGCAACAGGAACTGGCAAGAGGAAGCAATGAATGCTGCAGGGATCCTTCTAAAGACTTCACAGACAATTGATGGCATACAGTAAAGCATAGGGTTCATTGGGCTTCTTGAAAAGAGCTAAGACCAGAAAAGCAGAGTGGGGCCCTACTGAGTTGGCACCAGCAGAGGCCACACCCACAGTATTACTGTTTATGGCACCAGGAAGCTACACGAGGCTTTTAAACTAAAAAGGGATGTGAAAGAGTTTTAAAACTTGAAATATGTAAGTATAGGAATAATGTTAGTTGAAGAAGAAAATATTGAGCATTTCAATCTTTTTATGTTTCTGATACACTTAGAGTAGATACATGGTATCCCAGCAGCAAGACATAATAAGCAAAAGAATTATCCCAAAATAATGACAGCCAGGTCAACTGAAATGCTGTTGGAAGGAAATCATTGTTATTATTATTATTAATATTATTATTATTAGTCTATTTTTAAGGTAGCACTTACGGCATATGAAAGTTCCCAAGCTAGGGATTGATCTGGAGCTATAAATGCTGGCCTATGCCACAGTCACAGCCATGCCAGATCTGAGCCACGTCTGCAATCTACACCATGGCTCACAGCAATGCTGGATCCTTAACCCACTGATCAAGGCCAGGGATTGAACCTGCATCCTCATGGATGCTAGTCAGATTCATTTCCACTATAACACGATGGGAACTCTAGGAAATCATTATGTTGAAGAATAAAAATGCAGTTGCAAGAAAGAATTTACTATCTGCTTGAACAATCTAGAATGAAAATAATATTTTTTAAGTTTCCATATATTACTTATTTGGAAAGACATTGAAAAATAACAGTTTATGGATATAAAGAAGATGGAAATGTGATTCAATACTGCATAATAAGAAGCAAATTATAGAAAGATATTCTGAACTGATTTAACTCCTGAATATTCCATGATCAGGTAAGAAATGGTGATGGCACAGAGATGTTGAATGCCATTATATGAGAAATTAGTTATGAGCTTTCAAACTGAAATGGTAGCAACACTGATAAAGTCAGCACTATTTTGAGGTATATATAAATGAGGAACTCTAATCCAGGTGAGAAAATATGTAAACCCTCTCAAACAACCTGAGGATAAATGGCGCCCGAAATATCTCATTTACCTTTGATTAACACTGTATCAAAAAGATGGAGACAAGGTGAATCAAGAACTAAGAAAAGCAGCTTGTTATTGAGGAAACTGATTTATGAAAAATATTATAGGAACAAAATATGTGCAACTTTGCAGAGATAACTAAGAAATGATGACAGTCTATAAATATTTGAAAGGTATAAACATCCAGTAGGGGAGGAATTATTTAGCATGTTATAAAGAGCTATAATTATAGTTTATGGAATGAAATTAGACAACCAAGATTTAAAGCATTCAAAATCACTTTCCTTGGGATACTGGAGAACTGCATTTGAGAAGATAAATAGTGAGGCTTTTTGGAACATCTGAATGCTTTTGTCTGCTTTTTTTAAATTTTTATTTTTTAAAAAAATATAATTAGCATAATGAAGAGAGATAGGTATACATCTCTCCTTATATGTATTTTGTTTTTTTTATTTTATTTATTTGGCACACTCCCCTGTTCTAAAAGAATATCAGGTGGCTCACTCAATTGTTTGGCAATAGAATACAGAAGACATAAACAGAATCCATCACTTCTTCCCCAATCAAATGTTAATCTTTTCCACTAGACCTACTTACTACCAATGAGCAAAACTCACTAACTGGCATTTTGCCTAAACATTACTACGGGATTGTAATATCATTGATCTAGACTAATTGGAGTTATGTACCTAATTGAGGTAAAGACAGATGCTAGCTGCTTCACACTGAAATGAATGAAGACTTTATTTGCACTTGACACTAATTACTGCCTCTTTCTGGATTTGTTTCTTCTTCCTGTGAAAGACTTAAATCCAGCCGCAACCCCTTGGCTTTGCCACATTCTATATCTTACACTGGATGCCCTGCTATTGCCTCCAATCCAATTGACTCCAAATCAAATTCATTTGAGGAACAAAATAAAATGTGCTGCTCATTTTTTGTATGCTAGGCCTTGTGTTGCCAAGCTACAGATAAAAAACCATGATTGTGAAAGAAGCCTTTAAGGAGGAGCCCTAGATCTTATCCCTCCATCACTAGCCATCTCCCAGTTTTAGCCTACAATGTTAGTTATAAACATCATCTAAGCCTGGGTTCCCAAGAAGTACATGATTTACTGAGATTCTGGTGCCTGTGGTTTATTGAAAGAGCAGGGGAAAAAAAAGGAGAAAGGCAAGCAAGACATACAGAGGAAGAAGCTGTTAAGTTAGGCTGTGGTCCCAGCTGGAGTCCAGCTTCAGCCTGATTTGTGGGGGGCTCTGGAGCATAAATTGTACTGATGAGCTGATCCCACCTCACAGCCAGAAGGACTGTGTTTTGCATGTCCATGTCCAATCACATGCTAGCTCCCTGTGGAGAGATGTATGAGCATCCCCTCAACAATGATGCTCCTATTTTTTCAGTGGATGGCAATTTTCTGGAGAAGGAGGCAACTGTAAGTAATTGCCAGCCAGCTCTCAAAGCAACTGGGGATAGATGTGCTATGTGGTAAAAGGCACCCAACTCGCTACCAGCTATGCCTACTATAAAAAACATCACAGCCCGGGCCACTCTAGGATCAGAGTGGAGTAGTCAGTAAATCTTGAAAATTCTTCCTTTAAACTTTTTCTGTGTGTGTTTTTCCCTTCTTATTTCTTCCCAGTCACCATGTTAAGCAGTCCAAGTTCTTACTGACTCACACTTAAGCTACAATCACATTTTCCTAACTTGTCTCCAGAGGGAAAAAAGTGTTATTGGTGGGCAGAGCCATCAGGTGGAGATACTGGAAAGCTCACGCTCTGATGAAAGGCACAGCTGCTAGTTAGCTTCAGATGTGGGAAATTGCACCCAGTACTGCAGATCTTCTGACCCAGTGCTATCAGAAACCCAATTTTTTTGTGAAGTCTTCTAAATTTTATATGGGATAAGAAATGCTAGGTTATTTTGCTTTTAAGTTCTATGCAGTAAGAGAAAAAAACGTATCTGTAGGTCAAATGGGCCCACCATAGCCATTTTGCAAATTCTGGCCAAAAGCCAGGTGATATTTATATTGATAACTATAGTTCAAAGTGAAGGGAGATAAACATTTCAAAGAAGACTCAGGTACAGTACAGAAGTGGTTCGGGAGAAAGGAACTAGAGCCCAAGACTTCATGAATAAGGATTTTATCTTTATTAGGATTTCTACCTCTGGTTTCTAGAATGGTGCATGGCATATAAAAATTCTAAACAAATGTTTGAATGAATAAATGAACAAAGGAGCAAAGAGAGGAATCTGTATCTTTGAATGTCCATGAGGGCATAAAGGAGCCATGACATAGTCCATAACCAAGCAGTCACACTAGCACTCACTAAGCACAAAGTTAACTACTGTCACATGCTGCTCTCTGAGAGTTCCGCCATTTGGGGTCACTCAGAACCTCCCCACTCTCCTTCTCTTCTCCGCCTCGCCTCTAGGGCAGAAAGAGCATGTCAGTGCAGTATTGCTAAATGTTGCTCCTGAGCATGCCAGCAATAGCAGCAAACAAAGAGAGGAGGCTGATAGTAGACTTGGTTCAGGTCCATTCATGGGTGTATTGCAGCAGTGCCCATCACTGCCCATCTCAGTTTTCCACACAACTGCCCTGTATCTCCCAGCGCATACCAGCCTGGGGAGCTTTTTGTTTTCAGGCATCGGAATCTTGACTCTGGACCTCCTTTGAGGACCTGAGTCAATAGCAGCTCTTGGAGTCACTGAAAAGGGATAGTGACTTTGGACTGAAATTCACCATCACCACACAAGGCTCTCTTCTTGAAGCCCGCACCATCATTTAAGCCCCACAGATGCCTGTGGAATGGACTTTGGCTGCGAAAAGACCTTCCAGAAGAGGTGAGCAGAGCTGAGGCCAGGGAAGCACCAGGCCCAGTTGGCTGCCTTCACAAATCTCAAGCCCTTTTCCAGAGCAACAACAACAACAACAACAGCGTTATGTTACTATTACTCTGTAAATATTGTTCACAGTTGAACCAAATAATGGTCTGGAATTATACTTCCTTCTCCAATTTCATGACCACTATGCCACTACTGGACAATTCCAAGCATCAAGGTCAAATGGATTAACTTTTTTTATACTGCCTGAATGACTTAAAATTATGTAGCATTAGGTGACCAGAACTTTGTCAAATTACACTGTACTTCTGATATTTATATAATGTTATATACAAATTTTACTTCCATTAAAAAATTATGAAACATTAGGAGTTCCCCTTGTAGCACAGCAGGTTAAGAATCTGATTAGTACACATGAGGATTCAGGTTTGATGCCTGGCCACGCTCAGTGGGTTAAAGGATCTGACACTGCCTCCAGCTGTAGCGTAGGTTGAAAACTAAGCTCGGATCTGTTGTTGCTGTGGCTGTGGTTTAGGCTGGCGGCTGCAAGCTTAGATTCCACCCCTAGCCTGGGAAATTCCATATGCCATGGGTTGGCCCTAAAAAGACGACCAAAAAAAAAAAAGCAACATTACAATTTCCTTTATTTTTAAATAATGACTTTTCTATATATTTTTGCCTAAAATTTTGAATTGCTTTCTTGCATCACCTGTCTTGATCATTTCCTTCACATTTTCAGACTTTACATTATCTTAGTCCACAAAGCTCCCTTTGTCCTGTTTGATCTCTGTTCTTCTTTCCCAATCTGGCTGTCATTGTCTTTAGGATTCTGTGTACCTGTTACTCTAGAGCTTCTCTTTCTTGTCCTTCCAAATTGAAATCATTGTCTCATGAGCCTGTCATCCTTTTTCTTGGGTATGCCTTTGTCTTCATGAAGTACATTCTCAGGTAACATCTTTCAAAAAAGGTATGTATGCGGCAAATGATCTGATTCTTCACGTGTCTGAGTGTCTGTTTTGCTTTCTTTTGCTTCTGCCCTTGCCTGGGAGTGTGGCTGATAGTCACCTCTAAAGGGCATAGTTCCTCTTTCTTCTAGCCTCAGAGGTTGCAGAGGCCTGGCTGATTCTTGCTCCTTTCTAAATGAATTTTTTTTTTTTCAGTCAAAGTTCGCTTGGGGTTAATAGATGCAGACTATTGCCTTTGGAATGGATTAGCATTGAGATCCTGCTGTGTAGCACTGGGAACTACGTCGAGTCACTTATGATGGAGCATGATAATGTGAGAAAAAAGAAAGAATACAAGTATGTGTAACTGGGTCACCATGCTGTACAGTAGAAACAAAACAAAACAAAAAAACACCTCTTATAACCTTTATTTGGTGCTTTGAAACTTCCTGCTGTCTACGGAACGTTCCTCCGCCCCCGTCATTTTCCGGCAGGTACAGGAAAGAGGCGCCCCAGGTGCGCAGCCTGGGCAGGCGCAGTTCTCTCTGACGTTGGCCTGAGGGCTCACTCCCCACGCTGCCTTTGGGCAAGAGCCTGTACCCTGCATCTGGTGGAGCCTCCTCCTGGGGAGGCGTTTGGGCACTGTGACTTTGCGCGGCAGAGGGACATGGCATCGGGAGCAATGGACTTTGCCTGATGGGTGGTGTGACCAGGCCCTTACTGGAGGTGTTGGAACCTGGGCCTCAAGCACCCAGTCCCAGGTGCTTCTCCCCGCGCCGCCGTTTGTCCCTCGAGAACCGGTGAGATCTTGTCTCCGCTGAGGAGAGAGGCCGTGCGGCTGCCTTAGGGGCGATTGCCGAGTCCGGTGAAGTCTCCTGTCCGGGACTGGATTTCCGAGGACACAGCACTAGGGTGAAAACTTACTGTGGGGAGTTTCCTGCCAGAAAAGCAGGGAAGGACAGTGATGTGCGGAGAGGAAGGAGGGGGCCATTACTAAGACGGCCACAGCTTCTCACAGAGCTAACTGCTGGGTCCTATAAGACATCTTCACCAACTTAGTGGCAAGCTGCACATCTCCACACGGTCCCCCTGGAGGGAACCAGTATTGGCGCCGTCCCATCTCTCTCCTTTTGGTCAAAGATTGTTCCAATGGGAAACTTCCTCCACAATGGCAGAGCATATTTATTGCTGCCACGATGTTCCTTGGCAAATAGAAAGGATCCCTGGGGTAAGAGGCAAAGTGCTGTCAGCTGTGTCCTTGGGTTACCCAAGGGACCTTGGTGACAGCAGGCACCTTTGTAGCAGCAGCAGCGGCTGTGACCTCACTCCATAAGCAAGGGAGCAGCGCCAGCAACCCTCTGGAATGGTGCATGAGCCCGTTCCCGCACAACTACTATTTTGGAAGCTCTGGGATATTATTGTTTTTTGGTCCCGTTTTCTGTTCTGTTTTTCTCATTCAAGTTTTTTAACAGCTAAGAGCTCTTTCCTAGTCTCTATTTATACTTTTCTCAAAGTATCCTGTTCTTCTTTTAAGGCTGTAATACTTTCTCAATATCCATGAGAATATTGGTTTTATCCTTAGTTTTCTGCTGTGGGAGGCAGTTGGCATAGTTCTTAACAGGATGGACTCTAGAACCAAGTAGACTGAGTTCGAGTCTGAGCTCTGTTATAACTTTATGTGCTTGGGGAACTCCCTGTGTTTTAGGTTTTTTCTTTCTCATTTTCTTTTTCTTTCCTTTTCCTTCAAACAAATAGAAAATGTTTATTACACGAAAAGCCACTAATTGGTAAATTACCAATGTGTTAAACTTAAACAAGCATTAACTTATAACTCTAAAAAGAAATCTTTACACTTTTATGATTCAAGCTAACTTACGTCCAAGTTCTAAAAGTTGTAAATTGGGGGTTTGAAAAATGTCACTCTAGGAGTTCCCATGGTGGCTCAGCAGAAACGAATCTGACCAGCAGTCATGAGGATGCAGGTTTGATCCCTGGCCTTGCTCAGTGGATTAAGGATCTGGTGTTGTCAAGCTGTGGTGTAGGTCACAGATGCAGCTCAGATCTGACGTTGCTGTGGCTGTGGTATAGGCTGGCAGCTACAGCTCCAATTCGACCCCTAGCCTGGGAACCTCCATATGCAGCAGGGACAGCCTTAAAAAGACAAAAAAAAAAAAGTTACTCTAAACTTGTCCTAGTTAATTTTGATATGCCATAGAAAACTACTGTTTTGTCATTAAACATGAATAATGTTTGTAACATAAACTTATTTAAATAGATTTTACTTCAGTAATAGGCCAACATATAAACAGGAATTACTATTGGCAGTGTCAATATGGAACATAATACCTGTCAATTCACATGCAATATAATGAATAATCATTGATTGGGCTAGTAATTTTTAAAGAACCCAGCTCTGTGTTTCCCCACAATAACTGAAGATGCTAACATTCCCCTCAACTGTAATCAAGTTTATTATTTCATATTCTTCTCTATTTTCTTTGTCTCCAGATTGGAATAGTCCTATGTGGAATATGTAGAAGTGACCCAGAACTTGATGATCCTACATCTTTGTTCCATTCTTGCCAAACTTAGGTAAGTTTGTAAAGCCTAGAGGAATCTACTAACATGTTTTCACTCTTTGCTTGTTTTTTATAATTTTTCTATCTTTTTGTTCTATCTTTTCATTTTCCTTTGCCTAACAAGATTTTCAAGTTTATGTAAATCTATTTCTTAAAACCTGAAAATTTATTTATTTTTTTATTTTTTTAAGGGCTGCACCTGTGGCATGTGGAAGTTTTCTGACTAGGGGTTGAATCAGAGCTACAGCTTCCAGCCTACACCACGGCCACAGCAATGTGGGATTCAAGCCACATCTGTGACCCACACCACAGCTCACAGCAATGCTGATCCTTAACCAACTAGGCGAGGCCAGGGATACTAGTTGGGCTAGTTACTGCTGAGCCACAATGTGAACTTCTGAAACCTGAAAATTTTGTCAGCAGCAATTTTCTTTTTTCTACCTTGTCTGACTTTTCACTTGTTTCTTTATCAAGCTCAAAATTCTTCCTCTTTTTAATTCTTCTTCTGGGTGTAACTTTCTTTTTCTGGGTCATCTTCGTGGATACTGCCATCAGTGTTCTTCTGCTACTTTTGCTCTTCCTCTTCTTTTAACTTCTTTTAAATATGAGAAACATATCTATTGCATTTAGATACTTTTCTGTTTTTCCCAAGCTACAGCTGGCAATTTGTTTCTTCTTTATTCCTATTTTTCCTTTGATCGTCTTCTTATTATTGTGAAGAAACAGATATATCCTCCATCTATAACTTGAAAATTTCCTCCTTTTTTGCTGCTTTTAGTTTTTAAATTCTGAATAGATTTTTTTTCTTTTTCTCTGCAGTCAGAAACTTTTGTATAATTTCTCTTAGTGTTGCATTTCATCCTGTGTTTTTCCAGATAATGTTCTAAATTTTCTTCCATAAATGTTGTCTTCTCTTTGTGTTTGTTTCTAATTTTACAAACATCTGGTGATCATCCAGTGCCCATGATGCCCTCCTGTTTGCTGAAATAATTTTTCAAAATCTACCATTTCTCCAAGAAGAGTATGTAATGGTACTTTGTCTATATGAATCTTGCTTGACATTGTTCTGAAAGCTCTCTGTTTTTCTGAGTAACCCAAAGTCCGTGTATCAATTTTTCTGGATAGACTCTCAACTCATTTTTATTTTTTTTTTCTTTCATAAGCTCTTCATACATCAGTCTCTGCTCTTATCGAAAAGTACTCATTACATTTTCAGTTTTTGCTATTATTTTTCTGAGCTTTCAACAAAATTGGGTCTAAGTGTCACTTCTTTTAACCGATGCTGAAGTCTATACATCATTATGTATTTTGGCCAGGTGTTGCTGGATTTTTGCTTTTCCTAGTTTCCTCCTGATAATTTATTTTAAATTTTTCAACCGCAGTATGCCAAATAATGATATTTTTTTCCCCCCAGGGGAGAGAGTTAGAAGTATCTGTTTATCTCTTTCTACTAATAATTTTATTTAAAATTTTTTTCTGTTGTATGTGTAATCTTTGCTTTTTGGTCCAGCTAGCTTTCTGCTTCAAAATTTGAAGGTGAAAAGGTTGAATTACATCCCACATACTAAAACAGCCATCATTCTGTGTCATGGTTGCCATGAGTATAGCCATCTTTTCTGATAGAAAAACTGTGGCCACACTGGGTGTGCAGCCTAGGGCTTTACACAAGGGGGACTGCAAAACTAGCATGATTTCCTGCAAGCAGATTTACCTGAGGGAGAGGGAGAGGGAAAGCTGTGCTTTAATTTCTTCTTTCATAAAGTGGAGTAGGAAGACACTAAGCCTACCTCCTCCCACAGGCACACCAAAATTACAGTGAAGTATGGAGCAACTATTGATGAGAATGACCTAAAGACTTTCCACAACTAAACATATAAAGAAGGAGCCACAGTGAGACAGCTAAGAGAGAAGTGGAGACATAATATAGTCAAGACTCACACTACCAGGTAGGTGACCTACAAATCGGAGGATAATCACAACTGCAGAGGTTCTCCCCAAGGAGCAAGAGGTACGAACCCTACATTAGGCTCCCCAGAATGTCTGGCTTAGAAGGCCAGCAGGGCTTGCATGAGGGAAAGCCAGAGAGCTATAGGGAACAGACTTCACTCTTAAAGGGCACACAAAATCTCACATGCTCTCAGTTGCAGAGGCAATAATTTATAAGAAGCTTGGTTCAGACCAACTTGCAGTTCTTGGGGAGCTTCACAGAGAGGGAGGAGGCAACTTGGATTCCCACTGGGTGTATAGATGCTAAATGCAGCCATATTTGGGAGTGTGTTCTATGACAAGGAAGCTGGTACCATCAAGTGCCATTTGGAGTCCTTTCTTTAGCCTAGTAGCACTAGGGACATACCCACCCACCAGTGGGTGACAATAGCCTGGCATGCCCCGGGCCACACTCCCCATTGCACCACAACCTGGCACCACCCACCAGCAAGTTGGTACCAGCCCTGGGGCCCTCTGGGCCCTGCCTCAAGCCACACCAAGACCTGGTTATACCTACACGGTGGGATGGCACCAGCCCTGGGACACCCCCACCTGAGTCTTGCAGCCAGCCATTCTGGGACCTTGCCCTGCCTACCAGTGACTTGGAAGCCACTGTACAAAGCAGAATCTGGTAGTAAACTGTGCAAGGGGGCCAGTCATGCATTACCAGAACACCCAAAATAGTTGGTCCTACCACAACATAAGCGCTCACACAACCTATACACACAGAGGCTCTCTAGAGGATATAGCTCGGATAACCAGAGGGATATGTGCTGCTGAGCACAATAAGATGACTCCTGCATAAAGCTATTTCTCAAGGATCATTCACGAATCATAACCGATATACCTAATACATAGAAATAAACAGAATTAGGAAAAATGATAAGACAAAGGAATATGTGCCAAAAGAATAAGGACAAACTTCAGAAAAAGAACTCAATGAAGTTGAGATGAGCAATATACACAATAAAGAGTTCAAGGTAATGATCATAAAGATGCTTAATGAACTTGGGAAAATAATGGATAAATACAGTGACAAGTTTAACAAAGAGTTATAAACATAAGAACCAAGCAGAGCTGAAGAATACAATAACCAAAAATAAAAATACACTAGAAGGAATCAACAGTGGATTAGATGATACAGAGGAACAGAACAATCTGGAAGACAGAGTAGTGGAAATCTACTAAGCTGAACAGAAAAAAATAAAACAATTTTTAAAAATGAAGATGGTTTAAGGGACCTCTGAGACAACATCATGCATACAAGTATTTGCATTATAGGGTCCCAGAAGAAGAGAGGAAGGGGCAGAGAAATGATTTGAAGACATAGTAGCTGAAAACTTCCCTAACCTAGAAAGGGAAACAGACATCCATGTCCAGGAAGCCCAGAAAGTCTCAAACAAAATGAATTCGAAGAATCTACACTAAGGCATAATTAAAATGGAAAAAATTAAAGATTGAGAATCCTAAAAGAAGCAAAAGAAAAGCAACTAGTTAACTTACAAGGCAAATCCCATAAGACATTCAGCTGACATTTTAGCAGAAATTGTAGGCTAGAAAGAGTGGTGCAATATTTTTAAGATGAGGAAAAGAAAAAAATAATAATACAACCAAGAACATTCTACCTGGCAAGGCTGTTATTCAGATTTGAAGTAGAGGTAAAGCATTCTATAGACAAGGACAAACTAAAAGAGTTCAGCACCACTACACTGGCCTTACAAGAAATATTAAAGGGAAATATAAAAGTCTCTAAGTGAAAAATAAAAGACCACAATTAGTAATAGTAAAATTATGAACAGAAAATCTCACTGGTAAAGGCACACATACAACAAAGCAGTAGTTCAACCACTTGTAAAGCTAGTAGGAAGGTTAAAAGACAAGAGCAGTAAAATCATCTGTATCCACAACAAATAGTTAGGGGATACACAAAACAAAAAATGTAAAATGTCAAAAACTATAAACATGGGAGGGGGGAGTAAAAATGCAAGTTTTTTAGAATATATTTGAGCTTAAGAGCTCATCGACTTAAAATAATAATAATAATATAGCTATATATGAACCTCATGGTAACCACAAACCAAAAACCTATTATCTGTATACATAAAGAGAAAGGACTCCAACCATAACACTAAAGATAGTTATTAAATCATGAGAAGAGAGCAAAAGAAGAAGGAACCAAAAACTACAAAAACAACCAAAAACAATTAACATTGTGGCAATAAGTACACACCTATCAATAATTATTTTAAATGCAAATGGACTAAATGGTCAAATCAAAAAATATACAATGGATGAATAGATTTTTTTAAAAAATCCATATATATGCTGCCTATAAGAGATTCACTTCAGATCTATAGATGTACAGACTGAAAGTGAGGGGATGGAAAAAGTTATTCCAGGCAAATGGAAATGAAAATAAAGCTGGAATAGCAACACTTATATTTGACAAGATAAACAAAGGCTGTGACAAGAGACAAAGAAGGACATTATATAATGATAAAGGTATAAATCTAACAAGACATAACTACTGTAAATATATATGCACCCAACACAGGAGCACCTATGCAGGTAAAAAAAATATATAACAAATATGAAGGGAAATATTGACAGTAATGCAATGATAGTAGGGAACTTTAACACCTATTTACATCAATGGAAGTATCATCCAGAAAATCAGTAAGGAAACACTGGCCTTAAATGACACATTAGACCACTTTGAATCAATAGGTATATACAAAACATTTTATCCAAATGCAGCAGAGTACAGTCTTTACAAATGCACACAGAACATTATCCAGGGTAGATCAAATGCCAGGTCACAAAACAAGCCTCTGTGAATTTAAGAAAATTGAAATTAGGAGTTCCCATCGTGGTGCAGTGGTTAAGGAATCCGACTAGGAACCATGAGGTTGTGGGTTTGATCCCTGGCCTTGCTCAGTGGGTTAAGGATCCAGCGTTGCCAGGAGCTGTGGTGTAGGTTGCAGACGCAGCTTGGATCCTGCGTTGCCGTGGCTCTGGCGTGGGCCGGTGGCTACAGCTCTGATTAGACTCCTAGCCTGGGAACCTCCATATGCTGCAGGAGCAGCCCAAGAAATGGCAAAAAGACAAAAAAAAAATTGAAATTATATCAAGCATCTTTTTGAACCACAACGTTAAGAGACTAGGAATCAACTACAAGAAAAAAAATTGCCAAGAGCACAAACATGAGGAGGCTAAACAATATACTACTAAATGGATCACTGAGGAATAAAAAAAAAAAAAATACCTGGAGACAAATGAGAGTGAAAGCACAATGATCCAAAATCTATGGGACAGAGTAAAAGCAGTTCTAAGAGAGAAGTTTCGAGTGATAGGAATCCACATCAGGAAACAAGAAAAATTTCAAATAACCAACCTAACCTTACATCTAAAGGAACTAGAAAAAGATAAACAAACGCAAAATTAGTAGAAGGAAAGAAATAATAAAGTTTAAAGCAAAAATAAATGAAAAGACTAAAAGACAATAGAAAAGATCAATGAAACTATAAGCTGTTTCTTTGAAAAGTAAAATAATTAATGAAACTTTAGCCCGGTTCATTAAGAAAAGAAATGAGGGAGTTCCTGTCGTGGCGCAGTGGTTAACGAATCCGACTAGGAACCATGAGGTTGCGGGTTCAATCCCTGGCCTTGCTCAGTGAGCTATGGTGTAGCTTGCAGACGCAGCTCGGATCCTGCCTTGCTGTGGCTCTGGCATAGGCTGGTAGCTACAGCTCCGATTCGACCCCTAGCCTGGGAACCTCCATATGTCACGGGAGCGGCCCAAGAAATGGCAAAAAGACAAAAAAAAAAGAAAAGAAAAAAAGAAATGAGGACCCAAATACATAAAATCAGAAATAAAAGAGAAGACATTACAACTGACACTACAGAAACACAAAAGATTATGAGATTACCATAAAAAATGTTACACAGATAAAATGGAAAAACTAGAAGAAATGGACAGATTCCTAGAAATGCATAATCTCCTGAGACTGAGTCTGGAACAATTAGAAAATATGAGCAGACTGATTTCCAGTAATGAAATTTAATCAGTAATAATAATAATAATTAAAAACTCCCATCCCATACAAACAAAAGTCCAGAACCAGATAGCTTCACAGGTATATTCTACCAAACATTTAAACTATTCCAAAGAATTGAAGAGAATGGAACACTTTCAAACACATTCCATGAGTCCAGCATTACCCTGATACCAAAACCAGACAAAGGCACCACAAAAAAAGAAAATTATAGGCCAATATACTGCTGAACATAGTGCAAAATTTCTCAAGAAAATATTAGCAAGCCAAATTCAACAATATTTTAAAAGATCATTTTCTGTGGTCAAGTGAGATTTAACCCAGGGGTGCAAGGATTCTTCAATATCCACAAATCAATCAATGAGATACATTATATTAACAAATTGAAGTCATAAAAATCATATGGTCATCTTAACAGATGCAGAAAAACCATCTCACAAAATTCAGCATCCACTTAGGTTTAGTAACAAACCTACAGCCAACATCATACTCAGTGGTAAAAAAGCTGAAAACACTTCCTCTAAGAGCAGAAACAAGAAAAAGATGCCTACTTTCACGACTTTTATTCAACACAGTATTCAAAGTCCTAGCCACAACAATCAGACAAACAAAAGAAAGAAAGAAATCCAAACTGGAAAGAAAGAAATAAACCTGTCACTGTTTATAGAGTGACATGCTACTATATATAGAAAGTCTAAAAGATGCCACCAAAAAAACTATTAGAACTAATAAATCAATTCAGTAAAGTTGCTGGATACAAAATTAATATATACAGAAATCTGTTGCATTTCTTTATGCTGACAATCAGAAAGAAATTTTCAAATTTTCCATTTACAGTTGTATTAAAAAGAATAAAATACCTGGGAATATACCTAACCAAGGTGGTAAAAGACTTGTACTTGGGAAACTGTAAGACACAGATGAAATATGTTGATGATGGCACAAATAAATGGAAATTTATACCATGTTGATGGACCAAAATAATTATTATTGTTAAAATGACTGTACTACCCAGGGAAATCTACAGGTTCAATGCAATCCTTATCAAAATACCAATGGCATTTTTCATAGAACTAGAACAAATCTAAAATTTGTATAGAAACACAAAAGATCTCTAATACATTGTTGGGATTTTATTAATTGGTGTAGCCACTATTAAAAAATGTATAGAGGTGCCTCTAAATATTAAAAATACAACTGCAATTCCACTTAGGAATATTTACTGAAAGAAAATGAAATACAGAGTTGAAAAGATAATACACTCCAGTGTTCACAGCAACACCATTTACAATAGCCAAGATATGGAAGCGACCTAAGTGTCCATTAATAAACAAATGGATAAAGAAAATGTGGTATATATATATATGTGTGTGGTATACACACACACACACACACACACACACATATGAAAATAGCCCCAAAAAAGTATTCCTCACATTTGTGACAACATGTATGGATATAGTGGGTATAATGCTAAATGAAATAAGTTAGAGACAAATACCATATGATTTCACTTATATGTGGGATCTAAAACAAAACAAAACAGAACAAAGTGGAAACAGTCTGATAAATACAGAGAGCATACAGGAAGTTGCCAGAAACGAGCGGGTAGGAGGTAGGCAAAATAGGTTAAGGGGATTAAGAGGTAAAAACCTTCTGTTATATGATAAATAAGAGGGAGATGTAATACACAGAATAATAATATGGTCAATAATATTGTAATAACTTTATATGGGAACCAATGGTTATTAGACTTACCGTGATGCTAGTTTCATAATGTGTACAAGTGTCCAATCATTATGTAGTACACCTGAAACTAACGTAATGTTGTACATCAACTACTACTCAATAACAATAAATAAATAAAAATTAAATTTAAAAAAGTACAACAAAATGGGATAATACAGTGCCTACATCATAAGGCTGTATATTGATTGAACTTATATGTAAACTTAGAATAGTTTAGTGTCTCTACTTATTACTATTATCTTTAGCTCCTCATGTCAGTTTTTCTGTATATTGGCCTTGTTTATTTTTTTTATGCTGCTGGCATTTCTCAGCAGCCTCCCTATCCTTGGATGTCCAGTTATGCTTTAAAAAGGTTCCATCTCTTGAGTTTCTTCTGCTATTGTATGATTGGGATGAAAAGAGTTTTGACTGAGAACTCCATGCACATTCATGGACCAGGCACATCCACACTGAACCTTCACTTTAGGGCTGGTGAGCAGGAGAGGAATGTCAGGTTGTGAAACACCAAAAATCATTGGCTTTCATTCACATCATATCCTTTTTACAGATTTTAAGTTAATATGGCATTAAAGAAATGTGGCAATAATATCTAAAGTGATGGATATTGTGAGCAGAATGTACAAAATACAAGTAAAATCTTTACAGAAGTCCTACTCCTTAGTAAAAGAGAAGCATCAATAGCTTAACTACACATGATGTGCTTCTTATCGCTTCAAAATAATGTTCTGAGATTTTTGTGACTTGCAAGTTAGCTTTCTAGAGTGGAGGGTAATTATAGAATCACTGTGATTTTTTCTAGAATTCTAGTCACGTGATTTATTGTAGATTCTTTAATTTCATTGATTCAAAAATAGAACAATAACTTTCTTTCTTTTTTTATTTTTTATTTTTTGTCTTTTTGCCATTTCTTGGGCCACTCCCGTGACATGTGGAGGTTCCCAGGCTAGGGGTCGAATCGGAGCTGTAGCTACCAGCTTATGCCAGAGCCACAGCAACGTGGGATCCCAGCCGTGTCTGCAACCTACACCACAGCTCACGGCAACGCCAAATCCTTAACCCACCAAGCAAGGCCAGGGATCGAACCTGCAACCTCATGGTTCCTAGTCGGATTCCTTAACCACTAAGCCACGATGGGAACTCCAAAAATAGAACAATAACTTTCAAAAATTTTTCCCTAAGGTAATGGCGTGTGTCAAGGCTACTTGCAAACTGCAGAACCCAGGAGAGGAGGATGAGGACAACTTGAGGAAATATTCGTCAGTAAATAAGTCTTGTGACCCAAAAGTGGAATAAGAATTTTCTGTCCCAGTCCTAGGATGTGGTCAATAACTTTGCATATTTCTGTACTGAGTTAGATTTCATAACTTCCTGTGATGTCATTTGTTCTTTATCCCAGTTTGAATTAGGACTTCCCTTTTAGGACTCTGCTAAACCAGTTTCCCTTAGACCAAGTTATAATCAAGTACTTCTACTAAAGTTTTTTGAAAAGAGCAGTGAATTCGAAGGTAGAATAGATTTCTTAGTCCAACTTTTCTTCTTATGATCTGACCTTAGAAACCAGTGTTCATACCAACTCCTTGTTTCCTGAATAATTCATATTCTTGGAATGGAGAAAGAGCTTCCTTACAAGTAATGATTTTCCTGTCCAGAAGACACTTAAAAACTATTTCTTAAGACTTGTGAATTTTTATATAATAAAAAGATAGAACTTTATGGTCTGAAAAATCCTCTGAACCCTTCTGAAACACAATGCTTTTCTGCTTCAGCTCTATGGAAAAACAGAAGGCAGAGAGGAAGTGAGGAAGGGAACCAGCTATTTATCCACGTTGCATGGATTTAAGCCTGGTCCCTGGAGTTGCTCCAGGCTTCCTGAGGTAGTGCTCTGCCTGTTCATTCTGACTTGGATACACACATCTTTGATAATCTTTCTATTCTTTTCCAGCATGTCCCTGTAAGTATCTGTAAGTCAAAGGCAGGCAGACATATATCATTTGTCGGAGGAGTGGCCAATCAATGCAAGCACAACATTTCTTTGCATTCTTAACTCTTCATTTTAAAATATCTTTAGAAATTTAAAACTATACTTTATCATATATATATTTATGTTTTAATATAAAATAGTATTTTAAATTATCATTCACTGGGTTCAGGGGGAGGGTACAGAACTTGACCCAGTCCATCCAAGAAAATGTTCCTCTGGTTTCTTTCTATGCACAGGGCAGATACATTACTGTTTAGGAAGCTCAGGTCAACATGCTGGATCTGCTCTTTGGATTCAGGTTTTTTATCCATGACCTTTTTATCCCTGGGGACCTACCTTCTCCAACACACCAGGAGAGCCCTTGTGTTATTTCAATAGCCCCAGCTTGTTCATTCACGCTTCTCTTTTCATTTGACTCTTACTGTTTACAATGACATATTTTAGTAGAATTATTTCACAACTGTCTTAACTCAATCTGAATGTGCCTCACTGATTAATAAAACCTCTGGCCCTGAAAAAGGGCATTACATTTTGCCACAATTCATAATAAGTCTTTGGAGAAGAATTGTGCATTTTATACAGTTTTTCAAGGACAATTTCAAAATGTGTAACATCATCAGTCTCACTGACAGCATCTCTAGTGGTTTCACTCTGCAGTCAGAGTTTTGCCAAATGCAAGCCAAGAAGCAGACTATCACACACCTGCTCCCTATCTATGGTCTCAGATGTGTCATCTGTTGAAAAGACAACCAAGTTTAGTAAAAGAATTCATCCTTGAAGTATTTCTTTCCTAATTAAGACAACAGATGTTATTTGAAGTCTATACTTAGGGAATTTATGATTTCAGTATTGAAAAGTGAGGGGAATTCACAGATCTGCATTTATAATAACAGTTTTTGGGATTTTTTTTTTTATAAATGTAGCCAGGTAGTAGTGATTTAGAATAGTCAAGAATTTGTGATGGTTGTTATTTCCAACAGTTTATGGCATTTTTCTAAATGTGCTTTCACTTGAGTTATTGTTTAGACGTCATTGCTACCTGGCTGGGTGTCTGAACTCCCTCATATGTCAGGAGGCTGGACAGAACTGGCCTGGCATAAATAGGCTTGAGGGGCTGGGACACTGGCAGGAGGAGACTTGAATGACCTCTGTGGTTATATGGAAGCAAATAGTAGAGTTAAAGATCAATGTCAGAAATGTATGGTTAAAACAATCAGCAAGGCAAGAAGAGCCTATGGTGGGCAGCAGTTAACGGGGGCAGACTGTGGGTAAAAGACTCAGTGAACTTGAGAACAAGGACCCATCACTGGGAAGAGGGAAGCAAGATGGTAATCCTGGCAAACAGCAAAAGTCGAACTGGTGCCCTTTGTGAACTATAAGAGGCCAGGGCAAAGGGGCTGGGTCCCAGCGACCCATTAAAGCTTTAGTTTTTTTTTGTTCACTACTCTCCCTGCCTATAAGGATGTGGCAAAGGTCAAATTCAGTCTGTATGTGAAGTCTAACTATCATTATAATTGTTAAAATTATGTGATATGTGATGGATAGATAACCTTAAAAACGCAACAACAACAACAAAAAAACCCTAAAACAAAAAAACAACCCAGCTGCATGGTATGAATATTTTATTTTCTTTTTTGTGCCAGAACAAAATAGAACAAAGCATTTCAGGGTGTTATTTTTTTTCTTTAAATTTAGTCTGCTCTTGTTAATTTCTAACCGAAGTGTTTAATTACCATCTGCAATTGCTGAACATTTGTGATAGTTATAATAATCTGTGAACGAATTATCTATTGATTGTTACTATGGCAAGTTCTGGTAAATTCACAGATCAAAATTTATATACAAAGAAAAATCTCAGCATGAAAGAATAGATTTTTTTAAACACCAGGTCTCAAATTATCCAGCTACTTTGACAGTTTTAGTGTCTTGATTAAATATTTTATGGTGCTACTACTTAAGAGAAAATGTAAAAGCTAATTTATAGTGACATCTCTTTATGTAAAAGGTTCCCAATTTATTACCAAGTTGAAGCATGTCAGTGAATACAACCATGCCTAAAGTAAAGAGACTTCACAATTTTCTTCCATACTTCTAGTCAAACAACTTCTACTAAACAATTTATATGAAAAACGGGGTCTTTAATTTTACACGACTCCACTTTACTTTCCTATAACATCTCCTTTAGTTTCATTCTTCAATTCAATTTAGTACCTGCTAAGTTCAGTACTAAGTAATAAATTTGGAACACTATGTCCAATTATAATTCACTTTAATATTTGTACGTTTGAGGAAACTTAATGTTGAAGATTCAAACTTAGTTCTTCTCAGACTTGATTATTCACTTATCATCCTCTACTCAGCAGGAAAGTAGTTAATCACCTGCCAAACTTATGCTGTATTTTTCAGTTTTCTAACTGCTTCTCACCCTCCTGATTTTGTCTTCTAAATTTATTATTACATTACATCATCCTGAAAGGACTTTGGGGAAAGTACACACATATATGTATATAATTATTTAATCATATATCCGGTTGGGGTAGAGAGGGTTAAGAGACTACTTCTAATGCTTTATTTGCTGTTACATACAACTAGTTACAAGTGCAGTTCATAAAATAAAGCATATAATTATCTACATATTCAGAAAATTTGAGTAGTGATAGATGAGTATTATTTCTGAGGCTTAAGAGGACTTTTATAAGTAAATGGATTTTAAGGATTATTGAAGGGGAAATAAATGACATGGAATTTTATACTGGGAGTAGTTATTTTTACAGAAGCATTAGAGGTGTTATAACATAAAGTGAAGAGGATGCTATAAGTAGAATAAAGAAGAGACAGCAAAGCTAGGCACAAGCTGAAGAAGCAACTGCTCAGGGCACATTGCAAGTTCCTGTAGAGCAGTGCATGATGCAGGAGGTAGCAGCAGCAATAGTACCATGGGAAACTATTTTGGTGGAAGGAAAAGGAGAAAGTAGGGAAAAGATTAAGGACAGAGAGACCAGATGGTGATAGTATTGAGCCAAAATCCCAAATATGTCATGGACTCAAATCTGAACAGTAAGGACCTAGTAGAATGGAAAATTAATAGCACAAATAGAAAAAATAGAATTATTTACCTCAATTTAATATGCTTACATTTTATTTCATCTAGAAAGCATTTGATAGGAATTATTCAAAAAGAGAAGGAGATATTTACAATAAAATTCAGGAGTTCCCTTCATGACTCAGTGGAAATGAATCTGACTAGCATGCATGAGGACGCAAACCCTGGCCTCACTAAGTGGGTTAAGGATCCAGCATTGCCGTGAGCTGTGGTGTAGGTTGCAGACATGGCTCGGGGCTGGTGTTGCTGTGGCTGTGGCATAGGCCAGTGGCTACAGCTCCTATTCATCCCCTAGCCTGGGAAACTCCATACACCGTAAGACAAAATGAATAAATAAATAAATAAAATTCATAAAATAGGATAAAAAGATGGAGGGGGAAGCATATACCAATCATAAGGGTCAACACAGTGGCCATGTTTGAGCATAAAACCTGGAGCTTCCTCCTAGCCATGATCAAGAGGGAAACTTTATACAACATTCATTAAATATTATCATCCGAAATAATCGCCTCCATATATTTGGGGGATAAAGTAAAACCTGATTAGAGACATAGCTCCTGTGTGATAATAGAAAGAATAAGATTTATTCAGTCAATAATAACCTCATTAATGGCTTCATTATTATAAATTTGCATGACCTAGTTTCAGGAGCAACCTAAGATAAAAACCTATGGCCAACAAGTGAGAGACAGTTCCACAAAAGCAATGACAAAAATGTCATTGTCCAAATGTGTAGCCTTCTTATGATCTAGACTGATCCAAGGTTCATACTTAGTGCTGGGTACTGGGACATATTTGTGAACAAAACAGCCATAGCCTCTGCCTTCATGGAGCTTATATTTTGGCAGAGGAGTCAGAAAATAAAATTTAAAAGATATAAAAACAAATAATTACGACTTGTGAGAGATGATAAGAAGAAAATGAACACTGCTATCAAAAGAGGTATCCTCTGTTTCACTCGAGTATCAGGGAAGGGCTTTTGAGGAAATGACATGAGAAAGAGAATTGGGGGTGGATAAAGTAGTGAATAATGTATAACCCAAGACAGTCTTTGCCAACTACCTCTCTCCCAAACTTTGAATATTCATCATTTAAGCAGGATGTTTAAGACTATGCACTCTAGGCTGTTGAACCAGAGTGTAGACATTCTGCATGACTAATTAAGGAAATTTCATAAGTTTTAAAAACCAATGAGCCAATGATTAGGTTAATATCTTATAAAAATTAATAAGCTCAACCAATATTTTAGCTCATTTGAAATTTAGAGATCTTCTATGGACTGAATTGTGCCCCGCACCCTCCAAATTCTTATTTGAAGCCCTAACCCTCAATGTGATGATATTTGGAGATGTGGCTTTGGGTGGGTAATTAGGTTTAGATAAGGTCATGAGAATGAGGCCCATAGATAGGTTTGGTGCTCTCATAAAAAGAGCCATCAGATGGAGTTCCCATTGTGGCTCAGTGGTTAACGAGTCCAACTAGGAACCATGAGGTTGCGGGTTTGATCCCCGGCCTTGCTCAGTGGGTTAAGGATCTGGCATTGCCGTGAGCTGTGGTGTAGATTGCAGACGCGGCTCAGATCCTGAGTTGCTGATTAGACCCCTAGCCTGGGAATCTCCATATGCCACAGGAGCAGCCCTAGAAAAGGCAAAAAGACAGAAAAAAAAGAAGAGCCATCAGAGGACCTGCTTCCTCTCCCGTGCTTCTCTTCCAAGTGAAGAGACAGTGAAAAGGCAGCATCTGCAAGCCAGGAAAAGGGCTCTCCGCAGGGAATTCAGGGAACTGAATCAGTCACCTCCTTGCACTTTGTTCCTCAACTTCTCAGCCTCCAGAACTTGAGAAATAAATTCCTGTTGTTTAAACCTCCAAGTCTAATATTTTGTTATGGCAGCCAAAGCTGTCTAACACAAAGATGGGGCTGAAGAAATAGTAGAATTTAGAAAGGAGGGTCATACAGTAGAAAATAAATCCAGAAACGTGCTCCAGATTCTAAATCCTACTTATGCTACCAATAAATGTAGAGTGAGTTTGAGTCCCTCTTTCACACTCAGAGGAATTCTCTGGGCCTCAGAAATGACTCCAAGCTGCCATGCACTGAGCAGCCTGATTCTCACAAGCCCTCAGACTGCAAAAAAGGGTCTTCTCTACCAGTATCGAGGGGTTACCTCACTCTCTTTCCCAGCATATGAGGAGCTAACAATTCTCCATAATTCAGTAATGTAGTGTGATGGTATTTTTTTAATTGGGTCCTTCTTATTGAGAAGAACTTGTTTGCATAAAAAATTAAGTGAAAACAAATGTATGATGTAAAATACTTCTTCTGTCATTCACAGTACCCAAGTCTTCAACCTCCTTCTCTAAAAGCTACATAAACAGTTTTTTTATATATAACTTAAGATATACCTAAGGCATACACAAGTTGCAATATTTGAATTATATTTACAAACACACACATTTAAATCCAAATAATATTCTGTGCCACTTTTTCTTCCAATTAGCAATGTATCTTGGAGGTCATATGGTGCATTTTATTTATCTTAATTTATTTAACCAGTTCCTCCATTGATGCTTCTATTTGTGTCCCCAGTCTTTGTTATTAGTAACGATGATGAAGCGAGCATCCTGTGTAAATACTTTTGTGCACATGTGTGAGTATATCTGGAGGATAAATTCCTAAATCAGAAAGGTTGAATCAAAGAAGATGCACATTTTAGATTTTAAAATTGAGAATTCTCAATTTTTCCATATATTTCTCAATTATATCACACATTTTAACAATTATAATAATGTTGATATATGAGACTTCACATTTAAGCAATTGCTGAATTGCCTTCCAGAAAGGGAACACCAATTTATACTCCCATCAATGACATGAAATGCCTATGCCTCAAACTATGCTGTGAATGTGTTACTCAAGTAACTCATGACAACCTGAGAAAGAATTATGATTATCATTCCCAATTTAAAACTGACAGTTGAGGCACAAGGTGAAGCAACTTGACGAAAGTCACACAGAATTAAGTGACTGAAGTGAGAGCTGGGTTCAACAAACCACTCTCTTACGTGTTATGCTCTGTGACTTTCCAGAGTTTCAGCCCTAGCTCTCACAGTTAAAGATGATGATCTTGGCCAAGTTGTTTACTTTCCATCCATGATTTCTGTATATGTAAAAGGAAGACAAAATTGATATGAGAATAAAATAAGACAATGTAAAGAAAATTCCACACACGTGGGCTAAACAAAAGTTCTCTTCTTCCCTGTTGAGATAATATGTGAACCACAGGGAAGGGTATACCTTGGCCCTAGCTAATCTTTTTCAATGACACAAAAATTAAATACGCAAATGTGACCTTCAATGCTAATGCTACAGGAACAAAGCCCAAGGAAATGAGAGTTTGTGGCATACCTCCCTCCCTGTTTTTCTTATTCAGTATTTAATTTTGACTGGTTAGTCTTGGAGCAGCTTCTGCACAGTGTCATATAAGATTTCCAACCTCTAGAAACCAGTCTAAGAAGCGAGAGTCTTTTGAAGTGCCTGGAACTGGTTTTTCCACCTGTTCCGGGAATTCCTCAAAGTTCTGTTTACCGTCAACAGTCTTTGGCTAATGATAAACGGAGAGCAGCAGTGAACCTATGAAGTGGAATGAAACGGAATACATTTATGTTCAGGTACTGAGTAGGTTGCAGCTTAGAGCATAGAGTGATCCAGAGAAAAGTACTACTGAGTGAGCCTACTTCTCAAAATATTGTCACATACCCTAGTGTTAAATTTTAGGTTTTTTAATATGATAAGACATTTGAGTCAGTATTGATTGAACAGCTCTTTTCTTGAGAGTGGGTCTTAAGAATAAGCAATCCCAAGAAAGGGATTGCTTGTTTCCCACATGCTAGTTTAGAAAATGTGCCCCCTCTGCCCCGCCCCCCTGCTCTCAGGCAAAGGGGCTGAGCTGCAGTGACGTGGCCATAGTCATTCAGTCATCTGATTCTTTGGGATCCAACTTTATTCACTTATTTCCCCTCTAGGAGCTTGGATAGGATAAGGGTTGGTAAAGCTCTATTGATGGAAACTACTAACCACCCCTTCCAAGACAGTCTCTTTAGGCCTCACAATCCAGAGACTGCACCAGGGGGATGACTCATGTACCCTTCCCTCCAAGCATACTCCCTTCACAACGTGAAGGATGTCCATATGTAACATCACTCTGTGGCCTGTCTCTCCTCATCTCTGAGTTATGAGCAGAGCTCAGTAAATAGGTTCAAAATGGGAAGCAGGGCATTTAGACGTGGCTGAGTTGGCATAATGGTTTTGCTGAAATTCAGAAAACTCACCACCACATAAAAATGTTAAAAATAATTTTAAAAATCACTATTTTTTACAGCCAAATTACAAGCCAACAAACACCTTGACAATTACACTAATGCTATCTTTCACTTCACTTCTCACTTTCACCTGATCCATTATCCTATATCTGAGTCCCGGGGCTGTCCTTATCCCTGTTCCACCATCAGCATGCACCCTGACCCTCTCCCCCTGCTCCTCTAGTGCTAACGAGCAAAGATATGAGACTCAAATGCTTATCCAGTCATTTCGTCCACAAATATTTGCTAGGAGCCAGGCACTATTCAAAGCACTGGAGTGAATGCCTTTTCTTTCTTCTTCTTCTTCTTCTTTTTTTTTTTTTTGTTTCTGTTATTTGCAGACTACAAAATTATTTTTTGTAGAAAATTTAATCTTTGGTTCTTTTTAAACTGAATAAATTTATGTAATTTCAAAATAGCCAAATCATAGTGTTATATAACACCAGAAAGTGCTTCAGCTCAAAAGAAGATTTCCATATGATGTAATTTAGGAAAAATAAATAATTCCAGCTAGGAAAATTTATTTTAAATGATCCTATGGACAAAAGGTTCTTTTCATCCTACCATTACCACCACTATTGTGCATTTATATAAGTGTTTCAGAGATTTGTTAAAAAAAAAATTGGTCTGAATGTCCTACAGATTTGGTAAAGCTGGATATTTTACAATCATCTGTTTTAGCTTAAGAAAAAATAGAATTTACATATTCATTTAAAAATTTTATGTACTCTGGTCAAAATAGAACAGTTAGCTCATACTTTAATGTTTTTCCTTTGATCCAATACACAGCAAAAGTATAGCGATATAAAAGGAAAAATCCAAATCACATGTCTGGGTTCAAAGCCTATTAAGCATCCCTGTGCATCAGAAACAGAAGAGGAAAGAAGAATTAAGGTTGCAGACATGCTGGGCTCTAGTGCTGAATCTGCAATCAAGTTTGTAAACAGAGGCTAGGTGGGGCTCCTTCTGGTGAAAAGGTTGAAAATCTGAAGCCAGCCACTGCTGGCACGATAGCATTACAAAGAACTTCACAAGCAAGAAGATAAAACACACCTTGCACCTGACAACTATGCCCAACATTCCTTACCTGGGATCTGATGTCATATCTCTGCTGGTACCATAAGCAGGTGCACTGTAGTACCATACAGTTATCTGGTTTAGAGATGGGATTCAGGAAGTTGAGAGAATGAAGCTGCAAAACCACTAGGCAGAGAAGTGTGAAGAAAAAGAAAGAATGGGAAATGTTTTCATTTAAAATGAGGCTGCAAAACAAAATTTTAACCACATGGAGAAATCTAATGCTGTGGAAATGATCCAGCTAAAAATCAACAATTGCAACATAATTTCATTCTAGGTGAAATTTTATGAAACTGTTTAGCCAAAACTTCAGAATAAGGATGCTTTGAATGCTTACGGAGAAAAATGAATAATTTACATGAATTTTAAAAAAATATATGAAAAATGGAAATAAAGCAAATCAAGTAAGTCAAAAGCAGAATGACTAGATAACTTAGAAATTAAAAATCTAATTGGTTGAAGTGAAAAATTTAAAAGATGGAATAAACTTTGGAACACAGACAATAAAGGAAAAAATAATAAATTGGAAAATATTATTGAGGGATTAACCAGGCTCACATCATAGGGAATAAAATATGAAAGAATGTTAAGTAGAGAGATCATAAACCCCAACATAACTGGAAGAGTTCCAATTTACATCTGTGTTCTAATGTAATTATTAGTGGTACTCTTTTAAACTCCTAAATATGTCCCACTTTAGACAATAAATGATATGGTCACTCAAGTGTTAAAAACATCTAGGACAGACCAAAGGACAAATAAGACTGCCAGAATGAAAGAAGAGAGAGAATGATGAAGAAGTAATATTTGAAGAGAAAAGAATTGTGAATTTTTCTAAAATTGAATAAAGATGTGTGTCCACAAATTAAGAGTGAACTATAAGAACCAAGAAGGATCTATTAAAATATATTCATATTTAGACTCATCATAATAAAATTGGAAGACATTAAGGACTAAGAGACACTCTTACCAGCTACCAGGAAAAAGATTATCAACAAAATGGTAATTAAACCCAGCAAGTTTCTTGGGGTTGCTGCTGTAGCACAGCAGGTTAAGAATCTGGCATTTTCTCTGAGGTAGCATGGGTTCGATCCCAGGTCCAGCACAGTGGTTTAAGGATCTGGCATTGCTGAAGCTGTCATGTAGGTTGCGGCTGCAGCTGAGAATTGATCCCTGGCCTGTGAACTTCCATATGCCATGGTGAGTGCTGTTGAAAAGGGCAGGGGGTGGGGGGAAGCTAAACAGGTTTCTCACCAGTAACAGTAAGGAAATAGGGAAATATATTCAACATAATGAGGGAAACTGTCAACTTAGAATATCATACTGGGAGTTCCCGTTGTGGCACAGTGGTTAATGAATCTGACTAGGAACCATGAGGTTGAGGGTTTGATCCCTGGCCTTGCTCACTGGGTTAAGGATCCGATGTTGCCGTGAGCTATGGTGTAGGTCGCAGATGCAGCTCAGGTCCCAAGTTGCTGTGGCTCTGGCGTAGGCCTGTGGCTACAGCTCTGATTAGACCCCTAGCCTGGAAACTTCCATATGCCACGGGAGTGGCCCTAGAAAAGGCAAAAAGACCAAAAAAAAAAAAGAAAAAATATCATACCCAGCTAACTAGGCATCAAAAACAAGATTCTGGAAATAGACATTCAACCTATAATTGACATACACTTAGGTGCTTTAGTTTGAGAGAAGGATAAAAGTTCTAGATAACTTCAGATATTTTTGGAAAAAAAATATAATTTATATGTAATTTTAATTATTAATTTCTGGATTGTATGTTGACAACGTTAAGCTAGCATATGGAAATTAACAAATAGAATCTAATTTATCCATTTATGGAAATGTAAAGGACTAAGACTAGTCAAGGCAACTTGAATAAAAAATTAAAGAACTTGCTCTAAGCATTATCAGGATGTATTGGCAAAGCTACAATAGTTAAAATAGTGTGGTATTAGCACAAGAATAGAAAGATAGACACATGGCACACAACAGAAATATGTCTGACCATTTGTTTTATGGTTTTATTATTATTATCTTTTTAAGGCCACACTCATGACATATGGAGGTTCCCAGGCTGGGGGTCCAATTGGAGCTATAACTGCCTGCCTACCCTACAGCCACAGCAATGCTAGATCCAAGCTGCATCTGTGACCTATACCACAAGCTCATGGCAATGCCAGATCCTTAACCCACTGAGCGAGGCCAGGGACTGAACCCACATCATCATGGATACTAGTTGGGTTTGTTAACCACTGAGCCATGATGAGAACTCCAACAGGGTTATTATCTAAGATATGTAAAGTGTTTCTGTGAGATAATATAAAAATAGCCCATAGAAAAATCAGCAAAAACTTGAACAGAAAACAATTAACTCATGAAAGAGAATAAATTGGTAAATGGATAAAAAGCATATAAAGTACTCAACGTCATTATTCATCAGGAGTTGATGCATATTCATGCACTATGTATGGGAATATAAATTGGGATAGCCACTTCAGAAAACAGTTCAGTAATTACTAAAGCTGAACATATGCATAGCCTATAACCCAGAAATTCCAGTATTTCACTCCAATATAAATGTGAATGAAAGACAAGAAACAAACCTGTTCAAAACAGCATTTTTCATAATCACAAACACTGGAAACAGTGCAAGTGGCCAGCCCTTGCAGAATGGATACATACTGTGATGGGTTGGATAGTCCTCAGCGGTGAGGTGAGTGAGTCAGTGGTACATCCAACAGTATAGATTAGCCTAGCAACATGGCTTTGAGCAATAAGGCATTAGACAGAAAGAGTTCATATTTTCTTATTCTATTTACATAAAGTTCAAAACAGGCAAAGCTAATCTATGATAAGGAAGACAGAATCATGGTGAGCCTTGGGAAGGAAGGAGAAGAGACTGGGAAGGAACAAAGGGGGCCTTTGGTGCTGGTAATATTCTACTTCTTGATCTGTGTTGTTACACTGGTGTTTTACTTTGTGAAAACTTACTAAAATACACTTGTGCATACAAATATGCTCATTTCTGTATATTTACTATACATAAAAGAGAGGGAAAGGTGAACCTTAGGTAATCAAAATAGAAATAATCTTGATGCCTTCCAAACTCTAGTTGAATCAAAAGGAGGACAAATTAGGAGGGTATGGAGGATTTGGAGGAGGAAGGGAGAAAAAGAAAAATATCGAATGCTTTAATCAATCCAACAGAAGGTAGAATAGCAAAGAAAAAAGGGAAAATGAATGGTAAGCAGAAAACACAAAAGGAAGTGGTAGAAATAAGTCCAAAGGCATAAGACATCAGAGTGATTTTTTTTTTTTTTGTCTTTTCAAGGGCCACACCCATGGTATACAGAGGTTCCCAGGCTAGGGGTCTAACTGGAGCTGTAGCCATCAGCATACACCACAGCGCAATGCCATATCTCAGCCACATCTGTGACCTACACCACAGGTCATGGCAACACCGGATCCTTAACCCACCAGGTGAGGCCAGGGATTGAACCTACAACCTCATGGTTCCTGGTTGGATTTGTTAACCACTGAGCCACGATGGGAACTCCAAGAGTGAATGTTTATAAAACTCACCTATTAAAAAACAGATTATCAGACAGAATAAAAATAATAGTAATTCAGTCTTATGCTGATTATAAAAAGCAAACCTAACACCAAACCAAAAAGAAAATTTGAACATAAGGTTTTGAAAAACTAAATAGCTTTTATAGTAAGATGCGTTATTAAAAAAAGACAGGAGTTCCCATCATGACTTAATGGTTAACGAATCTGACTAGGAACCATGAGGTTGTGGGTTCAATCCCTGGCCTCCCTCAGTAGGTTAAGGATCTGGAGTTGCTGTGAGCTGTGGTGTAGGTTGCAGACAAGTCACAGATCCTGTCTTGCTGTGACTGTGATGTAGGCCGGCAGCTGTAGCTCTGATTCGATCCCTAGCCTGGGAACCTCCATATGCTGCAGGTGCGGCCCTGGAAAAAGACAAAAAGACAAAAAGACAGACCAAAAAAAAAAAAAAAAAGACAGCAATCCTTAAGATAAAACAATTTTGTGTCTAACAATAAAACACTACATTAGGTTGAGCAAACTACAGGATTACAAAGGACAATTGACAAATCTAGAACTATAGTAGGGGTGTCAAACCTTTCAATAAGAAGCATATAGATCAAATAGACAAATCTATTAAGAATATGGAGTATTTTAACAACTAAGCTTTACTCAGACCCATCTCCCAAACATACACAACCAAATCCCCAGGCCATTGAGATGTGGGTAGAACTCTATAACCAGCTCTCAAACTGTATCTTTTAGACTAAGCAAAGGCAAAGTATGGAAAATGTCACTGTGGGTATGGGACAGAAGGCACTGTTTTCAGTCTCACCCATGTAAAAGTAGAAACAAAGCTTGCACAAGCAAGGGACAGGAAGAGGCAAGGGATGGAGGGCCCCACCTTACAAAGTAAGGAGTCAGGATAGAGTGTCTATTATTAATGGGATGGAAATAAAAGGAAAATATATAATATTGGAGTACCTAATGATTAAAAGAGAAACTAAGAGGAGTAAAATAATTACTGTGTCAGGAGGGAGAGAAGGGAGTTTAGGGAAGTGTAAGTGAGCTAAATCCTTATTTAGCAATGGCAGAAAGTCAGTAGACAATGTTGAAATATAAAAAATTTCATGACTAATCATTTAGCATTTTAAAAATCTAAAAATTGAAATATGTAGTCCCATTAAACAGTATCTCTTTTTATAAAATAATTTCTACTGTCTTTTCACCTGTCTAAAGAAATGGAAAAATAGATATTTGCAATAATATTCATCTAGTATTTCCAAATGGTGGGATTTGAGGAGAGGTTTTTTTTTTTTTTTTTTGCTTTAGGGTGGGGGAAGGGGGGAAGGATACACAGGTTGAACATATGTTGCCAAGGCTGCACTGACGGTCAGCTGCTCATGTCAGACGCCTCAATAAATTTTGTTTTCTTCTAGGTGATCTTTTGCAAAGTTTAATAGTTACTGTTTTTGTTCATCCCTTGCCTTTTATAAAAACATCTTTTCCTTTTGTTCTTAACTGTTGAAGAATATTAACTGTAGAGAATATGCATGAGTATCTTTGTGTTGATTAAATTATTGGAAAACTCTTAATTGATAGGTAACACGTTTGTGTAAATGACTTATAAAAGGTATCCATTTAAACTTTTTATTAGATTCAGAATTGAATTTCTTTTCTCCTAAAAAGCAGCAAGAAAAGCGTCAGAAATCCCAGAGTTTTCAGGGTCAAAGTTCTTTTCAACAGCTTACCAAGAACCTTGACACTACACGGATGGGTTGAAAGAAATTGTGTTGTTTCCTGATTTGGTGAGTTAAAACCATTGCTCATTGAAAATGCACTATTTGTCATTTGGCTGATTTCAAGCAATGTAGATATTCTTTAGTATTTAAAAATGAACAAATAAATAAAATACAACAAATAAGCAGATGAAAGTTTCTGGGGCATTGCCTAAGTAAAGGTAATCTGGACAGGTATTTTTAAGGAGGTCAAATTGATGAAGGTACCTTTTATTTTTAATGGCCACACCCACGGCATATGGAAGTTCCCAGGCCAGGGACTGAATCCAAGCCTCAGCTGAAACCTACACCTCAACCATGGCAACTTCAGATACTTTAACCCACTGAGTGGGGCCAGGGATGGAACCTGTACCTCCACAGCAACCCAAGCCACTGTGCCACAGTGGGAACTCCTATGAAAGTACTTTACTATTCTTAACCCACTGTGCCACAGTGGGAACTCCTATGAAGGTACTTTACTATTCTTAACCCACTGTGCCACAGTGGGAACTCCTATGAAGGTACTTTACTATTAATAGAGTTATTCTCTTAACCCACTGTGCCACAGTGGGAACTTCTGTGAAGGTACTTTACTATTAATAGAGTTATATTCTTAACAAAAACATATTGAAATCTCTCTACTAAATCAGAATGAAAATGCAGCTTTTTTTTTTTTTTTGTCTTTTTGCCTTTTCTAGGGCCGCTCCCACGGCATATGGACGTTCCCAGGCTAGGGGGTCTAATCGGAGCTATAGCCATTGGCCTACGCCAGAGCCACAGCAACTCAGGATCCGAGCCACGTCTGCAACCTACACCACAACTCATGGCAACGTCAGATCCTTACCCCACTGAGCAAGGCCAGGGATTGAACCTGAAACCTCGTGGTTCCTAATTGGAGTCGTTAACTACTGTGCCATGACAGGAACTCCAAAATGCAGCTTTCTAATAGGACTTATTCCTCCATTTTTACTAAATCTTACAAATTCCTGTTAGAACATTAGTTCTTAAATTGGACACCTCTAAAGGGTTGTTTTAGCTAGATGAAATGAAAATATGTTGGTTTCTTGTGAATTTAATAAAGAATTGTGAAACATAGACCTTTCCTCTGTCCTTAGAGAACATGTCAGGATGCATAGCAGCTTCTTTGACACACTGAGCAAATATAGAATCTGCTAGAAATTATGGGTGGTATGTGGGAGAAGGGCTGCAGCAAAGGTAGGGAGTCAGTGGATACAAGAGATAACTATATTTTTAGAGAAATGCAAGGATAATGTATTGTTGGAAAATCCATCTGTGTGGTATGTTAAAGGAGAAAGACCTTATCATTGTCTCAATAGATACATGAAGACTGTTTGACAGAACTCAACATCTGTTTAAAGTGAAAAGCTATTAGCAAACAAGGAATAAAAGGAAACTTCCTAAGCAAGAGAAGGGGTATTACAGTAGGCCAGGTGAATTGGCACACAGGGTCTCTTCACCTCCCTGGGACCTTGGCCTTCAGACTTTCTTTCTTTTCTTTTTTTTTTTTTTTTTATTTTCCCACTGTACAGCAAGGGGGTCAGGTTATCCTTACATGTATACATTACAATTGCATTTTTCCCCCAGCCTTTCTTCTGTTGCAACATGAGTATTGGATTTGAGGAGAGTTTTTACATTGCTGTTGGTATCTTTCTGTATTGCATGAATAATTTATATCTTTATGTCATTTTTATAATATCGATATCATTATTTTAAACTCTGAATGTTAGGAGTTGGTTATGTAGGGATAAAAGTGGAAGCAGGGAAAGAAAAGCCCACATGAGAAAATATATTGGGGTTGGTGTTCTCTGGTGGCACAGGGGATCCAGAGTTGTTTCTTCTATGGCTCAGGTCACAGCGATGGTGTGAGATCAACCCCTGGCCCCAAATTTCTGCATACCACGGGCACAGCCAAAAAACAAAACAAAAAAAAAACAAAAAAAACAAAAGAAAATTAGTTTTGAGGAAGAAGAAACAGGACTCATTGGCTTTCCTGCAGGCAGCAGGCAGGCGAGGAATCAAAGTGATGCTGGGGTTTCTCACTGGAGCTCCTGGGAGCACACAGGCCACAGAGGGATAGAAATGGGGTGTGCTGTGTCCACGTGGAGAGTGGTGGAGAAAGGTGAAGAGTTTGGCTTTACAGGACCCAAATTCAAATATCTCAGAAACAAGTAATAATCCTACAGTTGGTTGGTTATTCAAGGTGGAGCTCAGGTAAGTCCATTCTGGGCATATAAATTTGGGATTTGTGGAGTTCCCATTGTGGCGCAGTGGTTAACAAATCTAATTAGGAACCATGAGGTTGCAGGTTTGATCCCTGGCCTTGCTCAGTGGGTTAACGATCTGGCATTGCCATGAGCTCTGGTGTAGGTCGCAGACGTGGCTCGGATCCTGCGTTGCTGTGGCTCTGGCATAGGCTGGCAGCTACAGCTCCGATTCGACCCCTAGCCTGGGAACCTCCATATGCCGCAGGAGTGGCCCAAGAAATGGCAGAAAGACAAAAAAAAAAAAAAAAATTGGGGATTTGTCAGCAAATAGATGAGATGGAGAGCTATAAGAATGTATGAATTCTCCTAGATATGGGATTAAAAAAAATAGGATATGACCTTGGACCAAGCCCAGCAAGCTCCCAACAATGACAGATCATAGTGAGAAAGGACCTTGGAAAGGAATTAAGAGGAGAAAGAGGATAATTTGTAGGTTACTTTCTAGGAGGGTGTGAGTTTGGGGGAGCAGAGGAAGGAGGCTATTGTAGTAAGGAGGGAGCCTTGGAGTCCTTGAGAAGGTGAGAGAGAAGGGCCTATAAACCCAAGTAAAGGGGGTTGAAGAAGGGATGCTTTGTCACTGTAACAAGAGGAGAGAAGGAGAAAAGGTTTGTAGGTGCCAATATCTCACAGCTTTGGTGGTGAGAGGATGGTGTCTGATGGTTTAATTTTTTCATTGTGGTGGAGATAAGGCCATCTGCTGTGAATGAGGAAAGGGGAGAGGCAGAGGGAGAGAAGACAGCATTAAGGAAAGCCCACAATCATCTCAGGGCCATTAATGCTCATCTGCTAAGTACTTTAGTTATTAGATCAGTTATCTGAATCTATTTTCTAAGTTATTTTCAGTAGCCTAAATTTTGTTTCATCCTTTTCCACGAGTAAAAGACTATTAATACTTGGTCAGACATGCACAGACTTTTAGAATGTTAGAACTTAAATCATACATATTATGTATAACAATCCTTTCTCAGATGAGAAAACTGAGGCTCAGTTTAAGTAATTTTCCTAAAAGGAAAGAACTAGTTTGTTTTAGAGGTAGAAATAAAGCATAGGTTTTCAAATTCTCAACTTATTGGTATGAAAGCTCTCTCTCTCTCTCTCTCTCTCTCTCTCTCTCTCTCACACACACACACACACACACACTCCCTGCATTTAAAAAAAAATTTTTTTTTTTTGGTCTTTTTTGTCTTTGTTGTTGTTGTTGTTGTTGCTATTTCTTGGGCCGCTCCCGCGGCATATGGAGGTTCCCAGGCTAGGGGTCCAATCGGAGCTGTAGCCACCGGCCTATGCCAGAGCCACAGCAACGCGGGATCTGAGCCGCGTCTGCAACCTACACCACAGCTCACGGCAACGCCGGATCATTAACCCACTGAGCAAGGGCAGGGACCGAACCCGCAACCTCATGGTTCCTAGTCGGATTCGTTAACCACTGCGCCACGACGGGAACTCCTAAAAAAAAATTTTTTTAAAAGGGCCTATTTATCAGACTACTGATTTCAAGGCAAAAATTGCTGTTTGTCAGTTTCTTTGAGCTATAATATGAGAAAATATTGCAATATTGCATGTGCTGTGGTTTAGGAGACGTGTGTAAATGATTTGTAAATGCGCAAGTAAAGAAAAACTACTAAATAGAATGATTTTGAAAGATAAGAATATTTTTATTTTCTATATTACTAAACAATTCATCTCTTTTTAAGTTGGCAATTGTGACTTCTTTGATACATAGTTTATCGTCTCCTCTAATCCCAATACCTTCCTAAATTTCTGCACAGAAAAGTTTCCAAGAGGAGGGAAAAGTTGTTTCCTACTTTTTGTCATTTGATTAATTTTTCTAAGTTGCATCCAAATGATTCTACTTATTTTTCACACTCCAACAGACAGCCACCTGCCACCTCCTTCATAAGGAAAATATCCCATCAGATTTTTGACACTACATAAATAACTGCTTCCTGAGGAGGAGGGAAAATGCAGAATGTTATTTACCCCTATTTTTCTTAATTTTAAAAAAATTAATTTTTGGCTACACCTATGACCTGTGGAAGTTCCTGGACCAGGGGTCAGTCCTGAGCCATTGCAGTGACACTTCTGGATCCTTAACCACTAGGCCACCAGGGAACTCCTATTTACCCTTATTTTTTACAAATATTCATCTTGGACTTAGTAGTGTTATGCTAATGTAGATTTACCTTTTTGGACATCATATTTAATCCCTTCCATTCTCCTTTGATATCATAATGAGTATCTTCTACTTAATAAATTTCACTTAGTGTATTTTGTTACTTTTGAAAATTCTTTGAAAGGTTTTTCTCTATGATTATAAGGCACCTAAGTGATCCTGTAATTAAAAGTTTCTGAACAATATTCTGTTAGGCCATATAACTTCTTTCTCACTTCATTCATTCCTACCTTTGCAAGTGGACAAACTTAAGGAAAGATGTTCTAACAGAATAGTAAAAGTATATTTTCCTCTTGCTCATACTGAAATGTGCCTGGCATGAGATGGCTGGAGAGAGCCACCAAGCATGATCCCTGTATTCCTGGCATTCAGCAGATTTTACAAAAACGTGGGAAAGGACAGCTTTGTATTGCAGTGATGGCCAGAGATAGGTTCACCAAGAAATAAATGAAGATTAACCCCTAGTAATATATTAATATGTTTATATGCTTTAGAAAATTTTGCAAAAGTAAGATTTTTATTATAATCAGTTAAGATTGTTGTCATTTTCTACTGCAATGTCTCTTCCATCATATCTAGAGCAGCTGTGGAAAGTGTTGAGTCCAGGGTAATAGATTTCTCTAGTTCACAATCAATTCCATGCATAGTTAAATCCCCTCTCTTTACTTGCATAGAATTGCTTCCAGAAAAACTCTTACCATTTCTTCTGACAAGTCACCTAGCCTGTTACACAAAGATGCCCACAATTCCTAATCCCAGAAATGTGTGTGTCCTGAAACAGAAATGAGTTTTGAGACATCTGGAAACAAAATACTCTGTGGAAGATTCTTCTAATAATCAGATATATAAAGTTATGAGTGAAGGGTTGGCTTTTATTAAATCTCAGTCAGAACAGAAGTTCTCTCCCATCCAAAGTGTACTCAATAATGACCTAAAATCTTACAATTCTATATAAAAGAAACTTGGTAAAGACTTTTCCAAGTTTGACAACTATCCTAAAACTTCATGACATTACCAGTAACAAGTTGTAGAAACAAAATTTCTGAGAATTTGAATTTTATAAATTTAGATCAATAGTGCTTGAGGAAAGACTCAAGGAATTAACCTTTCTCTTTGTAGAAAATATTCCAAAATTAATGTTTCATGAAGAAATGACTAAGAGTTTACTGCCAAAAAGTAAAAATATGCATTAGGCCACTGATTGATAAAAATATTATTTTCAGATTTTTTCTGATTGTGGTACTAGTCAGCTCTTAAAATTTATGCTTAGATATGACTTTTTTCTCCTCCTGAATAAACGGGAATATTTGTACTTGATTTTCTATTCATAAATTGTTATTATATTTCTTAAAATGAATCACCTAACAAAAATTATATAAATTTCAGTCTCCAGAAGACCGTGATACCCTTGGTGACCACACAGCTTCGCTAGCCTGGATAGACAGTCTAATTTGAGTTAGGCACAATTCTGGACAACAAGACAAAAATTAAAAGAGAGATCAGGAGAGACTTCCTCCCACCCTCCACCATGCTTTGTGGCTGTATATTATTTTTAAAAATGGAAGTCCTGAGATTTAGCAGGAAAAAAACATTGTCTTAAAGTGATGATGCTTTGCATTTTATCTGATTTCTCACAAGGAAGATGGTCAGAATTAATTCTCAGAAGATTGGTAAAGAGAAAAAATTTCAAGGAGTGTGTGTCAGTAAGTTCATTTTACTGTCCAGGCTAGTGGTCACTAATTACAGAAGGATAACTCACTTCTCCCCCTGACATGAATGTGCCTAGTCATGAGTTATATAGGCTTACATAGTCATATATTTTACCATTTGGAGAAGTAATGAGTACATTTAAGGAAAAAACCCTTAAGAAATAAGGTTAAGAAAACAAGCCATCCAGAGTCCATAAATCGTCATGGAGCAGCTCATGATTTTCTGAAGTGCAAATTATTAATATGGTCACTTTAATTGCACCTACAGGGTAAGAAATAAGGAGTCAAGGAGACAAGAGCATTAAATCAATGGTTGCCTTACAAGTAAAAGAGTTTTCCACTATAGGTGTTTTGTTTTAAGGCACACTGAGAAGAGCTGGACCTGCTCAAAAAGGTGTTCCCAATCTGAAGTCATTTGTTATCTTTTCCACAGTCTCCTTGAAAATGTAATACCTTTTTGGAGGCACAAAAAGGAAATGAAGTCTCTTCATTTTAGGGAAAGTCTATCACAGAGTTGCCCTCTTTGACTTGAACTGGTCATTTACAACTGAAGAGGGTGATGCTGCATATGAAGGAATTGGAGAATGGTTGAGAAAAGGAAGGAGAAAAATGAGAATATAATTCCTGTAATTTGGAGTGAGGCCAATCTCTAACGGAAAGTTGTTACATACTACTTGAGTGTAAATGATGTGAAATTATGTTGTCTCTAATGGAAAGTTGCTACATACTACTTGAATGTAAATGATGTGAAATTATGTTGGGATGTTCAGCAGCATAGAAGCATGCTTGGAAAAAAATATTACTTTTCCAGTATGATTTGTTTTTCCTTGATTTTTTATTTTGAAAAGCCAAACCAAAAAATGGTAAAAACATAGTGCAATAAATATCCATATACTCTTCACCTAGTTCACCCCATTAATAAAACTTTTCCATGTTTCTTTTCTCTTTCTGCATATTTCCTCCTCCTCCTTCTCCCCCATTGTGCCCTAGCCTCTTGGAACCATTTGAGAATAAATTGCAATACTCCAGCTTGTATTAGTACTTCAGCACTGAGTACATAGCATGTATCACCTAAAAACAGGCATTTTACCTCATAAGCTCAATATCTTCCCAATAACAATACCATGAAATTATCACTCACAAGGAAATTCACACTGATACAGTAATACCATAAAATTTGAAATATATATTCAAGTTTCCTCAATGGTTTATAAGATGTATCATATATTTCTTTTATTTTCCAGGATCTAATCAAGAATCACTCATTTCGGTACTGTTTGTTTCTCTTTATCCTCTTTCAATCCAGGATATTCCCCCTCACAACTCATTTATTCATTCATTCATTTGGTTTTCGTAATGTTTGCTTCTTTTTTTTTTTTTAAACAATTCAGGCCAGTAGTCTTATACAGTGTCCCAAATTTCAATTTGATTTTTCCTTTATGATTTAATTCATGTTAAACATGCTATATAGGTATACATCTGACTGCTTTATGTTAGGAAGCATAGAATGTCAGTTTGTCCCATTATTTGTAATACTAACATTAATTACTTGGTTATGGTGGTATTCCTCAGGTTTCCACATTGTAAAAGAATCTTTTACACTTTGAAATTAACATATAATCTGTGGGATGATACTTTGGGGAGTCCATGTGAGCATTCTATGCCAAACAATCTTCACTCAATTTATCATCCATTCATGATTTTTACCTGAATAAATTATAAATGTTAGTGTTTAAAAAATGAAGCAAATGTCTAAATCTTTCATTATTTCTACATTCATTAGTTGAGTTTCTTTTGCACAAAAGCACTTTTGATACCCTTCTGCCTTTTAGTGAGTATAACTATGGATTCATGGCTTCTTTTTTGTTCACTATGTTATAACCTTTTACCTATGTTATTCTTTTTGATGCTCTAATTGTCCAAATATGGCAAGCGGAAGGAATTCTATTATGACAGTTCTTAGGTCCTTTTGACATGTCCCCATATTTCTGGCAAAAGATGTCCCAGGGTTACCTTGAACTTCCCTGATCCCTTCTCTGAACCTACCATTTGCAAGGAGCAGCCCTGATTCCTTTTATGTGGAATGTAGTTAGAAACTGAGGTCAGGATCCTGGGTGTATTGATGGCTAGCAAATACCACTCTCCTAAACCAATTCAGTGGACAGAGCTAAAAAAATAAATAAATAAAAAATCAGGAGTCCACACTGATAGCTACTGTCCCATCCCAACACTTTCACTCATTTCAAATTAGTTATCTCCTCTCTCACAGTGAAAACATTGGTTCCCAACAACATCAATATATTCACTAATTTTCTATTTTCTATATATATGTAAAAAATAGATCCAATAACTTTACATAAATGCCATTGAACAACAAAACTAACAATAAAGTCTGGGATTTCTTTGCAGTTTTTCTTGTACTTAGAAAAAAACTCGGTTGTGATATACCATCAGGGTATTATATTCAAAGTTTACTTGAATGAATACCTTTTTTCTGTATGATTATATATATCATCAAGTTGATATTCAGATAGGTTCATTTATTTCTACTTGCAGGGTTATCTTTTTAAATTCTTTTAATTTTTTTTTCATTTCTGGGTATGCAAAACAATTACTTTGTTCAAGAGTTAAAACTAACATCGAGGCTCACACTCAATTCTATCCCTTCCATTCCATACCCACCTACCTTCTATGGGTAAAAATTTTAATTTTTATTAGTTTTTGGTTTATCATTCCTGTATTTCTATTTTTTTATCACACACACCTACATCTTTACAAAAATGTATGTATATGGTCTCATTTCTCTTTCTTACACAAAAGATAGTATACTATATATATGATTGGATGTGGGTTTTTTTCCTAAATCACAGTGTGTCCTGGAAATCACTTCATATTAATTCATAGAGCTTAGTCTTTTTCTGCAATGAATAGTATTCTGTGTGTGAATGCACCATTATTTATTCCAATGTTTTCTATTCAGTTCAGCTACAGAATTTGTGTTGTTTCCATACTTTGTTTTTAAAAATAATACTTCCATGAATAACCCTGTGCACATTTTGGATTTTTTTTTTTCCTTCACATTTGTAGATGTATATCTTCAGGTTAAATCCCTACAAGTGGGGATTGCTGCTGTGTAAAAGGTAAATACATGCATTATTTTGCTACACAACACTAAATCCCTTCCATAGGGGTTGAAGCATTTTGAATTCCCATCAATACCTGGGAAACTGTTTCTCATAGTCCTGCATACAAAATATGTTATTTAGCTTTTAAATTTTTATCCATCTAATCGATGAGAATCAGTGTCTCATTGAAGTTTCAATTTGTATTTCTCCTATTATGAGAAAAGTTAGTAAACATTTATCTATTTGAAGGCCTTCTGTATACCTTTGTTCCATTAGCTGATTATTCATGTCCTTTCCTCATTTTATATTAGTTTGTAGGTCTTTTTAAAAACCTATTTTAAGGACTCAGAGATACTAGCCTGCTGAGACCAGCTCAGCAGGTAAGGGCTGAAGAACGGGTGCTATGAAACTTAAGAAAAAGTTAACATAAAACAAGATACAGAGACGTTTATCTTAATTAAAGGTGGGAACCGGGGGACTCAAGGTCTCAGGGAACGAGAGCACTCCTTCGAGAAACCACGCTGCTTTTATTGTGCTCTTTAGGATTACATCAAGTGAGGAGGGGGTTGCGGATTCAGAATATAGTTCTTTTTATTATTTTTAAAAGTTCCTTTATTATTTTAAAAGTCACATATCTGGTAGATGATTAAGCTTTTATTCTGACCTTTAGGCATTTAGCAATCATTAGTAGCATTGAGGAAACCTGGCGTCAGCTATCTATGCATAGCATCTAGAGAATCATCATGTGCTTCCACAATCAGGCATGCTTACCTGCAGCAACCTGGAGGCAGAGGCAGCATGTCTAGGTTTGCACCTTGGTTCTCCTTGCTGTGCATATCCTGCTAACAACCCTTCATAAAACCTTTGGGGCCATGAGGCTTATCTTCCTCTTATTAAGAGGACACATCATGCTGTGCAAATGGTGTGCCTATCTGCACAGGTCCGGCATGCCTAGACCAACCATTGTGTCCTCATTGAGCTGACCATATGAATAACTAATGCCTTCAGGTCTTTGTTCTTAAGCTTAAGTCATTTGCCAGCACTGCGACTCTTTTTCAAGCAGGAATATAGGGTAAAGGTAAAGCAGGACAAGATGGAGTTTTTAGCATAGAAATAGAAACAGAGAGGCTAAGAAAAGATTGTAGAAACATGTCTCCCAACACTAGCCCTTCATCTGTGATAATGTGGCAAAACTTTTCTTTTCATCTGTCATCTTTTTGGTATTTTTGGTCAGTCATACTTTTTAAAGGTACCTGAATGTATTATTCTTTTATTATACCTGGAATTCAAGTCATAACTCACCCACAGGTTATTTAAACACTTCACCAGTTCTCTCTTAGCCCTTGAACAGTTTTGTATTCTACATTAGATTTCTGTACCTCTTTGAGCTTATTCTGGCATATGATGGGATGTAGGCATGGCCTTCTGGTTGCTCCAGGATCATTTATTAAAAATCTCACATTTTTCCCAGTGATTTGAGATGCCATCTTTATTATTTATTAATTTTTTTCATGTATTTGGGTCTATTCCTGAAATTGCTATGCTATTCCTTTTACTGGTTTGTCTCTTCATACAATACCTCTATTTTAACTGTAGAAGTTTGTATAAGTTCAATAATTGGTAAAACAAATTACTCTTCTTTTTCAGAACTTTCCTAGCTTCTTTAGTCTATTTTTTTTATTGGCCACACCCACAGTATATGGAAGTTCCCAGGACAGGGATTGAATCTGAGCTACAGCTGTGGCAATGCCAGATCCTTTAACCCACTGTGCCAGGCTGGGGATCAAACCCCCACCACTGCAGTGTCCTGAGCTGCTGAAATAAGATTATAAACCCGTTGCACCACAGGAGGAACTCCTAGACTATTTATCTTTCAATATGAACTTTGGAATGAACTTATCTAGCTCTAGAAATAAAACTTCTTAGATTTTATTGTCACATTTAATTTATATGTGAATTTGGGGAAAATTAACTCTTTTATGATGTAATTCTATCCAAAAATGAAGAATGCCTTTCCATTTATTAAAATCTGCTTGGAGTTCCCTTGTGGAGCAGTAGGTTAAGGATCTGGCATCGTTACTGCAGTGGCTCAGGTCGTTGCCGCAGTGCAGTTTCAGTCCCTAGCCTGGGAACTTCCACATGCTGTAAAGCACAGCCAAAAAAAAAAAAAAAAAATCTGCTTTTGTGCCTTTTGATTGAATTTTAAAGTTTTTCTTATGTAGATTTTGCAATTTCTTTTTAAGTTTATACCTAAGTATTTTCTGTTTTTCATTGTTGCAAATGGAATTTTTCATCTATTATGTTTTTTAATTGGTTATTGTTTATTTATACGAGGTTATTGATTTTTGTAGGTTAGAATTGTGTTCTATTACATCACAGAACTTATGTCGTGTTAACTTTATTATTTGTCTCTCAGGTTTTCCAAGAATATCATCAATTGCAAATAAGGATAGTTTTATTTCTTATTTTTCCTGATTCTCAAACCTCTATTCTTTTGTTGTGCCTGAATGTAAGGTCCAGTACTCCCAGTTCAACGTGAAATAATAGTGGAGATTGGAAGCATCCTTCTTAGGGCAATTTTTGATACGGATGAGTGTAGTGATGCTCTATTCTCCATGGCACAGTCAGTGCAATCTGCTAGAGCAATAGCCAGGTGTCCCCAGGCAGAAAGCTTGCTTTATTTGTGATACTACAGAAGATGTGTTTCTGTGGAGTTAAATTTAAGATCCAATTTTCTTTTAAGGTAAAAATCAAGGGAACTTTCTGATATTACCTCAACAAAGTCTTGGAGAATTTCTCTTGAATTACATGCACCAAATTGCTGTCTTCCTTTCTCTGTGTTATGAGGTGGTCAAATAAAAGCCGTAGAGGTCCTGGCAATAGGAATAGAATATGCCTTTGCGAGAGCAAATCTCAGGGCAGATACCCAGTACAGTAGGATAATGGAAAACTAAATTCATCTGTGTTTTTATGATTTTTAAGGTATTTGATTCACTCTCTTCTTAAATGTGAATGAAGATTATTTGGTGCAGGAAACCTTGAAAAAAAAGTTTAGTCATATGGCAGCAGAGAATGTATATTTTATAGCATGTTTTGGTCCAATGCATGTAATACCAAAACTGTCATCTCAATTTCAAGTTTCTATCACATACAAGTGAACATAAATAAAAATATATTGGATCTTTTTAATCACAGGGACTCCAGTATAAATACCTAGTGGGTTTTCTAAAACTTTTATTTAGTAAGACTTAATCCTTGGGAGTAGTTTGAAAAAAAGTTAAGTCCCACCAAGGTAGCACATTATATATAGGCGTAATCAAATTTATAGTAAAAAATATGCTATAAAAATATATTGATACATATGAAGCACCCCAGAGACGTTCTTATAATGTATCAACTCAAGGAAAACACTAATATTTTTCTTATTGCTATACTTATAAAGGAAAAGTATTTTTCCAGGCAGTTGGTCAATAATGCAAAAAATTTTGCATGAATCAAATACAGAAAAAATGTCCTTGAGTGAAAATGTTTTCATCAAAACTTTCTTGAGGTCTCCACAAAATTTACATATTTATTTTGATGGTATGTAAAAGAAATTCCATACATAGGCAAAATTTTATATTTTAACCAAGATAACTCCAAAAAGAGAATGGAATAAAATAAAATAGTTCTTTTGGTTACAACTTTAACAACCTTTAATGGTTTAGTGGTATCATTGTATTTATATTTGCTATGTTAAAAAAAAATTTTGCCCAATAATATTCTAAATTTTGAGGCAAAGGTCTTTGTATATTGCTTTCGTTTTAACCTGTGTTATTTACGTAATTGCCTCAGTACTCCTCTTTTTAAGTGTCAACACAGCTTTCCAACATTTATTATGTGCCATGATAGTGGATAGATGGAAAGTGGTCCCTAATTTTATGGAGCTCACAGATACTGGCAAGGACAGAAAAGGAAACTGATTTTAATTCAGAGGTTGAAAAGGAGAGCACAGTTATCTGAGAGGCAGGATCAATACTGCTGGGAAACATCAGGAAAATCTTTGTAGTCATGGAGACCTATGTGGTAGAAGGCAGGTCAAGAAGAGAGCAGCCAAGGCCAAGAGAAAGCACAAATCCATTAGAAATCTTGTTTGAGAATGGCAGGTCTTTCAGAATGGTGGTAACTAGTTGTTCAATGTCTGTCTTCCCAGAGAAATTTCAACATCTTTAAGGCTAAGTAAGAACAATGTCTTTCTTGTTCAACATGACGTTCCTTTCCGGTTTCTAGCAATGCCTGGCATTTTAAGAAACTCAACAAATATTTCTGTTTTATTAATATTTTATTGTTATTGGTTTAATAACTTGTAAATTAATTTTAATACTTTAAAGTTCTATAAAAGTTCTATAATATAATAAATACCCATGCATCTGCTAACCAAGTTAAGAATATTGTCAATCCATTTATAGTCCGTTCTCTAATATGTCCCTTTCTCCCCAACCCATAACTACTAATTCTGAATTTTACATTTAGCATTCTAGTGCACTTTTTCATAATTCTGTTACATATATTTATGGAAGTGCTTAAACTTTATATAAATATTATCATAATGTTTATTTAATCTGTTACTTGGTTTCTTTCATCAATGTTATGTTCATGAGATTCATTCATGTTGATATTTGTGACTGTAGTTAATTAATTTTGATTTCCTGATAGTAATTGATTGTGTATATAGGTTTACACCTTGAAACAGATGTGCTGGTCAGTGTCACTTGGCCTCCTCACTGACACCTGGAATTGTAGCCCTTTTAAATTTCTGTTGATCTGATATGTGTGATTAGTATCCATTATGTTATGTTGAATTATTCTTGAGGTTTTATCTTTATTTATTAACCATTTACTTCTGTCTTCTATGAGTTGCTGATTCACTTTGTACCAATTTCACTTATATGTAATTGGTCTTTTTTTAATTGATTGAGCTGTAGGTTTTACGGATTCAGTTATCAGTTATATATGTTGTAAATACAGTCTGTTTTTACTTAGATTAAAGATACACTTCGTATGCCATGGCGGCCCTAAAAAAAAAGGACAGGAGTTCCCGTCGTGGCGCATTGGTTAACGAATCCGACTAGGAACCATGAGGTTGCGGGTTCGGTCCCTGCCCTTGCTCAGTGGATTAACGATCCGGCGTTGCCGTGAGCTGTGGTGTAGGTTGCAGACGCGGCTCGGATCCCGCGTTGCTGTGGCTTTGGCGTAGGCCGGTGGCTACAGCTCCGATTAGACCCCTAGCCTGGGAACCTCCATATGCCGCGGGAGCGGCCCAAGAAATAGCAACAACAACAACAAAAAAGACAAAAGACAAAAAAAAAAAAAAAGATGCAGTTCTCAAATATAATCAAATCTTTCTCCTTTTTGGTTTTTGTCCTTTAGGTCTTAGCTAAGAAATCCTTGCCTACTCAGAATTTATAATGTATATATTACATTATATAATGTTGCATTGTATTATATTTATTTCAGGTCTTTAATCCACTTAGAGTTTATTTTACATATGGAACGTAATCTGATTTTTTTAGTGATAATTCCCTGAATAGCCAATCCTTTATGGAGTAGCCCATCATTTCCTCCCCAACCTATAATGACATCTTGATAATGTATTACGTAAGATACATGGGTCTGCCTATGCACTCATTCTGTTCCACTGTTTCACTTTTCTGTCCCTATGCCAGTCCCACGTTGTCTTGACAATTTGCATTTTGTAAAGTCTCTGTAACTGGTAGAGAACTTTCCTCTATCTCCTCCTCTTCTTTTTCAAATTGCTTATTCTTCCATATAAATTTAAAACTGGGTTTTAGTGATTAATGAGTTTGATATTTTCTGCCTTATTTTGTGCTTCTTGTTTACCCTGAATTTTGTACATTCTCCGTTTTTTTTTTTTTTTGCCTTGTTTATAACTGATTGAGGGTTTTACAAAATTGGATACACATTGTACTAGCAAATATGATAATTAATTTTTTATTATATCACCCTGTTAAGTAGGGACTATTATTGTTTTACATTTAACTTTTTATCAGAATTTTCAAACATATGTAGAAATAAAATAATATCATTAACTCAGTGTACCCATCACCAGTACCAGTATATGGCCAATTATTCTCTGTCTAGACTACTCATCCCCCCAGACAGCCCCATCTCCAGATTATTTTAAAGTGCTCTTCCTTTAACATAACCATAACGCCATTATTGCTTCTTTAAAATTAAAAAGGAATCTCAAATATCATAAAATATCCAATCAATGTTCCTATTTCCATGATGATTTTATACATTTTTTTACTTAAAAAAATTAATATCAAGAAAGATCTATACTTCTTAGTTTGTGTGTCTCCTGAGTCTCTTTTAATTCATGTGATCTCCTTCCTTTTATTTTATTTCATTTTGATGTGTTGAATAAGGTAGTCATCTGTCCTCTGGTCTCCTGTAGTGTGGTTTTGTCATTGCTTTCACATGGTGTTGTTCCACACATTCCTCCATTCCTTTGTGTTTCCCAAAATTGTTCTCTAGATCTAGAGCCTTCACTAGATTTCAGTTCAGTCCCCCTCCACCTTTGACAAGGCTACTTCACAGATGGTATTGCAGTGTCCACCTTGGGAAATCAAGGCTTTTGTACTCGCTTACCACTCCAATTTTAAAATGAAATTTGAGTTATTGTAGAGGTCATGTCAAGAAAGTAAGATTAAGGAATGTCAAGATTATTAAGGCTAGATTATTTATTTAATAAGATGTCTATCCTCTTAGCCAACATTCTCACAATGTTAGACAGATTATGTAATTATGATGCAGATTTTGAACTGATCACCCAACAGGTGATATTAATCATATAAAACTCATTCAGTGGAAGAAAAAATAATAACCTATTTATACAACTTGATTTAACTTTCACTTATTTATCTAACTTTAATATATGTAATGTTCTGAAAGTTAAAGTAAGTGTTAAAACTGCTATAGTTTAAGCACAGATATACTTTATTTATTTTTTTGGCTCTATGATTTTTTATTACTTAATGAATTTTATTACATTTATAGGTGTACGACAATCATCACAAATTTTAAAGCATTTCCATATTTTTAAATAAAGAGCCTTTTAGAATTGAGCTGAAAAGATAATCTAGATACTTAACCAGTTAACCATTCTTCAACAAAATTTTTGTTAAACAAACTGAAACTGAACTTGGCCCTGTGGGGCTCCTGGGTACAAAAGACTTTCTGTATCCCCCATTTCTTGTTCTTAGGAAATGGGCCTCATTCAGCCACCATGACCTTCCCCAAGTTCCTAGGGACAGGTTCAGACAGTTGCTGATCAGGGAAGGGAGGGGATGCAAAGATAAGGGAGGAACAGTCAAGGACAGCTTAGAGTCCTTCCATGTCCTTCTCTCTGGCCTAACTGCACCCTAAACACAATCACCCATAAGCTAAAGATTAGGCACCCTGAGAACAATTGCCTGTGGGTTAAAGATTATCAACACATGATGTTTTTTAGGAACTTTCCTAGTTTGTTCTAAAACTAGGAAATATTGTTTCATCAATACACCCTTTTTGCAAGTATTGTCATTCTAGGCAATAACCCCAAAGACCACCGTCGTTATCATACCGAGATCACCTGACTCCAGCTTTGATGACTAAGATTCCCCCAAAGAAAGAAAAATGCATGTTTGTCCCAATCCTTATTCCTATCTGAAAACCTGTTTTTCTCCTTTTTACTATAAAATTCCTCACAATTCTTTAGGGGGCGGGGGGGGGGCCCACAGTTTTTAGGGCATTAGCCTGCTGTGATGCTCCTTTGCCTGGCAAAGCAATAAAGCAATTTTTTCTCCTTTACCCAAAACTCTGTTTCTGTATTTCAATTTGGCACCAGCAGACAGAGGTTGAATTCCAGCAACGGAACCTATTCTATTATTAGAGATGGCTACAATTTCTCTTATAATTTACTCTAATAGCGAAGAAAATTTTTTTGTATCAAAATCTTTTTATTTAAGCTAATTTAACCATTTCTGGTTTAATGGATGATCACAGTGCATCATAACTTTTCTTTATTATAAAAATGCTATTCTAGATTCCTCATGTTTAGTTAATTTCTCATACTTAAGTTGGTAACAACCACCCAGGGGTATACAATCTCTAATAACTAGAAAGTCTCCTTAAGCTTTTTCCTATTGGAATTAGCACAGTGTTTACCTTGGCAATGAAGAAATAGCAAAACAAATAGAAAACAAAGAACATAAAGCACCAGGTAGCATTTTTAATATCCCTGGCAAAAATTTCTGGCAGTAGCAGCATATAAACTAGCATTCAAAAAAGTGCATTCTCTCAAGTTTTATACAGACTCGTACAAGAAGAGGGGAAAAGGCAAGTGTGTGGTTGGCAATTTAAGAACTGCTGAGCTATGTGTCATATTTTGCCCCACTGAGTAAACAATAAAACCTCATCAAATTCAGGATACTGTTGCATGGTCAGTAATGACCTTATTTGGAGTAGTTTCAAAGGATTCATGCAGACAGATGAATTTTCATTTTAGAATATAAATCAGATTATCCAGCACATCTGCTTTTAATGCTTGAGGCAGTTATATTGTTTTCAGAATAAAATCCAAACTTTTTTGTGTGTGTGTGTCTTTTTGCCATTTCTTGGGCTACTCCCATGGCATGTGGAGGTTCCCAGGCTAGGGGTCGAATCGGAGCTGTAGCCCTGGCCTATGCCAGAGCCACAGCAACTCGGGATCTGAGCCGCATCTGCAACCTACACCACAGCTCACAGCAATGCTGGATCCTTAACCCACTGAGCGAGGCCAGGGATCAAACCCGCAAGCTCATGGTTCCTAGTCGGACTTGTTAACCACTGAGCCACGACGGGAACTCCAAAATCCAAATTTCTTATCAAGGCCCATAAGACCTTACAAGGTTTGGCCCCTACCTTTCTTTTCAACACCATTATACAACAGGTTCTTCCTTTTTCACTATATTCAGGTCACACTGTCCTCCCTTCCATTTATGGAATATGCTGAGTCCTTTCTCAAGCCAAGGTAATTCCATAAGGGAAAATAGTCTTTAAATTACCCTGGAACACCTGTATATCTTTATTTTAAAAATTAGCCTCAGTCTGTACATTACACCAATGAAAATTAATGCAAAATGGATCATAGACTGAAAGGTAGGGAGTAAAACTATAACACGTTTAGAAGAAAGTCTTTGTGATGTGAATCAAAGATTTCTTAAATAGGACACCATAAACATTACCTATATAAGAAAAACTGAGAATTTATATTTCATTAAAATTTAAAACTTCTTTTCTTAGAAAGACACAATTGAGGAAAACAAAAATGCAAATCTACACTAGGAAAATAATATTTCCAAAATCCATCTGATAAAGGCTTGTACCCAAAATACATAAAGAACTCTTCAACTCAGTGAGAAGAAGACAAATGATCCATTAATAGGAAGACAAAAAAAGATTTGAACAGACACTTCACAAAAGAAGATAAATCAATGATGATTAAGAACACGAAAAGATTCGCAACATCACAAGTTGTCAGGGAAATGAAATTAAAACCATGATGCAATAACAAGACACACCACTAGAATAGCTTAAATTAAAAACAATGGGAGTTCCCGTCGTGGCGCAGTGGTTAACAAATCCGACTAGGAACCATGAACTTGCGGGTTCGGTCCCTGCCCTTGCTCAGTGGGTTAAGGATCTGGCATTGCCGTGAGCTGTGGTGTAGGTTGCGGATGCGGCTCGGATCCTGTGTTGCTGTGGCTCTGGTGTAGGTCAGTGGCTACAGCTCTGATTGGAGCCCTAGCCTGGGAACCTCCATATGCCGCGGGAGTGGCCCAAAGAAATAGCAAAAAGACAAAAACAAAACAAAACAAAAAAAACACTGATAACTCCATGTGTGGATGATGTAGTGCAGTGACAGCTGTCATCCAGGCAAACACAAAAGACTGCATAGCACCTGATTCCATTATATGAAATCCTCGCAAAGGTCAAGAGCATCATGAGAGAAAACATGTCAGTGGTTGCCAAGGACTAGAAGTCGGAGTACAAGTTCCACTGCTAAGGGGCACTAGGAAAACTGTTCAGAGAAATGGAACTGTCCTGTATCTTGAATACAGTTAACTGGAATTCATCATACTGTGTACAAGTACCAACATTCATCAAATGTATAGATAAAGTAGGTGACTTTTATAGTATGTCAATTAAATCTCAATACAGCTAAAAAAATTAATAGCAACAATTATTTAGAGCCAGACCAATTTACTCTCTGAGGGCAGAAGAGTATTTTATTACTGCCATTGTTCAGAATTGCTATTGCATGGTGACAACAAAAAGCAGATCAACTTTTAGTCACCTACCAAAGGAGAATGGAAGAGGTAGAAATTGTTTAGTGAAAGTCTGCATGAGGAGCAGGTCATACCACTCCTCCATAGTGCTTCTAAAACACTAGTCATCATCATATTCCTAAGGCAACAGAAGGGTCCTTTTCTATCTAAATAAAACAACCCCAGAGAAAAGTTCTTCAGATACAAACATGGGAGTTTCCCCAGAGAAACAGGCTCACATTCAACCTCCTAGAGAAAAGCCCTGCAAAAAGCAATCTCACCCATGTATCCAGCTTCTTAGTCCTAGCTCAGAAACACGCAAATGACCCAGAATCATGAGGGAGATGTAATGAGACCTGTCCATGTGGGAGAAAGGCCAAGAAAAACACACAGAGGACACACAAATGATATATAAAAGAAGAGGAACCTCCAGAACAAGTTAGTTAATTCAGCAAACATTTGGGAGACTTATTGCAGTTTTGCATTATGCCTGGATTTGATTGTTAGTTAAAATAGATGAAATTAAATTAGTGGGAAAACACTGAATTCGATGGCACAATGAGCTCTGGGGCAAATCATTTATCCAACATGGACCTCAGTCTGCTCATTCCTCAATTGGGCCCAGAAATATCTGACCCTGGGGGTGGGAGGGGCCATGACACAAAGGGGTACAAGTTGTCTCCTAGAGTTCAGGTGAGGTTTTCCTCTCTGCTGGGGTGATGTGTTTCTATATACTATGGACTTGAGCACTTTTCAGTGCATGTGTTATATGTCAATGAAAAGGTTACCAAAAGGATGAATTTTAAGGCCTCTTCCCCAATCAGAGTGAAATTCTCTAATTTTTATGACTGCCCTAAGTAAACCACTATAGTAGAGAAAAGAAATCTGAGCAAGACATTCCAAAATGTGATCCTAGACCCTTTTAACCAACCAGCTGTGAGCTTTAATACACCATTTCTAGGGGACTCCGCTTTCTCATATACACATCGAGAGGTGGAATCAATTTAGGATTTTTGTAATGTCCCCCACTCTTTAAAAGTCTGTAATTACTCTTATAAACATGTAACCCCAACATTTAACTTACCAAAGTGTTATTAAGTGGGATTGCTCCCAGCCCGTCTGTTGTCAACACATAAGCGTGGTATGAGACATTTTTGGTTTGCAAACTGTGCTGTTAATGACAAGCATGACTTCTTCTCATAATTAACTTCTGGATCCTACCTAGAATCATCTTTATGCTATTAATCTGCTTAGGGAACCGTTCTCTTATAATACAAAGTTGGGATTCAGTAGTTTTATCATTTGCAGTAAATATGTTCTAGTGGGCTCTCTGCAAAATATGGTTATTCTCCCCACATGGCTTTTATACCTGCCTCCCCGCTCCTCTTTTTTTTTCTTATCAGAGAAAGAGCCTGACCCTCTAGCTTTATTTCTCTACTTGAAAAGCTCTAAAATTTTTTAATTTAAAAATCATTACTCTTTGGATCTGCCTATGAATCTTTATTTGAAACAGAGAAATAACGGGAGTTATTTGGGGGTTTTGACAAAGATTGTAAATTCTTTAATTCTTTTCTCTGTAAACCATTTCATTTATAGGTGTAGTTCAAGGATTAATGGATCATCTAGCGTGTGCTGTTCCTTGCCTCTGGATAAGTGGGTTTTTTCTCCCAGAACTTTAATAGATAGAAAATTTGTCTTAAAGCCTTAATGTTATTAACACCATTAAGAAAGATAAATTTTTCTGAAAAAGTGTTAGAGGCACCTCTCCCTAAGGACGTTTCTTTGGAGACCCTCTAAGGCTATTATTTGGTCTGTTATTTATAAGTCTTCTTTGAACTCTGTTCTTTCAATGCTACTTTTGTACTTTCTTTTGGAGAAAGGTGGACAGACTGATGTTGGCTCTTTCTGAGCCCCTGGGAATGTGGACAATGGATCAGATGACTTCAATTTGGAGATGATCTGTGTCTCAGAGATGTTTGGCTCATGGCTCTTCATTATCCCACCCTCTCCGGAGATAACATCTGGGGCTATATTTCTAGGAGTTAGTGCTCAAGACAACCAAACTAATGGGGAACAATGCGACATGCTTAACAAATTAGTTACTGATGTGTTCTCATGACGTCTTGTTTCCAAATTTCAATGTTCTCCATCACTTCTTAGAATTCTCGATACTAAAAAATAAAAAAGTCCTGAAGTGCAAGACTCACTGTAAAAGATAGCTTGTCACATTACGTGTGAAATGGATATACATTTCTATTTTCCCTCACAAAGTTTATAGACTCATCGAAGAAATTGAAAAGGCTTTGAAAAGAAATGCCCTTAAGGGACATCTTACTCATCTCAGAAAGGTAATTCCCTCACTTTTTCTTCATAATATCCAAAACTCTACCCAACTTCTGCTGGTAACGGGCTGTGTTACCTCCAACCCTGAAGGGGACATAAAACTCTTCCCCTGCTCTGTCTAATGTCACATTTTTCTTTCTTTCCTTGAGAAAAAATCACCTTCTCCCCTCTTTGCCAAACAATATCCCTTTTGTAATTTTAGGCCCATCTTTCTTAGTTCTCTCCTTCCCAAAGAAAACGGGCCATAGGGAAACAAGCATTTGTTTCTTAGTGTGTCTGGAGAGTTCTCTTAAGGACAGATACTCAGGTAGAAGAAGGCTCGTTCCTGGCCATGTTTCCTTTGGACCTTTCCCCTAAGGTCTGGAACAGAAGCCTCTAATTCACTAGATCAGAATTTGCAAACTCCATCTAAGGGAAAAGCAAAACTCACCCATAAGTATGTCTTGCCATCCTTCAGATCAGCCAATCTCACTGTTGGGGTGTACTCTATGCCCCCTGCCTGCTCAGGCCAGGCCCCAGGAATACTGCCATGCCCACAGAGGGGCTTTGTTAACAAAACCATCTTGTTTGCCTTAACGCCCATCAGCACTTTTAAACTCAGAAGGATCTTTCACAAATATTACCACATATGATCTTTACAACAACCTTCTGTGGAGGACAGGACAGGAAAATAGATTTTTCCCCCTATTTTATAGAAGAAAGAAACTAAAAGGTATTGCTCCTTTGCAGTGAAGAGCTGTAACCCAGCTCTCCTTCCTCCATGCCACATCCTCACTCACAGTCTCTGCTGGGAGCCTCTGATCTGAATCCTGAGATATCCCATAAGAACTCCACTTTGACCCCCTCCTCTCTTACTGTCATTCCCTTCCAAATATGTTATAGTGTCAGAACACAAATACCACTTGCTTTTCAACTCAGGACCCAAGTAAGATTTTTTGTTTGTTTTTGTTTTTGTTTTGTTTTGTTTTGCTTTGCTTTTTAGGGCTGCACCCTCGGCATATGGAAGTTCCCACGCTAGGGGTAGAATCAGAGCTACAGCTGCCAGCCTACACCACAGCCACAGCAACATAGGATCTGAGCCACATCTGTGACCTACATCACAGCAATGCCGGATCCCAGACCCACTAAGCGAGGCCAGGGATCAAACCCAAAGCCTCATGGATACTAGTGGGATTCTTTTCTGCTGAGCCACGATGGGAACTCACCAAGTAAGCTTTTTTTTAAAAAACCATTCCCATGTGTCAAGTTGTTAATTGTGCTAAATTCCTTTCTCTAAGAAAGTGATGTGACATTATTGAATTTACTGATGACATGGCAAATTTCATTCTGTTACTGGTCAACAGGAGGTAAAGTCAAAGTGTATGGTTTCAGGGAAATGATCAGTTAAATGACCAAATCTGAAACAGTCTAGTGAGGAAGAGATCCTGTCATTACACATGAGACAGGATTCAGAAATATCATGAGTGAGTCTCTTAGCTTCCAACTACCTGTCCTAGATGCCATCTTTTTTCCTGAGCTAACCAGAAAGCAGTTTTTCACTATGACCACCGTAATTTCTCTTATTAAGAAGGAACATCGTCTCTGGCAGCTGCCACCTGCATAATCCCTGAGATGGCTGATAAGTGTTTTGTCGGCCTTGGCATGTGTTCTTGCCAATGTACAATCAACAAGGAAATTGCACTCTGGGGTAATCAAGCTCATCAATGTTTGTGGGCTGGTCATGTTTGAATTTTTAGAATAAATGAGGTCATTATGCATAGCAGCAATAAAAATAAACATTTATTGTGAGTCTGGTATATGCAGAGCACTGTGCTAACTTTGGAACATACAAGGTGGTACCTAAAAGAACTAACAGTATAACTGAAGATGTAAGACATAGGTCTAAAAAAAAATGTAAATTACAGATGGTATCAGACCTTTACACCCAAAATGTGTGGTTTGGAGAATCAATGTCATGGGAACTCACAGGATAGAGCAGTTTGGAGGGCTGAGGTAGGTAGAGGAGGAGGTGATAACTCCAGGTATGGAACTCACCTACTGCATTCCTTTCTAACTCAGTCCTCATCATGACCATCCAAGACAAAGTATTGTGTCTGCCTGCATTTCTCTCCCATTTCACAGGTGAGGAAATGGAAGCTTGGGGTTAAGTAACTTGCCTAAGTCACACACCTTGTGTCCAAGCCCTCTGGCTCTTAATCACCACCCTAGATAAGGGTGTTGGACTTAAAGGTGATTGGGAAGGGGATACAGTTTAGGGAGAAAGACCAGTGTGGCCAGTGGAGTTTATGATGAAACACTATAGAGGCCACCCAAGCTGGTGGTTGGCTTTGCCAATCCAACTCCACATGGCAAGGGTGACCCCCAACAGTCAGAGCACCAAGAGAAGAACCCTCAGGTGGCAACACTACTAAATAAGCAAGCCCACCCTCCAGGACACATGTCAGAGAGCAAACTAGAATTTAAGGAGAGAACCCTAGACAGGGCGAGACAACATCTGAGCAGACACTGATGTGCCAAGGTACCCAGAGAGTGACTCCCATGCAGAGCAGGACATGGGTCATGAGGTGATTAATTTAACCAGAGCAGGACAAGGAGGGGTGGGGACCTGGAGTCACTCACTCCCAGGATAGTAGGCACTGTGGGGACAGAGTCAGTAATAGCCACCAGAAGAAAGGTCAGCCTGCCAAGCAGAGCTTGACATCCAGAGGTGCCATGACCTTTTTAGCATAAAGTTACACCAAGCTGCCACCTGGTGGACAAGGGCACTAGGTCCATCATCAGAGTACAAGAGTCCAGAGCTAAGACCCAGGGACAGAGCCTGAGTAGCAGCAAAATTAACTTTATGTCAAGTTATACCTTTTCCTGGCAAAAGCCCTAATGACTCTTCTGTCTGGGTGAGACCTGAGCAGAGTTTAAGATGGGATTAAGCCCACAGGTAAGGATCTGGATCCCAGTTATACTTGATTAAGGCTCCAAATGATGAGAACCTAGGTTCCATTGTTTAGCAAATAATTGATGAGGGCCTACTATGTGCCAAGCACTGTTCCAGACAAAGATAAAACAGGCCTTTGCTCCCTTGGCACTCACATTCCAGAGGAGGCATCATCAAATCAGTAAGATGAGGCAAAAAAGGTTCCAGGAAAAAGGAACAGCTTTGCAAAGGGGCTGAGGCTGAAAATGCCATGGGTTATTTGAAAGAAAAATGCAGCAAAAGGGTTATGGAAGGAATCTAGGGAATTCAGCCATAGACTGTACCCAGAATCACCAAAGTGCCAGATGTGTGGGCCAGAAGAACCCTGTGGACCACTTGGACACCACCGTGAGCAGAGAGGTGGAGTGAGAGAAAGCATGAAGCACATGAGTCCTAGAGAAGACAGGCCCTGTGGTGGTCACTGTGACAGGAGGAAGTCTCTAAATTACATCCACCAGACCACCAGAAATACAGGTGGTCCAGGCAGGATCCAGTCAGGGAAGCTGTCACCCTTATCCGAACCTCAGGTGAGCCCCAGAGCTTTCCAGGTCTGAGGATGACACTCTCATTCTCAAAGGCCCTTCCAATTCTGAAATCCTCTAATGCCTCAAAGTGTGCTCACCTGGTTACCAGCAGTGAGACTTCAATGGCATCAGAGAGGTGGGGAAGGTGGGGAGGCAGCTGGCAAACGGGCAACAGGATCCAGGTTCTTTCCTGATTCCAGGCTCTGCTGTGGCCTTGAACACATCACGTAGCCCTCAGTGTCCTCATCCATAGAGTGCAAGTGTTCCAGGCTACATCTCAGCTCTTGTGTGCATTGAGCCTAGAATCTTAGTTTGCTTTGACAGTGAAAAAAAGGACAAACACACAGCTGATGTAATGCTTTTTTAAAAAAATACAAGCTCTCAATGAAAACATCTTAAAACAAATAGTGTTAATTGCCTTTGCCTTTACACCTCATCTCCACCAGAGCTCATAATTTTGTGGAGTCAGTGTGTAAAGCTTGAGTTTCAATGCTTGCCTTCATAACTCCTGCAGCATTTAAGTAAATGCTTTTTCAAATACAATGCAAAGGAGCGAGTCTAGAAATAAGACAAAAGTCAACAAATTATTAAGTTTATTTTGCACGAATTAAACTCACTGCAATGTATACACAAGATTCTAATGCAACCAGGTCTCCTGGGTAGTTTCCCAGGTGTCTCTATAAATGCTGTCAGTGCTCTCAGCCTGCTTTAGAACACATAATGAATATGCTTGTTCTAACAATACCATCAATTGTTTCTGAACCAAAGGCTGTCAGACTCTACTTTTCCTTTATTTTAGGCAGAATAAAAAGCCCAACTCTCAGGGAGACTTGTAATCAGAGGAAAAGGTGACAGAATGTTGGCTAATTTGCCTCCCTAAGGCCTCTTGCAAGTTGCCTATGGTCTGACTGTTTTATTATCCCAGTTTGTCTAATCACAGCTAAAACCCTGGTGAGAAAGTTAAATCTTGCAGCTATAAAGATATATTTTGTTTATTTCAGAAAAAAGGGACCCCAGTGTATGAACAAAAGTTATAAAATAACTATGTGTATTCGTGGCCAGCGTTTCTTGGCATGGTGCTGGAACTGCTGCACTGCACCCTCTGGAGTGCAAAGATGATCAAAGCTAGCAGGTATTAGGTGCTGCCTCTGTGCCAGGCACTGTGCTCAGTGATGTACATGTCATGTCTCATCCTGGCCTCCCCAAACCAAATCTGGGCAGCAGTAAAACATGTTATTCTCTCAAAGCCATCTTCTGCCTCCTGGTTTTGCTATTTTCAAAAGTGGTACCATCAATCCACCTGCTACCTAAGCCTGAGACCTCAGGTATTCTTCCTAGGTGCACGAACTTACATCAGAAGAGATCTAGGGACTGGACCTCCTTAGGTAACATCGGTCTCTCACGTGTCTTTCCAGTATCTTCCCTTGCCCATGCCGTTCCCACTTTCCCCACTGACTCCCTATTTTCCTTATCAAAATGCTTGTGGTGAATAAAACTTATCCCAAAGGCTCTTCCTCCTGCCTTACTTTCTCTCTAATCCCCATTCCTACCCCTCTGTAACACACCTGTTTGTGCACCTGCCCTGGCCCCACATAATATCCACCAATAATACCCTCTCACCTTCCACCCTCTCAGCAGGCTTGACTCACTTGTGCAGTTGGCATTTTTACTTATGTTCATTGTGGGTTATCCTTTTATTGGTGTAAATCTCTTTCCAAATGAAGTGAGCTTCCTAGAATAGGACCACCACCCCTGCAGCCACTAGCCCAGAAAAACAAACAGGAAAATCAGGAACAACCAAATATGTCATGTAGTGGGATAAAGAGACTGCAGTATTAATAATATTAACACTTACATAGTGTTTACTAGGAGCTACACACTCTTTTTTAAGCCATTTTTAACTGAAGTATAGTTAATTCATAATATTGTATTTCTGGTGTGCAGCAAAGTGATTCATACATATACATTTATATATATACATAAATATGTTTATATATACACATACATATACATATATCCATATATGTATATTCTTTTTCAGATTCTTTTCCATTATAGGTTATTAAAAGGTATTGAATATAGTTCCCTGTGCTGTACAATAGGTCCTTGTTGATTATCTATTTTATATATAGTAGTGTGTATCTATTAATCCCAAACTGCTGATTTATCTATCTCCTACCCCCACTATCTCCTTGGTAACCATAAGTTTATTTTCAATGTCTGTAAGTATGTTTCTTTTTTAAAAATAAATTCATTTATATCACATTTTAGATTCTACAAATACATGATATCATATGATATTTGTCTTTATTTGACTTAATTCACTTAGTATGATAATCTCTCGGTCCATCCATGTTGCTACAAATGGCATTATTTCATTCTATCTTATGGCTAAGTAGTATTCCATTGTATGTATGTACCACATCTTTATCCATTCCTCTGTCGATGGACATTTAGGTTGCTTTCATGCCTTGATTGTAAATAGTGCTGCTATGAACGTTGGGATGCATATGTCTTTTTGGATTAGAGTTTTTATCTTTTCTGCATATATGCCCAGGAATGGGCATGCTGGATCATATGGTGACTCTATTTTTAGTTTAGGCACTCTTCTAAGTTCTGTAGATAAATAATAATCATAAGTAGTGAATATTATATATCCACATTTCACTGGTGAGAAAACTAAGGTGCAGAGAGGTCAGGTGACTTTCCCAAGGTCACAAAGCTGGTAGGTAGTGGGGTCAGGATTTGAATTTGAAATATATCCGAACATACCAATATATTTTCTATTCCCTTTCATTATACTTTCAACTCTCATCAAATAATAAATTAGTTGGCTAGATAATCTCAAACACTCTAGGTGTCTCTCATTTCCTTGTCAGCGAAATGTTAGCTTTTCTTCAGTGAAAGGAGAGTTAGAATTGGGATTTATCCTGATGAACTTGGGCACTTCTCCATTTGACTAATTCGCTTTTATTTGGTCTGAACCCAAGAGAGTGAGTGCCCAGTGAACAGGCAGAGGGTGCTCCAACCTTGGAGGAAGCATATACTTGCTTGGGTAGCACAGTTTCAGGCCTATCAGGACTTGGCTAGTTTCTGAAATTCCACCACCATGGTTTCGTCTTTTAGAGTAAGATTTCGATGTCTGTCAAAAGTAAATTCCCCTGAAAAAAGAAGCACCTCACTTGCTGCAGAAGTCATTTCAATAAAGAGCTGAAATTTCATCTCAATTAGTAGGGCAGGCAAGGGGGCATGAAGTGCCTTCTGTGTCCAGAGAGGCAGCTCAGGATGAGGAGAACAAATGTATTTTAGAATGCCTTGATTCCATTTTTAACCTTTGTGCCAACTTTGAGAAACTGTGAGCAGCCAATTAGGTCCTCTAGCACTAGGAGATGCTAGAGTGAATGAGTTGTAGGACAGACACAACCCACTCAGATGTGTACTCGCTGAGACAGAGGCCATGCATGTGCTGAGTCAGCTCTGAATCCCAGCATCCAGAACATCATGGACACTCCAAGGAGTAAAAGAATCATCAGTCTTCACCAGAGCCCTGAGCATCACTTCTCCCAGAGCTCCAGACCTTTACACTCAACCAGTTTCAGACATTGTTACCCAGATAGCTCATTTTCATTTAAAACCCAAAATGTGTAAGACCTAAATCATCACAGTCCTTCCAACACCAGATCCTTCTCCTGACATCCTTATCAGTATCCTTGGCTTAAAATTAGCAACATTTCTGACATGTTGAAATTATATGGCTTGAAATTATCAGTATCCCCTTTGCTTCTCTCTCTGAGCAGACCTAAATCCTGTTAATTCTCTCCTTAGACTTTTTCAGCTCTCTTCTCTCCTTTCCATCTCCTCTGCCAGGACTCGGAATCACTCTTTTTACCTCTCAGTGGCACACCTTGCCTCCTGGCTTTCTCTCTTCTAGAAAAGTCAGCCACATTTAACTTTCCCACGCAGTTCTTTAAGAACATCATTGGCTTCCTCAGAAATCTTTCAGCAGTTCACCAGTGTGTGTAAAGGTTTGATCCTGCTCCATAGCTGCAGGTACAAACACAGTCCCCATCAGCTGGCCTCCAGTAAGCAAGCAGAAAACACACTCATGTGAGCCGGTAAAATTTCATATAAGGACTTGTTAGTGAGGTCAAGATAGTAAACTTCTGAAGAGTATAAACTCTAAAGTTTACAAAGGCAGAAGCTTCAGAAGGCAGCTACCATCCTTATGACTGAGGGAAAATGTTCAAGAAAATAACCTGGAAATCTAGAAGAAATGGATTCTAATAATATCTAATCATAGATGTCATTATATCTACTGTTCTGTCCTATAGAATGTAAACCAGCTTGGTCCATTATGTCTAATATACTTCTATGTAGTTACACGTACAATATAATATGTGAAAATTACTTACAATTTTATGACAACTATATATGTAAATACTATACATTTATTTATTTACAGATAAAATACCTTTTTTGTTCACACTGATACTCCCAATTTATATTCCATATTGACTTGAACTCGCCTCTCATTTACCCAAGTCTCCTTCTGTCTACAGCAAGAATCCTGAGTTTTTTCAGTGTCAAAGTGTTCTCAGAATGGCAATACTAAAACTTTTATCAGTAAAGTTACTAAAAAACTATTTTTAATATTTTTCATATGCTATTCCCATTCTCCCCTCGCTTTTCAGAACTACACTGCATCTCTGTTGTCAGAGCACAGGGCCATTGTGTATAACATTCTATTCCTAATGCCCTTCCTTTGTCCTGTGTGTAAATATATCCAGCTCTAGGCCAGTGTCTCTCCAGTTACCTCATTTGGCTGAAGCTCATTTTCCAGTATATTCCCTAGGAAAGCCTTCTGGACACCTCCTTCCTCAAGTTCTTCCGTGTCTGTGCCAGTTTGCTGCCATTATACTTAAAAGTCAGTTTGACTAACTACACAATCCTTGGCTCACAGTTTCTTTCCTTTAGCAGTTTAAATGTTACTTTGTTTTCTTCTGGTCTAAGGCATTCTTATTGAAAAGCCTGATGACAAGCTACTCTAGTTTCCCTCAGTCCATTGCTTGAATATTTGTTCTGGGTAAGTTTCTCAGGTATGCATGCAATGTGCTCTTTCTATACATAATTTTAATTTTTTGTTATGAAAACTTCCTTGAATTATGAAATTATGATTAAGTACTTCTTTTGATTTATCACTCATTGATGTTATACACATACACACACGTATATATACAGTTGGATTTTCCTTTTCTGTCTTCCGAATTTATCACTTTTTTTTTTTTTTTAAGGCCGCACCCATGGTATATGGAGGTTCCCAGGCTAGAGATCGAATCGGAGCTGTAGCTGCCAGCCTACGCCATAGCCACAGCAATGCCAGATCCAAGCTGTGTCTGTGACCTACACCACAGCTCATGGCAACACCGGATCCCTAACCCACTGAGCGAGGCCAGGGTTCAAACCTGTGTCCTTATGGATGCTAGTCAGATTCATTTCCGTTGAGCCACAATGGAAACTCGATGAATTGATCACACTCTTATTAATACTTTTCATCTCTTTATTCATTTCCTGTTTTCTTCAATTTTTTATTGTGGTAAAATGCACATAGCGTAAAATTTCCCTACTTTACCACTTCGTTGTGCAAACATCACCACCATCCATCTGTAGAACTGTTCATCTTACAAAACTGAAATTCTATACCCATCAAACAATAACTCCTCAGGGATCTTTCCCCCACCCCCAGTTCCTAGCATCTTCATTTCTTTGTCATCTTTAGATTTTTTTCCCCGTTTTCTTCTTCTATTTAGTGTAAATCATTACCTATTGTGTCTGTTTGCCCTTTGTTATACTTCTGGTTAGTTTAAATCTCTGAAATGATTTTTTCTTTTATGTCTAATCCTTTCTTGAGTTCTACCACTTCGTTACTGAGTTTTCTTCAATATTTCATATATTCCTCATTTTGGAATAGTATCAAAGTTTCCATTTTTGTAAGAATATCTTATAAAGTATCTGGCATGTCTTCACTATCTGAGAATCAACTACTTATTCTTTCTTTTTATCCTGCAATAAATTTGATTATGATTTGCACTCTTTTCTTTTCTGTTTTTCATTTTTAAAAATAAGATTCTAAGAATTAATTCATAGAATTAGATATTCTGAACTTTTCTAAAAGAAGTTGGCTTAGAGTAGTTTTCCCACTATAACATCTCTCGATCACCCTCTTCTGGTTGTTTGTGTAAAGTATTCATTCAACCCTGTGAACATGTGCATTCTAACCTCTCCTAGTTTAATTCTCCATCACCACTTTGAGCTGGACTTCATATTCCTTTGGTCTCTATTGTCCCTGACCTGTTCAGTTAAGACTCTTTCCTTAGCCTTTTTTTTTCAGTGTGGACTCTCTCTTAGCTTCTTCCTAGGGAGACTTTGGCAGCTTTGAAAATGAAGGTACCTCAGACTGTTCAAGGCCCATTCAGTCTCACCACAGACACTCTGGGACCATGTCAATCCTTCCAATTTGTTGCTTGTTCGCAACCCAGCTGCTGAGTTTTCCAGGAAAATGCTTGCTTGTTATTTTGAAGCCTTCATGTTTGTCAGACACTGCCCCCCCCCATTGCTTCTCTCTGCTTCCACTTGGACAGATGCTAATTCCCAGGAGGTCTTATAGTAGTTGGTGATTTATCATGACTTGCTTGTAATTTGGGGTTTGTGTTGTGAAGACTGTTCATGGCCCAGCATTTTTCTATCCTGGTTGTTCTGTGTATTAACATAGAGGATCTGGGGAGATGCCACTGTCTTCTTCAGAATTCTCAGAGAGTACCTTTTTAATTTCCAAATCATAAATCAAAGGCTTTAATAACTATTTGAATAAACAAATGTAAATAGCATAGGGATAGGTCTATTCATCAATTAATCCTCCACCATACCTGGCAAGTAAAGTATTTGTTATAGGAGCATCAGCAAAGTTGTCAGATGCATCTGAAGCTCAGGCTCCACGGTGCCCTGACTGTGGTGTGCACTCAGGAAAAGCATGAAAGGAAGGCCACCTCCAGAAAAGATCTCCATCTGAGGAAGGGACAAATCATAAAGATCCAGGCATCAGTTGTAATGCCTGCCTGCCCTGGTCTCTTGAAGTGTCTTTTGAGAAGCAGCAAGCACATGAGCAGAGAAAAATGCTAAAAGTAGGACCTGCCTTAAAAAAAAAAAAAAAAAAAAGAGGTCTCATTTCCTTCACACATTATAATGTTAGAGCAAAAGGGGCAAAATTGCAAAGGGAGTGAAGTTTCCATTTGGTACCAGCTCACCAGCTTCCTGAGAGCTTATCCTGGGCTTCTCGTACCCTCTTTTTCTACCTCTTTCTTAGGCACAAGCCCCTCCTGCACTACTATATATTTCTTCATTGTAAGATTCATGTAGCAAATATTTGCTGAAGATTTTTGCGGCACATGGAAGTTCCTGGGCTAAGGGTCACATCAGAGCTGCAGCTGAGGCCTACATACAGCCACAGCAGTACTGGATATGAGCCATATCTGCAAACTGTGCCACAGCTTGTGGCAACACTGGATCCTTAACACACTGAGCAAGGCCAGGGATTGAACCTGTATCCTCACAGAGACAACTTATGGTCCTTAACCTGCTGAGCCACAGTGGAAACTTTGCTTAAGATTTTTTTTTTTCCAAGTGAGTAAATTAGATTTTTTTTTTTCTCAAACTGTTCTCATCAGGTTCGATGTCAAGATTATGAAAACTAAATTCTTATGATGATTTGCCAAGTGTTCCCTTTTTTTCTGTTGCTGGATTGTTTGCATGAGATTGTAATTACTCTTTTTTTTTGGATATTTGCTAGACTATATTGGTAATACAATCTGTGCTTATAAATAGGAAGGCTTTTAACTACGATCTAAGAATACTAACATTTTCTATTTCTTCTTTGGTAAATTATATTTTTCTAGGAATTTTTCTGATGCAGTTATAAAGAATGCTATTTAGTAATACTTATTATCATTTTGTTCTGTTGCTTCTCCTGATATGACCCTAGTTTTTTGTTTGTTTGTTTCTTTTTATGGTTGCACCTGTGGCATATGAAAGTTCCCAGCCTAGGGGTCAAGTCAGAGCTGCAGCTGCTGGCCTCCACCATAGCCACAGCCATGCCTATGCCACAGCTGAGCAAGGTCAGGGATCAAATCTGCATCCTCACACACACTATGTTGGGTTTTTAACCCACTGAACCACAGTGGGAACTCTGATATGTCCCTGTCTTTATTTCTAATTTTTATCTTCTCCTTTTTTATTTTCTTGAATTCACCAGAGGTTTAGCAAATGTACTCTTTTCAAATAATCAACTTTAGCCTTTGCTGGGACTTTTTATGGCATGTTAGTTTTCTATTTTATTAAATCCTTGTTCTTTATTATTTCCTTCTACTTTTCCTGGGTTAATTTTGGTTTTTCTTAACTTTTGAACATTAATTATTACTTTATTAATCTCCATGTTTTCTTCTTATCTAATATGAATATTTAAGGCTAAAAAATTTCCTCTGCCATGGCTTTAGCTTCATCCAACAAGCCTTATAAAAGGATTCCCATTTTCACTTAGTTCTGCATATTTCCTGATTTGTTATGATGTCTTTTGGTCCATAAGTTATTTAGAACTGTGTTTCTTAAATTTCAAATGTATAGACTTTTATCTTTGTTATTGAATTCTAACATAATTGTAATGTGGTCAGAGAATATTGTCTCTATAACAGTCGTCTGAAATTTGTTGAGATTTGCTCCATGGCCCAGCATGGATCAATTTGTGTAAATGTTCCGTGGGTCCTTGAAAGGAGTAAAATGTGTGTGCTGCAACTGTTGGTATAATATTCTCCTTATGTCCATTAGGTCAAGCCTGTTAATTGCGTTGTTGAAATATTTTATATCCTCATTGATTTTTTTTTTTTTGTCTGCATAAAATAGCTCTAAGATACACAGGAGTCTAGTAACACTGGTTGCTTTGAGAAAAGGAGCCAGGTAGCCATGGAGGAATGCAAATGGGGCCCTCAGAGCTCCGTACATTCCAGATGAAGCTGCCTTTCCCCAGGCCTAGACCCTGCCGCTTTGATTGCAAAGGAGACCCTCAGGCCTCCTCTTGGTTCTGGAAAGACCCCCAACCCCTGACACACAACGCTCCCATCCTCACTACAACAGTCTGTTAAAGGTTCCAATCTTATGAAGGAGATTAACATTGGATCTGAGGGTACCTTTTCCCCTAAGGGAGCATCAGAAGTAAACCCACCCTTGTTCATCTCATGTCATCCTCATTATTTGTCCATATTTTTTATCATGTTTGTACATCCCCTATTCTGACACAATCCCACACACTTACCCACCCTGAAAACCTTCACTCTGCATCTTAGGAATTCAGTTATAAACCAACAAAATCGCTTATGTCCTCAGCCTCTCCTAAGCGTGTTCCTATACCTTCTTACTTTGACAGAAACTGCCCCCTACCTTGTATTCATACCTCTCAGGGGATCTGCTTGCTCTCTCATACTCCTGCATTCCCAGGATCTAGAGATGAGTCAGAATCCTCACTATTGCTTCCAGACCATTGCACTCCAGCAACAAACATTGGCACCTGGGTTTGTTGGAAATATCAACTCTCAAGTCGCTCCTGAGACCTCCTGAATCAAAACTCGCTCTGTAACAAGGTCTAACAAGGTCTTTTCATGTCTTGCATTTATGTCATAATCCCAGTTTTGTACCACTCAAACTTAAGACAAAACCTGAAGACATGGTTTCTTTCTTGCATTTTTTCGTAGGAATAAAGACACCAGAATCCAAGCCCTGCCAGATGTTTCCACTTCTGAAGGCATCTGTTTTAAGTGTACTTTGAAAGTTGTTTGCTTAGATCAAATCAGGCTGTAAAAAGAGTTAGACGATCACCAGGAAACAGAGTGTGGCCTTTTTAAGAAATAATAGACAGCTCTGGTTATAGATTTTGTTTCTAGGGAGGGGCAATACTGGTGCAGCACTATTCTGCCACAGGAATGTACTTGCATGAAAACATATGTGAAGGTTCAGTCTTGCCCCCTTAGCAAGAAAAGAACTTGTCCTTCAAGAAAAGATAGACTGAGTTAATAAAAAGGAAATTCTTGGTAAGACCCCCAAGAGTATCTTTAAAATAAGTAGAAAGCAGCTCCAATGACAGATAAGATAAATTTTTATCCAGGTTGTCCTAGAGCTATTTCCTATATTTTTTGAAGGGTATAAAATAAATAAATAATAGCTTACTGTACTTTCTAAAAAGGTATTACAGGCATGTAGTTTCTTACCATAATTTATCTATGTCTGTTTCATTCCTCATTTATACAATTTAAAATTACTGTTCTGAAAAGTAGTTTCACATTTTCCCATTGAAAAGTGAAAATGATGGCTATATCTGAAATAAAAACCTCATAATGTCTCTTTAAATGTTTATACTGTCCCCACGAGCAACTTGTTTGACATTAATATCTGTGTTTAAAGAGATCTCTGGTTACTTACCACAATTTCTTTATTCCTTTTAGCAACTTATTTAAATTATTTAAATGTCAGAATTATTCAAAGCATCCCAGATATTTTCTTGTCTTGCTTTTTTTCTAGTACAATTTTACAAACTTGAAAGTACTGCATAGCTAATATATCTTTCACTTTTACTCCTTGGAATTAGAATATTTTACCTCCTAGGAAGCAAACGCCTTTGAAATACATACATCTTGGTAATAATTGGTAACATTAACTAACTTCAAAGCTTATTGGTAAGAAGGAACATGTAATAATGTCTTCTTATTTAAAAAAATGTATTACGGTCTTAACTTCATAGCTTGTCATCACAACCACATCAAATTTGGAAGTAGGAGAAGCTGCACAATCTACAAATAGTGTTTGCAATAATTGAGAGTAATAAAACCTGTTTAGAACCCGTCCTTTTCCCATGAGACTGTGCCCTTTTACAGCAGATGTTTCAGAATATATTGACGTGCAGAAATCTGGAGGCATTATTTGTAATCCGTTAAAATGAAACTAGACTATTTCCACACTAAACATGTTTAAATAAGGTCCCATGAGTGAATTTCAGGGACTATTGTCACCCAAAATTGTCAGCAAAAAAGACATTTGTATGTGCATTCTCCTGAGAAGAGGCTCAGTATCTTACATCAGATTTTCATTGTGACTAATAAAAAGCTAAATTCCTTGCTTATGGGTATTCCTCTTTCTATCCCTTCTTTCTTTCCTTCCAGCATATTCTAAACTCAAAACTCATTGAAAACTCATTGAACTAGAAATCACAAAACCCAGACTCTAGTTCCAATTCTATTATTTACTATGAACAATGTGGCTTTGGGCAAATAGCATGTCTCTGAGATTTAGTTTTCATATCCTAAAAAAAAAAAAAAAAAGGGTAGTAATGCCCTAAATTTCCTCCAAAATGTGGAGGGCATGACCTGAGTTGTCCAAAGCCAAGAGCCACCATCACATTCTCCCTCCCTGAGTGGAGATAGACACATCAATAAATCATAATAACAATCCAAATATGAAGAAGGAAATCATTTTCAGGGTTAAGACATTGTTAAATTCACTCATCGACTGTGTATTAAAAAAGATGTCAAACCAGGAAAGAAAAATGTGATGTATTTTGTCACTGCAGGGGAGAAGATGCAGCCTGTTTGGCAGTAGTGCTGGCTCAGTCTGACAGCAGTGGAAGACTGTTCTAGCATGGGGTCCTTCCTGTCAGCATCCTTACTGACATTCTTTGTAAGATACATTTTGTTACAATTGATTAGATTTAATTTATATTATAAATGATAGTAAGGTAGCTGTCACTTTAAAAAGTGTCACTCCATCTGTATTCTGAATTACTCCATTTTATAGCCTTTTGTTTATTCTGCTATCTCTACCATGCGCTGTAGTCCATCCCAGAAGGGCAACTCAAAGCAACAGCCCTTTGGATGTTTAAAAGTCTCAAATAAAATAATATATGCATAATGATCCCTGAAGTGTTTAATTTAAATAATCTTGCACAGAATGCAATTCTATTTTTTCCTCATCTTTAGCTTTCTCTTTCTCTCATTCTCTCTCTCAGTAGAAAACACTGCAAAGTTAATATAAAACTAGTCACTGTATAGTAGAATTTACTATCTGCCAACCATTGCACTCAGCACTAAGTGTATTTATTACATTAATGCATTAATAAATCTATTAATTTATTTAATGCTCATTATAAGCCTATGAGGTAGGTACTACTGATAGCTCATCTTAAAGATGAAGAAACTGCTCCACAGAGAGGTTGTCACCCTTGAACTAAATGTTAAGTAAAGGAGCCAGAATTTAAGCTCTGATATTGACTTCTGAGTCCCAGCTATCAAACAAAATGCGATAGTGAAATGGTCAACAGGTATTTCTTGAATGCATAGAAAGTGCTGGATTCTGTTTTCTAGTATTGGAAATATAAAGGGAAATAAGATGCAATCTTTGTTGTCAAGAAGCTTACAGTCTATTGCTATGCTGTCTAGTATGGTAGCCAAAAGCCACATGTGGCTATTTAAATCTAGATAACTTTAATAAACAATTTAAATAAAATATTTAATTTATTTATGAAATTTATATATACTTTATCATCTTAATTTAAATAATTTAAATAAATATAAATAATTAAAATGAAATAAAATTTAAAATTCATTTCCTAGTAATACATAGCATATTTTGAGTGCTTAATGGCCATGTGTGAATAGTGGCTACCATATTGGATAGAACAGATTAGAACATTTCTTTTTTTTTTATTCTAATTTTATAGCTGTACCTGAAAATTACATACGGAAGTTCCTGGGCCAGGAATTGAATCCAAGCCACAGCGGCAACCCGTGCTGCAGCTGCGGCAATGCCAGATCCTGCACCAGGCTGGGGATTGAATCTCCACCTCCACAGTGACCCAAGCCACTACAGTCAGATTCTTAACCCACTGCACCACAGTGGGAACTCCAAAACATTTCTATCATTGCAGAAAGTTCTGCTGGACAGTGCTGGCTGTGTTTGGGTGGGAGTCAAGGGGAGAAGTAAAAGGAAAATTTAAAGGAAAGGAAATAACCTTTTATAAGTGCTCTATATGCTAGCAGAGTGTCTTAGGAGCACAGAAAAGAGGCCTGACTTAGGCACAAGGTCTAGAAATGCTTTCCATTGTAGGTGACATGTAAGCCAAGACTCAGAAGGTTAAGTGAGAATTAGGCAGGAAAAGAAAGGAAATGGGATATTTGAGACACAGGGAAGATAATTCTTAGCTGTTTTCTAGCCTGACTCTTTTCCGATCAAGCGTTTGGTACTGAAATTCCATCTTCAAAGAACCTGGAACCAAAATACTAAGCTGAAATACCTGGAAGGTAGAAATAGACCATGGAATGGCTTGAGGACGTGCCCATTCTCATCCTGATGCTTTGTACCCTGTACTGCAGAGATGCTGGGCTGTATCACACAGCGCAAAGTCCACTCGGGCTTTGACCCTGTAACCCTATTAATTAGAGAATTTCAGCTATCATTTCGAATCACATCAATGTGAAATGGTCCAGGCTATGACTCAGTCTTTTTAGTGTAGGTTCTCTTTATTTTGATTTAGTTCTATTTCTTAAAATAGAGAGAATGTCAGCAAGCAGTGACAATTATGAGGATTTCGAAAGTTTCTTTGCCCACTGAGCAAAGCTGCTAACAGTTTGATGGAGTAGATTTGTATCCCTCATTATTTTCATAAGAAAGAATAGTGTAACATGGCACTTTTGTAAGAAAGATTATTGAATATTGAAATGATAATCTTATAACTTTTCCTCCACATTTCAAGGGCGTAAGTTTGGTGCTTTCATTAATATGGTAAAATCATAGATATTAACAGTGATTTAATAAGGTATACACACAAAAATCCATTCTCAAAGGAACCCACTTAGAAGAATATTATTCATTAATTCATCAGTGAAGGATTATATGAATTCATAAAGGAATTAGAACTGAATTACTTATGAGACTAAGTAGGAAGATATACAAATTTTCATTTCTAGGTCATCAGTTTTCATTTTTCTGAATTGAATAAGACTAAGGGAATTTTTGACTGAAAATAAACTTTGGCATATGAGTATGTCCTAACTTAAATTGGCCCATCTTTTCATTAATCTTTATTTACCTGGAAAGCCCCATGACTGTAGTTTTGTTTTGTTTTTTAATTAATTAGTTCTCTGTTTTTCCTTGTATAAAAAAACAACAGAAGAGAAGGCAGGGACAAGGTCTGAGATCAAACATTTAAACTTCATTATCTCCCAAAATTTGTTTTTCATAAATAGCCTCAGCATGTGCATCTCTAACTATTTTAACCTACTGTTCTAAAAACTACAAGAACCTCAAGTCACAAAACTCATAAATCGCTTTTCACAGCCCCATCCATTTGCAAAGTTTTTTTTGCAGTACACAGCCCAGTTGCCTATTAATTATCACCCTGGATCCAGACAGCAGGCTTATTATGTAGACAGAACAATTAGGATCACCACTGTCTTAGGGAGGGGACACCAAGTCTCAGGGGAGCTAATGTGGGAAGACCTCAGACCCAGTCTTCTAGCTCCAGATTCAGAGCTTTTTCTCCTTTAGTAAATAAATCTCGGAAAATGGATCAGGGACCAAACAAATCCCTGTCCATTAAGGTCAGTATATCTTATGAACAGAGGCAGAGGGAGCACAATCACCGGTGGCTCTCCCCATTCAAGTGCATCATTGGCCTGGCTGGTTGTGATCGTGATTGGAAAAACCAAAAACAAGCTCTAAAGAGAAATATGCAACTTGGGCACAAAGGGACGGTGGCTCTGGAAATCCCAAGAAAGGCAGGTCCTCTACAATAGGGAGCATGGGAAGGGGTGCTGGGAGGTGAGGGGCATTGTAAGCCCAGAAAGTAGTGAACACACAGTTCCTACACTATTTGAGGGCACTCTTCGCTCCATGGTGAGAGGAGTCACTGATGACTCTGTTGGTAGAGAGAAGAGAGTTACTGAGTTGGAAAATCTGCTAGAAACAATTTCCTTCAATCTCTTCATAAAGATAGGAATGGGGTTCAAACAGGTCATGCACTCATCCAATGTCTCACATTTTGACCAAGACATTGTTCTCATTCCAACTGCATGGCTTTTTATAAATTTAATTTTTTGAAGTATGGCCAATTTAAAATATTGTGTTAATTTCTGTGTATAGCAAAATGATTCATATATATATATTCTTTTTCATATTCTTTTCCATTACAGTTTATCACAGGACATTGAATACAGTTCTCTGTGCTATACAATGGGACCTTGTTTATCCATTTTATATATAACCACAAGTCTGTCCTCTATGTCTGTTTCTGTTTTGTAAATAAATTCATTTGTATCACATTTTAGATTCCACATATAAGTGATATCATATGGTATTTGTCTTTTTCTTTTTTAAAATTTTATTGAAGCATAGTTGACTTAAAATGTGTTAATTTTGGAGTTCCCATTGTGCAGCAGCAGAAACGAATCTGAACCATGAGGTCGTGGGTTCAATCCCTGGCCTTGATCAGTGGGTTAAGGATCTGGCATTGCCGTGAGCTGTGGTATAGGTCAGCAGCTACAGCTCTGGTTATCCAATTAGACCCCTAGCCTGGGAACCTCCATATGCCTCAGGCGCAGCCCTAGAAAAGACAAAAAAAAAAGTGTTAATTTCTGCTATACAGCAAAGTGACTCAGTATACATACATATATATTCTTTTTCGTATTCTTTTCCATCATGGTTTATCACAGGATATTGAACATAGTTCCCTGTGCTATAGAGAGGAACTTATTATTTATCCATCCTGTTTGTAATAGTATGCATCTGCTAATTCTAAAATCCCAATTCTTCCCTCCCCCACCTCCTCCCCTTTGGGAACCAAAAGTCTGTTCTCTATGTTTGTGAGTGTCTTTCTGTTTCATAGATAGGTTCTATTTTAGATTGCCCATACAAGTGATATCTTTTGATATTTGTTTGTCTTTTCTGACTTACTTTACTTAGTATGGTAATCTCTAGGTCTGTCCATATTGCTGTAAATGGCATCATTTCACTCGTTTTTATGAGTAGTATTCCATTGTATTTATATACCACATCTTTATCTATTCATCTGTCAGTGGATATTTAGGATGTTTCCCTGTTTTGGCTATTGTAAGTAGTGCTGCAGTGAACACTAGGATGCATGTATGTTTTTAGATTATAGTTTTCTACAGATATATGCCCAGGAGTGGGGTTGTTGGATCATATGGCAACTCTACTTTTAGTTTTCTGAGGTACCTCCATACTGTTTTCCATAGTGGCTACACCAATTTACATTCCCACCAACAGTGTAGGAAGCTTCCTTTTTCTCTATACACTCTCCAACATTTGTTATTTGTAGACCTTTTAATTAATGATGGCCATTCTGACTGGTGCACAGCTTTTTAGCAGAGGCTCTAATTCAACATCAGCCAAACTGTTTCACAGAACTCTGTTCTGTGAGGCGTCAATAGATACTCCTATAAATAAACAAATAAATGGAGTTCTACATTCAAATAAGCTTTTGGAAAAGCAGAGTTAATCACAATTTAAAAGCTTTATTTACTGCACAAATTCACAGAAACTTTGCATGCTAATATGCACTATATACTCCTATTATCATTTGTCATGTGATATTAGATTTCCAGGGCATTTAGGTTGGGGAAAGCAGCTTTAATGTTGCAAGATGTTCTTAATAGGCTTTTGATAATTAATTTGAGTGAAGGGGTTTTTTTGTTTGTTTGTTTTGTTTTTTTTAAAGGCTGCACCCAAGGCATATGGAAGTTCCCAGGCCAGGGATTGAATCCAAGCTACAGCTGCAGACCTACACTGCAGCTGAGTCAACACTGGATTCTTTAACCCACTGCATTTTAGGCTGGGGATAGAACCTTCTCCAGTGAGCCACTGCAGTTGGATTTGTAACCCACTGCACCACAACAGGAACTCCTATGTGAAGATTTTTTAATGTTTGAAAATGAAAGAAAAATGAAATAGTTTCAACCTCTGGTAATACAATTCTTTTTCTACAAGAGACCTGGATCTCATAAAACATAATTTTATTGAATTTCTAGACTCGTAGAAAATAAATAAACTCTTCAAGGGAGTTTCCAACCTCTAAAAAGAACCCCATGAACTAAAACCTGGGCTTGATCCATATGCACATGGACACACACACTTAGACACATGGAGGAAAAGAAGGCAGGGATGTCCTAAGTAAAGATGCCTGTGTCAGTTTTGCAATCAGGAGCCTAACCCTTGAGACAGAGGCAGTGAGGATGAGCTGAACCTGAGACTAAATTAAACTAAACTCTGGACTCAGTGAAGATGCCAAAGAGACCCCACTAAAGGTCAGCCTAGAAAGATAGAAAACTTTAATAGATGATTAGTTACTACTCTATTCCTGTCAAATACAAAAGATGAGAAAATGTGACTCCATGCCTACCTATGCCCACAAATACCAAGTGGGTATAGGAGACACCCAAACACCTCCACTACAGCAATGCCAGGGAAGGCTAAGAAAGGATCCAGCACTCAGCCCAGCTGGCTGGTCATAATTCCCCTGCCTGTATTATCAGTGGAAAACATTTTGGGGTCCTAGACTTCAGTTCACACCCAGCAGCAACAAGATACCACTCTGACTCACACTGGGATGGTGTCAGAAGAGTTCTAGTAGAAAGGCAAGATTTTCTCCATCATCCAGTGATAATAAGGCCACCACCACTATGGTGTCAGTGGAGACCATGTGGAGAGCCAGAACTCCTACTCACTCCTAGCCTCACTTGGTGTTAAGAAGCCTCACTTGTGTTAAGAAGCCTCACTTGGTGTTAAAGGAAACTGAGTGGGGAATCCAGACTCCTCCTTCCACTTGTCATTAGCAAGGAAATACCTCTCCCTTCCTCTGCTGAAACAGAAGATCCAAAGTCTTAAAGTACTAAAATGTCCAAATATCAAATGAAAATTATTCACCATGCCAAGAACCAGGAAGATCTTAAATTGAAAAAGAAAATAAAATTATTCAAAAGTGAAAATTAAAAAAAGAAAGCAATGGAGACATAAACCTACAGTTTGAAATTATAAATCAAAAGAAGTCCATGCCAAGGCACATCACAATTGAATGTCTAAAAACTAAAGACAGAGAAAACATTTTGAAAGCAACCGGAGGAAAATCACATCCCACCTGTAGGGGAGAAACAATTAGAATAACAGCAGTTTTTTTTTTTTTTTAATCAGAAATCACAGAGGTCAAAAGAAAGTAGTATAGCATTTTTCACACGCTGAAAGATAGGAACTGCAACCCAGAATCCTATAGCCAGCAAAAATATCCTTCAGTAATGAAGAAGAAATTGAAATATTTTGAATAAAGGAAAATTGAGAATGTGTCACCAGCAGACCTACTCTGCAAGAAAAGCTCAATAAATTTCTCTAAACAGAAAGGAAATGATAAAAGAAAGAACCTTGAAATATCAGGAAGAAAATACAATAAACAAAAAAAAAGGACAAAACAACAAGCTTTCCTTCTCTTTTTGAGTTTTTAAATTATGTTTGACAGTTGAAGCAAAAATATAACACTGTCTGATGTGGTTCTAAATGTATGTACATAAAATATGTAAGACAGTTTTATTATAAGTAGGGAATGGTAAAGAGTTGTAAATGGAAGTTAGATTTCTGTATTTTACTTGAACTAGTAAAATGATGACACCAGTAGACTGTGACAATTCTGTATATAAATTTAATACCTAGAGCATCTACTAAAAAAAACTATAAAAAGAGATACACTCAAAACCACTGTAGATAAATCAAAATGGAATTCCAAATTATGTTCAAATAATCCACAGGAAGGAGGAGAGAATAAAGCAGAGGAATTAAAGAGAGAAACAACAAAATAATAAAATGATAAATCCTAACATATCAAAATCACATTAAATATAAATGGTCTAATTATATCAATTAAAAGGCAGAACAGGCAGAGTAGATTTTAAAACATGACTTAACTATGTGCTATCTACATGAAACTTAATGTAGATAAAGTTAAAATGTAACAATATAGGTAGGTTGAAGTTTAAAATATGAGGAAATATGTATCATACAAACATTAATCAAGGAAAGCATAAGCAGCTTTATTACTATCAGATAAAACAGACATCAGAGCAAAGAAAATAATGAGAGAAAGAGAGAGGCATTACATAATGATAAAAGAGTTAAATTCACTAAGAAGATATAAAAATCTTAGGTCTGTATGCACCAAACAAAAAACTTGGAACTATGTGAAGCAAAAACTGATAGAAATAAAAGAGAAATAAATGATCTGTAATTAGAGTAGGAGACTTTAACAGTCCTTCTCAACAGTTACTAGAACAACTAGACAGAAAATCAGCAAGGATACAGAACAATTCAACATCATAATGATGTAATCAACATTTATAGAACACTCCACCCTACAGTGGCCAAATATACATTATTTTCAAGTGCCCACAGAATATATGTTAATGTAGACCATAGTCCCAAGTCATAAAAATATCCCAATAAGTTTAAAATAATTGAAATATGCAGAGTGTGTTCTCCAACCACAGTGGAATCACTTTAGAAATCAAAAGTAGAAAGATAATGAGAAAATTTCCAGGGAGTTCCCCTTGTCGCTCAGTGGTAGTGAACCCGACTAGTATCCGCGAGGATGTAGGTTCAATCCCTGGCCCTGATCAGTGGGTTAAGGATCTGGCATTTGTCATGAGCTGTGGTGTAGGTTGCAGATGTGACTTGTATCTGGCATTGCTGTGGCAGCTGCAACTCTGATTCAGCCCCTAGCCTGGGATCTTCCATATGCTGTGGGTGCAGCCCTAAAAAAAAAGAAAAGAAAAAGAAAATTTCCAAAAACTTGGAAACTGATCAATACATTTCTATTTTTTCTTTCTTTTTTTAATAATTATTTTTTATTTTTTCCATTATAGTTGGTTTACAGTGTTCTGTCAATTTTCTACTGTACAGCAAAGTGACCCAGTCACACACACACACATATATACTTTCTTTTTCTCACCTTATCCTCCAACATGTTCATCACAAGTGCTTAGATAAATTCCCTGTGCTATTCAACAGGATCTCATTGCTTATCCACTCCAAATGCAATAGTTTGAGTCTATTAACCCCAGACTTCCTGTCCATCCCACTCCCTTCCCCTCCCCCCAGAAAACCACAAGTCTGTTCTCCAAGTCCATGAGTTTCTTTTCTGTAGAAAGGTTCATTTGTGCCATATATTAGATTCCAGATATAGTGATATCATATGGTATTTGTCTTTCTCTTTCTGACTTCACTTAGTATGAGAGTCTCCAGTTTCATCCATGTTGCTGCAAATGGCATTATTTTGTTCTTTTTTATGGCCGAGTAGTATTCCATCATGTATATGTACCACATCTTCTTAATCCATTTCTAAATAATCCATGGTGGAATTCCCCTCATGGCTTAGTGGAGGCAAATCTAACTAGCATCCCTGAGGACACAGGTTTGATCCCTGGCCTTGCTCAGTGGGTTAAGGATCCAGTGTTGCCATGAGCTGTGGTATAGGTCACAGATAACAGCTCAGACCTGGTGCTGCTGTGGCTGTGGTGTGGGCCAGCGGCTACAGCTCCAATTCAACTCCTGGCCTGGGAACCTCCATATGCCATGAGTGCAGCCCTAAAAAGACAAAAAAAAAAAAAAGAAAAGAAAAGAAATCCATGGGTGAAAGACGAAGTCTCACATAGCTAAAGCAGTAGTGAGAAGGGAAATTTATAGCCCTCAGTAAAGATATAAAGGACAAAGTCTCACATCAGACATTTAAACTCCCGGAGACATTTAAAGATCCCAGAGAAAACAAAGCTAAAGCAAAATAAATCCAAAGCAAGAGAGGGAAGGAAATAATAAACATAAGGAAGAAATCACTGAAATTGAGAACAGAAAAGCAGTGGAGAAAACAAACATACCAAAGAGCTTGAAAAGATTCATAAAACTATGGCAAAGCTGACAAAAAAATGAGAGCATACACAACTTATATTCATACAAAACCTTGTCTACAAATGTTCCTAGTAGATTTTCTCATGATAACCAAAACCTGGAGTCAATCTAGATGTCTTTCCACAGGTGGATGGTGGTATATCCATATCATGGAATACCATTCATCAATAAAAACGACCAAACTATTGACACATACGACAACATGGATGAATTCCCAGAGAATTACAGAGTGAAAATCCAGTCCCAAAATTTGCATTGCATATGATTCCATTATATAAAATTCTATTTGAAAATGACCAAATTACAGAATTGGAGAACAGAGCAGTTTTTTCCAGGGGTTAAGGAGGAGATGAGGTGGGAAGGAAGTGGCTATATGAGGGCAACATGAGCCATCCTTGTGCTGATGAAAATGTTCTCTGTAGTGACAGTATCATGTTGATATCCTATTGTGATATTCTGCTAGAGTTTCACAAGATGTTATCACTGGAGGGAACTGGGATCTCTCTACTATTTCTTACAACTGCTTGTGAACTTGCCATTTAAAAAAATCAATTTAGGAGTTCCCATCGTGGCACAGTGGTTAACGAATCCGACTAGGAACCATGAGGTTGCGGGTCCGGTCCCTGCCCTTGCTCAGTGGGTTAACGATCCGGCGTGGCCGTGAGCTGTGGTGTAGGTTGCAGACGCGGCTCCGATCCCACGTTGCTGTGGCTCTGGCGTAGGCCGGTGGCTACAGCTCCGATTCAACCCCTAGCCTGGGAACCTCCATATGCCGTGGGAGCGGCTCAAGAAATAGCAACAACAACAAAAAAGACAAAAAAAATAAAAAAAATCAATTTAAATAGAATAGAATAAATAAAAGATTATTAAAATGCTCATAAATGTCTACAAATTAAAGACAACCATTAGAAACTATGTAAAATTTCTGGGTAAAGATAAAGAATTTAACATAAGCATCCACATTTGCTCCTTCTTTAATCACCAAAATTCATCTTCAGAAGAGTAAGATTTGGAAAGTTGTTGTTCAGGCTTTGCCCAGTGGGGGTGGGGGGTGGCACAGGGAGAAAAGAGGAGCTAAGCACTCCTCCCCCAAACACCTAGCCCTCACTCTTCTCCTACAGCTCTAATGCTAAGACTGGATGAAGCAAGAGCAAAAGCCCCCAACAGTGATCTCTGAAACTCAGTTTCCAATGAATTGTGTGCATTCGACTCTGTCTAAGCATCTTCTTGGGGTCTCTAGCAACCTCTGGGGATTTATTAAACCTCTCACAGACTCTGGCCTCAAAGAGCAATTTCTAGAAATTCTCCAGCATGCTAGGGAGGATTGGAAGGGATCTGCAGAGGCCCAGACCTGCAGTATTGTCAGCAGCAGTTAGTTTACTGGGAAGACAGGCTCAAACAGCAGCAGCAGATCTTTGACTTCCTAATTGGCCTTCATGCCATCTCCCTCACATTTTAAAACATCTCAGGGGCCAGGCAGCCAGAGCAGACACCAGGAGTCCAGGGGGAGAAAATAGAGTTCTCCCCATAACCTGGGCTGCCCTCTCTCTATTAGATATGCCCTTCCAGTAATCTCTCGGAACTTTCACATTACCAACTCTTTCATCTCTCCATCCATGCCTTTTCAAGTCAAGCCTCTATAATTTTCTAAATCAGAGCTAAGAAGCCTTCTTTTATTGCTGTAGGTCCAGAGACATGCATGACATCTGTCAGACACTGGAGCAGACATCCGCACTTCTCTGGTGCAGTGGACAAGAGTTTGATCTTAAATATAACAAGATAGAATAGAAACCATATGAGAGCAAAAGAAATATAAGTATTGTTGCCTAGTTGACACTACAACTTAAAAAGTGTAGGGACTGGATTATTTGAACATCTTAGTAATACTCACAATTTTTTCCTGATGGCATTTAGAATGAACTTCAGTATCTTCTGTGGAGGGGCTTGAAATGTAAAACCATGAGGTTAAATCTTATGATTTAGAATGTTTTGCTTTCAGAATAGAAGCGTCTATCTATAAAGAAAAACCCCATGAGAGGGGGGAGGCATTTTCTATTTTTTTAACAACATATTAATAAGCAAAGTAGGGGTAAGTTTTGTTATATAAATAATAACACTCACAGTTAGACTCATAACCCCTTGAAAATACTCTCATTAGAAGTATGAAGTTTCTCTCCATGAATATTCTCCTGTGGAAAGTTTAATATTTACTCAAGAAGTCACCAAAGAGCAGTAACAAGCCCAAAACTCATTAGCTGTGTAACCGTATATTAACTGTGTGATCACTTATTAGCTCCATGACCTTGAGCAAATCACTTCTTCTCTCTTTATTAGAAGTTCCAGTTGAGTAATAACTGCCCCTACCTACTTCTTAAGGACTATGATCAGAGCAGCCTCCATTTCACCTTGATAACACCAAATTACACATTTCAACCCATCATATGCCATTCCACACTATGAATTATTTGATTTATGACCCAATTCAAAATATTACAAGGGAAAAAATGCACATTCCCTAAGCTCAGTTCTTGGTAAATTATGTTTATTTTAAATAAAATCATGATAGTTAAGTTTTCAATTAGAAATAATTTCTTTAATTCTAAACAGATTGGAAGGAAATCTGGTATGTAGGCAGGATTTGCAGAGATAAATGGCTAACAGAGGAGAAAGTCATTTGGTGGTAGATTTCCTAGGAACTTGCGATTGGAAAAAGACCTTAAAGAACATTTGGTCTAATCAAAGTGTTTTGTCTCCCTGTAGCTAGACTGGATGGTTTTCTGATGGGTTAATGGGTATTTCTTCGTTTGGATAGTTCAAGACCATGCTAGGCAGTTCTTTCTTACAGCTTACTTGGAAATGTTTTCCTAGGGATGAACCAGTTTTCCTCCTTCTGACTGCCAAATGCTAATCCTACTTCTGCCTTGTGTTGAAAGATAGAAGCATCATCTCCCTTTCCTGCATGGCAGCCTTTCCAGTATCTGCAGATTGTCAGTCTATCTTCCCTAGTCTTCTTGGTTATGGCTTAAATAATCTCCTTACAAAAATCCTGGCACATACAGACTGCTCATAACAAAATTAACATAACCATATGCTACTTTGGAAATACCCCACAGAGAATTAGGGTAAAATCTCAGGGAAACCATATTATCGGGTTTCAGAAAATTTGGAGTTGGGTCTTGGCTCCAGTTGCTTCTAAAAGTGTGACCTTGGGAAGTCCTCTAATTTTTAACCCCTCATACTGTTCTTGGAATGTCCTGTTATCAAAGTTAAGCTAATTTTATAAAATGAGTTGGACAGAGTACCTTTTTTTCCTGTAATCTGAAAGAGTTTGTGTATGAGGTCTGTCTCAAATGATGAAGAAAATAAGCTTCCATAAAGTGACAAATAACGTTTTGACAAATCTCTATCAGATAAGAGAAGATGTCTTTTCAAACTTACCTTTATGCAAACGTTAACCAAGAATTATTAATTAAACCTCTAGTCTAGTTGATGTATTGCAAGCCCTTGTTAAGAGAAAATACAAGGTAATTTCATAAATGTTTTAAAGGAAAGAGCTAAGCTATAAGGATAGAGTTTATGGCACTTTTAACCATCACTCAATTATCTATACGTATGCATACATATATGCATCACTGCAACAAATATTGCACAATACATACTCGTTATGTGTAATGTATTCTAATAGTTTATATTCTATCTCTTTATAAAAACATTCTGGTTATGACTGACTTTGTTGATTTCATGACCCATTAATGTGTCATCAGGTATGGTTTTAAAAATTCTACTACGTGTCTTGGGATTTGCTTCAGACAATGCTATTAATTCCTTGTATAACTAAGTTACTTAATATTTCTGTGTCTCAGTTTTCCTGTAAAGTGGCATTGAGCTTATAGATTTTCTTTAAATATAAAATCAGATCTAAGTTTTAAGATTATTTTGCAAGAGAGAAAAAACACTGAGAAAGGAAAAAGGTTTTGTTCAGGAATTAATATCAGAGCCATAACTGCTCCAGCAACTGGACTTTGCCTCATAATACAAAAATGTAGAGTAGGAAAATAGTGTTAAATAATGAGTTTAAAAGATTAGATAAAACATGCAACTCCCATATGACCTAGCAGTTGCACTCTTGGGCTAAATTTATCCTGGAGAAATAAAAACTTATATTCACACAAAAACCTGTACATAAATGCTCATAGCAACATTATTTGTAGTAGGCTAAAGCTAGAATCAGCCCAGATGTCCTTTATCTGGTAAATGGTTAAACAGACTCTAATGCATCCATACTATGGAACACTGCTTCACAATAAAAAAAAAAAAAATTCTCAATATATAAAATTAGGAGGAATCTCCAGAGACTCCTGCTGAGTGAAAAAAGTCAGTCCCAAAAGGTTACATCCTGATTCTTTCCATTTAGGTAACATTTTTGAAATGACAGAATTTAGAAATGGAGGATAGATCAGCAGTGGCCAGGGCTCAGGAGTAGAGTAAGCTTGGGGGAATGGAGTGAAGGCGGTTTAAAAAAGCAACAGGACAGGTCCTTGTGGTGATGGAACTGTTCTATATCTTGACCCTGTGATCTTGGCCACATAAACCTATACATGTGATAAACTTGCATAAAACTAAATACACACGTACACAAAAATGAGTGCACAGAAAACTGGGGAAATCTGAATACAAGTGGTGGATTGACTCAAGGCCAATGTCTGGTTGTGATACTGGACTATAGCTCTGCCACTTGTGACCAGCAGGGAAAGATGCATAAAGTGCAGGGCATATGGGACCTCCACATTATTGCTTATGACCAGATGGGAATCTACAGTTATCTCAATAAAAATGCAATTTTAAAAAGTTTAGACACAAATTGTAGTGCACTTCCTCATAAATGCTCCCCTCTACACACACACACACACACACACACACACACACACACACACACACCCCTTCAAATCAGGGGTAAACTCTTCCCAGACTGTCACTCAGGCCATTAGGCCATCCTGAAGACCAAAGGTTAAGAATTCTTGTCCCTTCTGTCCTTCTTTATGCCACCACCCCTGCCTCTTGAACAGATAGTTGTCTGCTTCCTGTCCCCCTCATCCTTTAGCTGGAAACATTCCATGTTTCTTTCCCATGAAATTCATTAGTGACACATTAATTGAAATAAGCAATCCATTTGAAAAAAATAAGACAATCAGAGAGCAGTATTCATGGCTCGGTGTGTTATAGGCAGTCCAGAAATCAAAGAGCCAAGTGTAATGGACAAAGCTTTCTCTCTGGCTGGATCCTGAGGAATTGCTTTCCTAGGGAAGGGAAGATCACAGGGTTTGTGGCTAGGACACAGGCTGAGTGTTGTCAGATGCTGCAGGGTCTTGGGCTCCAGGATGATGAGCAGGGATTTCATTTCAGAAAGCAGCACTTTGGGAACATATCCAGGATGGGGGAAGTCATGGATAGTGGGCTCTAGAGTGGGACCCCAGAGCACCCTGAGTGTGAGGTGCACCTGGGCCAGCCTGCTAGCTGCTGGTGTCCAGTCTGTGAGGACATTCATACAGATACAGAAAGTTCAGGCTTAGAAATTTTGCCCTTCATCAAGGATTGTTTGGGAGACTGGGCTTCACAGGAAGCCCAAGGAAGCATGGGCATCCAGAGCTGAGGGGATATGGGCCTCAAAGTGAAAAATGAAATCTGATGAAAGTTGGTGCATCAGATTCAAAGTCATGCTAAAAATTTTGAAGCAAGATGTAATAGCATGAGCTATTATCAAAATATTGGGAAGAAAGGATTAACTGGGAAAACATTTCCCCCAAAATGACTACAGAAATTTCCAAGAAGAAAACCATTAAGAATTCAGTTCTGCTCTTCATTCCAGACAGGGCCACTATTATTTTTCAAGAGAACATTAACTGAACAAGGAGTTTTTCAAACACTCAGTAAAGAAGGGAATAGGCATAACTGATTTTTTTCAGTCTTTTATATTTCAAAAAAGCCATTAAAAGATTTGGATGCTTGAGGTATTACATAAATTATCCTATTATTGTAGTGATGAAAGGATTTCACACCCATCCATTTACTTCTGATTTGATTCCCCTCCATGAAAATTCTTTGTTTTTGAAAAATATTTGTCATGCTGCAGATATAATTCACATTAATCAGTCAGTATATTTAAAAGGTAAGATTTTTGAGTGCCTTATTAGGAGAAAAAAACTTGGCCTCACATAGCTATTTAACAATCCACTTCTTTTCACAGTATATTTGCCAGCCACCTTTTAAAATTAATTGTCCTTAGAAACTTACAATAGAAAGGTAATTTCACTGCACAGCTTACAATTTGCATCTCTTCTACCAAGTAGCCAATTTGACAAGTGACAAAGAATGTACAAACACTTGATTTCTCATTGCTAGCAGACTCTGTAACTTAAAGGAAAGCCCATCAGCATGGTGAAATGCACACGATTAGATCCCAGAATTGGACAGAGCTAATTTTTGAAGTGTTTTCCCTCTGTTCAAGGTAGCTTTCCATGTCTGCATCTTTCCTACCAACTCCCTCCCCGTCGTCCCATTTACATCCAGGTTCACTGCCTCAGAAGAACATGAAAGGACTTCCCAGAAGAAATCTAGCTTCAGTTCCCAAAAGGAGAGGATTGAGTGGGCATAAACATGAAGAAAGATGGACTTAAGACCAAGGTCAGAAGGAAAAACAAAGAAAACAGAGCAGGAGTCCCAGGAAAAAAGAGAAATGGCCAGACTCCAGAGATGTTGGCTGCGTTGTGCATTTAGGAAGACCGGACCACAAACGGGCAGGGAAGTTTCCCAAACAATAGCACCAGGCAGTAGAGAGTCAGATGTGAGGAGGACATGGGCTCCAGGATGATGAAACTTCAGGGGAGTTACAGGGACCAGTAATCATTCCCCCTCTGCCACCTTAGCACCCTGAAACTGGGAAAGACCTTGGATTAAGGAGTAATACCAGAGAGGGCAGTGGGGAGGGCTCCAAAAGAGCTGATGTCAAGACCCTCTGCCCCCTCCCGCAGACCAGAGCACAAGACCAAAAACTGATGTTCAGTTGTAGAATATAAAGTTACATTTCTTACCCACCTAAGATTGCAATTGAGATTCAGTCTACCACAAACACTTGCACACAGTGTGTGTGTGTGTGTGTGTGTGTGTGTGCGTGTGTGCCGTACCATATTAGTGCCACATGACAGTTCATTACTTTTCATATTTCATTATAGGATAGATCCATTGTGCTACATCATTAAAGTAATTGCCATAGAGTTCGAAAGTTGAACTGCCTATAAAATGATCTGTATTAAAGGCAGAGGAGTATATGTCTGTGTATATATATGTATATAGGAGAATAGGTGCTGATGGGCGCTGGAGAAGGAGAGATATCAGGGAAAGAAAGATGAACCTATGAGTCCCTTAGTTCTGAATTTGAATGCACTCCAAACAAGAAATGGTTCTCTCCATTTCTTAATTATGGTGGCCTAGTCAATCCTTGTTCAACAACAACAAAAAATCATTGGAAACAGAATAGATTGATGAGAACCCCCAGATTTGCCTAAGCCTCTCACACTCACCAGGGACAAGCTTTTTCTATGTTACATTTTAATCCTAAATATATATCTTTCCAAGTCAATCTAGGATGAGAGTAACAAACAGACTACTGGCCTATTCCTGAAAACTTGAAAGCAACATCCAAAACAAAAATTGAATTTAAATTCGAAAATGGCATACTCAGGGAGAAACAAATGGTCTTCATGACTATGATTCTTCCATAGTGCTGGCCTCTAAATCATGTCCTTTCCCACCCTGGATATTGCTGGTCAGACTTCAGAGCCATAGCCTTGACCCTCTGACTCCCTTTTTCCCCTCATCTCCAATGTTCATTTGTATTCTGACTTTCCCTGAAGAATCATCTTCTTTCCAAACAGCTGTACACCCAGGGCCAGCCTCTCACATGACAGAGCAGGTGTGTGCCACGAGCTAGAATTTGGGGATGCCAGGGGCCATCTCCACAGCCACCACCACACACAGGGACACGCTTTGGGCACACACACACACATGCCCTATGTCCTAAAATACATGCTCACCAGTCCTACAAAATCTAGAACTTCCCCCACAGGAGTGCTTCTTTTGAGCAAAAGGGTTGTATTCAGAAAATCCTGTGTAAAGCAAACACCTCTAGAGTGGTTAGCACAGGACCTAGTCAGTTTTCAGCTGAGCCCCCCAGTTATGTAAGAGGTGTGACAAGGTACAGGGTGCTCTGCCTAGAAAAATGGAGACAGGGTTCCATAAGGACCAGTCAAGGGCCTCAGCACCTGGGCAATAAAGGGAGGGGGTGGGGGTAAGGCACCCAGGCCTTCCCTGCTCAGGAAACTCACTTCTCTTCAGGGTAGAGGTTGTGTAGGGTTAAGGGCACAGGCTTCAGAATCAAAAAATCTGGGATAGAACCCTAGTTCTGTTACTGTGTTACAGTCTTCTCACCTGTAAATGGAAAAAAATCAATGAACTCGCATTGTTTTAAAGATTCAATGGATAATGGCTTGTTTTGAGAGAGCACTTACTATGTACCACGTACTCCTTCCGGATTGTATCCGTGCTTCCCAAACATCACTGTGCACACAACCATCTGGGCATCTTACTGAAATTCAGACGTGTCTGTCCACCTGAGCAGGGCTCCCAGGTGTCTGCCATGTCCTGGTCTGCAGACCATGCTGTGCAGAGCAAGGGCTCACATCCCTGAATCCTCCTACCAACCTAGGAAGGAGGACTCTTACTACCTGTGCAAAACCCTCCATAGATGGTCTAAAAAAAAAAGCACAAATGCTGCCATAATATGAAGTTTTTGAAAGTAAAGAGTTATGCTGGCTTGTATATGGAAAGCCAAGGCCGGAAGCACTGGCCCAGAGCTTGTTAGTAACACAGAATTGCAGGCTCCGCAGTGGACCCACCAACTCCATGCTTGCATTTTAACAAGATCCCAGGTGAGTCAGAGGAACAGTAAAGTTTGAAAAGCCCAGGATTATACAATGAGTTGCCTGTGTTTAATAGGTATGCCTATTGCTTCCAAGAAACTTTCTCTGTATCAAGTTAAAATTTACATAGAATAAAGAAATATAATTTTAGATTAAGGGGAAACAATGAAGTAACTTCCCAATCTCACTTCCTCCACCCACACACATATATACACATACCCAGAAAAAAGTAGAAAACATCTTTTTTGTCAGAATGGCTGAGAAGCAGTCTTTTTCCTGAGGTGAGCAATCCTAACCCCCCAACCTACACCTGCTGTGGTGTAGGTTGCAGACGCGGCTCGGATCCCACGTTGCTGTGGCTCTGGCATAGGCCAGTGGCTACAGCTCCGGTTCGACCCCTAGCCTGGGAACCTCCATATGCCGCGGGAGCGGCCCAAGAAATAGCAAAAAAAGAAAGGAATTCCCATTGTGGCTTGGCAGTAATGAACCCAAATAGTATCCATGAGTATGTGGGTTCAATCTCTGGCCAAACTCAGTGGGTTAGGGACCCGCTGTTGCCATGAGCTGTGTTGTAGTTTGCAGACGCGGCTCAGATCCTATGTTGCTGTGGCTGTGGTGTAGGCCAGCAGCTACAGCTCTGATTCAACCTCTAGCCTGGGACCTTCCATAGGCTGCACATGTAGCCCTAAGAAGACCAAAAAAAAAAAAAAAGTTTAGAAAGTTAATTTTACAAATTCTCTTACTCAGAGTTGAGAATTACATGTGTCCCATCCCATATATCTACAAGGCTGCTCTCTCGCTCTCTCTCTGGGAAAGTTTCCACAAAGAACCAAGGAAAACTAGGAAGCTCAGACCCTGTGTTCAGGGGAGCTTATCTTGTCTAAGAGGTAATATAATCTGAGAGGAAGTGCTACAGAGGCAGAGGTAAAGGGACATAATCAAACATCAGTTGAGGAAAGGAGTCTTTGCCACGTAATTATGAGGTCTGGAAATTGCCAGAGGCAGTCATTTCTTAGCAAACTGGTAGTTGACTATGGCCGCCACACGTGGTCCTGTGGCCTGGTTAAGCCTGACTAAGGTGGTCTGGGGAGCTCCTGCCCAAGGGTCTTCCTAGTGAAGGAGGAAGGGGATGGACATCCGAGACCAGGTGTGGAGCCCATGCTGTGACGTCGATGGTTATTAGTGTCATCGTTATTCTCAACAGATGGGGCACAATAAATACATTTAGTCAGGAAGGGACTAAGATTCAAATAGGAATCCTTTGTGAGGAAAGCATCCTCCTAAATTGATTGCCATCTTCCTAAGGTTGCCTGCCTTACCTTACCCCGGAAATGCTCATGCCAAAAGCAAAGAGAGGCACACTGGACCTACCAACAAGCCAGGAGCCGGACACACACATGCCTTTCTGGCTTTTGGACCAAGATTCTTAGGCAGGACATAGGAAAAAGATTCTATCTTTTTGTGTATTTCACCTCTCTCCATTTTCCCCTCTGAAAAACCACTGGAAATCTGTGTGTTTGAATATATATTAATCCTGCATACTTATAATTAATACTCTTATCGTGGTTACCGGCTACTTGCTGTGAAAGTGCAATTTCTCTATGGAAAAGGAGAAAAGGGAAGTATTTCCAGGCCCACACTGCACCTCTAAGTGCTTTTAAAATTACCTGTCATTTCTAGTATTCGAATTGCCAATCCACTTATTTTCAATCTGGAATGTATATTAAACTTCCATCTTAATAAATAATAGAAATGGAACCATGACAGATCCTGATTATACTTCACATTCATGCACAAAGCAGAGGGGGCAGAGGCCTGCAGGAAACCCAAAGAGGTGACCCCACCGAAGTCCCTGCTCTTCACCTCTGCCACAGAGTGAAAGCTACTTGTTTTTAAGAGAAAAATAAGTCTCTTGGGTCTCCCTTCAATGAAGGTAGGTCCAGATTAGGGAGAGGTGCACATGTGTGTGGACTCAGATCCTGCTCTGTGGGGGCCATGTGAGCCATGCCCAATGAAAGTCTCCATAAGGCCAGGGAAGAAGTGGTAGAGGGCCCTGGGCAGCCATGGAGGCTTTCTGGAGGAGAGTAGAACTGAGTTTCAGCCTTGAAGGATCAATGAGCTTTAAAAGATAGAGAGGAGGGAGGACCACCATCTACGTAAGGAAAAGCCACACTATAGTAGAGTCAGACCCAAGGACATGACAGGAAGAGTGTTTCTGACTCAGGTCTGGGTGCTCTCTGCTTAAAAAATCAATACCCATAAATGTTGGTAGAAAAGAAAGTTGCTTTTAATGAGAATGCTGGCAATCTGGGGAGATGGTGGACTCAGTGTACCCCAAAACCACCTTTGAAGATTCTGCTCAGCCATAAAAGTTTCAAAGGGAAAAATGGACGTAATCTTGGTTAATCTTTGAGATCAAGGATTAGACTCATCACCATCCCCTAGTGTGCACAGGCTCATCGACTCCCCATGATCTTCCTCTAGACATTATTTTGTTCACTCAGTTTGTTCACAAGATTACTGAAGGGGAAGCTAAGGAAGAGATCTGGTCATCTGTTAATTACTTACTCTTCATTTCTACTTCTTTGATCAATGGAAAGAACCAACAAGTTAGGCAAGGTATTGTGTGATCAAAAGATCTAGAAGGTGTGCTAGGGCCAGAAATGAGTAGAGCATGGGGTGCCTGGTTTAAGGTTAATGACAAAACGGGCCTTCTGCTGAGAGCTCTTTCCCGCCAAGAGCTCCTTACAAATCCCCACTTGTCAGACCATTATTCCATTTCTTTGGGATCATGGGCAAAGATCTGTCTTCTGTAACTTCCTCTTGCTGACATAGGGCACTGCATTCTTCGAGTGTGTCGAAATGAGTATTGAAATGAGTCTATAGCATCTCTTTGCTGACAGTTGTTTTTGCCCACTTACATATACAGATAGAACAAGTTATTTTGATGCCCACAAAGATATGGATTATTATGAGCAATAATGTTAATCTCATATTCTCAATGCAGTTCTTAGAATTGTGCTAGCCATAGATTCAGTACTTTTCTATAAACAAGAGGCAGGGGACATGGAGGGGACTTTGTACTTGGAGGTGGGTGCAGGGGGTGGGATGCTGCAGGGTTCTGCTCAGTTCCAAGAGCCCAGACTCAGGAATGAGGCTGGGTTCCAATCCTGGCTTCCCTATCTACCAACTGATGCTCTGGGGAAGGTCACTCACTTGTGCGCCACTGGGTACCTCCTTGACAATTATGCAGATTCAATGACTTAGATTTGCAAAATGCTCCAATGAGTAGGCTAGAGGAGTCCTGGGATCAGATTTGAAAAGGTAAACTAGGGTTGGTTTGCTGAGGTTCTTGTATGACATGCCCTGGGCTTGTTCTTAAAAACAGCAGGAAGCTGTTTAGGGCTTTGAATGGCATTAAAGTCAAAGTAACACAGACCATCTTTCTTGATGTGTGAGTGCAAGGATTTCCTCCTGGGTCCCTTCCTCTGAATCAACTCTTTTCACAGATCTTGGAAAACACTCATTTTTCTTACCATATCTTTTTATTCTAGTTTTCACTCCTTTTTTTCATTTGTGTAATTGTTTTGTTCAAATTTGTGAGGGTTTGCAACCACATCTGCATCCCATAATTATTAAGCTAAATTATAAGAAAGGCTGAAAATAACATAGACCACAGCAAAGGGCATTTTCCCCATCCTAACTGCTATTAAAAAGAATATCTGTTTAAGCAAACAAGCCTTAATGTATTTTATACCCATTATCAGCAAAATATTAGATTCATTGAGTTCATAATTTATAAATGTGAGAACAAAGTGCCCCAGGGGTATGTTCCAAATGAGGCTAGATTTGGGAATACAGAATTAATCACCCTAGCTAGTATTAAGCAGCAGATTTATTATATTTAATTAAGTAACTCAATGATCTCTCTAACTCTGATAAGTTGTCTTTTTACCAAGTATGGAAACACAGATTTTAGCAGTCCACTTCAAAAGTTGACTATCAATTTCCTTATAAGTAATTTTTGCCCTGCTTGATCTAATTTTTTCTCAGTTCAATGCTGGTAGCCCATGTTGGACAGCCACAGCCAAGGGCAGTTCCTCAGGGGCTCTGCCCACCCCACCCATCAGCCGCTCTCCTACAGAAGCCCCCTGTGTCTGCCATGGGTGCCCGCTCAGCCCCACACTGGCTCAGGAGGAACCTGCAGGGGATTAGGCACCCCATGGGCAACCCTCACTCAGTAGGAGGGGGGATAAGCAAACGCTCCTCCCCTTCTTCCCCAGCAGACTGTTCTGACAAGCATTCTTCAAGCTGCCAAAGGGGCCGAGTGAAGTGCTAGCTCTGAGATGGATCCTCGCCTGGGCTCTTCTTTTCCTGTTTCACTTCAGAGCTCACTTCTGACATAAACTACCTGGACCCAAGCCTTTTTTTCACAGTCTGCTTTCAGGGATGCCTGAAAGCACAGGTCCAAGTACAAGGAAAAAGAGTGTATTTTGGCAAATAAATTGATGTTGAATATCCATAAAAATTCATAACTCTGGCCTATATCATAGAAGGGACACATTTTAATTTAGAAAATGAGCAATGCTATATAAATATTTCCAGCAGCAGTTTGACTTTGTTTCATTATTTTACTATTTTAAAGGCTGTTTGGCAAAGCTTTGATTATACAGCCATCATTGTATCTCTGCCACTGACATTTCCCCAGATCCTCCTTGTCAAGCCCGTATTAAATCCGAGAATGTGCTAAACTGGATGATCAGGCAACGAGTTGAATTTATACCAGACACAATGGCTGGTTTAGCTTTTGTCTTAAATTGGGATACATCAAAGATGACTTTTATGAATATTCTCTGATTACTGAGCGGTGCCTTAATTATCTTGGCAAACTGATTTTTTTACACAGGAATGCCTTTATTAGTAAAGAGAGTATGTTCACAACAGCTTTGTGAGAAGCTTCATTATCACAGGTAGAAATAATGTGGGAAGCTAAGGAAGGAAGTTTAAGAAATGAAGACAAGGGTTTCATGTTAGAAAACCATCATTAGATGAGACTGCATATAATCTTAAATATGCAAAACAAAAAGTGCCCAGCCTAAGACCTGTTGTATATGATGATTAGTAAATACTTGTTTCTTATGAGTGAATGAATGAATGAATAAGAAAGGGACACCATAAACACTTTCCTAGCCTTCCTGGGGCATCAGGGGCCCCATACAAAACCAGCTCCACTGCAGTCACTCCTCAGGGTTGCCTCAGAGATAGCTTGGCCAGTGCTGTGGTACTACAGCATCCTCAGAGTATGCACCAATGAGAAACAGCCAGCTGATGCCTGAAATGCCTTCAATGGGAAAAGGTTTTAATTCCAAATTACAGAGTAAATTCTTAGAAAGGAAATACCTAGTGCAGACTGCCATGGGTTGAAAGTTGTTGCTGTATTCTCCAGTTATATCATGAATATAAATGACAGATACAAAATTCTTTGCCATTTCACTGCTTTTGTGGGTGCAAGATGTCAGCTGCCAGAGATCTAGCCCTGAACAGCCTCCACGAAGGACAGGGAGGTTACCAAACATGGGGGAGGGGACAGAGAACAGAGCTGCAACAGAAAGAAATTAGCCACTGGAAACTGCAAAGCTGCCTTCAAGAGCCAGCTCAGGGAAAAAGAATCAGCTCAGAGAGGAATTGCTATCAACCATGGCTCTGTTTGATGAGCTTATGAAGATTCTTCTGTTTTTTCCTAACTTAACATGGTCAACCTCATCATCATAAACAAGACTGTTTTTCTACAAGTGTCATTATCTAAATATGCCGGTCAGTTTCCAGCCAGGGAAAGAAAGTTTTCTGGTTATTTTGAACAGAGTGATAAATAACAAAAAACGTTTAAAAAAAATTGTGACAGTGAATTGGTTGCAAGGACTCAAGAGGCAAGATGGGCTGGAAGTGGTACCCAGGACTTAGCACTGTCACTAACAAGGACCCAGTGCTGCCACACTTGCACTGACGTTAGGGGCACAGAGCCCAAAGGCCCACTGGTTCTGCTAGAATTGCTGCTGTTTATACCAACCGCCCACCCTGCACAGCACATACATCATTCTATAGTGACATATACATACTCTTAACTGCTGTCACTGTCTGTTGGTGGAGGCTCCAGAATGGAGGAAGGAATCATAGTTGGGCCAGGTGATTATAAAAGTTGATAATCAATTGAGATACATTAAAGAGGTCCATGTGGAAGAACAGCTGAAGGGTAACATCCTATATTTGAAATGAAAATATTGACCTCGTAAATTGTATGATCAGTGGTCACTGTATTTACAGCAAATATTAACTGAATATTTATTCTTGGGACTATGCTGTGGTGAAAGAATCTAATTCTTTGCTGATGAAACTAGGTTGGCTCTAGTTTCATCCTTAGTAATTTGACAGGCAGGAAGTTGGGAAGTAACCTCTTCTGAAGAAGAAGGAGTTGGTGAGTTTCCAGTTGTACTCAGAGTGGTTATATCACATAAGGCATTATTGTCTTTATTTGGAAAATGACTATGTGTTAAGAAGTTGTGTGTGGGTTCCAAGTACACAAGGGGGTGAACTTGCTAATTTTAGGTGTCAGTTTGACTGGACCATACTGTTATCCAGATAGTTGGTTAAATATTATTTCTGTTTTTGTGAGGTGTTTCTGATGAAAGTAACATTTGAATCAGTGAACTGAGTAAAGCACATTGCCCTCCTCCATGTGAGTGAGCCTCATTTAATGCTATGAAGGCCTGAATAGAAAAAAAGACTAAGAGAATTCTTTTTTTCTGAGCTGAGACTTTGGTCTTCTCCTGTCCTCAGACTTGGACTATAACTTACGCATCACTTGGTCATCAAGGCTTCAAACATGACTGAAACCACACCATCAATGTTCCTGGGCCTCTAGCCTATCAACTGCTGATCTTTGACCTGTCAGCCTCTACAATCATGTGAGCCAATTCCTTAGAGAAATTATAAATATATATACTTAAGGACTAAGTAGTTAACAACTAAAATGTTCAGTAGATGAATTGAAGAATGTCCCAACACCATGCACAAAAATACACTCAAAATGGCTGAAAGACTTAAATAGACGACAGGATACCATCAAACTCCTAGAAGAAAACACAGGCAAAACACTCTCTGACATCAACATCATGAATATTTTCTCAGGTCAGTCTCCCAAAGCAATCGAAATTAGAGCAAAAATAAACCCATGGGACCTCATCAAACTGAAAAGCTTTTGCACAGCAAAGGAAACCCAAAAGAAAACAAAAAGACAACTTACAGAATGGGAGAAAATAGTTTCAAATGATGCAACCGACAAGGGCTTAATCTCTAGAATATATAAACAACTTATACAACCCAACAGCAAAAAAGCCAATCAATCAATGGAAAAATGGGCAAAAGACCTGAATAGACATTTCTCCAAAGAAGATATACAGATGGCCAACAAATACATGAAAAAATGCTCAACATCGTTGATTATAAGAGAAATGCAAATCAAAACTACCATGAGATAATCACCTCACACCAGTCAGAATGGCCATCATTAATAAATCCACAAATAACAAGTGCTGGAGGGGCTGTGGAGAAAAGGGAACCCTCCTGCACTGTTGGTGGGAATGTAAACTGGTACAGCCACTATGGAGAACAGTTTGGAGATACCTTAGAAATCTATACATAGAACTTCCATATGACCCCACAATCCCACTCTTGGGCATCTATCCGGACAAAACTCTACTTAAAAGAGACACGTGCACCCGCATGTTCATTGCAGCACTATTCACAATAGCCAGGACATGGAAACAACCCAAATGTCCATCGACAGATGATTGGATTCGGAAGAGGTGGTATATATACACAATGGAATACTACTCATCCATAAGAAAGAATGACATAATGCCATTTGCAGCAACATGGATGGAGCTAGAGAACCTCATACTGAGTGAAATGAGCCAGAAAGACAAAGACAAATACCATATGATATCACTTATAACTGGAATCTAATATCCAGCACAAATGAACATCTCCTCAGAAAAGAAAATCATGGACTTGGAGAAGAGACTTGTGGCTGCCTGATGGGAGGGGGAGGGAGTGGGAGGGATCAGGAGTTTGGGCTTATCAGACACCACTTAGAATAGATTTACAAGGAGAGCCTGCTGAATAGCATTGAGAACTTTGTCTAGATACTCATGTTGCAACAGAAGAAAGGCTGGGGGAAAAATGTAATTGTAATGTATACATGTAAGGATAACCTGACCCCCTTGCTGTACAGTGGGAAAAAAATAATAATAAATAATTTAAAAATAAATAAATAAAATAAAATAAAATAAAAAAATTAAAAAAAGAATGTCCCAAAGGAGAACCAAGTTAGTGAACTGCAAAATAAAATGGAATAACTATCTCAAATCTCAAAGCAAAGATATTTAAATCATAAAGGAAGAGATAAACCATTTGGAAGATGAATACAGCAAATCTAAATACTTCCAGAGTGGAAAACAGGATTAGAACAGAAGGTGGTAAGACAAAGTGAAGACCAGCCCTACCAGAAGTAACAGTCTTGGCAGAAAATGAATAGAAATAGACCTATGGCCTTTGGGAGCCTTAAAGAGGAGACTGAGTTAAATAGCTAAAGAGAAGATGTTGGAGTTCATGGAACTCTGTCAAGATGATTAAAATTTTGAGGGATAAGGGCTCTCACTATGGTGCAGTGGGTTAATAATCCCACTGCACAGAGTTCCTGTTGTGGCCCAGTGGTTAACGAATCCAACTAGGAACCATGAGGTTGCGGGTTCAATCCCTGGCCTTGCTCAGTGGGCTAAGGATCTGGCATTGCCAAGAGCTGTCATGTAGGTTGCAGATGCGGTTCAGATCTTGCATTGCTGTAGCTCTGGTATAGGCTGGTGGCTACAGCTCCGATTAGACCCCTAGTCTGGGGACCTCCAAATGCTGTGAGTGCAGCCCTGGAAAAGACAGAAAGACCAAAAAAATAAAAAATAAAAAAAATAATAATCCCACTGTAGCAGCTTGGGTCACTGCAAAGGGGCAGGTTTGATCTCCAGCCCGGGCACGGTGGGTTAAAAAATCCAGCATTGCCACACTGTGGCATAGGTCACAGGTATGGCCAGGATTCAGTCTCTGGCCCCAGGAATTCCATATTCTGCAGGTGGTGGCCATTAAAAAATATATATATACATACATATATATTGAGGGCTAGGCCCTCAGAAAGCAAGTCTGTTCATTGGTGCACCTGACCCTTGCCAACATAGCATGAAATTCAGAAGCAAGAAAAGGGTCTTCCTTGTCCACTGACCTTGGGCAGAGAGTGTCAGCTTTCAGTCATGGCCTCTGGCAACACACATATTGGAGAGCCTGCCCTGGAGTTCAAGTGGTATGGTGGATGGCTCCTTCAAGGAGGTGACGTTTTCAGACTACAAAATGAAGTATTTGGTCCTCTTTTTCTACCTGCTGAACTTCACCTTTGTGTTCCCCACAGAGATCACTGCTTTCAGAAATTATGCTGAGGAGTTCCATAAGCTGAGCTACAAGGTGCTGGGGGTCCCTGTCAACTCTCAGTTCACCCACCTGGCTTGGATCAACACCACCCTGCAGGAAAGAGGCTTGGCCCCATGAACTTCCCCCTGCTGGCCAGTGTAACCAGAAGCTTATCCCATGATTATGATGTGCTGAAGGAAGATGAGAGAATTACTTATGGAGGCCTCTTGATCATCAATGGCAAGAGTGTCCTTTGCCAGATCACCATCAAAGACTCGATTGTGAGGTGCTCCATAGATGACGCTCTGTGGCTTGGCCAGACCTTTCAGTACACAGATGAACATAGGGAAGTCTGTCCTTTTGACCGGAAACCAGGCAGTGACACAATCAAGCCCAAAGTGGACAATAGCAAGGAATATCTTCTACAACATACTAAGCTGGCAGCTGAGTGGCAAGCTTGGGCTTTTGGATCCCATCTGTGCCCCTACCTAAGTACTCTGTGCTGACCCAGGAAAGGCCATACCTGTCCCTTCAGACTCTGTAGTCCATGACCCTAAAAAGGATCATACACCATGATCAAGTGGGATTTATCCAAAGGATACAAGGATTTTTCAATATCCACAAATCAATCAGTGTGATACACCACATCAACAAACTGGAAAATAAAAAAACCTCTCAAGAAAGTGGGAATAGAAGGAAAATACCTCAACATAACAAAGGCAATGTATGAAAAAACCACAGCTGACATCATTCTCAATGGTGAAAATAATTTCCTCTAAGATCAGGAACAAAACAAGGACGTCCATTCTCACCACTTTTATTCAACACAGTTTTGAAAGTTCTAGCCATGGTAGTCAGAGAAGAAAAATAAATCAAAGGATCAAAAATGGAAAAGAAGAAGCAAAACTGTCACTGCAGATGACATGATACTATATACACAGAACATCCTAATGATACCACCAGAAAACTACTAGAGCTCATTAATGAATTTGGTAAAGTTACAGGATACAAAATTAACTTACAGAAATATGCTGCATTTCTACACACTAATAACAAAAGACCAGAAAGAGAAATTAAGGAAGCAATCCCATTTACCATCACATCAAAAAGAAAAAAATGCCTCAGAGCAAACCTACCTAAGAAGGCAAAAGACTTCTACTCTAAAAACTATAAGACACTGATAAAAGAAATCAAGGATGATACAGACAAATGGAGAAATATACCATGTTCTTGGATTGGAAGAATCAGTATTGCCAAAATGATTGTACTACCCAAGGCAATCTACATATTCAGTGCAATCTCTATAAAATTACCAAAGGCATTTTTCATAGGACTAGAAACAAACAAAAAATTTAAATTTGTATGGAACACAGAAGATCCTGAGTTGCCAAAGCAATATTGAGAAAGAAAAGTGGAGCTGGGAGAATTAGGCTCCCTGATTTCGGACTATATTACAAAGTTGCTGTCATCAAAACCATAAGGCACTGGTATAAAACAGAAATATAAGTCAATAGAACAGGACAGAAATCCCTGAAATAAACCCACATACATATGGTCAAGTAGTCTACACAAAGGAGGCAATTCATGTTGGATTCCTGAGGTGGTCATGGCCTTCCACCACTAAAGCTTCTATGAACAGGCACTACCTGCACCCCCAGTTACCCCAGGGGTCACTGCTGAGGAGAGCCCTGCAACTGAGTGCCACTCATTGCCTTCACTTTCCTGGGAATGCACATGCTCCACCATTTCTGCAACCAAAGGCTCTGGGCACTGCCTTGAGGGTCACTGACACTACCCAGGGCCCTGCAAGCAGGAGAAGCCTACACTCCCACCTACCCATGGGTCCTCACCACTGCCAAGGGCCTGGCAATCAGGCACCAACTACAGGCCCTGCTATACACCACATTACCAAAAGAAAAGTCAAGAACCACATGATCATCTTGATAGATGCAGAAAGAGCATTTGACAAAATCCAGCATCTGTTCATGATAAAAATTCTTACCAAAGTGGATATAAAGGGAACATATCTTAAGATAATAAAAGCCATGAATAACAAACCCACAGCCAATATAATACTCAACAGAGAAAAGCTAAAAGCCTTTCCACTAAAATCTGGAGCAAAACAAGGATGACCACTCTCACCACTTTTATTCAACATAGTACTGGAAGTCCTAGTTACAGCAATCAGACAAACAAGCAAATAAAAAGGCATCCAAATTGGAAGAAAAGAGGTAAAATTGTCACTATATGCAGATGACACAATACATAGTAGTATGGAAGAATCCATACTACCCAAAACAATCTACAGATTTAATGAGGTACCTACCAAATTACCCATATCATTTTTCACAGAACTCGAACAAATAATCCAAAAATGTATATGGAACCACAAAAACCCAAAATTGCCAAAGCAATCCTGAGAAAAAAAAATCAAGCAGGAGGCAGAACTCTCCCAAACTTCAGACAATACTACAAAGCTACAGTAATCAAGACAGTGTGGTACTGGCACAAAAACAGACATATGGACCAGTGGAACAGAATAGAGAACTCAGAAATAAACAAAGACACATATGGTCAATTAATTTTCGACAAAGGAGGCATATGTATACACATTCTTATGTGTATATGACTAGGTCACTTTTCTATACAGCAAGAAATTGGCACAACATTGTTAATCAACAATATGTTAATTAAAAATTGTTTAATATTTAAAAAAATTAAAACATAAATTATGGTTAATAAAAAAAAAAGACCAGACTTTGGTTACCAAGGGGGAGGAGGTTATGGGAGCAAAGGATTGAGAGTTTGGGATTAACATATACACACTACTATATATAAAATACATAAACAAGGACCTAGTTATACCACAGGGAACTATATTCAGTACCCTGTGATAAACCACAATCAAAAATATGAAAAAATATGTATATAACTGAGTCACTTTGCTGTATAACAGAAATTAACACAATATTTTAAGTCAACTATACTCCAGTAAAATTTTAAAATAAATAAATGAATAAATAGAAATAAAAAAATATTGGGGGCATAGAATTGGATAAAGGTATGTCAAAGGCAGTCAGAAGACCCAAGAAAGGTCTGAGGGGTGTGTGTGTGTGTGTACCTCTGGGGTTTTTTTTACTCACAAATGGGTACAAATTATGTGCTTTCTAATGATGCCAGTGATAACAGTGGGTGGTTATATAAAAAGAAACCTGGAATCAAAGACATGTGGGTTCTGATCCTACTTCTGTCAATAACCAACCCTTGGTCGGGTCACTTAATTCCATTAAATCTAAATTTATTTATGATACACAATCCCCAGTCTCTCCAGACAACTATTAGGTGAAGATGTAAGACTGGATCACTTGACCCCCCAAACAAGAATTATCAGAGGAGATTGCCAGATCCCAGATCCACACCTGAGAACTCAACTCTGCCAGATCTGGTGTGAACTCTATAGTATGAATTTTTTAAAAGCTTCTCTGATGACTCTAAAACAGAGCCAGTTTTGGAACCCACTGGTCTGTATAATCTCTATGATCCCCTCCAGCTTTAAAACCCCAGTGTTATCCCTGAGTCACCAAGGACAAAGGATAGAGATGCCCATCGGTTGAATTGGGTGTTTGAGTCCCATGAGCCACAAAAGTAGCAAGGCTGTTTGTTTTTCAAATAAACTACTTACTGGGCACTGTTAATTTTGCTTTATTATTTTGTTGTTGGGGAGAAAGAGGACATGGCATAAACCATCGAACTTTGCCTTTGTGTCAACAACACACCTCCAAACCAAATGGTGATAAGAACTGAAGGGGACTGAGCAGAGGTTGGGAGATAAGTCTATCACAAGAGCTAGAAAAAACTGATACCATTTCAAGAGACTAAATGAAAGTCATAAGTGTAGAGAGAACAAATGTTTTCATTTAATACTAACCCCTTTTCCAAGAAGCCAGGGCAGGCTGTGCAATGGGCCAGCACAGGCAATGACACACACGAGTGGGAATCTGATTATACAGTATCAAAGAAGAAAATATCTCATTTAGGACCATCCTCAAACTTCAGTTCTATTAGTTACATTCACTAAGACTAAAGTTTTTGCTGATCTCACAGCTCTTTTAGGGGCTCCTCACAAGAACGAACACGAAGACTTAATTTTGCCCCAAATATATATATTCTGACTTATCTAGAGTCGAAAATTCACTTTTTAGAGCTGAAAAATTTTGTGTTGTTTGTGACGCCCTTAAAATATTTAGAAACCTTTATTTCATTAAAAACTTTTTCATATTGTATTTCCTTCCATAATGTCAATTAGGCTATATTAATTCATTTTATCAAACCTCCTCAGGATATCCTGAGATGTTTATGGGCTCACCACTATGATGATTTGATTTTAATTTATAAAAGAATGTACTACTACCTTGTGATCCCCATTTTCCAGGAAACCCTCTCTCTTAAATTAGAAACCAAGTATGAATTTTAATCTTTTTGGTTTGTGATAAAAGTGTTTCAAAGACTTCTTTTTATAAACAATATCATTGTTTCATTGCTTTGATTTTACCTAACTTTATAAGATATCCAGGGAGACAAACTGTCTATGAAAACCAAATTAACAATAGGTACATGTGGTGCCTGGTCTTGTACAATGTAAAGAACATAATATATGTTTCACACTAAATAGCTTTTCTCACACTCATGCGCTCCTCAATAGCATTGTGACACACTGACTCATCCTCATCAAAAGATATGGAATGACAAACTGCTGAGGTCTGAGAACTCATCAAATACAATTTCTTCCTTATTTGGAAACCTATCTATTTTTCTACCTGAAATAAGTGTACTCAGCTTCTGCTTGAACTCCTGGGACAAGGAGAGAACCAATATCAATGTTGGAAACTTTGATTTTGAAACTTTGAAACAGTTTCTTAGGGGAAAAAAATTATCATATAGAGATGTTTACAACTAATTTCATAGCTGTGACCTCTGAACAACAAAAAAAGACTACTCTCCTTCACCTAGAGCTCACAAAATGTTTGAAGATTGCTATGCCTACCAAGACACCTTGAGCTTACAGAGGCCTACACCCTACTGCTGTTCCTCCAGTAATACAGTTTCCCTAGGTTCCCCTTCACTCAAGACTTCTGGCCCTACCATAATTCCAGGAATGTTTTGTCTATAGAGGAATAAATTAAACGTTTGCTATAGAAAAACAAAATACTGTGTTTTATCCTGTATAAGCACTTACCAGGCACCACATGTTCTTTTTATGAGCTTCGTAGTCCATGGATTAATGCTTGCAAGCAGTGAAAATGTCCTAGATGTCTTCACGTCCTCAGAAGCTAACAAATTACCAGTACATGATGAGTGTTCAATAAATGTTTGCCTTAATTAATGAAATGTAAGACACTGCAGTTGAATTTTTAGAAACACTCTCATCCTTAATTAATTGTATAATAAACACCTCTCTAGTCCACAATCTGCAGATGAAAGAAAGCCCAGCTGTTGACATAAAACAAAGGGGTCTTATGGCTGCAATTGGAAGTTCTGTGCTACTATTATTTCCCCACTAATTTTTCTTTTGTATAAAAGCCAATGTTTTCCAGGATAACATTATTTTCACTACCTTTCAGATCATTTGCAAAGCCAATCCAGGTATTATACTGCCATTCCTCCTTTATAAAACATGATAGAGGTATGTTTTCCTTTGAAACCCTATTAGTAATCCCTCATTGCTATAACCAGTTTATCTAGGCCCTAGAGACTACCCTTTATACTGTCCAACTTTAATGATGAAATAGGATAAATTCTGTACTTATATAAACTTCAGATCTCTTCAGAGCAGGCCAAGCAAATTTTCAATGTGATAAGCCCTTATGCAAATGGAAATGTGTTATAACCTTAAAGGTCAGAGCCTTGAGAATGGGCTGTCTTGTATATTTCAGGCTATAGGTAACATTTCTAACTTGTAGCAAAAGGTTAAAGGAAAAGAAACAGATTTGATGTGGAGTCAGATTGGTTGTCTGTCACAGAAAGCCAGCCTACTCCACTTCCCACCAATGATCTGGTCCTATCTACTGAAGGCCTCCAAACTAAAAGTGCTTGACCACTAAAGTGATTTGACTGGTGTTGCTAGAAACATAGAAAAAGTAGAAACCAAGAGTAATTGCATTCCCTAAAAAATCATTTCCTTCAAGAAGTATATATTTTGCTGCCCCCATGTAACAAATAATTTTTTAAAAATTTAATTTTGAGCAGGTTAAACTTACCTACATCTTCCCTGGTAGTGATATATTTCTGAAAGCCACAAGAGAATGTCATTTACTTGTCTCAGAGAAAAATCAAGCCTGTATACAGTTTGAGATATTAATTTTCAAAATATCTTTTTGTTGTTTCTAGCCTTTTAAAATTTCTTCTTCCTCATGCTATGTAATCATCTTAGTTAAATCCTTGGGCCAGAAAACCTCCCATGTTCTGTTTTTGATCAGTTGCAGAGGAGGATTGGGTTTTCATCTGCTAGGCATATTATAACCTGACAGTGTTCATTTCTTTCATTAAAGCTCCCATATTTCTCTTCAAATGTCACCAGGTTTTGAAACTCTTTTGGAAACATTTAAAAATAAAATTGTATAGGTTCTTACTGATAGTGATCAGGGGACCACAATGCCACCATAAATTCAAGATTCCAACCTAAATACTCTGAGGCGTTGCTACACAACTAAGCCATGCTTCATCAAGCAGACTTCTGTCAACTGAATGTCATAATTTTGTTGGCAGATAGAAATTGTAAATATCTCAAAGAAAATTATTTTGCAAAGAAGAAATTGTTAAATACAGAATCATAAATATCCTATAATGTTTCACATGTTAGAACAGAAATGTTCATATGCAAATCAAAAAAAAATATGATAGATTTTTCTCCTGAGTTTCTATTCATATATTTGTTCACCAGAAATTTTGTTGATGTTTGCATGAACATTTTACATAGTTATATTTAGAGACAATTGAATAAAATATTTTGGAAGATAGAGAATGAAAATGAAGACACATAAAAAGCCCAAATTAATACATACACAAAAGGAAAGAAACAGTTAACAATTGCTGCCCTTGCCAAATTGATTCCCAGAAGAGATCTCAAAATCAACTGTGAAGTTTGTATAATAGTTAACAATATTTTATTGTGAAGCTTACCGCCCTTCTTACATTTGTATCAGTTCTAAAGATTATCGGTTTTCTCTATTATGTAATTATTGCGTGGTATAGTATAGCCAGTACATAATTGTATGATATGTGCATCATATATTCATTCAAAAAATATTCACCATGTACCTACTAAGAGTCTGACAGTGGGCTAGGCAATGGAGATACAGCTGAAGGCAAAATAAACCTCCATCCCTGCCCTCAGGAATCTTTACGTCTAGAGATACAGTTAGACATTCTTCTTACAAGTATATCATTGCAACTGTGCTAAGTGCCAAAAGACAAAGTCCAGGGAGTTATGACAATGGCTACCCAAGGGATTTGATCTCAAGTGAGAGGGTGAACAAAGGAGGTTTCTCTTCTGAGTTCCTAGGAAGATAGGGCAGATGAATGCAGATAAAGTCTAGGGCTTGTTTTGTTTCCTTTGCTTTTAAAGGTCTGTGTCCTAGCAGATTGAATTTGCTCAATTTACTGGGGTTTTATTTTTTTTTTTGGATTTTGTAAATTACCTGTTTATTCTTTGTGCCTTTACTGTTATCATTTTTATTGACCTATAGTTGATTTACAATGTTGTCTTAGGTTCTGGTATGCAGCAAGTGATTCAGTTATTTATATGTGTGTGTATTCTTTTTCATATACCTTTCCACTATGATTTATTACAGAATATTGAATATAGTTTCCTGTGCTATACTGTAGGTCCCTGTTATTTTTCTATTTTATATATAGTAGTTTGTATCTGCTAATCCCAAATTCCTAATTTATCCTCTCCCACCCCCACAACCCACCCTCTCCTCATTGGTAACTATAAATTTTTCTTCTATATCTATGCATTGGTTCCTGTTGTGTAAATAAGTTTATTTGTATCATTTTTTAAATATTTCACATATAAGTGATAACATGATATTTGTCTTTCTCTTTCTGATTACTTCACTTAGTATGATAATCTCTACGTCCATCCATGTTGCTACAAATGACATTATATCATTTTTATTACAGTTGAGTAGTATTCCATTGTGTATATATATACCATATTTTCTTTTTTTTTATTACTCAAATGAATTTATCACATCTGTAGTTGTATAATGATCATAACAATCTGATTTCATAGGATTTCCATCCCACAGCCCAGGCACATTGCCCACCCCCCAAACTGTCTCCTCCAGAGACCATAAGTTTTTCAATGTCTGTGAGTCAGCATCTGTTCTGCAAAGAAGTTCAGTCTGTCCTTTTTTCAGATTCCACATGTCAGTGGAAGCATTTGATGTTGGTGTCTCACTGTATAGCTGACTTCACTTAGCATGATAGTTTCTAGGTCCATCCATGTTGCAAAAAGCACTGGTATTCTGTTAATTTTAATGGCTGAGTAATATTCCATTGTGTATATGTACCACATCTTCTGGATCCACTCCTCTGTCGATGGACATTTAGGTTGTTTCCATGTCTTGACTATTGTAAATAGTGCTGCAATGAACATCAGAGTGCATGTGTCTTTGCGAGTCGTGGTTTTCTATGGATAGATGCCTAGGAGTGGGATTTCTGGGTCAAATGGTAGTTCTATGTTTAGTTTTCTGAGGAATCTCCATACTGCTTTCCACAGTGATTGCACCAATTTACAATCCCACCAACACTGTACGAGGGTTCCTTTTTCTCCACACCCTCTCCAGCACTTACTGTTTGTAGACTTTTGGATGATGGCCATTCTGGCTGGTGTAAGGTGGTACCTCAGAGTGGTTTTGATGTGCATTTCTCTAGTAATGAGTGATGTTGAACATCTTTTCAAGTGTTTCCTGGCCATCTGTATGTCGTCTTTGGAGAACTGTCTTCTGTTTTGATCTTCTGCCCATTTTTTGGTGGGGTTGGTTTTTTGTTTTGTTTTGTTTTGTTTGTTTGTTTGTTTGTTTGTTTGGTGTGGAGCTGCAGAAGGTGTTTCTGAATTGTGGAGATGAATCCCTTGTCAGTTGATTCACTTGCAAAGATTTTCTCCCATTCTGTGGGTTGTCTTTTCGTGTTGTTTAGGGTTTCCTTTGCTGTGCAGAAACTTTTAATTTTGATTAGATCCCATTTGTTTATTTTTGTTTTCGTGGTCAATACTCTGAGAGGTGGATGTGAGAAGATGTTGCTGTTGTTTCTGTCAGAGAGTGTTTGGCCTATGTTTTCCTCTAGGAGTTTTATAGTGTCTGGTGTTATATCTAGGTCTTTCATCCATTTTGAATTTATTTTTGTGTATGGTGTTAGGGAGTGTTCTCATTTCATTCTTTTCCATGTGGCTGTCCAGTTTTCCCAGCACCACTTACTGAACAAGCTGTCCTTTCCCCATTGTATATCCTTGCCTCCTTTGTCATAGATTAGTTGGTTGTAGGTGCGTGGGTTGAATTCTGGGCTTTCTATCCCATTCCACTGATCTATATTTCTGTCTTTGTGCCAGTACCATGCAGTTTTGATGATTGCTGCTTTGTAGTGTAGTCTGAAGTCAGGGAGCCTGATTCCTCCAGCTCCATTTTTCTTTTTCAGGATGTCTCTGGCTATTCTGGGTCTTTTGTGCTTCCAAAAAAACTTTAAAATATTTTGTTTGAGTTCTGTGAAAAATGTCCTTGGTAATATAATAGGGATTGCATTGAATCTGTATATTGCCTTAGGTAGCATAGTCATTTTGATAATGTTAACTCTTCCAATCCACGAGCATGGTATGTCTTTTCATCTATTTGTGTCCTCTTTGATTTCTTTCATCAGTGGCTTATAGTTTTCAGAGTACAGGTTTTTGTCTCTTTAGGTAGGTTTACTCCTAGGTATTTTATTCTTTTGGATGTGATGGTAAACGGGATTGCTTCCCTAATTTCTCTTTCTAAGCTTTCATTGTTAGTGTATAAAAATGCTGTCGATTTCTGTGTATTAATTTTGTATCCTGTGACTTTACCGAATTCATGGATGAGCTCTAACAGTTTTCTGGTAGAGTCTTTAGGATTCTCTAGGTATAGTACCATGTCATCTGCAAATAGGGATAGTTTTACTTCTTCCTTTCCAGTTTGGATTCCTTTTATTTCTTTTACTTCTCTGATGCTGTGGCTAGGACTTCCAGAACTATGTTGAAGAGTAGTGGCGAGAGTGGACATCCTTGTCTTGATCCTGATCTCAGCGGGAATTCTTTCAGCTTTTCACCATTGAGAATGATGTTCACTGTGGGTTTGTCATATATGGCCTTTATCATGTTGAGGTAGGTTCCCGTTATGCCCACTTTCTGAAGGGTTTTTTTAATCAGAAATGGGTGTTGGATTTTGTCAAAGGCTTTTTCTGCACCTATTGAGAGGATCATATGGTTTTTATTCTTCAGTTTGTTAATGTGGTGTATCACACTGATGGATTTGAGGATATTGAAGAACTCTTGCATCCCTGGGATAAATCCCACTTGATCATGATGTACAATCCTTTTAATGTATTGTTGGATGCGGTTTGCTAGTATTTTGTTGAGGATTTTTGCATCGATGTTCAATAGTGAAATTGGCCTGTAGTTTTCTTTTTTTGTGGAATCTTTTTCTGGTTTTGGTATTAGGGTGATGGTAGCCTCACAGAATGAGTTTGGGAGTATCCCTTCCTCTGCAATTTTTTGCAATAGTTTCAGAAGGAGAGGTGTTAGCTCTTCTCTAAATGTTTGATAGAATTCCCCTGTGAAGCCATCTGGTCCTGGACTTTTGTTTGTTGGAAGTTTTTTAATCACAGTTTCAATTTCAGTTCTTGTGATTGGTCCATTCATCTTTTCTATTTCATCTTGGTTAGTCTTGGAAGATTGTACTTTTCTAAGAATTTGTCCATTTCTTCTAGGTTTTCCATTTTATTGGCATATAGTTGCATATAGTAGTCTCTTATGATCCTTTGTATTTCTGTGATATCTGTTGTTACTTCTCCTTTTTCATTTCTAATCTTATTGATTTGAGTCCTCTCTCTTTTTTGCTTGATAAGTCTGGCTAGGGGTTTATCAATTTTGTTGATCTTTTCAAAGAACCAGCTTTTCGTTTCATTCATCTTTTCTATAGTTTTCTTTGCTTCTATTTCATTGATTTCTGCTCTGATCTTTATGATTTCTTTCCTTCTGCTAACTTTAGGTCTTGTCTGTTCTTCTCTCTTGAGCTGCTTTAGATGTAAAGTTAGCTTGTTTATTTGGGCTTTTTCTTGTTTCCTGAGGTGGGCTTGCATTGCTCTAAACTTTCCTCTTAGAATGGCTTTTGCTGCATCCCATAGGTTTTGGAGTGTCATATCTTCATTGTAATTTGCTGCTAGGTATTTTTTAATTTCCTCTTTGATTTCTTCAGTGATCCATTGGTTGTTTAGTAGCATGTTGTTTAGTCTCCACGTGTTTGTGTTTTTTGCAGTTTTTTCCTTGCTGTTGATTTCCACTTGTATAGCATTGTGTTTGGAAAAGATGCTTGCAGTTTTTTCCTTGCTGTTGATTTCCACTTGTATAGCATTGTGGTTGGAAAAGATGCTTGATATGATTTCAATTTTCTTAGAGTTACCGAGATTGGACTTGTAGCCCAGGATATGATCAATCTTAGAGAATATTCCATGTGCACTTGAGAAGAATGTGTATTCTGTTGCTTTTGGATGGAATGTTCTATAAATATCTATTAATTCCTCTGGTTTAATGCATCATTCACGGCCTGTGTTTCCTTATTGATTTTCTGTCTGGTTGATCTGTCCATTGCTGTAAGTCAGGTGTTAAAGTCCCCTACTATTAATGTGTTATTGTTGATTTCTCCTTTTAAGGTTGTTAGCAGTTGCCTTATATATTGTGGTGAACCTGTGTTGAGTGTGTAGATATTTAAAATTGTTAAAACTTCTTGGATTGATCCTTTGATCATTATGTAATGTCCTTCTTTGTCCCTGAAAATAGTCTTCATTTTAAAGTCTACTTTGTCTGATATGAGTATTGCTACTCCAGCTTTCTTTTGATCACCATTTGCATGAAATATCTTCTTCCATCCTCTCACTTTCAATTTGTATGTGTCCCTAGAAGTGAAGTGGGTCTCTTGAAGACAGCATATATATGGGTCTTGTTTTTGTATCCATTCAGCCAGTCTAAGTCTACTGGCTGGGGCGTTTAGTCCATTAACATTTAAGGTAATTATTGATATATATGTTCTTATTGCCATTTTATTAATTATTTTGGATTTGTTTTTACTGCTCTTTTTTCTTTCCTTCTTCTCTTGTTCTTTTCTGCCTAGAGAAGTTCCTTCAGTATTTGTTGTAAGGCTGGTTAAGTGTTGCTGAATTCTCTCAACTTTTGCTTATCTGAGAAGGTTTTGATTTCTCCTTCAAATCTGAACAAGAGCCTTGCTGGGTAGATTAATCTGGGTTGGAGGTTTTTTCCTTTGGTTGCATTAAGTATATCATGCCACTTCCTTCTGGCCTGCAGAGTTTCTGTTGAAAAATCTGGTGATAACCTTATCGGGGTTCCCTTGTATGTTATTTGTTTCTTTTCCCTAGCTGCTTTCAAGATTTTCTCTGTCTTTAATTTTGGTCGGTTGGATTAATATGTGTCTCAGGGTGTTACTCCTTGGGTTTATTTTATATGGCACTCATTGTGCTTTCTGGATTTGAGTGGGTGGTTCCTTTCCCATGTTAGGGAAGTTTTCAGTTATTATCTCTTGGAATATTTTTAATGTCCCCTTCTCTCTCTCTTCTCCTTCTGGCACCCCTATAATATGGATGTTGATGTGTTTCACATTGTCCCAGAGTTCTCTGAGACTCTCTTCATTTGTTTTCAATCTTTTTTCTCTTTTCTGTTCTGTATCCGTAATTTCCACTAATCTGTCCCCACCTCGCTTATTCATTCTTCTGCCTCCTGTATTCTGCTGTTAGCTGCTTCTGGTGAATTTTTTTTATTTCAGTTATTGTATTTTGCATCTCTTCTTGTTGAAGTTTTATATCTTGTATGTCTTTGGTCAGTGTTTCCTGTAAGTTATCCGTTTTTGCCTCCAGTTTATTTCCAATGTCTTGCATCATTTTCAGCATCAATAATCTAAAGTCTTTTTCCTGGAGGCTGAGAATCTCCTCATCACTTAGCTGATTTTCTGGGGTTTTTCCTTTCTCCCTCATCTGAGTTATAGTTCTCTGTCTTTTCATTTTTATAGGTTTTTGGTGTGGTGACCTTTTGACAAATAATAGAGTTGTAGCCTCTCTTACTTCTGATGTCTGTCCCCCTGTGGCTGAAGTCGGTATGGGGGGCTTGCTGTAGGCTTTCTGATGGGGAGGGGCTGATGCCTGCCCCCTGGTAGGTGGAGCCAATTCTGATCCCTCTGGTGAGTGGGGCTTAGTCTCTGGATGGGATTAGAGGCAGCTGTGTGCCTGAAGGGTCTTTAGGTAGGCTGTTTACTGAGGGATGGGGGTGTGACCCAGATTCCTATGGAGACTTTGCTTTGCCCTGGGACCTGGTGCACATGAAAGTCTGTGTGTGCCTTTTAAGAATGGGGTCTCTGTTTCCCCCAATCCCATGGAGCTCCTGCGCACAAGCCCCACTGGCCTTCAATGCCAGATGCTCCAGGGGCTCTTTCTCCCTGTGCCAGATCCCCACACGTGAGAGTTTGATGTGGGGCTCATAACTCTCACTCCTGTAGGTGAGTCTCTGTGAACCAGTTAGTTTCCAGTCTGTGGAGCTTCCCATCCAGGAGGTATGGGGTTATTTATATCATGAAATCGCCCCTCCTACCTCTTGATGTGTCCTCCTCTTTTTCCTCTGGAGTAGGATATCTTTTTTAAGGTTTCCGGTCCATTTGGGTGAAGAATGCTCAGTCTTTAGTTGTGAAGTTTGTTGTTTTTAGGAGAGAAGTTGAGCTCTAGTCCTTCTATTTCGCCATCTTAATTGCCATTGTCTGGAAATTTCTTATATAACTTTTTCCATGGAAAACTATTTGATGGGTTTCTGTATAACTGGTTTTGCATTAGAGGTTGTAACAATTTTTGAATTTAAAATATCTTGTCTTTGTTCTTCCACTGAATCATTCACTTCTCACATGGTCACTTGGGACTTGGACATTTTCTGGAGCCCTTAGAGATCTCCAACCACTGTAATGTCTGCTCTACTGTTGACTCTGGGCTCTTCCTGGAGCTCTACTACGAAGTCTCTGGTCAAAGATGTGACGTTGATCTTGGTTCCTTCCCTCATTGGAACTATTTTATTCAAGGAATCCAGGACTTGCAGGTGCTCTGACCACTCACCTGGAAAACCTCACAGATCAAGTTTAGCTTCTGTGCCATTCAAGTCTATAGGCTGCCAACCTTCAATCAACGAAGATTCCCTTTAGCTTTCATGTCTTTTAGACAAAGACATTGTCTATACCATATTTTCTTTATCCATTCTTCTGTCAATGGAAATTTAGATTTTTTTCCATATCTTGGTATTGTAAATGTGCTTCAATGAACATTGGGGTGCATGTATCTTTTCAAGTTACAGTTTTCTCTAGATATATGCCCAGGAGTGGGATTGCTGGATCATAAATGGTATATATTTATTTCTATATTTAGTTTTTTAAGGAACCTCCTTACTGTTCATAGTGGTTGCACCAATTTACATTCCTACCAAGTGTAGGAGGGTTCCCTTTTCTCCACACCCTCCCCAGCATCATTTGTTTGAAATATTTTGATGATGGCCATTCTAACTTTAGAATGGTAGTGATACCTAATCATAGTTTTGATTTGCATTTCCCTAATAATTAGTGATGTTGAACATCTTTACTTGGCTTTTTGGCCATCTGTATGTCTTCTTTGGAGGAATGTCTATTTAGGTCTTCTGCCCACTTTTTGATTGAGTTTTGGGGGATTTTTGATATTGAGCTGCATGAGCTGTTTTTATTTTTGGAGATTAATCCCTTGTCAGTAACATCATTTACAAATATTTCCTCTCATTCTATGGGCTCGGGAAGACTTTAGGCAGCCTATTTGCTGATGGATGGAGCTGTGTTCCCTCCCTGCTGATTGTTTAGCCTGAGATGTCTCAGCACTGGAGCCTATAATAGGCTGTTGGGTGCAGCCAGGTCTTAGAGTCAAAATGGCAGCCTCCAGGATAGCTCATGCCAATGAGCACTTTTCAGCACCTCTGACACCAGTATGCCTGTCCCCACAGTGAGTCACAGCCACCACAGCTTGCTCACCCCCACCACTGCCTCCCAAGGAGACCCTCCCGGACCAGGTGTTAGGTCTGGCCCAGGCTCCTATGAAGTCATTGCTCTTTCCCTGGTTCCCAGTGCACCTGAAACCCTGTGTGCACCCTCCAAGAGTGGAGCTTCCATTTCCCCCAGTCCTGTGCAGTTCCTATGATCAAGCCCCAGTAGCCTTCAAAGCCAAACGCTCTGGGAGCTCCACCTCCCAATGCCAGACCTCCCAGGGTGGGGAACCTGACATGGAACTCAGAATTCTCACTCCTGTGGGAGAGCCTCTATGATATAATTATTTTCTAGCATGTGAGTTGCCACCCAGGTATGGGATTTTATTTGATGGGATTATATCATGAATGTGCCCCTCCTACCATCTTGTTATGGCTACATATTTGTCTTTGGATGTAGAGTATATTTTTGGTAGGTTCTAGTCTTTTTTTGTCAATGGTTGTTTAGCAGTTAGTTGTTATTTTGGTGTTTTCATGAGAAGAGGTGAGCCTAAATCCTTTTCCTTTGCCATCTTGTCTCCAGCTCCAATTCAGTGTTATGTTATGCTGCACCATGACTCCTCCCCTGCCCAGAGAAAGAAAAAGATTCTAAAAAATCAATGCTCTCTCTTGACCTCTATGCAAAGGATCATGAAATAGCTCTTTTCCCTGAGATTCTTCTCCAAAACTATGCCAGGTTTTTGGTTTTTTTTTTTTTAAAGCCTACCATATTATAAAACAGGGTTAAACAAAATGAGGAGAGTGGATGTTGTAAAAACAACCTCTTGTTTTGTACAACAAACTATTTAGTATGATAAATAATCTTGATTTTGACAAAACACGTCAAAAAGAGATATACTTCATATATAGCATAGATTTACATACTCCAGAAACAGCATTATTAATGTCATCTGTCAAAGATGGCATCATTTTCTCAGAGCTATATTGCCAAAGTAAAAGTGTTTGAATAGCCAAAAGCTTTTCAATTCTCCTCAACAATATTTAGAAGTTTAAAAATACACTTACTTTGTGAAAATATAAGGCTAATTCATCCTGAAACTTTCTGCATTTGTGAATTGAACTCTATGGATTTGAGAGTTTGGATATTTTATAAATCTAAGATGGATAAGATATACTCAACTTCCTTACCTTATCATATACCTTTTGTTGATTACTAAGCAAGATGGGGAGTCAGTGCATAGCTATATATGCATTCAGAGAAGTATTGTTTTTGCCTGAATGGTCTGAATGGCTTAGCCTTGAGGAAATGTCCACACCTTCCTGGTTCCCTACTCTGCCAGTCCAGTTCCTCCCCTCTTTTTGTTTCAGAATCTTTGCCTACTTCCCTATCTTTTCATCTTCCTGATAACGAGCTCTGAGAGTATGGACTCAATGTTTGACTTATACTACTTTCTCCACTTCTAAATATCAAGTAAAACAATGAAATCTTACTTTTCCTAAGTTTAGAAATCAAAAAATGTAGAAAAATTAAGAAACCCTTGGCACCATAACAGACTGTGTTAATGCACACCCCAAGATTCTGGGTAAAAAATAATATTGATGATTAAAATCAAAGAAGCACTGGAGTTCCCATTGTGGTTCAGTGAATTAGAACCCAACTAGTATCCATGAGGATATAGGTTTGGTCCCTGACCTAGCTCAGTGGGTTAAGGATCTGTCATTGCTACAAGCTGTAGTGTAGGTCGCAATGCATCTCAGATTCTGCATTGCTGTAGCTGTGGTTTAGGCCAGCAGTCGCAGCTCTAATTTGACCCCTAGCTATATGCCACAGGTGCAGCACCCCCCCACACACACACACACACAAAAATCAAACTAAAGGAAAAATATTCCGTGTTTGTGGCTAGGAGACTCAATATTATCAAGGTGTCATTTCTTCCCAACTTGATCTAAGAGTCAGTATAATCCCAAGAAAAATCCCAACAGCTTGTATTATGGACACCAACAAATCGATTCCAAAGGTAATATGGAGAGGCAAATGCTGTAAGTCAACTATACTCCAGTAAAAAAACCATTTCCTTCTAATGTGGAGACGCAAAAGCCCCAAGATAGCCAGCACTATTGGAAGGAGAACAAAGTTGGAGGGTTGATGCTACCTGACTCCAAGGCTTATTCTAAAACTACAGTAATCAAGACAGTGTACTACCAGTGACAGACTAGACAAAAAGAATAATGGAATAGGAAAAAAAGGAGTTCCCATTGTGGCTGGCACATCAGAAATGAATCTGACTAGAAACCATGAGGTTGTAGGCTCAATCCCTGGATGAAAATCAGAGCTGATAAAGTGCAAGAACTGGGGGAATCAAAAGGACATGGGGTCATGGTTTTTCTGTTGTTTGTCTTAAATTTCACACATCTATTCTTATCCCAGAAGCTATTTTTATTTTATATGTATCCAACTTATTTTTAAAATATTTTATTACTTTGCATGAGAAATGGATTGATTTGTGCTCTTTTTAATATTTTATAAAAGTCAGAGGAAACACGATTCTCAAGTACAACTATAAATGTAATAAAATTCATTAAGTAAGGAAAAAAAACACAATTCTCAAAGAGTGAAAGATCTTGTAAATTTTTTATATAACTAATGTCATTAACTGGTATGCTTAGAAGACACACTTTGATATTCATTAGACCCATACAAATATAAATTAAAATCCACAGGTTCCAATTTTCTACTGACTTGACTATAACCCTGGGAAATTCATTTGATATTTCTCTGTCTCAGCTTAGCCATTTTTAAAGCCAATTTAATAATATTCTTAATGTTCTTCTAATGTCAGTAGGAAACATAATTAATGTTGGTAAACTAAGCTTCTTTGCTAAAAAAAGGCTAGATAATTATGCACTGCTTTTTAAATTTGAAAGTATTTTAAGATGTTTAAATGATTAAATCTGCAAACTTTTTAATGAACTTTATTTTAATTAATTTAATCACAACATATTTAATTTTTAAAACATATATATAGCTTTTCAAAGTGGTAAAATCTTTTCTATTCAATTTAATACAAACTATACCAAAATATCTTCTCCTAAATTTAAAACTCTTTGTACCTCGTTTTTGACATGTATTCATTGTTTTTATTTTTAATTTTGTTCAAAGTCAGTATAATTAAACTAAGAAGATTCATTCATCAATTAAAAATATATATCAATAGATTTTTTTCTTTTTAGGGCCGTATCTGTGGCACATGTAGGCTCCCAGGCTAGGGGTCAAATCGGAGCTACAGCTGTCGGCCTACACCACAACCACAGCATTGCTGGATTTGAGCTGCATCTGCAGGCTACACCACATCTCACAGCACCGCTGGATCCTTAAGCCACTGAAAGAGGCCAGCGATGGAACCTGTGTCCTCATGGATACTATTTGGGTTCATTAACCTCTGAGCCTTGATGGAAACTCCTATATCAATAGATTTTAAATGAGTTTTAAATGCTGGTTTCACTCATCTTATTCCTTCAAATATGGTATGAATATGTGTGTGTTCGTGTATGTGTGTGATGGGGCCAGGGGACAAATATAAGTTCAACATACGTGTGTTAGAAGTAAAATTCATGACAAATGTGGAATTGATATAAATAGATCAGGCGAAGCAAAATGGGACTTGGGTATTTAAGAATAAGAATATATCTTGTCTTATCACAGCTCTTCTTCCAATAAGTTAACAGAAAAAATAATTTAAGGAAAGTGATTTTTGCCTGTGTTTTAACACAGTGCCACTTTCTCTTAATACCCTAGCCATAGTTTTGCCTAATGCATTTTCCTCACTTCCTTTTATGCCCTCAAATGATCAGATCTCCTTCTGAGAAAAAGGTAATATGGAGAAAAGTGCCTTAAAATTAGCTTTCCACAGAAGATGACATAAAACGTCAGTGCGGAGGAAGAGATTAATAGGAGATCTAGGAAAAGCATGTCAGGGTAGGTATTCTGCAGCATTTTCCTGTCTTTCATAAAGAAAGGCAGAAGTTGTCAGTTCACTAATAATAATTTCTATAAGATTTTGGTGTTCTAGGAATGGAACATTTGCAAAGTCCGCCTGCACTAACTGAGTTGCTTTCTATATTCCCTGGATAAGGACAGCCTGTGTATCCAGCTCGTCCCATTTAAGAGCATCTGTGCTGATTATGGGCCCAGGGCCTCTGTCCATTCCTCAGTGATTAACCCGGCTGCCTGTCCTGTCTCATTAAATCTCTCAGAAAAATATTTGTTGGTGCTTTGGAGGAAACGAAATGTGGTCAGGTCTCAATTATCCACATGGAGGTTCTCTGCTATACATTGTTCTTTTACTCCCTCTCTGCTAAATTAAAGGGTGAGTGAGGAAGGGTTGTATGATATAATGCTAGAAAGATGTGTTGAAGCCAAATTATGAAAGCCCCAAATACTGTACTGAGGAATTTTGTATTTGATGAAGAATGGCAGTAGGAAGCCATGGAAGGTGTTTGAGCAGTGAAGGGTAATCTTTTTTTTTTTTTTTCTGTCTTTTTACCTTTTCTAGGGCCGCTCCTGCAGCATGGAGGTTCCCAGGCTAGGGGTCTAATCAGAGCTACAGCTGCTGGCCTCCGCCGGAGCCAAGCAACGCCAGATCCAAGCCGCATCCACGACCTACACCACAGCTCACGGCAATGCCAGATCCTTAACCCACTGAGCGAATCCAGGGATCGAACTTGCAACCTCATGGTTCCTAGTCAGATTTGTTAACCACTGAGCCACAATGGGAACTCCGTAAAGGTAATCGTCTAATTGTACTTAAAGGAGATCGTTAATATTATTTTTACGTTAAAATAAATAGATGAAGGAGTTCCTGTTGTGGCTCAGCAGGTTACAAATCCAACTAGTATTCATGAGGATGCAGGTTCCATCCCCGGCCTCGCTCAGTGGGCTAAGGATCCAGCATTGCCATGAGCTGTGGTGGAGATCACACACATGGCTCAGAGCCCTAGTTGCTGTGGCTGTGACTCTGGCTCTGGCTATGGCTGCGGCCGGCAGCTGCAGCTCTGACTCGACCCCTAGCCTGGGAACTTCCATATGCCACAGGCATGGCTCTAAAAAGCAAAATAAATAAATAAAAAAGGATGGGAGTAATCAAGAAATCATTTTAGAGCAGATCATGTTAGTAGAGCAGTGATGAGAGCCTATAGCAAGATAACTATAGGAAATGGAGAAAAAAGGGCAGAGGAAGGAGAACTCATAAGTGGTGATTAGAAAAGTCAGAGGTGATCCCAAGTCTTTGAAAAGAGTAATTAGGAGCACTGGGGTGGTGATAACAAAAGGAATATCAGGGTTTGCCAGCCAGTGGATCATTCAAGTGAGGCCAGAGGGGAAAGAGATGAGGGCAGAGGAGACCAAAAGGGGAGGGAGTTGAGGACTAATGAAAGAATCTGCTTGAAGCAGGGGAGAGGGTGCAGGGGCCCAGGAGAGATCAAAGGAAGGAGGATGGGTCAGGAAACCCATCCTGGGAGGAAGTAAGGGTGGTGTGGAGTGGGCAAAGTCCACCAAAGAAAGGAGTTCAAGGAGAGGTAGTCCCTAGTCTCAAAGACAGCGAGAAAACAAGGAGGAGGAAATATGAAGCTGGGCTACACCCAGGCCAGCTGGGCAGACCGTCCACTTCTCAGGCATCCACATCACTTAGGCACACTTAGGCACAAGTAACTGAAACAGACTCTAAAGATACAGCACCACTGCATATCGTTGCTGCCTCTTCCCCCTGTTTTGCAGCCTTTTGTCTTGTTTGTCCCTTGAATGTGGACTGTAAAAACAACATATAGGAAGCTCAGTTGCTCTCCAGCTCAGTCAGACACCAGATACCTAATGTCTGAATGGTGTAAAGCAAGCACTACCCAGTTAAGTGTTCTCCAAAGTGCAGTCCTTTGTTATTATAATTCCAGTCCTTTAGAGGAATGGGTAAAATATTTCTTTTCAGACCAGATCTTTAGTTTCCTGGGAAGCACTTTATCATAATTGTTCCAGCACTTTTCTAGGAGTAAGTGCCAAATGATTATGTTCAGAAGTGGCCATTTAATTCAAATAAGTGAGTAACCTCTTTCCATCCATCTTACTTGCAATTATCATTGTCCATCAGGCCACCACTCACTATTTTATTACCTAAGTGGACACATGCACTTAAAAACATGGCAGGCCAACCAGCAGCCTCTGCCACATGGAATTTAAGTCACCTGTCCTCTAACAAAGATAATGGCCACCATTTGCCCCACTTGTATCAAGCCAGCTCTGTATCTCTACGGTGCAGCTGGCATAATATTTTGCTCCCACTGGGTAGATCGCCAGATGCCAATGTAGTGTGTTTTACTATGAGACGTGTAGTAAATCCTCTACTTTGCTAAGAGGAGAATGAGGGTAAAGCTTGCATGGTCCCTTCCATGTCACATGTTATTACAAAATTTGCAGAAGTGAGAGATCTTAATGCCAATCAGCTTTGGGCACTGTTCCTTCCCACCCTGACTTTCCACCCTCCCCCAGACTCAATCTATTGATGTTGGTGCCGTGGGTATCTTGAATGCAGCTAAGAGCATCTTAGGTTTGAGAATCATTCTGTTTGAGATGTCAGCTCCATGTTATTGCCGCTTGTTCTGGTGAAGGAGCTGCTCCAAGGAGCACTCCCCCCACCCACTTTTGGGCCCACTCCCCCTGCATCACAACAGGAAATAGGACCAGAGGTCACACTGTGACACAATTTTGTCCTAGAGAGCCTGGCACCAGAAGCATGCTGGTGCCATGAAGCCTATCTGTGGGAAACAAATCTCATAACTACAATGAGAAAAAACTTAATGCCTTTCCCAAATTTGACAACCCTAAAAACATGCACAGTAAGAAGCTGTGATGCTGAAAGAAAATTTTCTAAGCCACCAATAATTCAAAAAGAGACAAATTTCAATCAAATATGTGCAAGGTAAGACAATTATTTTTCATGTCTCTCTTTTGAAAAAGATATTACAAAACAGTCATCATGTGAAGTAGCAATGAAAGAGTTTTCAGCCAAAAAATATAGGGGAAACATATCATAGATGTGCATCTGTAGTTAATAATAAGTGCTGTATTATTTTTCTGTATTCTGCAGTGCTGATAGGACAGGCTTCGTGGTTACACAGCCTGTGTAGTCGTGTGGGGCTCTGTACTCACAAGTGCTGGTTCTGGGTTCAATGCCCTGCCGTCACCTTCTCAAAATCCTTAATCTTTGACCAAGAGATCATGGAGTTTCATTTTACTTTGGACATCCCTCCTCCCAAATTATACAGCTGGTTCTGACAGCATCTCTCTGGTGGTGGAGAAATGAGAAAAGGATTACTGCAGTATTTAAAATGAGAAATGGCAACTCATAGGATGGAAGGTATTTCTCAACTTTTAAATGTGTAATTCCTTGAGATTTCTCACTCTGAATAATTGTACACATTCATACTTATTTATTTTTGTTTCATAAACAGGTCTTCTTTTTCTTAACCCCCCCAAAAATAATATCAGTATCAACCCAAACACCTTCACTACAGTGTGTCCTTCAGGCTTCAGCGACCCCGAACCCAATAGCAGCTGGTACATCAGTTGGTCTCAATTCTTTGCCTTCCCTCCAACTTGTGATCATTTCTCAGCTTTTTCACTTTTACTTTCAGCAGAGGCATCAGAGGAAATACACACTTTAGCCAATTCTTATCATTTGTGAAGAGCTCCAGAAATCAAATGATTTGGGGTATTGTTCGCAGCTTTCCTTTTGAGAGGGCTGCCCCATACCCATACTGTGGTTTCCAAGCTCTGCAGCTAGAAGGAGGGTGTTTCTCTGTCTGGGAATATCCTGGTCTTGTCTGGCCTTTCAGGTCCTAGAGCATGTGTTTCCGTTGTGAATTTCCCTTATCAGTTTCCTTCCTCCACTGCCAGCTGGTCACCTCAAGGAGCAGAGGACCCAAGCCCCTCATCACCTGGGCTGTGGGAAGGGCTGAATGCATGAGCAGAGCCAAAGCCTGCATCTATGTGGCCTTTTGCTGCATCATCGCCCTCTCCATCCCTGGGAGTGACAGCCCCTACATTCAGACTCATACTGGCACAACACTCTCCTTGCAGTCTATTTTAAGGCTGAATTCACTCAAATTTTTCACTTTTATTAAAAGGCAAAATTGCTTTCTTAAGCTGGTAAAATGTGAAAGGTGCTCATTCCTTTGGATAATGTGATGAATAGTTTCCTAATATGCACAATGGCTCTGCACCCATATTTACCATGACTAGTACATGCAAAAAATCAGAGTATGGGAAGCAGTGATTAAACTCTTTCTTTCCTCAAGAAATCAATTATCCATGAATGCTTCAGAATTTAGGAGGAAGCTAGCTAGTAATACAGGGAGTTTCTTCAATATATTAATTTTTTTTAGATGAGGTGGAAATTAGATTCAGATTGCAAATTACAGCTTTGTATGGACTCCCCACTGCTAGCTAGTGAAATCCTCTGGCTTCTGGGGATGAAGCAATTTGGCTTTCCATAATAAGACCGCAAGAACCTTATTTCCCACTGGTAGAATTATATTTCTCCAGCCTGAAATGCAGGAATCCAACATTTGCTCTTTGACTGGGTCACCAGTAGGGATACCTTAAATGCAAAGAAAACAGGCGTGGAAAAACTGCAGATCTGCCTGCGCATTTCAAATTTATTCTCAAGACTTCCCTCCAACTCATTTCACTCAGTTCCTCAGACGTGGCTCACAAAATCGTATTCTCCTCTATATGAAAACAGTTAACCCCCTGGTGGCCTGTGGGTGTATGATGTATGTACATAGTGTGGATACTCCTGGGGGTTCTTTGTCCAGGCGTGAGTGAAGGTGTTGTCCGTTGAGGTGTCTGGAATCCACCGCAGACCGCTGATGACCAAATGGGCAGTGACTATTTGCTATGCAGGCACTTTATTGAGCCTTTAGGACTTGCTTAGGAGCTGGCTAGTTGAACACAGCTTCCACCTTTACAAGTTAAATACATACCATTGACTGCCTGGCTTCACAAGTAATCACAAATTCCTCTCTCTCTAGGGGTGTATTTCCCCTGATGGAGACTGTTGATTCAGTCAAAGCAGCTAGTTCTCTATCATACCTCCTTCCTCAGAGTTTCTTGGCACTTGGAATCTTCCTGCTTCTTTTGGTTACTTGCAGGGTGGTGGTGGGGGGGAACGAAGGGATGCAGAAAAAGAGAACAGATTTTATAACGGTTTATCAAAATTTTTTGGCCTCATGTGGTTTGTGTTGCCCTTTCTGCTGTGTCTCTGAGTGTTTGGAAGCAATTTATGTTGCTCTAAGACTGTTTTTCTTTCAGAAGTTCCTGCATTTGAAATTCAAATCTCAATAGCCAGCAGGCTGTTTGCTCCAACTGTGCCTTTTTAGAGCGTCCTTAGTGGGTGGGGAGGAGAGTGATGGCATATTCCTCAAACCAGAAGTTTTTCTGCTCCAGAAGCCCAAGAGGCCCCTGTTCCAGCTGGTGGGAGGAGAGCTTTGAACGATGGGCTCATCCTTCTCACTTTTACTCAGCAGTTACTCCTGAGACTTCTTTGCCTCAAACTCAGGCCGAAGCTTCTCTGCCTTCATATCCTGTGATGGCTTCATTCCCTGGTCGTCTTGTCTGTTGCTGGGCCTGTGTGGGCAGCATCTAGCTAGAATGAGGACCCAGGAAATAATCTCTCAGTCTCTTTCTCTCTCTTTTGGAATTGCTCTCCTTTTAACATAAGTCTGGTGGTACTTTCCAAGAATTAAAAATATGAGGTATCTAAATGTTAAGTAATCCCAACTGTAATCAAATTTACCAACCAATGTTAATGTATTTGTAATAGTCTCTTTGTTGTGACGTAAAAGAACAGAGACCACTCCAACCCAGGAAAAAACAAATTAGGAGTCTTTATTACTGGCCAGGGCCATACACTGCCTAAAAGCGGCTTGAGTGTGAAGCCCCCAACAAAGAAACCGACCTCATTTACAAAGGCAAACTTACATCCAGGTTGGGAGGGTGTGCGCATGCATAAGCAGGGACACAAAAGCAAAGCAGCAGTCAAATTACTTCAAATCTTAACTAGGAATAGTGTTTAGGTTAACAATAATGATTTATAGTAAGGGCCATATTTTCCGACTTTCAAGCAGGCATCTTCTGCCAGCGCCAAAGAGGTAATTAGATGGGTAACCTTGTAGCATCTGCAGTCCCCCTTATCAGCTAACTTTGTTCTTCTAAGGAAGGGGGCTGAGGCCAGAGACTTAGGTGCCAGGCTGATTACATTGCACCGGCCCTGTGGAAAGTTAACGAGGCCCAGGCCTATGATCTGAGCTGAGAAATGTTAACAAGGCCCAGGCAAATGTCCTTCACCTTGGACTACTCAACTTTTTATAAAGCTGGATTTTTTTTAGCATTTGCTTATCCAGAAAGACCATACTGACTACATTCCTCAGCAATGGGATGTCCATATGGCATGGGCACAAAGTGTGGAGATTCTGGGTCATACGTTAATACCCACCCAAGGTCAGTCACCACAGAAGAGGCATAGTAATAATATAATAAGATAGAGGGTGATCCATTAACTTTCATCACGGGCTACCCCAGAGCTGGCTCTGATGGAAACAGGGATGGCATGAGAGATGCACAGGGACCCATCAGAATTGCCTCTACTTTAAGGATTCAACCCAGCTTTTTTGCCTCTGAATGTCCCACCTGCTGGCAACAGAAACCAGTCTGAGCCCCAGGCTGCTGCTCCCTGCTAAGAGCTGAACACAGGCATGCACGGCAAGCTTTGCCTGGGAGCCTCGCAGCCCCTTGACTGGCTCAGGTACAGACCCTTTGATGGTCTCAGGTACAGCCATATTCCAGCCAGACCTCTCTCAGAACTGTACTTCCTCCAGTTCTGCTCCAAATCTGCCTTCCCTCCTCGTCCCCTTCATAGGGTCTGAGCAGCCTACTCCCTGGGCCCCTCCGTATTTGTGATGGTTCAGGCTTCATGAAGCAGATGTTCATCTGGGACCAGGCCTGCTATACATGCCTCATGGGGGACCACACATGCAGAAGAAAGGGGAGGGATCCAGAGAAGGCAATTGAATGATGGCCTCACTGATGGGCCCACAAAAGATATGTCCGTGTCCCAGAACCTTTCTTTGGAATAAGTCTTTGCAGATGTAATTAGATTGGGGCTCTTAGATTACATCATCCTACATTATCTAAGTGGTCCCTAAATCCAATGACGAGTGTCCTTATAGAAGAAAGTTAGAGGGAAATTTAGGCAACAGAAGCAGACAGCCATGTGACAATGGGACAAAGATTGGAGTGATGCAGCCCCAAGCCAAGGAGCTCATGGAGCCACCAGAAACTGGAAGAGGCAAGGAAGATTCTCCCCCAGAGGCTCTGGAGGGAGCAGGGCTCTACTGAATCCTGAACTGCAGAGTTCTGGCCTCCAAAACTGAGAGATGATAAACTTCTATTGCTTTAGGCCACCAGTTTTGTGGTACCTGTGACAGAAACCCTGGGAAACTAACACAGGTGTGGAGAGCCTTCCAACCTCAAGGGGTGGGAAGAACCGTAGAGGAGATTGAAGGAAGTCTTTGATAAGCCACCTGGGAGTCCTGACACCCAGTAAAGAAGTCTCTCTATTCTCCTTTGCAGGCAGTTCCAACCAGTGAATCAACACACATATTATTGAGCCTTGGGAAAAAACATCCCTTTGTATTTTATTCATATCAGGTCAAATACAGGCAAAGAAAACTGTTTAGGGATGTCCACAAAAGTGGTACAGCCACAAAAGGAGCAAGATACTAATTATCCCAGAAGTAATGTTAGCACTTCCTTGGGGAGGGAAGAAACACTGCAAGAGAAGGGTACATGGAGTCCCCTTGGAACTGGCAGAGTTCTGTTCCTTAGACCATACTGAGTTTAGTTAAACAAAAATCTAATGTACATATGGCCAAAAAATGTGAGAAAAGGAGTTCAATCTCATGAGTAGACTAAGAAATGCAGGTTACACCAAGAGGAACTATTTTTAACTCATCAGTTTGGAAAAGATGCAAAAGAAAAAACAATACCAGTTAAGGCTAATGATGTGAGAAAATGGATATGTTTATATCTTCCATTGGGGAGTAAGAATACACTTCTACAATTTTTTACTTTTGGTAATATATGTCAAAACTTAAAACATGTATCCTTTTAGCTAAAAGACCACAACTTATAAATGTGTTTTAAGATAATAATGTTATTAATATATTAATTTTTAATTATTTTAATTATTGTTTATATATTCATTTTAATTGAAACATAGTTGATGTGTAAATTTCAAGTAAACAGAAAAGTGATTCATATATATATTCCTTTTCAACTTTTCCATTATAGTTTATTACAAGATATTGAATATAGTTCCCTGTGCTATACAGTAAGTCTTGTTTTTTAATCTATTTTATATACAGTAGTATCTATTAATCTCAAATTCCTAATTTATTCCTCCCATCCCACCCTTTCCCCTTTGGTTAACACAATTGTGTTTTCTATGTCTGAGAGTCTGTTTCCATTTTATAAATAAATTCATTTGTATCGTATTTTTAGATTTCACACATGAGCAATATCATGTGATATCTGTCTTCTCTTTCTGACTTGCCTCACTTAGTATGATAATCTCTAGGTCCATTCATGTCACTGAAAATGGCATTATTTCATTCTTTTTATGGCTGAGTAATATTCTAGTGTGTGTGGGGTGTGTGTGTGTGTATAAAATACCTATTGTATGATATATGTATATAATATCTTTATCCATTCATCTGTTGATCAACATTTACCATGCTTTCAGTGTCTTGGCTATTGATGCAGTGAACATTGGGGTGTAAATATCTTTTTGAATTATGGTTTTCTCTGGATATATGCTCAAGAGTGGGATTGCTGGATCACATGGTAACTCTATTTTTAGTTTTTTAAGGAAATTCCATACTGTTTTCCCTAATGGCTGCACCAGTTTACATACCTACAAATAGTGTAGGAGGGTTCCTTTTCTCTACACCCTCTCCAGCATTTATTGTTTGTAGTCTTTTTGATGATGACCATTCTCACTGGTATGAGGTGATGCCTCATTGTAGTTTTGATTTTTATTTCTCTAATAATTAGTGATGATGAGCATTTTTTCATGTGTCTATTAGACGTCTATATGTCTTCTTTGGAGAAATGTCTATTTAGGTCTTCTGCCCATTTTTTGATTAAGTTGTTTGTTTTTTGTCTATAGGTCTATGTGAGCTGTTTGTATATTTTGGAAATTAATCCCTTGTTGGTCTTATCATTTGCAAATATCTTCTCACATTCTTAGGTTGTCTTTTCATTTTGTTTATGGTTTCCTTTGCAATACAAAAGTTTTTTTCCTTTTTTTTTATTACTCAAATGAATTTATCATATCGGTAGTTGTATAATGATCATAACAATCTGATTTCACAGGATTTCCATCCCACAGCCCAGGCACATTCCCCCACCCCTCAAACTGTCTCCTCCAGAGACCATAAGTTTTTCAATGTCTGTGAGTCAGCATCTGTTCTGCAAAGAAGTTCAGTCTGTCCTTTTTTTCAGATTCCACATGTCAGTGAAAGCATTTGATGTTGGTGTCTCATTGTATAGCTGACTTCACTTAGCATGATAGTTTCTAGGTCCATCCATGTTGCAAAAAATGCTGGTATTTCGTTCTTTTTAATGGCTGAGTAATATTCCATTGTGTATATGTACACATCTTCTTGATCCACTCCTCCGTCGATGGACATTTAGGTTATTTCCTGCAATATGAAACTTTTAAGTTTAATTAAGTCTCATTTGTTTGGTTTTGTATTGTTTATATTTATTTTAAAATAAAATCAAATATGCAAATATATGTATCAATCGTAAACACACATATAATAATAAATGTATTATTACACATCCATAAGATGAAATACTATTTTATCATGACAAATGATGATATACAAATAGACTTATTTATTCACAAGGGAAGATGACCACAATAGGTTAAGAGGAAAAAAAAACCAGATCTGAAAGCAATATGTAAAGTAAGACCATGTTTTTGTAAAAATAGATGTGCGTATACACCCTTATGCTTATATATAACACTGAAAAATCTAAAAGAACAGAGAATAAACATAATTATCTCATGATGAGATTATGGTGACTTTTTGTACTTTCTATATATCATAATTTTCTTAGAAATGACAAATAGTGTATTTATTACAATGAAAGAAGTAAAATATTGAAAATATTCTGATATGTCCAGGCCTGGTCTCACATGAGCCAGGGTGGATCCACAACTGTATTTAGGATTTCATTCACAGTAGGGACAGTGGCAGTGCTACTATGTCCATATTTTTAGATCAATATTATTTCTCTTTTCCTGAAAATTCTCAATAAACTTACCTACAAATTCTAAACAGTGGAGAAAGGCTTAAGTAATTTTCATTTTTACACATTATCATAAGACAGACAATTTAAAGTTCCTGTCGTGGCTCAGTGGTTAACGAATCCGACTAGGAACCATGAGGTTTCGGGTTCGATCCCTGGCCTTGTTCAGTGGATTAAGGATCTGGCATTGCCATGAGCTGTGGTGTAGGTTGCAGACGTGGCTTGGATCCCACGTTGCTGTGGCTCTGGCATAGGCCTGCGGCTACAGCTCCGATTGAACCCCTAGCCTGGGAACCTCCATATGCTGAGGATGCGGCCCTAGAAAAGGCAAAAAGACAAAAAAAAAGAAAAAAGAAAGACAATTTAAAAGTTATAGAAACTAAAGATTCTTGCAGGAGGGCCCACATCAATATTCAACAACAGAGCAGGGGAGAGAGATGAATAAATGTGACACTGCAAGATGTGTTGGAGCATAGAGGAGGGCTCCTCAGAAGGTGCTCCACCTGGACCTGTGGGCCTTGCCCCCTCCCCCATTCCTTGGGGATTCCTGGGAAAACTCAGGGAGTGAGGCCTCCTGAAGGAAGAGCATGTCTTGAAGTACTTTCTGATACAGACCTGAAACAGAAGCAACAGGGACACCACACCCAAATAAGCCTCATTCTACTGACACTTCATAGGTGGTTCACACACATTATCATCTGAATAACTTCCTCTGCCACGTGGTTTGGAAGGTTATGCCTAGATGCAGTGCAGAGAGTGAAGAATCTCTCCCCACCTGGACATCTGATATATAGAGGTTGTTGGATGCCCTGTAGTACAGACAGATAGGCTTTCCATCTATAGACCAGAGAGCAAGTCCAGGGGAAGTAACAACTCTTGATTTGGAATCATCATCTTTCTTTCTTCTTGTAACATACACACACTATATTCTGCAAAATGGATGTACTGTAGCCTATGCTTATTCATGAGAGTTTCTCTAATTACTGCAAAATCCCAGATGTAAATCTTACTGCTGCCTGGGTGATTATATTAAAAAGCTTCCACACTCTTTGTGCAGTTTCTCACATTGACATTAGCAGTTCATTAATATTAAAGAGACCTGCAACACCGTGAGTATTAGCTAATCACACTGAAGACTACCTTTAGAATTTGTCAAGCACAGACCTGGCTTCTACTTTTACAGCTTGACGTACTCGATAGGCTGATCTGACTATTTTTAAAACTATCAATTGCATTTTGACAAGAAGAAAATTGTCTGCTTTAAGATGCATATTTTAGCCAAGGTGAATTAGCACCAGAGAGTAATATAATTCGAATTGCTGTTTCTGAGAAATAAAACATAGCAAATACATATTCTGTTCAGTTCTCCAGACTCTTGGACCAACTTTTGTATGTCCTCTGGAAGAGTCTGTGTAAGGTGACAGTACAGAGAATGCCCACCATCCATCAGGTGCCATGTAGCTCTGCTGCTCTCCCTTCCACTGGTGCAGGTCCATTTAACATGTGCCTGAACATTCCTGTGCATGTGGAGTTGTATCTATGATCCCCCATTTGGTCACATCCAGGAACCTTCAGAAATGAACAGAAGAACGTCAAAGTCAGAGTGTAGAGTGTATCTTTGTATTGTCGATTTCATCCTCTGATTACTGCACATACAGGGAAAGGACTTTAAAGATTTCTCAGTCAATTCATAGTATTTACTATGTGAGAGACCACTGCTCTCATCTCCAATAAGAAATCAACCATTATCTAATGTCTGCTTCATAAGAAGCATCCTGCTGGACCCTGTGGGAAGATCAAAAAGGCCGAGAGAGAACCTGCTTGCAGGCCCCTATAGCTTAGTTGAGAGACAAGAGAGATGCTGGGCCCATATTAGCAGAAGAAGACCTGGGTGGATGGTGTCTGTGGACACCAGGACAGGCTTTGTAAGGGTAATAGATCTTGTAAGATATTAAGCAAAGAGACAAAATGTTGGTGTTATCTTACACTGTTTAACTCTCCCTGAGCCTTAGTTTCCCTAACTTCCAGGAAGCAATTCCCCTGTATAATACAGCCAGTAAGTCAGGACTCAGATCCTCACTCCAAAATCAGAATACCTTCATTATTTGGAAAAACGAGGCTTTCAAAAGAAACATGCTGCCTGTAGCATCCTTATTTACTTTTTAACAGGAGGGATTATAAAAGGATTTAATCCTCCATAAAATGTCAAGGTTAAGTACCGATTGATAACAGATGATGTTCAGCACAAGAGCAATAGCAAAATCTGTGAAGAAGAAAGTTTTATAAAGTTTGTTTTAAAACTTTACCCTAGGAGTTCCCACTGTGGCTCAGTGGAAACGAATCTGACTAGTATACATGAGGACGCAGGTTCAATCCCTGGCCTTGCTCAGTGGGTTAAGGATCCAGCATTGCCATGAGCTGTGGTGTAGGTTGCAGACATGGCTCAGATCTGGGGTTGCTGTGGCTGTGGTGAAGGCCAGCAGCTACAGCTTTGATTGAACCCCTAGCCTGGGAAACTCCATATGGCGCAGGTGTGGCCCTAAAAAGACAAAAAAAAAAAAAACTTAAAACTTTCCCCTAATGTGCTTGTCTCTTTAATTCTTATAGTTTATGTTTAAGGTTAATTCTTACCATTATTTTAAGGCCTTTAATTTAAAAACAAAAAATTTATGAGTTTAGAAACATTTGTCTAATTTCTGATATTTTGAGACTGCTTTATTAGCTGGTGTTATAGCCCTGGTCTTCTGGAAGGCAGAGTCCAGGGCAAGGATTAAGTTACTAAAAGTTTATTTGAGAAGTAGGAGCCCAGGGAAGTGAGTAGAAAGGTAAATGAGAGAGAAGAACATGATGGAAAGCATTACTCACTGGCTAAAGCTTCACGCCTGGCTCTGGGCCCAACTTCTCCAGAAGGTCATAAGTAGGATGTGCCCTGGGAGGTGTCCACACACCAGACAAAGGAGTGGGGGTTTTTAGTCCACCTCCTCCCATCTCACTTTTCCCTTTGAGAAAGTTCCCCCTCTCGTTAGAGGCTAACTTCCCTGAATTTTAGGGTTGCAGCAATCAACCCCTCAGTGGATCCTCAGATCCTATGCAGCCCTGGAGTGACTGCCAGCCGTGCTCCCTGCAGTGTGATATTTCTTCATCCAAGTCCGAAAGTGGAGCGCCAGCCAGTGCAGGAGACAAGGTAGTAGCTTGGAAAGTTTGCAAGAGTTGTGTCCAATAGAGATGGTTTACACAACATAACTTTAATTTCTCATAGCACCTCTCATAATATTGAACATAATATCTTTTAAACAGTAAGTACTCAATAGTTATAGATTCAATCTCATAAAAGGTATAAGTCACCCTTGGGTTTACTGGTGTCAATCACCAAAACTTCAGGTTCAGTATCTGTACCAGGCAGAATAACAGCCCCCAAGATGCCCTTGTCCTGATCCCCAGAATCTGTGAATATGTTACCTTACACAGCAAAGGAGATTTTGCAGATGTGACTCAGGTTAAGATGGGAAGGTTATTCTGGATTGCCTAGATGAGGTCAGTCTAATCACAAGGGTCCTTTAAAAATGTGACAGGGAGGCAGAAGTTAGGTGAAACTGTTACGGTGTAAATACTCAACCTGCCTTCACTGCTTTGAAGGTAAAGGGAGGGGCCACCAGCCAAGGAGTGGAAGCAGCCCCTAGAAGCTAGAAAAGACAAGGACACAGACCCTACTCAGGGCCTCCAAAAAGAAACCTAGCCCTGCTGACATCTCAATTCTAGCCCAATGAGACATGACAGATTTCTGACCTACAGGGCTGTAAGATAACAAAATGTGTTGTTTAAGCTGCTACATTTGTGTTAACTTGTTATGGGACCAATAAAACACTAATACAGTGTCTGGGGGGGAAATCAGGCACTTTACTTGGGGTTGTTCTGTCCTTCCATCACAAACCTTAGTTCATTCTCATCGTATGATCACTTCCTTCAAGAAATATGACTTAAATGCGTATGTTTTTACGTGATTTAGTTTTATAACCTTTATAATTAGTTAGAAAAGTAACCTGTTATAATGTTTTATAGTGCAAATTAAAAACCGTCTTCATTAATAGAAGGAGCTGTAGTAGGTGAACTTCTGAGATGGTGAAAGAGCCATAAGGGCCAGAAGTAAAAGAAAACTTGCAAATAGCATCATTTTTGATCTGATGTATTAAATCTTGAAGAAAGGATACTTTCTGGGGGGCAAAGCAAGGAGGGAATTTGGTACAAGTAGATCCGACCCAATGTAAGAAACAATTTTCTGAAAAATGGAGCTCCACATACCAGAAACAAACTTAGGAGATGGCAGGCAGTTGTTCAAACACAGCTGATAAATATTTGAGAGATATTGTTACCAAAAGTTGAGTCCAATTGCTTTCCTCTCTAAAGTGAGTAAAGAGGCAAGCTTGGTGGAAAAGAAAGATTGCTTTATTCCAGAAGGTGGCAACCAAGAGGAGAGGGCAGACACCAAAGGCCAATTCCACCCAATGACAATCAGTGGGCAGGACCTTTTAAATGAGAGTTTCCAAGGTGTATAGGCAGAGGGAAGGGGCTACATGCAGAAACGGCACAATTGGCTCAGACAGTCATTTTGAAATTGTCATGTGGTGGTCTGATAAGTGTCATCTTGATTGTTTTAAGTACAATGGGTCTTCAGTTCCAGGGTCCGTTTGTTCCCATTTCTTTGAGATCAGTTCTTGAAATTGTGGCAGCTTATGCCATGGCTACGGTCTGGTCATGGTGTAGTTAACTTCTTCCTCCTGGGGGGTTTCAGTATCTATAAGGCAGCTCACAGGCTATGGCTCAGAATACTATGTAAAGCCCTTGAAAAGGAACTAAATGTCCTTAACTTTGCTTAATGACTAAGCTATTATTATTTGGTCTTGTTTGAGTGTTTTCCTTTGCTTCTGCACTTTCTCATTTCTATGATTATTCTTTGACTAAAGTTTTTCTACAGACAAAAAGCAGGCAAAGGATATGGGGGGAAGGAACATAGGGTCCTGCTCTGTTTCAGTATGGTCAAGGAAATTCAAGCTTCCAGTGGGTTATTGGGCCGGATGACTTTTATCATTCTCCCAACCTTGAAATCTTGTGATTAATCTCAGAAATAATTTATTCATGACCCAAAAAGGAGAAAGACAGAAAAACCGAACCTAGATACCATGAATATGTCTACAGTAAAATGCACAAAGGGAGAATAAAAAGTCAAGCTGAGATAAGAAGAAAAAGGAAACTCTAAAATGAAATGCCTATCACACCAGTCATAGCTGGAAAAACATATTAAGATTGATTCCTTTGCAGTATCTCTCTAAAAGAAAAACAACAAAAAATGTGCCATATTCTTGGGATTACAGGGACATTGTTAAAATAAAGAAACAGTAGTAGAGAAGATTCAAAATATCAAAGAGCTGTGTATACAAAAAAGACAAACATGACAAAGAGGAGATGGATGGCATTTAACGATGATGGATGACACAATATTTTATAAGAGAAATGATGATATTAGAGTTCTGGCTGACAAAAGGAAACGGTTTTGGCAAAACTTGCCATATGGACAAAAATAATTCAAAGATAATTCTTATACATGATAACATGTTATGAAGTGCATTTTAGGATAGGTTTTCCGAAAATTGTGAAAGATACAGATGACAAGACCATTGATCGCAAGAGATTTTAATTGACCAGAGATTGTTGAAAGGCTGTGCTATAGAAAAAATTAAGGAAAATCTGTTTCCTAAATGTTCTGAAATATGTTTACAGCCTTACATAAATTATTGAGCAGTCAAACATCCTCAAAGCACAGTCACGTTTTCGTCCTTGGAAATGAGTCTAATGTGTGACGAGGGCTGGAGTTGAGCTGCTGTAAAGTGATTCCAGCCTGTCAACATTTACAGTCTAATGGGCTTCATGGGATTAAGATGTGGCTCAAAGTTTGGCATCACTAACCTCTTTATGTCTCATCTTTTTCTCTATGTAATAAAGGGTTTAAGTGTTTCTTACGGGCCCAGAGTAGAAGGTAATGGTTGTTGGTAAGGGCCATATAATATTCTGTTGATCCCAATCTAATTTTTTTAACTTAAGCCTCTCTGTGATAATTTATGCTCACATCTTTTTTTTTTTTCCCTGTTTTTAGGACTACACTCGCAGCATATGGAAGTTCCCAGGCTGGGGAACAAATCTGAGCTACAGCTGCTGGCCTACGCACAGCCACAGCGATTCAGGATCGGAGCCATGTCTGTGACCTACACCACAGGTCATGACAACACTGGATCCCCAACCCACTGAGCAAGGGCAGAGATTGAACCCGCATCCTCATGGGTACTAATCAGATTAGTTTCCACTGCACCACAACCACCTATGTTCATGTCTTTAAACTTCCACTTATAATCATTTGAAACATCCCTCTTTCTTCCACACTCAAACTTACTAATTCCTTGGCCTGATCTTATATTTCACAGATTATTTTTAAGGCCCCATCTAGTAACTGTACTCTAACCTGAAGTTGTTTTCTATTTCATTTATTCCATCACTCACTATTAGTTCAATAGTCTCTGGACCACAAATAAACCTTTGAATATGTATCAGTTCTCTATTGCTGCAAAACAAGCTTGAGAAAGGGGCCTGCAATGAGGTGAGAGTGTAATAAGGAAAAACAAATACGATTCCATATTGGGTCCATTTCTTTAAACTTTGCATTCTGTTGTTTTGGCTACATATTAATCTTTAAAGGGATGTTGCCTATAGCTTAAAGTATACATAATGGCCCATCTCTGGAAACCCTGCCTCTAGTACCTGAAGGTAAGCTAAAATACCTTTATTTAGCTCTCAGGAAATATCTGACAAGGCCCACACATGACTGACTGCAGGAAAGAAATTAACATATCCCCTCTGGAGTCTGGCTGAAACTAAGAAATATTTGCAACAATTATTGTCTTTTTTATTTACCTCCACACCTCCTCTTCTTTGTTCTATAAAAGAACCTACCATCCACATCTGCACACGATGGCTTTTCAGAACGCTACTACCATCTTCTGGGTCTGCTGGCTTTCCAAATAAGATCGCTATTCCTTGCCCCAACAACTCATCTCTCAATTTATTGGCCTGCAAGAGCTCGGAGGCCAGGTTCCTTGAAAGTCTGCAGAGGCCAGATTCCAACCCTGAGCCCCACCCTTTACTCCTTATCCCCACTCCAGCACTAAGAGCACCATTGGGGTGTTTTATACCTAGGCAGATGGTGGGCTTCTTTATAAAGAAATTGCATTAACCATCTGGGAAAGCTAAGGCTACGGATGTGCACATTGGAGCTAAGTTTCTGCCACACAAACCCTCTGAGATAAGTTCCTTCATTATCCCCACACTACAGATGGGGGGACTGATGAGGCAAAGTAAGCTGTCACTTGGCCAAAATCACAAGGCAAGTCAGGGACAGAGGAGCACAGGCAGGATTGGAGCACAGGCAGCGAAAGACAGACATTAAACCATCCCTTGAGAGTGTGGGAGGGGTCATGAACAAGTACAGGTGGTGTGGACTCAAGGCACAGGGGTCAACCCAGTGTGGAGAGCCAGGAGAGACAAATTTGCTCTCATTTCTCCTTGCCAGTTGTCCTTTTTAAGTCTCCCTAGGAGTGCTCCCCTCTGCTCTGACAGATTTGTTCAGCTATAACCAAAGGTCCGGTGTGGTCCAGGAAAATTCTATATCCCTTAATGTGTCTCGATTTGTAGCTCAAACCTTTTCTCCTTGGTCAGTACTTGATGGATTTCCTCCTCATTAAACTACCATCTTCTTTACTTGCTTTCAGTTTCTTGATGTCTATTTATTTAGCTTATCTCTATAAAATTAGTAACACTTGATGGTACTGCTTCATATTACTTATTTGCTACTAATTGCCAGGAGAATGTGACGCCCAAGGCACACTGCAGTCAGCCTGATGAGAAATGCGTGCACACAAGTTGGGGGGTGGGGAGTGGGAGGAGAGAGCTATTGCATCCTTAGAGCCAGTTTCCTTTCCCTTCAGTCATTTTTTTTCTCCCCTCTAACTAATCCTTTGCATTGTTAAGAGGCTTTGACTAAAGGTTTATAGATCTTGAGTTGCCTGTGGTCAGTTCAGCAGATTTTATGGCAAATGCAATTTATTTTCTTTTTCTCCTAATAATCAGGAAATAACACAAGAAATGAATAATTAAAAGTTTCTAAGAGCAAATCCTGCTGTTAAAAGACATGAGGCTAAGAAATATAAGAGACGTTCATAATATCTTTTCAAGGAAAAACAGCTACCCATACTGAAAAAAAAAAAAATGTGCTTGCAAAGAAAACCTACAGAAGGAGTACAAGTAAAAATCACAATTATCCCTGACTTAAATACACTAATTTTAAATTCAGAAACAAGCACGGATTCATACAAAATATCTATTGTAAAAACATCTCCAGCATAAGCTTTTCAGCATAAGGAATGTCATTTTCCATCAAGCTTTGAAGAAGTGGATGTATTCTCTTCCTAACTGCTATGCAGAGAGAGAAAAGGCTGTTTTCTGCAGGGGAAACAGGTGTGGCCTGGATTGTAACCTGTGGGCCCATTTCTGAAGTTTTAGCACGTGTGATCTGGAAAGCCCTGGGTTAAGAGTTAGGGAAACATGGGTTCCGGTCGTGTGTGAGTCAGTAATTACTAAACAATTTCAGTGGTTAATGTTGATGGGCCTCAGTCTCTTCATCTGTAAAGTGAAACCATGTATTCATTTTAAAAATTGTATTGAAGTATAGTTGATTTACAATGTCATGTTAATTTCAGATGTACAGCACATGGCACAGTGATTTAGTTATAGATATATGCATACACACATACATCTTTTTCACATTCTTGTCCATTATAGTTTATTATAAAATACTGAGTATAATTCCCTGTGCTATACAGTACATTCTTGTTGATTATCTATTTTATATATAGTAATATGTGTATGTTAATCCCAAACTCCTAATTTATCCCTCCCCCTCCTTTCATCTTTGATAGCCATAGTTTTCTGTCTGTGGTCTATTTCTGTGTTGTAGATAACTTCATTTGTATTTTTTTAGATGATCTGTGAGGCCCATTCCAGCTACAAACCTGAGGACCTCATTTGACTCATTTGACCCAGTTACCTCCTTAGAGGCCCTTTCTCCACATACAGCCACACTGAGGGGTTAGAGCTTCAACATATGAGTTTGGGAGTTGGGGAGGAACACATTCAGTCTATAACAGATAGATGACTGACAGACAAATAGATGACAGATCCACCACGTCTGTCCCTTCTCCACCTGCTGACCCCTCATCTCTGTTCTAGCCTCAGCATAGCCCTCACTCATTTGTGAAACCTTCCTTGACCACCTTTTCCTATGGGACCCTCCCCTGTTCCTCCACCTGCTTCTTGGATGGATTATTCACACTGTTTTTTTTTTTTTTGTCTTTTCTAGGGCCGCTCCCGCGGCATATGGAGCTTCCCAGGCTAGGGGTCTAATCGGAGCTGTAGCCACTAGCCTACGCCAGAGCCACAGCAACGCAGGATCCGAGCCGCGTCTGCAACCTACACCACAGCTCACGGCAACGCCGGATCATTAACCCACTGAGCAAGGGCAGGGACCGAACCCACAACCTCATGGTTCCTAGTCGGATTCGTTAACCACTGCGCCACGACGGGAACTCCTACTCACACTGTATTGATGGATGTGGCCAGTTATCGGTTATTGGCTCTGCGTCCTCTTCCAGTCAGTGAGCTCTTTGAGTAAAGAGGTGCTTGCTCATTATTTAGCCCTATCCTCAGCACAAGTTAAATACTCACTGAACATTCTGTGATCAAATGAATGAAAAGACATGGGTCTCAGAATTAGTCAAGGCCTATGTATCCTCCCTTTGCTGCTATTTCTTAGCAGGGTGACCTTGAGCTAATATTGTTTTTTGGATGAGGATTGAGAAAAGCATGCATAAAAGTGCCCAGCACTGGACCTGGTGTATTTTAAGAGCACATTCTCTTCTCCAAAGAGAAATGGAAATCTGAAATTGCATTAATCAACAAATAGTATTGAATACCAAGAAAAAAGTACAAAGATTAATTCTTTGTTAAGTTTATGAAAAGTAAACAGGATGTATTCTCAGGCGCTGTGGCTAATCTAGAGGGAGACAGAATTTCATATTTGATAGTTTGAAGAATTGTGCTAGTTTTTTGCCTGAAGAAATAATGCTATACATACAACAAGGATGAACTTGGAGTTAAAAGGAGTTAAAAGCACTCTAAAGAATCAGTATTTCTTGCTACCAGTTAACTTAGCCAACTGAGGCACAGCCTGAAGGAGTCTTTTAATGGAGTTAACTAAAAAAGTCCCAGGCAACATTTTTAAATGCTTGTAAAAAGGAACATCCCAAAGGGACAGATTTTTAAACACTTAAGGGTATATGAATGCGCAGAGTACAAATGAGGTAGGGATCTGGCAACCATCCAGCACAGTAAGTTCTCAGCTGCAGAAGCAACCCCTGAACCAGCAGAGAGCAGGCCTTCCTAACAGAGTGCCCCGGTGCTTCACCACTACACCTCCCAGTGCTGACTTAGCTCCCTGTTACAGAGGCCAGAAACCCTCTCTGGTTAATTCAGACAGCAAGTGGATGTTTGGAAAAATCTACAGGAAGCCCAGAGAAGTGGGATCAAGCAAGGAACAAAGCAGGGAAAGGCACAGCCTAGACTCTACCACCAATACCTCCTTGGATGGCCACCACTGGACCCTGGCCACTGACCCACCTGGACTCTAGGCTCTGCCTCAACTAATGTCTAACTGTCTCTTCGAGCCTTTCCCTCAAGAATCAGCAGTGCTCTTAGGAAGCAATTAGTGGTTATTTTCAGCAACATCTACTTGCTGCCTGGGGTTCTGGCTTCCACAGATAAAAAGACAGGAAACATTTTCCCTTTGCAGGGAGGAAGGGATCATGTCTCCTATCTATTTTGGGAATCCCTCAAAATTTAAAGGCTAACTTTCCATTGAAGGTCCTGTTATTTGCCTGTTTTACAGTTAAGGGGACTTGCCAGGAGAACACAGAAAGTGGTGGAGGGGCACCTCACACCTACACTGTACACTTTCCATTGCACTCACTGACTAATCAAGTTTTATTTTCTTAATTGATTAAATTTATCAGCTTGCTGCCAGATTGTTTTCATTGTTCTGTAAGTACATTGCCTGGGATTTATAATTGTTACAGTTCTTCTAGCCACTTAACTGCTTTTATTTTCCCTTTTAAAGGCATTTCCAGGTACAACAAAATCTGAGAGCCTACATCTTCTTTATCCAAAAAAAGAAAAAGAAAAAAAAAATCACAGTGGGTCCCTTCATGGCCCAGTGGTTAATGAACCCGACTAGGATCCATGAGGTTGTGGGTTCGATCCCTGGCCTCACTCAGTGGGTTAAGGATCTGGTGTTGCCATGAGCTGTTGTGTATGTCGCAGTTGCAGCTCAGATCCTGCATTGCTATGGCTGTGATGTAGGCCGGCAGCTGTAGCTCTGATTCAGTCCCTAGCCTGAGACTGTCCATATACTGTGGGTGTGGCCCTACAAAGAAAGAAACAAACAAAAAAATCCCAGGGTCAATACCCTCAAGTTGTTACTGAACCAAACTTGGGTCCTGCACAAAGTAAAACCAATCTACTGACAAAGGGTTTTTAGTGAAGAAAAGTACAGCATTTATTGCAGGGTACCAAGCAAGGAGTCCAGGGAGCTAGTGCTCAAAAAGCCCAAACTCTCCCATTGGTTTCAGGGAAGCATCTTTAACGGCCAGGTGAGGGAGGGGGATTGCAGGGTATGTGATCAGCTTGTGCACAGTTCTCTGATTGGCTCATGGTGAGGTAACAGGTGGTGTCACAGGGGTTAACATTATCTATCCTCAGGCTCCAGTAGGCCTGGGATCTATGCACTCATGGTCATCAGGCAGTTAACATCTTCCGTTTGTGGTGGGGGGATCTTAGCATCTGTAAAACAACTCAGGAAATGTGCATCAGATACTGTTATCTAGGAGTTCCCGTCGTGGCGCAGTGGTTAACGAATCTAACTAGGAACCATGAGGTTGCAGGTTTGATCCCTGGCCTTGTTCAGTGGGTTAAGGATCCCGCATTGCCGTGAGCTGTGGTGTAGGTTGCAGACGTGGCTCGGATCCCGCGTTGCTCTGGCTCTGGCGTAGGCCGGCAGCAACAGCTCCGATTAGACCCCTAGCCTGGGAACCTCCATATGCTGCGAGAGCAGCCCAAGAAATTCAAAAAGACAAAAAAAAAAAAAGATACTGTTATCTAGGTACATCAGGAAGGAGCTACAGTGATATCGCCTTAGACATAATCATTTTCATAGTGAAGATGAAAGCAGTTAGAAACTATAAGACGTTTTACAAGCATGAGTATATTGTAAGCCACTGATTTTTACAATGGTAGTTATTCTGATGTGTAACCATCCCATTTACAAGTTCTAAGGAACAAAAATTGTGTATAATACTTGTTTTTGCTAAGAGGTCAAGATATGTTCATTGGTACTTATTTAGGAAGGCAGAGGAGGCCATTTCCACTTGAGCAAAATTTTTCTTTTATGAATCAAAGTCAACAATACTAAAGGTTTTGAATGATTCTAATTTCTCACATATTAGTTAATTCTATCAAACAACAAATAGTTCCCAGGTGGCTGCTATAGTCCAGCCACAGACGCAGCACCAAGGAACACAAAGCAGTGGAGAGTACTGGCCTTCCCCTAGGAAACTGATCCTTAAGTTGTGGAGACAAATTTGGTGCACTTGAAACAAACAGAAAGCAAGATAAGACAAAAGAGAATTTATGCTGAGTGCTGTGCTATAGACAATGTAAGACTTTAGGAAAGTAGAAATAGAGGAAGACTTCATCAACACACAGGCTACTTTATGCACATGGACCTACAAGATATGCATAAATTGGTGTTTTCATGATTTAAGTATACATAGCATTCAGTTAATGACTCAAATAGGGTGGACATTAAAAATAATGCATGCATAAGAGATGGGCGTGCATTTGAACAGAGTATGTGGGCAGGAGGATGTGGAGAGTGTCTGATCTTTTGACTGTAGATTAGAGAGCAGCACACTGAGAGGTTTAGTACAGTGTGACCAATTCCACGTGTACAGAGCTCTCACAAAACCTCATTGTTAAAGTCTCAAATGCATCCCAAGTATCTTATTTGTTTTTGTTTTGGGAATCTCAGAGTTAAACACATTTGAGCTCAAGTATTTTTAAAATATAAAGTTGCAAGTGAATTTAAAGCTAGAATCTCTTAAAGTTGTTAGAGGCAGAAGCAAATGTACATTTTCTCTCGGGAAATGTAACATCATCCTAGGCGTCAAATTTTTCTACAATTTTGCTAATACAGTGCCTAGAACCTCAAACAAATGTAACCAAGCAGTACATATGTTCACCAAATTATATTTACCAAAGATATTCTTAGCCACACTGCTGTTTAAAACCTCAAACCTCAAACCTCAAACTATAAACAATAGAATGCTAAATATATTGTGGCATAAGAATTCCTGTTGTGGCTTAGTGGTAACAAATCCAGCTATAATCCATGAGGATGCGGGTTCAATCCCTGGCCCCGCTCAGTGGGTTAAGGGATTGAATTGCTGTGGCTGTGGGCATAGGCTGGCAGCTGCAGGTTCAATTCGATCTCTAGCCTGGGAATTCCACATGCTGTCGGTGCAGCCCTAAAAAAATTAAATAAATAAATTGTGGCATAAACACAATAGAATACTTAATAGCAGTGGCAATGAACAAGCCACAGCTGTTACATGAAATAGTGTGGATTAAGCTCACAAAAATAATGTTAAGTGAAAAAAACCAAAACACAAAATAATACACATATTTCATATAAAGTCCAAAAATCAGGCAAAAACTCACCTATGCTATGACATGACAGGCATGTCCTTGGGTGGGTGAAGGGGGAGAAAAGAAAAAGATGGTTTCTAGAAAGCTTCAAAAGGGGCTTCTGGAGTGTTGGTAATGATGTTTTTTGATTTAGGGAAAAATTACATAAATATGCTTAGTTTTTGAAAATTTATCATGCTGTATGCTTATATGTGAACGTTTTTGTTTAAGTAGCATACTTCAATAAAATGTTTAAATGAGGTGTATGAGAGCATAAGTGATTAAAGTATGATTAAAACCCTGAAAAAAGAAGAAAAATATTTATACCCAGAGGCCCCAACCAAATATTTTTGTTATCAGACATAGACTTTATTTTCTTTCTTTCTTTCTTTCTTTCTTTCTTTCTTTCTTTCTTTCTTTCTTATTTATTTTTGTCTTTTTGTCTTTTCTAGGGCCACTTCCCATGGCACATGGAGGCTTCCAGGCTAGGGGTCTAATCGGAGCTATAGATGCTGGCCTACGCCAGAGCCACAGCAATGTGGGATCTGAGCCACGTCTGCAACCTACACCACGGCTCACGGCAATGCCAGATCCTTAACCCACTGATCAAGGCCAGGGATCAAACCTGCAACCTCATGGTTTCTAGTCGGATTCGTTAACCCCTGTGCCACAATGGGAACTCCATCAGACGTAGACTTTAAAATGGTTCAGGTTTAATGTTGAAAGAGATAAAAATAAAATTGAGGATTTTTGTGGAGTCCTGAAAACTGTACAAAGAAGAACAAAATGAGAATTCTACCCTGAAAAATACAAAAACCAAAATAAAGCATTCAATTCATGGATTTAGCAGAAGATTCAACACAGATGTATAAAGAATTAGTGAACTGGTAAATAAATAAGAAGAAATTATTCAGCATAAACCATGGAAACTCAAAAAAAGATGAAAAATACAGAAGAGAGGGAAGAGACATAGGGATACAGTGAGAAGTTCTAGCATAGGTGTCTATGGAGTACTATTAAAAGACAGAGAGGGAGTTCCCGTCGTGGCGCAGTGGTTAACGAATCCGACTAGGAACCATGAGGTTGCGGGTTCAGTCCCTGCCCTTGCTCAGTGGGTTAACAATCCGGCGTTGCCGTGAGCTGTGGTGTAGGTTGCAGACGCGGCTCGGATCCCGCGTTGCTGTGGCCCTGGCGTAGGCCGGTGGCTACAGCTCCAATTCAACCCCTAGCCTGGGAATCTCCATATGCCGCGGGAGCGGCCCAAGAAATAGCAACAACAACAACAACAACAACAGACAAAAGACAAAAAGACAAAAAAAAAAGACAGAGAGTAGGTTAAAAATTGTATTTGAGGAGGTGATAACTAAGAGGTTATTCTAAAATTTATTAAAAACATCAAGCCTGAGAAAATATTCATAAGGTTGATGTCAGAGAATGTTTTGCCTATGTTCTCAGCCAGGAGTTTGATGGTATCTTGTCTTATATGTAAGTCTTTCAGCCATTTTAAGTTTATTTTAGTGCATGGTGTGAGGGTGTGTTCTAGTTTCACTGATTTGCATGCAGCTGTCCAGGTTTCCCAGCAATACTTACTGAAAAGACTGTATTTTTCCCATTTTATATTCTTGCCTCCTTTGTCACCTAATTGACCATAGGTGTCTGAGTTTATTTCTGGGTTCTCTATTCCGTTCCATTGGTCTATATGTCTATTTTGGCAATGTTCAACATCCCTGATTATCAGAGAAATGCAAATCAAAATTACCAGGAGATACCACCTCACACCAGTCAGAATGGCCATCAGTAAGAAGTCCACAAGTAACAAATGCTGGAGGGGGTGTGGAGAAAAGGGAACCCTCCTACACTGTTGGTGGGAATGTAAGCTGGTACAACCACTGTGGAGATCAGTATGGAGATACCTTAGAAATCTATACATAGAACTACCATATGACCCAGGAATCTCACTCTTGGGCATATATCTGGACAAAACTTTCCTTAAAAAAGACACATGCACCCACATGTTCATTGCAGCACTATTCACAATAGCCAAGACATGGAAACAACCCAAATGTGCATTGACAGATGATTGGATTAGGAAGATGTGGTATATATACACAATGGTGATACTACTCAGCCATACAAAGAACGAAATAATGCCATTTTCAGCAACATGGATGGAACTGGAGACTCATACTGAGTGAAGTAAGTCAGAAAGAGAAGGACAAATACCATATGATATCACTTATATCTGGAATCTAATATATGGCACAAATGAACCTTTCCATAGAGAAGAAAATCATGGACTTGCAGAGTATAGACTTGTGGTTGCCAAGGGGGAGGGGGAGGGAGTGGGGTGGTTGGGGAGCTTGGGGTTAATAGATGCAAACTGTTGCTTTTGGAATGGATTAGCAATGAGATCGAGCTGTGTAGCACTGGAAACTGTGTCTGGTCACTTGTGATGGAGCATGATAATGTGCAAAAATAGAATATGTACATGTATGTGTGGCTGGATCACCATGCTGTACAGTAGAAAATAAAAATTGTATTGGGGAAATAACCTTTTAAAAGCCAAGGGAGTTCCTTGCGGCTCAGCTATAACAATCCCAACTAGTATCCATGTGGATACAGGTTCAATCCGTGGCCTCACTCAGGCTGGTGTTGCTGTGAGCTGTGGTATAGGTCACAGATGTGGCTCTGATCCTGGATGCTATGGCTGTGGCGTCACAGCCTGGGAATTTCCATATGTTGTGTGTACAGCCCTAAAAAGCTAAAACAACAAGAACAACAACAAAAATCAAGCCAAAAACTCAAAAGCCTTACAATTTCCAAACAGGATAAACAACAACAACAACAACATTTCATCACATCCTAATAAAACTGCCAGAGAAAATTCCTAAAAATAGCCAAAGAGAAAAGACTGATTAGCTTCAAATAAACCACAATTAGACTGACAGTTTAGTTCTTAACATAAGAACAAACAATAGAAGCTAGAATTAAATGAAATAATGCATTTAAGCACTAGAAGGAAATAAGTGCTAACCTATAATTCTATGTACCATAAGAATAGTAAATGTAAATTTAAAAATATGTTCAAAGATCTACAGACACATTCTTCAGGCACAGAGATGTTCCCAATGAAAGATCACGGATATAAGAAGATGTAAAAAGAATAATGGAGAAAAAATTAATTAGATATTTTTCAAAAAAAGAAGCCACAAAAAGCAACACATGGCCTCAAAGGGCTCTGGTGGGGTAGGACTCCTCTCTTCTTCCTTGCTTCTGTCCTCATGGATAGAGAGGGTAAATTCTTTCACATTCCCCTTTCTCATCCTTGGGGTTGTACTGCTGTAGACTGTCGGAAAAGTTCTCCATCAAACGGTCAAATGTGTATCCAAGAAACATCTCAGTCTCTAGAATGATTCAAGGCAGTTCCAGGTCAAAGACCCCAAATAAAAGTGATTTCCAGAGGGAACAAGTCAATATCTCTGACATTCAGCCCCTTTTGGGGGAGCAGATGTGAGCAACAACATCATCTGCCTCCAAGCAGCATTCATTTCATTCCAGCCACTGAATCACTGGGGAGGAAACTGCCAGTGAAGTGAAGATAATGATGATGCCCAAGAAGCCCATCAAGCCAGGTGCCAAAACCTCCCCAAAGACATTGGTTTTCTTGAGCACGTCCAGTGAGACCTGTGCCTCACACAGCTGGTTCTCCTCACACTGCAGCCCAGCATCCAGTACCAGCTGTTGTGCTTTGAATTCCCCATATTCCTTCCAGTATTCCTTTTCCTCCTAGTTCAGCATTTCAGTTTTTACCTAAATTTCTCAAAACTGCCTGTCAATTTTTTATGTTTCATTTCCACCACCTCCAGTTGTTGAATCAGCCTTGCTCTCTCCACTCCATCCACAGATGCTAACTTCCCCACTCACTCCTGAGTGTCTTGATTTCCAAAAAATATTTATAACTCTGATACTTATCTTCAACGACAAGAAACCAGGTGTCTTCTAAAATGTTAGCACTCCTCAGAAGGGGATTATTCACATCTCTTTGACTTCATAGGAAGTCAGATGATATCCGCAGGAACCTTCAAAGTGGAGCTGAGATATCAAGGATGCATTCTTCTCTGATTACAGTGAAGCTGCTGAGAAGTATCCAGGCATCACCCCCCATCTGCATCTCAGATGGGTCATCCAAGGCCAGATCCCATAGGCATTGGGCCTTCTCCCTGGAGTTAGACCCCCCTACCCAGGAGTTAGGGTCAACCTCCAGGGCCTTCTCTAGCTTTTCCTGTACCACACTGAACCGCTCCTGACAGATGCTAACCTCAGGCTCCTGACACCAGCATCCAGTTTCAGTGGCCGGCATAGCACTGGCAAATGCCATGAGCGTAGGACAAGACAGACTACTAGATAACTACTACCTCATTTTGACCCCAAGCCTCCTCTGGTTCTTTATTCCAGATCTTTTATCTCCCCTTTTAAAACAGCAATCATCTAGAACCTTAATCTTACAAATATTATCTTAACCGTCTCCCTTAAAACTAGCAGGGCTTGACTTCCCTGGTGTGTAACAGTTAAGAATTTGACATTGTCACTACTATGGCTCAGGTTCAATCCCTGGTATGGGGAACTTCCACATGCCAAGAGTGCAGCCCAAAAAATTCTTATGTTGAAAAAAAAAAAAAAAAGAAGCAGCAGCAGCTAGCAATGCTTTCCTAGTTCTGCACTATTATGCCCTCCTCTGCGCCTTCTAATCCAGGGATCTTTTTTTTTTTTTGGTTCTATTTATTTTTATTTTTTTATCACATCTGTAGTTCTATAATGATCATAACAATCCAGTTTCACAGGATTTCCATCCCATAACCCAAGCACACCCTCCCACCCCCCAAACTGTCTCCTCCGGAGACCACAAGTTTTTCAATGTCTGTGAGTCAGCATCTGTTCTGCAAAGTTCAGTCTGTCCTTTTTTCAGATTCCACATGTCAGTGAAAGCATTTGTTGTTGGTGTCTCATTGCATGGCTGACTTCACTTAGCATGATAATTTCTAGGTCCATCCATGTTGCTGCAAATGCCATCATTTCATTCCTTTTTGTGACTGAGTAATATTCCATTGTGTATATATACCACATCTTCTGGATCCACTCCTCTGTTGATGGACATTTAGGTTGTTTCCATGTCTTGGCTATTGCAAGTAGTGCTGCAATGAACATCAGAGTACATGTGTTTTCGAGAGTCGTGGTTTTCTCTGGATAGATGCCCAGGAGTGGGATTGGAATCTTTCTAAAAGGAAAATCTGATTCTGATCATTTTGCTGCCCCTAAAACTTTCTTTGAATCTCCTTTGTGAAGCAGAATGATCTTATTTCTGAAATGGACATCTGTGCTGGCACTCCCAGCATCTGCCTGCTCAGTGTCCTCAGGCTCAAGTCCAGTTTTTATCATTCAGGCCCCTACTTTCCTGTCCAGCCCCATCTCTTATCATGCTTGACTTCTCCACTCACAGCCTCCTCTTCTCCACATCTCATCCAGGCAGAAGTTATTCAAAGACTCCACACTATTCCATCAATCTGGAACACTGTTTCTTCTTCTCAGCCTGGCTAACTTCCACTTATCCTTAACTTAGATATCATCTCCTCCAGGAAGTCTTCATTGCCCTCCAAATCTACTTTAAGGCAAATAAGCACACTGTACCTCCTTTAACACACTGATTTTTTAATGGATTTTTTCTTTTTTTAATTTAAGTATAGTTGATTTACAATGTTATGTTAGTTTCAGTGAAGTGATTTGGAGATATACACACACACACAGGTATACACACACAAGCTTAGTTTCAGGTTACAACAAAGTGATTCAGTTACATGTATATATATATCCTTTTTTATATTCTTTTCCTTTATAGGTCATAACAAGATATTGAATGTAGTTCCTTGTGCTTTACAGTAGGTCCTTGTTGGTTATCTATTTTATATATAGTAGTATGTAAATTTTAATCCCAAACTCCTAATTTTTCCTCCCCTTCCCCTTTGGTAACCATGTTTATTTTCTATGTCTGTGAGTCTATTTCTGTTTTGTAAATAAGTTCATTTGTATCTTTTTTTAGATTCCAGATATAAGTGAAATCATATGATATCATGCTCTTTCTCTGACTTACTTCACTTAGTACCATAATCTCTATCAGGTGGGATCCCACCTAAAAAGGAACCATGTGTTCCTTATAAGAGAGCTTAGTAAATAGCAAAGTAAGTTCCTAGTATTTCTTGAATTTATAATGCAGCACACAATTTTCCCATCTTCCATAGGAGATAAGTGTGCTCCTGTTGTATTTTGCTCATAAGAAGTCTTGCTTATATTTATATATAGAAAGTCATCAGAAAAAAATAATTGCCCCTAAATGTCCTAAGTTCCATGTCTATATTAAGGCCTACTTGTCTCAGCTCTTTAAGAACTGGAAGCTAAACATAATATTCACTTAATAAGTACGTGGTGTATTCACTAAATATATAGCATTTTTAGCTTAATGATGGTGTTCAGGTTTTCCTACACCCTAATTCATCTGCTGCTCTGCGATCTGACAGTTTATTCTTTGTGTGTACTTACATAGGAACTGAAGTGCTCTGAGGAGCATACATTACCCTCATTTTAAAGAGTTAGATAATGAAGGACCCAACTTGGGTCAGAGCCCAAATGTTTCCATTTTGGTGAGAACATTTCCTTATCTTCTGGTAGGTCCTAATGAAATGTTATGTTTAGATGCCTCTGAGTGGCTCTTATAGACTATCCTACGTACCTCCTATTTCCTTGCTTTAGTTGAAAGAATGTCCTCAATTGAATTGTGATGAATAGCAACCCAAGATTGGTTTCCATAGAACAAAATAATAAGACCTCAAGTGAAAACACTTCCCTTTGTTATCCTATGTCGTGGCAGGTGTTACTAAAACTCTTTGGTTTCCATTTAAATAAGATGCTAATTTATGCCTTTACATAATTTTTATGAGAAAATAATAACCCTAGAATTTTCGAGATCATTTTCTAATCTGTGGTCTAATATTTGCATACTTGAAATGCTATTTTGCTTCCAGTATCTGTTTCCAGATATGCTATCAAGCCCAGTTTTAAATAATAAAAGAATACGTCCATCTTTTTTTTTTTTTGCTTTTTTTTTTTTAATGGGTACACCCTCAGCATATGGAAGTTCCCAGGCTAGGGGTTGAATCAGAGCTACAGGTGCCAGCCTATGCCACAACCACATGCAGGATCTGAGCCACATCTGTGACTGACACCACAGCTCATGGCAATGCGAGATCCTTAACCCACTGAGCGAGGTCAGGAATCAAACCCTCATCCTCGTGGACACTAGTTGGGTTCGTTACCGCTGAGCCACGATGGGAACTCCCTGTCCATTTTATTTTATGATTTTTATTTTTTCCATTATAGTTGATTTACAGTGGTCTGTCAATTTCTACTGTACAGCAAAGCAACCCAGTCATATATATATATGTATATATATTCTTTTTCTCACATTATCCTCCATCATGTTCCATCACAAGTGACTGGATATACTTCTCTGTGCTATACAGCAGGATCTCATTGCTTATCGACACCTATGCAATAGTTTGCATCTATTAACCCCAGATTTCCTGTCTGTTCTTTTTCATAGAAGCAAATTCCAGTTCTTGCTCAGTAACCATCTTAGAAGACCTGAAATACAGTCAATGAAAATAGATTAGTCATTTTGGCATTTATTTTTATACACAAGTAGAAATGTTTGAGAATTTCTTCCTTGAAAACATAACTGATTTTTTTTTTCTACATAAAACAGGAGATTTATGAGTCAGTAGGAAATATAAACTGACTGCATAATACTGATGGGCTCTGTCCAGATTGTCAAATATTACAAAATGAGATCTGTTCACACAACAGTTTAGCGTAATATTTAAGGACAAAATAGGAGTTCCTGCCCTGGCGCAGCAAAACAAATCCTACTAGGAACCATGAGGTTGTGTGTTTGATCCCTGGCCTTGCTCTGGGAGTTAAGGACTTGGCATTGCCAAGAGCTATGGTGTAGGCTGCAGATGCGGCTTGGATCTGACATTGCTGTGCCTGTGGCGTAGGCCAGCAGCAACAGCTCTGATTAGACCCCTAGCCTGGGAACCTCCATATGCCACAGGTACAGCCCTAAAAAAACAAAAGACAAAAAAAATACAAAATATATACGATATGCTTTATATTATATATATATTTTATCACATACTCAATAAGGAATGCTGAGATGCTCAATCCATCCAATAAAATTACAAATAAAAATTTTACATTTCTTTGTTGGTCAATATACAGAGTTCTGAAGGTGGATCTTGAACTCAGAATGATAAATCAGTTTTTGAGGAAAGCCACATAGTCGGTGAGTCTGGCTAACTAATCATAATCACCTCGTGCATATACCACATGCCAGGCACTCTGAGATTTTTTTTTTTAATTTCTGAATTTATTTGGATAATCAAAGGGTTAAAAAAAACTACTAGATTTTTCAATATTTATTATTACAACAGTGACTCAATATATTTAATCTGAGGTTTTGGTTTCACCAAGACAAAAGAAACAAACCTCAGTTTCTGTCTAACCATTGAATCTATAGCCCCCAATGTCAGTTGCCCTCAATTTCTTTAAAAGGGTAAAAAGGAAGCCTTGAGGGCTAGAAGCCAAGGAAAGCTATATATTGAAAAGCAAAAGTTGGGTAAAAAGATAATTGAAAAATGAAAGAAAAATTAAAGCTGTGACATTCACCAACAACCGGAAAATATAGGATTGTTGTTTGTTTGTTTTGCTTTTTAGGCCCGCAGGTGCAGTGTATGGAAGTTCCTAGGCTAGGGGTCAAATTGGAGATGCAGCTGCTGGCCAATGCCACAGCCACAGCAATGCCAGATCCTTGGCCCACTAAGCAAGGCCAGGGATTGAACCCGCATCCTCATGGATACTAGTCGGATTTGTTGCCACTGCGCCACAACGGGAATTCCCAATCTAGTTCATTTTATTTCTGAAACTTTTCAGTTTGATCTCAAGTACTTGGCTATAAAGTCATTTTGACACTTTATGACTAAAGACTAAAACTTCAAATCTACATCCTTTTATATTAAATCAGAGCAACACAAATTGAGCTCTGACTGAATTTGCCATTTATATCACACCTTTTCAGAATTTTGAATATCCATAATGACCATATTTGAAGGGAGAGTTTGACCATTCCAAGTTCTCATTTGCCCCATGAGATAAGGAGGCAGGGATTTCACCAATTTACAAATGGAAAATCTAGAGCGCCCAGAGACCTGCTTACTGTTTTACCAAAGGTCACACCATCTGTGACAAAGCCAGGCCCAGAAAGCCACATTAGTCTTCCCACTCACATATATTTTCTACTCACTCCCAGGTTTTGGCTTATCATCTTCCTTCAGGTTTCAACACACTTTAGTGCACATTTAATGATGATAAAAACATATGCCATCTTGATAAATAAAAATGCACTATGGCTTTGCTCAGACAACCAGGTCCTTTCAGGGTTTGTGAATCTCTTCTCTCCTCCGCTCCCTGCAGAAGAGGGAGGTATTTAGTACCAATCAAATATGCATTTAATACCTCTCACTAATGCTGGGCCATCTGTTACCAGTTCTGTTCAACTTACATTTCTAAACGAATCTTCTTTAATACCTGATTTGTACACCATTTCAGAGCTCATATTTATTCACCATCATCTTAGAAATATAATTCTAAGTTTATCCATACTACAACATAGGAGCTTGCTTGATATATCAAATTTTTTTTTAATTTTTTTTTTTTTATTTTCCCACTGTACAGCAAGGGGATCAAGTTATCCTTACATGTATACATTACAATTACATTTTTTCCCCACCCTTTCTTCTGTTACAACATGAGTATCTAGACAAAGTTCTCAATGCTATTCAGCAGGATCTCCTTGTAAATCTATTCTAAGTTGTGTCTGATAAGCCCAAACTCCCGATCCCTCCCACTCCCTCCCCCTCCCATCAGGCAGCCACAAGTCTTTTCTCCAAGTCCATGATTTTCTTTTCTGAGGAGATGTTCATTTGTGCTGGATATTAGATTCCAGTTATAAGTGATATCATATGGTATTTGTCTTTGTCTTTCTGGCTCATTTCGCTCAGTATGAGATTCTCTAGTTCCATCCATATTGCTGCAAATGGCATTATGTCATTCTTTCTTATGGCTGAGTAGTATTCCATTGTGTATATATACCACTTCTTCCGAATCCAATCATCTGTCGATGGACATTTGGGTTGTTTCCATGTCCTGGCTATTGTGAATAGTGCTGCAATGAACAAGTGGGTGCACGTGTCTCTTTTAAGTAGAGTTTTGTCCGGATAGATGCCCAAGAGTGGGATTGCGGGGTCATATGGAAGTTCTATGTATAGATTTCTAAGGTATCTCCAAACTGTTCTCCATAGTGGCTGTGCCAGTTTACATTCCCACCAACAGTGCAGGAGGGTTCCCTTTTCTCCACAGCCCCTCCAGCACTTGTTATTTGTGGATTTATTAATGATGGCCATTCTGACTGGTGTGAGGTGATATCTCATGGTAGTTTTGATTTGCATTTCTCTTATAATCAACGATGTTGAGCATTTTTTCATGTGTTTGCTGGCTATCTGTAGATATATCGAATTTAGATCATTATCTAGGCAAAAAGACTCTCACTTTTCAAGAGGAGATGAAGGGAGAGGTTTAGAGAAAATTGAAAAGTGAGAAGGGACCCAATTAGTCTGTGGAATTAATTGAGAGATGAAATGAGGAACAGGTCCCTTCCTCCCAATGTCTTTAATATCGCTCTTTCATTACGAACTATCTCCTTTAATAGTTTGAGTCACTGGTGCCTGCCTTTCCTCATTTGCTTATTATTTCTCTAACTTCTATGTCCTTTTACATTGTATCACCCCTTGTTGTTTCCTCATCCTTATTAAACATTTGCTTATACTATCATTTAATATCAATTAACGATGACTTGGTTGGAAGGAAATACTTTGACTAATCTCTGAAGGCTGAAGCTGACCTCAAATCTCACCTCTAATGTGAAACCATTCCTATTACCTAGCTCACAAGGAGACATACTGACACATCCCTTAAGGGGGCCTGAATGTGCAAAAAAGTACGAGAGACCAGGAGAGAAAGTTTGCACCAAGGAGGACAGGGAGCAAGAGCCAGGAAGATGGTGAAAGGCTGAGGACTCCTTGATTTGACCTCTCCTTGCAACCCCTCGATTCTCAGAAGAGTTACTAAAATGAATGCAATGTTGGAAATCAATGTTATCAATTAAAGGACTGGGCTTTGCACCCAAAGGAGTGTGGCCAGGACTGAGGCAGCATCTCTGGACCCTGTGGGACTGAGGAGGAATGGGGAGAAACACAAAGAATGAAGCCAAGATCCAGGGGGGAGGCTCTGGGTGGGCCTCAAAAGCTCTGAAGATCTGGGCTTGGGCCAGGTGCAAGCCACTTTCCTGGAGATCCAGCCACTGCACAGCATAGCTGCTGTTGTCAACCAGTATTAGCCCTGTGCCTCTCCGTCATTTGTCCCTAACCATTTCTGTCTCCTCTGTCTTGGAAGCACAAAACTCAAATGCACCTATTGACACTCCACACACCTTTCTGCCTTGAACTTTCAAACAACAGTGTGAGAGGGTCCTGCCAAATGTGGGAAAAGGTCAGGGAAGAATAAGGAAGATAAAGGCAACACTGTGAATATTATTGCCTACTCAACATTATTTTTAAGTAATAATTTAAAGTACTTTGAAGACTTGCATATGTTTTCAGGAAAAACATTTATATATATAATTTCTATATATGATTATATACTATATACATATACACACAAACATACATATATATACATATATATAGTAGATAAATATACTTGCAAAGAAAACGCCCTTTGAATTATCACTTATGACTAAAGAAGGAATGAAATAGAGTAGATAGACATTCCACAGTAGCCTCAGAGTGCTCTCCGCCTCCCTGACCTTCTAATTGTTTCCATCCACTGGCTCTTACTGAGGACAATGGCCCTGTCACTTCACACATAAGTAGGACTACGTTCTAAACTGCATGACCTGGTGCCTTGGCCAAGATGTTTAGACCAAAAAGACACCAGGTAAAGGGCAATTAGTCTATAAGTATCCCAGCCACCTAGAAAGGAGACTGATATGAAAATTCTTCCTAAATTAATCAAGGAAAGAAAGAAAATGGGGATTAGATGGACCTATCAGAGGCCCTCCTATAATAATCCAAATTTAATGACAGGAAGAAAGTTGGGCAGTAGATAGAGGCAAATAGAAGTGGCAGCACACAGGAACAGAAGGCAGTATGCAGACCTCAGCTGTAAAGAAAAGATACCTAACAGAAAAAAAGGTCAAATGGGTATGCGAAAGAAGGATGAGTAAAATCCTATAGGGCAAACTAAGTGGCAATGTGTTCAGTGAGTCTTCTTTCTAAACTTGTCTTCAACTCTTTCCCACAGATCATGTAATAGTCTGAGTGGTAATTTGCTCCTGCTTTTTAAGTACACATTCTGAGGAAGTGGAGGGGTAGGTATGCATGGACAAATGAATGAGAGCGCAGACATTTCCTTTAGAAAATGAACAGTTTGTTTAATTATTTCCTTTGCTACCATTAATCTTCTTCACAGGGAAACAAAAACCCTTATTTGAACGTTTCTGAATGGCTAAAATTTGAAATCAGATGTTTTGGACCTACTTAGTTTTCTATGACGATGCCCATGTGCTACACAGTAGAAAGGATATGTTTGCCCAAAATTGAATTATTGTTCCTACATTCAGCTTATCATCTCCCTTGAAGATATCATAAGTTGCTCCTGCAATATTATTGAGTGTTCAAAGTTTAAGGATAAAGCTGACATTTTCTTGTCCATGTGGTGCAGCCTGCTCCTCCTTCCAGCTGTGGATTCTTACCCTGGGAATCGAATTTACTTTACCAATCCTTATTGAGCACTCCTATATGTAAGATATCCTGCTCAGTGCTCTGGAGAACTTTGCCAAACTCACCTGGTTTTAAGAATCAGCCAGAGCACTTATTTAACAAAAAAAAAAATTCCACAGGTCCAATCCAAATGCACTGAATCAGAATTTCCACATTGCCAGGGCCCCAGGTTATTCTGATCCCCGAGGGGGCTGGAATGTTTCAAAGGATAGAAGGGCAAGTACAGAGTCTGTTTCAAGGATGGAAAGAATAAGCTATGTCCGAAAGCTTCGACATAGGACCGAGGAAAGAGATCCTCTGTGGCGGGAGCAGGTGTTAGGATGGAAACATCACAAGTAGGTTAATGGATTTCATATGGCCGACACTGGCTTCACTACACATGTGCAGGCAACAGCAGATACACATGTGAAAAAGCATGAGATTTGCCTGGAAAATCCAGAGGTGGTCCAGCCTAACCGGACTTCAAGATTGAGTTTGGCATAGCATGGGGGAGTATTGACTCAAGGGAGAAAAGCCGGAGTACCAAGGAGAAAAGTACCTTACCATGCAGGGGAGTAATGTGATTCACTATTTCTTAGAAATATGACTCTACCAGAGGTAATTAGAAGAGTTTGAAGTAATATAAGTCAGTAAACCAGATGCCCTAGAAGGATCTCCTTCCAAAGGACCAGGGGACAGGTAATGAAGGGTGGTGAGGATGGACTGGAAAGACCATCATTTATGAGTGGTCCCTGGAGCAGTGCTGGTACCTCAACTTCACTGTCCTATTTCTTTTTTTATACAAATGTATTCAGCATTCATTCCACACTTGATCTTAGCCAAAAGGCCAAGAAGCAATCAACATTCATTTCAGAAATACTCAGGGAGCACTCACTGTGAGCCAGACACTTTGTATAGCCTTGGGACCCCTGCTTTTACCTGCTTGCAGACAGGCTACAATGCAGACAGAAGAAAAGCCAGCCAGCACAGCACCAGAGGGGAGCAGGGTCAGCGGCTAGGAGAGGAAAAGCAGCACCTTATGCCAGTCCTGCTGTGGATGTACCGCGTGAGCATTCTCTGCTCTTGACGGTCAGTATGGAGAATACCTTCCTTTTTTCTATGATCCTATTAGTCTCAGTCCACCGAAGCTGAAAGTTAAGAGAGAAGGCTCACCAGACCTAACCTTGGAGAAAGCCTGTGTGGCCTGTGATGTCCCTAGACCAGACTCCACTGTCCTCAGACCCCAGTTTGTAAGGGCTGCTGCTTCCTTGGCCTGCCCACACTGGGCTCCTGTTAGCCACAATTTTGTTTAATTCCCATGATCCAGACACCTTTCTGAACCACACATGAATGGCTTTTTCATCCCAGTCTTAAAATAGTCCAACACAAAAGGTGATGACCGAGAGCTAGTTGAACTCTACTTTTCATGGAAAATGTTAAATGTACTGAAAGCCTGTATGTGTGGATATAAATACACACCCAGAGTAGCCACACCCAGTGTTTCACCACAGGCAGGAGAGTGTAGTGTTCCAGTCCTGCCAATCAGAGCACTAGTGATCCCTGAGCTTGAGTTACTGCTGACTTTGCATAAACAAGCTAAGGATGCCTTTTGGGTCAGTATTGTTTAGTACCATTATTGTGCACAGCTCAGCAGGGTTCTCCCCGCCACAACAGTGCCAAGCACCATCCTTTTTCATTGGAGAAGACTGGCTATCCACTCAACATCCTCAGTCTCTGCACGCAATTGTTCGGATCTCCATCCTTCTAGACTTGATCTCTGCCTGTGGGAACAGATGCTTCAAAAAGACGCCCTCAAGCTGCCTGGTGCAAAATACCTAATAGTGTCTTCTGTGTCCCTGCTCCTGCCATTGTTTGTGTGGAAAGCAAGAGCCTCCAGGCCCTGGAAGTCCCAGCCTCCTGTGTCACCACAGGAAGTGTCCTCCACTGTAGCAGCCAAAGTGAAAATCAAGTGCACTGAAACCTAGCCAGTCCTTGTGAACACCTGGATTAGACATAGAGTTGAGGAAACAAAGTAGTTAAGGGGACCTAATAATTCTATTAAGTGGAAGAAAACCACCCTCTGTTGAATTATTTAGAGATTTTTTTTCCTCTTTTTACTTTCCTACATGGTTCAAATTTTTAATTTGTCTTCATAATGAATATATTGTTTTAAAGAAATAGACTGTGTTAAAGGGGTATATATTGATTTTTGCATAAATATACTTGAAATTTATGGAAGAAGATGCAAGAAACCAATAACATGATTGTCTATGGAGAGAGGAGCTGGGTAGATGGAACACAGTGCAGAGTGGGAGGTGGATTCACTGCATACCTTCTTGTGTCTTTTGGGTTTTGAACCATGTAAATATATTAAGTGGTAAAAAAAATTAAATTAAAAATCAAATTATTAGGTAAATAGGAGGGTAATGGGGAGAGAACATTTGGACATTCATTCAGCACACACCATTGACTATTCATGCCAAGCACTTCCCTAGATGCCAGGGACATAAAGATAAATTCAACAGTGGCTGTTTCCCCAGCTCACAATAACTCCAACTTGGATATGATGCTTCCATAGTGCCATTTTCTTTTTTTGCCATTTGAAAACCAGTGAAGAAAAAGCCTCAAAGGATTTTGACACCCCTGGTAGGTAGAGAAATATCCATGCTTTCCCTTCAAAGCTGATTTCCCTGGTTAAAGGCAACTTGGCCTTGCAAAATTAGGCTAGCTTCTTCATGACTAAAGAGGCATCTAGGATTGTATGAAGAGCCTGGCTTGGGCCATCAGATGGGATTTGAGTTAGACTCTCAACTTTTTCCCCCACTGTTCCCTGAGTGACTCTGGGTAAGTTACTCCATGCTTCTAAGCCTCCTATTGTCCACAGAATAAAAATTCTTATGGTACCCAGCTCATGAAGCTGTTGTAAGGATTAAATTTCAAAAATATGCCAAGTTACTATTATTGTTATCTGGAGAGGAATCTTGGCTTTTCAACAATAAAACAAGTCTACTCAAAATCTCTCACCAAGGTTTTTTTTAAAGAAAACAGGATTCCATTCCTGCTGGCAGATTCCTCTCCAAGCTGCCTATTTTTTTCTGCCCATGTCTTTTTGCTCCCCAAAATGAACATTTGGCTGAAAGCTTAGCCAGAATGCAGAATGGCTCCCAGGGAGAGGTGGGCATCTTCCAAAAATCCATGATAAATATCCTTCAGCTTTCTAACTCCACAGGCTTAGGTCCTACTTCATAACCAGGGCCTGGAGCATTAACCTTTTTGGCAGTTTCAAGCCACACACTGTGTAGAAATCAATTTCTCTGGGGAAAATATAATACGCATTGCAGCATGTCAAAAACCATGATTTTTATGCATCTTCTGCAAGGCATTTTTTTTGTTCTTTAACTTAATATTTTAAAAAGTTGAAAAAAATAAAATAAAAAGTTGTAGTGCCATGGAATAAGTCCATGAAATAAGAGATGGATACATTTCACTATATACCAAAAAGGAGCACATCTGCATAGCAAAAGAAATCAATTGAGGGAAATGTTTACCACTAATATTCAAAGCTAATCTTTCTAAAATATAAAGAGCTCCCATAAATTGAAAAGAAAGAAATCCAATCAAGTAAAAAAAGGCAGACAATTTGAACAGACCGTTCACAAAAAAGGAAATGCAAATAACTCTTAACAACAAAGAAAGTAGCAACCTAACCTAATATATCAATTTTTATTTAAGATATTGGCAAAAAAAAACACAAAAGTTTGATAACACATGCTGCTGAGGCTATGAGGAAATAGTCACCCTAACCTATCACAGTTGGACTGTGAATTGGGAAAATCTCTATGGAGAGAGATTTGGCAGTATCAATCCAAATAAAGATGCATATACCTTTGATCCAGCAACTCCACTTTGGGGAACTTATCCTCCAGATATATTTGGATGTACAAACAGCATTATTCATTCATTGCTGTTTGTAATATAAAAGATTAGAAGCAACCCAGATGCCCATCAGTAGGGGATAGATGAAGTAAAGAAATTATGGTACATACACACAATAGAATACTGGGAAGCTGTATCAATAGACAGATAGATATTATAATTTTAAAAAAGAAAGTTCTCTGGGTACCATTATGGAAAGAACTACTATATATTTTTTGGTGAAAATAGTGAAATTTTGGAGTCTGTCTTCTCTGCTACCTTCTTTTTTTTTTTAGGGCCACACCTGCAGCACACAGAAGTTCTTAGGCTAGGGGTCGTATCAGAGCTGCAGCTGCCAGCCTACACCATAGCCACAGCAACATGGGATTCGAGCTGCATCTGCAGCCTACAACACAGCTCATGGCAACAGCGGATCCTTAACCCACTGAATGAGGCCAGGGATCAAACCCACATCCTCATGGATACCAGTTGGGTTTGTTACCACTGAGCCACAACAGGAACACTTCTTTGCTACCGTTTATGTTAACAAATTGACATCCAATAAAAGCCAATATTAGCATTTGCTTGGATGTACACATAAAGTCTCTGAAAGAATATATATTGCAACTAACAGCAGTGATTAGGCAGGAGCATGTAGCAACAGAGTAGATCAGGGCAAGGATGGGAGGAGAGAAACTGAACTTTTTTTTATATATATTTTTTGACTTTTCAACCCACAGGAGCTAAATTTTCCCTTGGAATATTCTTTCACTCTTTTCACAAATTATGTTCAAAGATAACCCCACATGCCCACTGTGGGTGCCTGCTAGAAAGACCACTGAAGTTGAAGGGGAGCAATCACTGAAGTTGAAGGGGTGCAACCACTGAAGTTGCTCCCCTTGGATCAAGGCCAGTCACCTTATTAGAGAAACAGTTTCAGAAGTAGGAGATGAGGTGACCATCCTTTTGTCCCTGCTGGCATATGCAGCCCTGTTGAAGCCACTCTCCCTTTCTTTGTGATGAGAACTGTCTGAGGATTAAAGACTGGGGGCTTACATCGGCACACTGAATGTCTGAAGGGACCATTTCTGAGGGCATCACATGACCACAAGAGTGTCATTTGTAGACAATGTGACTGGAAACAAGGGGTGTGTCATTCCTTAGAAGATTCTGTAACATTCTGAATATCCTTTAATAATGCTCCAGTTTTAGTGTCAGAGTGAATTTAACATCAGTTCTTTCCCATGATTAAAACTTTTTTTTTTTTTTAATCTATGGGCTTATCAGGGGTATGTGAGTGAGGAATTAAGAATCTGAACTCTGCAGCCAAACTGCCTGGGTCCAAAGCTGGCTTGAATTCTCACTGCCTATGTGACTTTGGCTAAGTTCCATTTTTCCTCTGGGCCTCAGTTTCCCCACATGCATAACAAGGACCACAGTGTCATGATCTCATAAGATTCCCGCGAGGATTTATCAGAAGTCTCAGAAGGCAGCCTGGACATCAGGAGCTGCAGGGAACACTTCCTGTGCACAATAGGATTCAAGGTCAGCCCAGAACTGACACAACCAGAGCAAAAGGAACTCAACCCTGAAGGAACACACGACTCTAATTATATAGCCTCCTTGTGCTCATAGTGACGAAAAGATGCACTTACTTCCTAAAAAGATGTAACATCTGATCAGAATCTACTACTTAAAGCAAAATCACTTACCTTCCTAAAGCAGTATCACTTCCTGCATCCTAGAAATGTCACCATGGGTCAGGTTTGAACTGGAGAGCAGAAGGGCCAGAGTACAGGAGATTCAAAACAGTAATGAGTTCACCGTCTTTTCATCCTCGTGCCCTGGTATACAGACTGGATGGGGACCTAAAATACCTTTCTGCTTTGGACCCAGAGAAACTAAAAGGAGAATCTAGCTGCGGGGGTGGAAGATGCTCAGCTTTCCCACCTTCATGTGCGGGGTGAACTCTGGAATTGTCAACATTGCAAGCTGGGAATTGCTAGGCTTGCTGACTGCCCATGAGAAACAATGGAAGGCCATCTTTTCTTGGGCCTTATAAAAGACACGAAATCCTGCCTGCTACTTTCCACTAATATTAATTATTCTTAAATGCCACCTGTAATTTTTACTGTTACAAATGTTCCAGAGGTGATGTTATTACACCTGAATTCTAACAAAAGTCTAGCCAAACAATTGTATTAAAGCTGCATAGTAACACAATGAATAAAGATATATTCATACCAATACATATAATTACAAAAGAAGTTGCAGACAAGCCTGAATGTCATTTGGAATGCATAGCAACTTCAGAGACTAACGTCTTGGAGTGAACCCTGGCACTTTACGTGATGCTAATGGAAAACCATGTAGGTGATTCCACATCCTGTTATATATTGAGGTCAGTAATCAGAGACAGCATCGAAATCAAGTAAGTGGTTTTTAAATTATTGTGTAGGAAGATATTATTTAGATTTACTATGCTTAGATTTTCTGATCAATTAACAGGTCATGACCAAGCAGAGCTTACATTATTCCAAGTGCCGCAATGAACGATTTCCCTCATTAATAAAATGCACCCATCCTAAGTTCATTCAAGCAGCTGTTGCATTTATCATACTTATATTTACAAATGACGATAATGATCACATAATGTTGTTATTATCACTTTTTGGAAAGGATCCAGGATTTGTTTTCTTCGAACTCCTGTGGGCCCTTCCATTTCAAATGTAAAATACATAAAATATTTAGTGTGTTTCAATTGAGGAGTGGAAGTACATTTCACCAATTATTTAGATGTAATAAATATACAATAAGCCAGACATAGAAGCTTAGTCTTTTCAAGTCCCATTTATCACAATAGACTATCATAGGAAAGATTAAGATTCAAAGTTGGGGGAAACTGACTTGCTATTACACTTTCTAATAGCTGGGTGAATATTTTCAAACACTTTAGACAGATTCAAACACAAATGAATTAATGTTACATCGTAATTCTGGAACCTAAGTATGGTTTACTGCTCACCTGCACTTCCTCCCCACTCAACAGCCACTTTTGTTTACATCTTGCAGACTAAGCCTGAGTCAGATGATTCCACATCTTGAGAATTTCAACTCCATCATAGTCCATTTCACTGGAAACTGGAAATGTATCCCAACACAATAGGCCTCATCATCATCAACTCACCATATCACTGACATCTCTACAGCACAAAACATTTCCTCTTTAAACTAAAACAAATGCTGATGATAATGGGGCAGTCAGAATTCAAAACTTCTTTCTATGTCTTAAATAACTACATCTTGCATAGCCTTAAATTACATTGTGATATGTTTTTACACATACAGTGTAAAAAAATAGCTTTATCATAGAAATGTATCAATTCAAGAAGAGGGGAAAGAAAGGTTAAAGTGTTTATTTGGATGAAACAGAGGTTGGTGATGAAAGAATCACACAATCCCTACTGGAATTAACATGATATAAATTCCTCCCCGGGTGGGGCCATCTCTCTTCCTTGCACTTTTTTCTCCCCTTAGGCCCCTCAACCACCAGCAGAGAGTTCTTTCATACTCTTCCATGTGTTCAGACAGCTGTTCAAGACAGATTATTTTGGATTTATTGATTTCTTTATAAATTAATCACTCTGCAACAAGAATATAGCAAATTAAATTATCCTATCCATATAGGCTTCTGTGAAAGAAAAAAATTACATACACAGACACACAAAAGCATTCCTCCCTCTCCCTAGAGCCTCCTTCCCATAGCATATGAATTATTTATGATTCTGTATCAGTCAAGACACTTCAATAATGAAAATGCCCAAGCAGTGGTATTTACAAAAGTTTTTTATGGTCATTGTTTTCACTAAAATGATTTTGTTAAGGTGGTTTTTGATCCTTGTATATGTAGTGCACTATAAAAATCTCTATTTTAAGACTTACTAACATAAGACACTAAATATATATGTAGCTTTAACTCAACAAGACAGTATTTTGGGGAGATGGTCAGAGCATTATAGCTTTTCCAAAAAACAACTCATTAAAGCTGATTTTTGGAACCCAAGCTACAAATGAAATTTGTTTACTCGTCGCTTATTCAAGCAGTTACTTCTTCAGTTTGTGCACTGAATATTTTATTATTCAAATTTATTATCAGTCTTATTGTTTTAGTTGCAATAATAAAGGATCCAAATCAAATAAGCTGATGCCAGCATAGAGGATGCAGATGAACTTGGGAAGCAATACAGGATGTTACATCCCTTGTATGAGAGAGATGGGGTAAAAAGTGGTGGGTTCCTGTTGTCATTGTGGTTCCTCTATGGACTCTAACACATCTTTAAAAGCTACTCCCTAAGAAAAGTATATCAGCTGTCTTGTGATCATTTGAGGTACAAGGAGTGAGAAAAAAAATACATCCAGAAGAAAAAAATTGGGGTTTGCTTCATGTTGTTTCAGGGCACAACCCAAAATGTGCAAAGATGAAAAATACTGACATTAAAATAATGGCATCATATGTGATTTGAGCCTCAACTCTTACTTTGACATTCAAAATGGGCAGATGCACACTTTTTACTGATTTTATTCAATTCTTATTAAAGTTACTTTGAGTGCTTATCTATTACCAATCGTATGTTCCTGTTTATACTGAATATGTTATATCACAAGACCCTGTTGAGCTATAGAAATCCAAAATGGTATAGTAAGGTTGCACATACACAGGAAAGAAAGCTGTGGAAAGAACTTGCAAAACAGGATGTCAAAACCATTTGAAGAGTTATTTTGCTGGCTATCTATACCTACATATTGTTCATTGATCCTCAAGGAACAGTGAATGCTTTTGGCAGGAAATTTAATATTCTACATTGATGCCGATGAAATACCTATGAATTCTTAGACATAGCCCCTCCTTCTTCATGCACTGCCCCCCTCCCACTCTGCAAGCATAAAGGAGACCACAAAAGCATATAGAGTGTGTTCATACACACACAGAAACAGGGGACTTCAGGCAGGCTGGTTGGTTCATTTGTTGGTTGGATGAATTTTAAGTAAAATATTTTCCCTCCTATATAGAAACTTGTCAGTAAAGTCTCCAGATAGGAAATGTTAATCATCACGTGGAAGAAAAAGCCACCAGCTTAAATATCCTTTTTGTATGGAGCAGGTCACCTAACTTCTTAGGGCCTTAGGTGCTTTGATTAAAACGAGGAACTGAACTCTATAATCTGTAAACTTCCCTCCAGCTCTGCAGTTCTAAATCTAGATCTATTACCTCCTTAGCACAAGACCTAAAAGGTCTGAATTCTCTTGTAACTGATTTCTCATTTTACACCCAGACTAGAGCGTGTGACTGTGAGTGTTATAAAGAGCCACTTGGGTCCTAGAAGTTACAACTAAGCTCTGCTTTAGAGATAAGCAAAGGGGCTCAAAAAGGACTTCCTTTAATTATCTGAGGCTATGATAATTTCCAAGAATCTACATTCATCAGAGCACATATTGGAAAATAGGGCTTCCTATTTTCCAGATGGCACAGAGGGTGATTGGGGAATAGTTCTAGAGAATAATGCAAGTTATGCTCAAATGGGGCCCTTTCAAAGGAGGGGGTACAAAGTAATATTTTTCCTCAATTATAGCTCTCTGTGCCAATTCCTGTATTATACATACCACAAGGATGCAAATGATCCTTTAGGGAGGAATGTTATCAAACATATTGGAAAGAAAGGATCACAAGGCTGGGGTAAAGACTAGCTATTTTAATAATACAAGGGGCCAATTGCTTATTCTTTGGAGAGTGACTATAGCAAGCAATTAAATTCCTAAAGTCTCAATAAAATGAATGTTGATTACACCTAAGAATCTGTAATAAAACAGAAACAACTTCTTTTTTCCCAGCATATAATTTCAAGCTTGTGGCTTAGGTATTATATATGCTTATTTTCTATTTTTATAAAATAAGACTAGTTTTCAGTTATTAGCAAGAAAAATTAAAATCCTGGTTTTAAGAGAATCATCTTCAAAGATGGTAAATTTCTTCTGAAACAGTTGTAGTTTTGTTTTCTATCATCCAAGTCTTAATGTTCTCAAAACATGGGCAGGACTTTTACTTTACCTAATGTTCCAAGTCAGAATTTCTACACTTGGGCCCTAAAGCAGGCACATAGGAAACTTTAATTTCATTACAGGGATCTAAGCATTCTGCAGTTTCCATGGCTCAAAAATGTAAGATAGAATACTTGCTCTTTAATACCACTCCTTCCAAAAATGTCTTTTGCGTGACATTCCAAATTAGGCCTTGGGAATCTGCTGGGTACTTTTGAAAATGAAAATACGCTTTATGAGACCAGAGATTGTAGATAAAGAACAATTACCGCAATCCTAAGAAATCCTAAAAAGCCGGGGGTAGGAGTTCCTGTCGTGGTGCAGTGGTTAACGAATCCAACTAGGAACCATGAGGTTGCGGGTTCAATCCCTGCCCTTGCTCAGTGGGTTGAGGATCTGGCGTTGCCGTGAGCTGTGGTGTAGGTTGCAGATGCGGCTCGGATCCCGCATTGCTGTGGCTCTGGCGTAGGCCGGTGGCTACGGCTCCAATTAGACCCCTAGCCTGGGAACCTCCACAGGTTAAGAAACGGCCTAAGAAACGGCAAAAAGACAAAAAAAAAAAAAAAAAAAGCCAGGGGTATTCTTCTATTAACTTACTGGCTGAGGTTGAAAAGAACATTTGCCAGCTAAATCTCCAAAGTCAATGCCCAAAATCTGGACGTGTGAAGGAGAAGCTTTAATGTCCCCTGAGCAGTGCTGAATATAGTGAGTGGCCCACACGGGGGCTCAAGAGAGTGTGAGTTTTGAAGAAGGCAGGGAAATGGTTTGGTTTGATCTGAGCTTTTATTAATGTCAACACGGTCTCTGTGATTGTTAGTTTCAGTCTGGATATTATCTTTTAAGAATCTTTTGCTGAGCAGTACAAAAATGCGATAATACACAAAAGACTTTGCAGTGCTAATAGTATTCAGTGCGAGTCTTGTTACTTTGCAGTGTTGTAGGGAAGAGTGTTCAGAGACTTTTATATGTATTAGCTCTTCCATTTTCAAAACTCTGTGAGGTGGATAGGAAGGATACTCTCACTTTTGTTTTACAGATAAGGATGGTGTGGTGCACAGGGTTAAGAAACCAGCTCCAAGAGAAAGGGCTAGAAATTAGTTGACCAGAAGGCCCACCCAAGCTCCTGTTCCCATCCCCAAATGCTTCTTACTACCCTTCCCTTCTGCAGAGTTTCTCAAAGGGTCATTCTCATCTTCCTTGGGGGGGGGGGCGGAACCCTCCAAAAGAAACAACGTATCAAGTGTGCAAAAATCTAAGATTGGAACATCAAAGATTCTGACTCCCTTTCATTGAAAGCTATTTGTCTGAAAAGTCTCTTGGACTCTCTTTCCAGTGACCTGATCCAAATAACGTGAGAATCACTGTTCTGTTTCCCAGTATCATGGTCTGTTATTTTTCATTTTGAAAGCTTTTTTCCATGGTCAGGTACAGGCCATGGTGGTAAATAAATTATGTATTTGTCTGTGTCTGCTTAAAGGTGGACCCATTCCATGCGTATCCCAGCAGTTCATTACCCAAGAGAGACTAGAGGGTTGGTGGCTTGTATGACCTCCTTTTCCAGATGCACTGCAGTCCGGCTAACCCTTTAGCTCTCTGAGCCATCTCATGGTGAGGCCAGCTCAGAGCACAGGGTGCCTGCGAGCTGGCTGTGTTAGACAGGTGCATTCTACCTGAGCCTCTGCAGGCCAGGAAGCCAGCAGGTCAGCTCTCGGTGGGTCTGAGCAAATGGCATCTTTGGCAGAGCCGATGGCAGAAACCGGTAATGTGCCTGGTAATTGGTTCCAGCAGGATTTTCTGGGGTAGGGGCCTAATGGTTGAAATAGTTAAGGCTTTCATTTCTCTGTGCTGGTTCCAGCAAGAGCCAGAGCCGTTGGAATCAAAGCTTGCTCTGTATCAAAAGGTGCTCTTTTAGTAACTTATTTTTATCACTTGACATTAGTTTTCAAAGAATGATTCCTTTTACTCTCACCCTTCACATTCTTCCTTTGCTCTTGAAATCTGTTATGCTTTATACCTGAGGACAAAGCAGCTGGAAATAAGAGTCATTTCCATTCTCCCACATCCCTCCCTTTCAGACATAAAACACACAAAAAAGGAAGGCTTCTGTGAGTGAATTGTTGCCACAGGAGTTTGATGGCAATGATTCCCTTGATCACAATTAAAAAAACACAAATAGGGATGTGATGGCAGGCAAGAGTACATGCACATGCACACACACACGCACACTCCCACAAATGCATGTGACCTATAAGTAATGTCCTCTGAAATCAGTACGAGGAGATCATAGGTCACTTTTTCAAGGAGAAGAAAAGAGGCTTTCTTAAATGGAGCACTTTCAGTAGCTCTTTGACATCCCTGAAGCAGATTTCGTCAAAAAAGAGTCAGCCTGAAAGCACCCCCCACCCCTCACCGGCCTGCACAGGCACACACACTCCAAAAACCCTGCTTAATTGTGTGGTGTTAATTCTCTTGCATATTCATAAAAATCATTGTCCTATTCAGGGAATTTTCCCTGCTCCATTAAATTCTGTGTGTCAAAGCTAAAAGGGAACAGTTCTACCGTCTTGTTCTTCACATGGGAACCCACATGCATATGGGGCGGGATGACTTTGCCAAGGCCCCGTGAAGGTGACCACTACGCTTTGCATCTCAGCCCAGTCTACCTTTTGGGAACCAGAGTCTGAAATGTTTCATTCCTTCCACAGGTACTTACTGGCCAATACTATGGGACACTAGAGAGGGCCGAGGGGAAGATATGAAAAGAATAGGTGAGAACTAGTCCTTAGGGGTTGCCCAGTTCTTAATGGTTTTTGTATTTAAAGAGAGATGCTAAGTAACAAATATTTTGTGTAAGATGAAAATGTTAAAGTTATATTTTTTCCTATTTTTGTTAATGTTAGAGAAAACTAACATGTAATATCCACATAGATACCACCCCTAGTGTAGACACTTGTAACAAAATGAATGTCTTAGAAGGCTAAAAAAGAATAAGTTTACGGTATCGTAGAGAGTTTTCAGAAATTTTTTGAAAAAAATAGTCCGTTTTGCAGCAACATGGATGGACTTAGAGATTATCCTACTAAGTGAAGTCAGTCAGACAAAGACAAATATCACATGATATTACTTATATGTGGAATCTAAAATATGATACAAATGAACTGATTTTCAAAACAGAAACAAACTTACCACCAAAAAACAAACAAATTTATGGGTGACAAAGGGGGAAGGAATAAATTAGGAGTTTAGGGTAAACAGATACACACTACTATACACAAAATTGGTAAACAACAAAGTCCTACATGTTGCACAAGGAGCTATATTCAATATTTTATAATAACCTATAATCAAAGAGAATATGAAAAATAATATATATGTATAATTGAATCACTTTGCTGTATACCAGAAACTAACACAATATTGTAAATTAACTATGCTTTTATTTTAGAAAATATTGCACGGATTCAATTTGTGTATATTCATATATGTTTATGAATCTAATGCTAAATTATAGGCATTCAAATATCTTCCATTTCATAACCAAATTATATCAGAAATATATGGACATAAAATATTAATGCGTTTAGCTTCCCCAGGTTCTTTCCTGCTCTAATGTTCAGAAAGGTAGAGTGCATTGGGCCCATTAAATTTAGAGGAAAAATCTACAGGTACCACGTTTTTGTTTCTCCTCTCTTCTTTTGTGTTTCTAAAGTCCTGTATGAATAGAGAGACATTCTCTCACTGTTATAGGTAATGCCAGACGCCTTGAAAATTGAGCACCCATGTTTTTCCGCCAATGGAGTCAGGTTTGAAAGACTTGTCTTGTGACTTACTTCCCTTTTCTTCCGTGCACTCCACTTTTGATCATCTGTAGTCTCAGCCTCACTTTTGAGTGGCCCTGGGTTCAGTGAGATAGGCAAAGCATTAAATTCAAAACAGTAACAGAATCTGAATAGGCCTTGGGTGACTGACACATCACCTGAGGATGCAATCTATTTCACTGGGGGAAAAAATGCCACTCGTTCTATCTCCGGGCTCTTTGAAGGTTTTTCCCATGAATAAAATCTGTCTGCTGAGTACCTGTGATAGCTGGTGACCCACAGCAGAAGCTGGCATATGGATGCCTTTTCTCCTGGATATGCTTTGCTTTTTTTTCTCCTTCTCACTGTCGTGGCCCTTCAACAATCCCACAGCTTTTCCTTTTTAATTAGAACAGTAGTAACAGTGACCAGTATTAAATATTTTCTATGTGCCAGCACTGTGGTAAACACTGCATTTCACTAAAACTGCACAAATGTATAAGGTAAATATTTGTATCCTAGTTTAGACAAGTGCTTTGGTAACTTAACTGATGTCCTATTAATAGCAAGGTAGGGAGTCCAGATTCTAATGTCCTATGCACATAATCACTAGGCTTATCCCATAGTGATAGCTAAAGCTTTTCTAGGTTTTTCACACCAACTTTAAATCCCAAATTGGCTTTCCACTGTCACTGAGCCCTGCTTTAAGGCTGCCTCATCCATCCAGTGGGCTCAGTGTATTGTTAAATGATGTAAGTAAAGTCCAATTAATTTTAGAGAAACTCCTGGGACAGTTTTCTCTTGTTCTGTAACAAATTACCACAAATTTAGCGGCTTACAACAATACACATTTACTATCTCACCATTTCCAGGGGTCAGCCATTAGTGCAAGTTAGTTGGGTCCACTGCTCAGGGTCTCCTAAGGCTAAACTCAAGATGTCAGCTAGAGATGTCCAGCTAGAGTCTGGACTAGAAAGAGTTTCTTCTAAGCACCTGCAGGTTGTTGGAAGAACTCATTTCCTAGTGGCTGTGGGACTGAGGTCCCATTGCCCTGCTGGCTGTCAGCCAGAGAATATGCTCAGCTCCTAAAAGCTGCCCTCAGCTCCTTGCCACATGCCTCCCCATCTCAGCAGAGATCACATCCCTCACAGAAACTCCACCTAGCACAGCAATCACAGCTTATTTCTTAATATAGTCCATTGCTCTCTTCCTTTATTTGAAGAACCAAAAATATTAAGAAGGAAATTCAACCGTAATGGAACTTATGTTCCATTATGTTATGTTTTTTATTTCAAGTTAAATTTCAAAGAATGGATTTTAGAAGGCTAGCCTATCAAGGTATTTCCCAAGTTCAAAAAATGGTACTATTGCCCCCCTGATACAGCTAACTATGAGATAAATTGCTAAGGTGTTTCTAAATAAACTTCTTTAAATAAAAAAGAATTGGAAAAATGCTTTGAAGACCTAAAGTCCCAAATGTATCTAATGTGTTTGATCTACATACATTCAATTTGAGAAAGTGTTAGCAAACTTAATTCAAAAAATGGAAAGTGTATAAACTGGGAGGTAGGGACCCTGGATTTTAGTTCTGATTCTTACTGGTTACCTTAGCTGTAAACTGAAAGGGTTAATTTAGACAGGTTCCAGGGGGTTAATGCAAATTATCTCTTGGGATGCATGGTGTGCCACTGGCCCCCAGCTGCCAGGCCAACATTCTTCTTACTCTAGTCTTCTTTGTCAATGGGAATGATCCTCAGCCAACATGACAGAACAGCTGTTAGGAGAGACTAGAGGCTTGACGAAGACACAGAGATTGTCAGACAGCTTCTAGCTGCTTTAGGTGGGCTTAAGTCTTGGGTCCTAATGAATTATGTCCCAGAATGTGGGAAGACCCACAGATAAAGTCCCTGACCCACAGCCTGGGCTCAGTGCCTGAAGATGGGCAAAAATTGTTTTGGTTTTTGTCAAAACTAGAAACTCTATAAAATGCAGGCATTCATCCTACAAACTGCAGCTAAACTCTAAGATCAATTCTCAAAAGGAAGCCTGGGTTACAGGGAACCACTGTAGATTCATGTAAGAATAAGTATTGATTGGCTGACCATATTTCCTGTGCAAACTGGGTTTCTAGACTGATAAGGAAAGGAGATAATATGCAAATCTTGCATCTGTGTAACAAGAATTCCCAGAGGGATTTGGGGTGAATCTAGATGGGGGGGGGGGTGGCAGAGAGTCAAAGGGAAAAAACTGGGAAAGACAGGAACAGGAAGGCAGGCCTTAGAAGGAATGAAGCCGGGGTGGGGGTGGACCTCAGACCTGGGGAAAGTGCTAAAGAACTCCTCTGCAGAGAATACACCCTGAGGCAGCCAGCACAGACCCCAGAGAGCACCCCCAGGTGGCCCCACGTCCTGGCGGCGGAAACACAGGAGGGGTCTTCATAGATGAAGGATGGAGGTGTCCGACCCACCCTGGCTTGGGGTACACAGGGCTCTGGAGAACAGCGGGCTACAGGGATGGGACAAGCAGAGTCAGAGGCTGTGGTGGCCATGCCTGGAGGCCAGGATGCAGACAGCACCTAGTGCCCCACCTGGGCTCCAGGGGGTTGTTTCTGGGCATAAGGGAAGAATAGAACCCCTTTTTTGCTCAATTTTAGGAAGATTCACACATTCTCATTACTCCCTCCAGGAAGTGTAAAACTATTCTACTGAGGTTCAGATGCCCCTCTGCCTGGGGTTGAACCCCTATTCTTCTATTTGCCAGCTGACCTCATGCACATGGCTTACTTCCCCTAAGCCTCACACTGATGTACCTTTCTCCGCAACAGGGATGATGGGAGGATTCAATGACATTTACCCATGCTTAATAAATATCAGATGTCACTAATACACCAGCTCAAGCTGATAGTGCCTGAGGAAATTATGACAAAGTCTCTCTCATTAAATTTGTAGACAAGATGGAGAAATGAGGAAGAGGCAGAAACATGATTTTATGGCTTGTAACTGGTTAAGCAACAAAACAAAAGCCTGCAAATTAATTCAAGAATATCAGTCTGAAGAATTTGTAAATTACCCAAGACCTCCTAGGAGTCTTCAAAGTGTTCCCAAACTGCAGGTTCTTGCTTTGATGCTTAGAAACAAATAAAATGACAAGCAATTCCATAGAGTTGCCTTTTTATAGTCTCTGAAGTTACTTACAGTAAATTGCTAAATTTGAAATTTGCAAACCAAAATGAGCCCATTACTAAGATAACTGAGGAAGCTAACTCCTCATTCTCCAAGAGGCCTGTCCTAGGAACCAGATAACACTGAGCTGAACTGGGTTGTTTGCACCCCCCAGGCACAGAGGCAAACCTCAGAAACATGGCATTTTTATTCTAGCATCATCAGGCATATCCTGACTTGGTAGTTTTCAAGTGCTGCTGTATGTGGCATTCACTGATATAACACATCCCATCACATGTGAACAAGGCCGGAATCTGAGTCCTCACTTCATTCATCTTCTCACCTCCATCTTAGTGCATCTTCGGTTGATAGGATCACTAAGAATGTCCCCACAATGCTGCATGGTTCCATCTCCGAAATGTAAACTCTTCCTACCACGCCATTTCTCCATCCAGATTTCCCCATCCAGATTTCTCCTCTCTTGCTCCCTTGTCCTGGGGGCCCCTAAAAACCTCCATTTCCTCCCAATAGAACACACCTCTTTATCTGTGCCATCCTCTCCACCTAACACAGATTCCCCATCCCCCTCTCCATCCACTCTTTCACTGTATCAGTTGCCTGTGGCTGCTATAACAAATCACCACAAAGTTGCAGGCTGAGGAAGACAGACTTTATTCTCTCACAGTTCTGGAGTCAAAAGTCTGAAATCAAGGCACCCTCCAGAGGCTCTGGGCGAGAACTACTCAGTGCCCTTCTCCAAGTTTCTGGCAGCTGCAGGCCTTCCTTGATCTGTAGCCACATCACCCTAGTCTCTGCCTCCACCTTCATGCTGCCTTCCCCTCTGTGTATCAAAGTCTCCCCAGACCCTCTCTTACAAGGATAAGTGTGAAGACACTTAGGACTCACCTGGAAAAATCCAGGCTAAGAATCTCCTTTCAAGACCTTTAACCACATTCTTTGCTATATAAGGTAATATTCATGGATTTCAGGAATTGGGGAGTGAATATACCTTTAGGGAGCTTTTTTATTTTATTTTTTTGAAGCGCAAAAGTTTTTAATTTTGACTTTAAAAATCCAATATATCTATTTTTGCTTTTGTTACTCATGCTCTTGGTGTCATATCTAAGAATCCTTTACCAAATATAAGGTCATGAAGAATTGACCCTATGTTTTCCTATAAGATTTTTATAGTTGCAGTTCTAATAGTTAGGTCTTTGATCCATTTTGAGCCAACTTTTGTATATGGCATAATATAAGGGTCCAACTTCATGCTTTGCCTTTAGCTATCCAGTTGTCCCAGCATGTGTTGAAAAGAACATTCTTCCCCGTTGAATGGTCTTGACACCTTTATCAAAAGTCATTTGAACATTAAATATATGAGTTTATTTCTTTTTTTTTTTTTTTTTTTTTGCTTTCTAGGGCTGCACCTGCAGCATATGGAAATTCCCAGGCTAGGGATCCAATTGGAGCTATAGCTGCTGGCCTGCACCACAGCCACAGCAATGCAGGATTCTTAACCCACTGAGTGAAGCCAGGGATTGAATCTGCAACCTCATGGTTCCTAGTCGGATTCATTTCCACTGCGCCAAGATGAGAACTCCAAAGATTCTTTTTTTTTTTCTTTTCTTTTTTTTGGGCTTTTTAGGGCCACACTTGTGGCATATGGAGGTTACCAGGCTAGGGGTCTAATCAGAGCTTTTGCTGCTGGCCTACACCAGAGCCACAGCAACGTCAGATCCAAGCTGCCTCTGTGACCTCTACCACAGCTCATGGCAATGCCAGATCCTTAACCCATGGAGTGAGGCCAGGGGTCGAACCTGCAACCTCATGGTTCCTCATCGGATTGGTTTCTGCTGCGCCACGACAGGAACTCCAAAGATTCTTGATATGATTTCAATTTTCTTTTTTTTATTTTTTAAAATTTTTTAATTGCTATTTCCCCAATACAATTTTTTTTCTACTGTACAGCATGGAGACCCAGTTACACATACATGTATACATTCTTTTTTCTCCCATTCTCATGCTCCATCATAAGTGACTAGACATAGTTCCCAGTGCTACACAGCAGGATCTCATTGCTAATCCATTCCAAAAGCAATAGTTTGCATCTATTAACCCCAAGGTTTCAATCCATCCCACTCCCTCCACTTCCCCCTTGGAAACCACAAGTCTGTTCTCCAAGTCCATGATTTTATTTTCTGTGCAAAAGTTCATTTGTGCCATATATTAGATTCCAGATATAAGTGATATCATATGGTATTTGTCTTTCTCTTTCTGACTTAACTTCACTCAGGAGGAGAGTCTCTAGTTCCATCCATGTTGCTGAAAATGGCATTATTTTGTTCTTTTGTATGGCTGAGTAGTACACCATTGTGTATATATACCACATCTTCCTAATCCAATCATCTGTCAATGCACATTTGGGTTGTTTCCATGTCTTGGCTATTGTGAATAGTGCTGCAATGAACATGTGGGGGCATGTGTCTTTTTTAAGGAAAGTTTTGTCCAGATATATGCCCAAGAGTGAGATTCCTGGGTCATATGGTAGTTCTATGTATAGATTTCTAAGGTATCTCCATACCGATCTCCACAGTGGTTGTACCAGCTTACATTCCCACCAACAGTGTAGGAGGGTTCCCTTTTCTCCACACCCCCTCCAGCATTTGTTACTTGTGGACTTCTTACTGATGGCCATTCTGACTGGTGTGAGGTGGTATCTCCTGGAAATTTTGATTTGCATTTCTCTAATAATCAGGGATGTTGAGCATTTTTTTCATGTGCTTGTTGGCCTTCTGTACATCTTCCTTGGAGAAATGTCTATTCAGGTCTTTTGCCCATTTTTCCATTGGGTTTTTGGCTTTTTTGCTGTTGAGTTGTCTAAGTTGCCTGCATATTTTAGAGATTAAGCCCTTGCCAGTTGCATCATTTGAAACTATTTTCTTCCATTTTGTAAGTTGTCTTTTTGTTTTCTTTTTGGTTTCCTTTGCTGTGCAAAAGCTTGTCAGTTTGATTAGGTCCCATTGGTTGATTTTTGCTTTTATTTCTGTTACTTTAGGAGACTGACCTGAGAAAATATTTGTAAGGCTGATGTCAGAGGATGTTTTGCCTATGTTCTCTTCCAGGAATTTGATGGTGTCTTGTCTTATATTTAAGCCTTTAAGCCATGTTGAGTTTATTTTCATGCATGCTGTGAGGGTGTGTTCTAGTTTCATTGATTTACATGCACCTGTCCAGGTTTCCTAGCAATACTTGCTGAAAAAACTGTATTTTTCCCATTTTATGTTCTTGCCTCCTTTGTCAAAGATTAATTGACCATGAGCATCTGGGTTTATTTCTGGGTTCTCTATTCTGTTCCATTGGTCTGTATGTCTGTTTTAGTACTGGTACCATACTCTCTTGATGACTGTGGCTTTGTAATATTGCCTGAAGTCTGAGAGAGTTATGCCTCCTACTGGGAATACACTTGACCAAGGGGGTAAAAAAACTTATATGCCAGGAACTATAAAATATTAATCAAGGAAATTAAAGAAGATGTAAAGAAATGGAAAGATATTCCATGCTCCTGGGTTGGAAAAATTAATATTGTAAAAATGGCCATACTACCCAAAGCAATCCACAGATTCAATGCAATCCCTATCAAATTACCCATGACATTTTTCACAGAACTAGAACAAACAATCCCAAAATTTATATGGAACCACAAAAGACCCAGAATTGCCAAAGCAATTCTGAGGAACAATTTTCTTAAACTTACTGAGGCTTGATTTGTGGCGCAGAATGTGATCTATCCTAGAGAATGTTCCATGTGCACTTGAGAAGAATGTGCATTTTGCTGCTTTCCAATGGAATGTTCTATAAATATCTATTAAGTCCATCTGGTCCAATGAATCATTTAAGGCCTGTGTTCCTTGTTGATTTTCTGTCTGGATGATCTGTTCATTGCTATAAGTTTGTGTTAAAGTCCTCCACTATTATTGTGTTATTGCTGATTTCTCTTTTAATGGCTGTTAGCAGTTGCCTTATATATTGAGATGCTCCTATGCTGGGTACATGTAGGAAATTATTTTTTAACAGCTTACTACACTTACCAATATTCTCAACTCCTTTGCCTCCCTGGTCCTTTTCTGCTGTCCAGTAAAGAGTCAACCTTCTTATCCACACCTGGGCAGCTGCTGGACAAATTACACTCCCCCAGCCAGATGCCACTGGAAATTCCCAGTCTCCAATCCAGGAAATCAGATTTGTCACCCTCCCTTCTAGATGAGGCCACACCATGGAGTCAAGTCTAGAGTTGTAAATGGGCAAAAACAAGGACTTGGATTCAGGTCGAAGTTATGTATCCTTTAATTTATTTCAACAAGTAGTGCAAAAACTGCAAACAAGGTCAGACACAGTCCCTACCTCCTTCCTTTTGTCTCATGGAGGTAGACCAGAAGTATTGCGTCTTAACAGCTTAGGTAGAGAGAGAAGGCCATGGAGGTCCAGGACAAAAGGACTGTGGGCTCACCCCCTTTCATGTGCCTGATTCAGTCAGGCTCAGAACAACCTATATTACAGTGTTAAGCTATATAAAACCTTCCCAAGAGCTGTGTTACTCATCACAGGGTCTGGCAGGTCTCCCCTAGAGGCTTCCCACACCTACTTAGCAGAGTGTACAGCGCTTTTCCATTGTCCTCAGAATAAAATTCAAGCTGCTTAGTGCGAAGACATCAGATTCCACTTAGGCCTCTTCTTTCATTTCCCAGGACTCTCGACCAATAATCCTCAAGTGCTTAGAGTCCCAAGCATTCACTTTCCTCTCTTGCATTTGCTAATCTTCCTGCCTTCCATCACCCCTCAGGAGCCAGGTCAGCTCCAAGTCTTCCCAGAACCACCCCCAGCCCCCTGCTTCTCCTCCAGCCCCACTGCCCCATCACCACTACCACCAGCAGGTGGAGGTGCCCCTCCTCTGTCTGACTCCAGCTTTCTTCATGCCACTTTCTGATGAACCAAAGTCATAGTGTCTGACACATAATGAGAGCTCAATCATACTGAATGTATACATCAGTGTCATTTCATCAATGTGAATCACCTCTAGGCTTTATTTTTAGTTTTTATTGAAATATAGTTGGTTTACAATGTTGTGTTAGTTTCAGGTGTATAGCACAGTGATTCAGTTATACGTATATACATACAGAAATATTCCTTTCTAGATTCTTTTCCATTAGAGGTTATTACGAGATTGGCTTTAGAACCTAGAGTTCTTCACTGTCCACGCAAAATGAAATATCAGGAATGGTAGGTAGGTGTTAAGTCACTCCCCACCCCCCCAGTACTCTGCACTAGTCAGGCTGGCCATGATATTCCACATGTGGTTACCACCCTTCAAGGAGGGGGTGGATCCTGGGGCACATCTAGTGAAGCCCAAACAGAACATCGAAAGGCTGGAAACCAGAAAGCTAAGGAGAAGCTGGTGATGCTTACCTTGGAGAAGGGAATGTCAGGAGCTGCCTCCATGAAGGCAAATTTCAAATACTAGAGACAGTGCTAGGAGGTTCCAATGGAACAGAACCATATTTCAGAAACTCCACAAGTCAGAGATGAAAGGGGCTGTTTTCCTTAGAACAGGAGAGGGGGATTTATGGGCCTGGATATGTGAGCATCACAGGGCACTCAGACTAGAGGTTTTCTTTTTCCTTTTTTTTTTTTTTTTTTTTTTTGTCTTTTTAGGGCCACACTTGCAGCATATGGAGGATCCCAGGCTAGGGGTCAAATCTGAGCTATAGCCACTGGCCTACACCATAGCCACAGCAATGCCACATCCAAGCTATGTCTGCAACCTACACCACAGCTCACGGCTATGCCAGAGCCTTAACCCACTGATCAAGGCCAGGGATCGAACCTGTGCCCTCATGGATACTAGTCAGATTCATTTCCGTTGAGTCATGATAGGAACTCCTAGAGGTTTTCTACAGACTCTCCCACCCTGACATTCCAAGATTCAAATTAGTTAGCACATCGGGCATCTGCTCCTTAGCAGTTCTGGAACAGCCTGGCTCTTCCCAGCTCTGTGGGTGGGCTCTGCACTGAGGAAGGCCCCCCAGCCTGGCCTATCTCTGCTACTTGAGTGTGGACATTCCAGGCAAATCTTTCAGGATGATTGGATTTCTTCTCCCTTCCAACTATCTGTCAGTGATTACAAAATTATATATTTTGCTTTGTAAGACTGTGACAAACTGTGTTAAAAGTGATGCAAAAAAAAAATTGAACAAACAAAGAGCAGCTACTTATTTTCCTAAGAAACCTTAGAGTAAGATTCTGGCCACTTTCTCAGCTGATATCATGCTTGCTTGTTTGTACATAACGTTATCATTATTTTCCAGCTGACATGTTTGATTTATGGTTCTTCATATCTTTGAAGTAATGCACTTGGTAATTATAGTCACTCTATTGATTTTCATAAAGCTAATTTTTTTTTGCTGCAAACCACGTCTAGAGCCAGTGAATCACATACTCTCCATCTCCAGCTGCTTGGGTGATCATATAAATACTCAAATAGGGCTTGCTGCCAGCTTTGGACACTGTTTACTCGATCTTTAAATTCTATACCTTTAAATTCCTTAATGAATCTATCAGTTCATAATTGTGTGTTACTAACCAATTCATACAGCCTTGCTTTGACTATTTCCAGTATTTTATGTGTTGAAGGAAAAAGATGTTGCAATAAAAATGGACTAAAGAAGGAATTAACTTACCTTCTGAAAAAACACATGCAGTTATTATTTTATGAAAGGAAGATCAAAACTGCTAAGAAAATGATACAAACAGACATAACATTTAATCTCTGAGAGAAGCCATAGTCCTTGCTCGAGATGAATTTTCCCAGTGTATTTCAAAGGCAGTCAGCTGCTGGGCTCTATTTATGCATGTATGTGTTGCCCTCTAAGGCTTACCGACAGATTCAAACATGCTGTCATCCATGCTTAATGGTTGTGGTGTACCTGCTGCTCTTTGCCCCACAGTTTGCTTAGCTCACCACGTTGAAAACACAGCTTTGTGGACCAGACAGCGAGGTCCATCCATCAGTACCATTATGAAGGTGCAGAGTCTGGACCCTGCCTGACCTGGACCAGGCTCCACGCCATCAGCTTTGCCAACACATGCTAATCTGTTTTGCCTTTCAGCGCCCCAGAACAGCCCTGCAACAGAAGTCAAGGAATGGGCTTCACCTCCGGCTTCACCTCCAGCTCCCCCAAGGACCAGCTGGGTGATAACGGTCAAGGCAGGCTTCCTTCAACCACTGCCTCCCCACCTCACCAGATGGCTCTGAGAATCCAGGAATACAGATTAGAAAAGCCCTCTGTAAGTAATAAGACACTGATCCCACCTGCAGGCAGGGAGTTTATCATCCAAGGTGATGGGGGAGATACTTCTCACTGAGCCTGGTAGGAAAAGGGCCATGCTGTGCAGGGGAAAATTCACATGTAAACACACATAGGTCCATGTTAAGTCCGCAGGAATTTCATGTCATTTAAATATGGATTAAACATGGGACTTTCACAAGCCCAGAATGGGCATCTCCCCAGATTGTACTAATGACAATTACGGGGATACACACACAGCTGCGCACAATCAGAATCACAGAAGAGGAGGGACTGGGAGGGCACGTGCTCCAGGTGAGCACACCAGCCTGGTCACACTGCGTCAGGGGATTGTCTACTGGCCACTTCTCACACTTGCTGGGAACACTGTGAGGGCAATGATTGTGTCTTTCCTACTTACTCACCCACAGCTCCTCGCCAGTGCAGTTTCCTAGGCTGCCAGTGAGCAGAATCACATGACTCTGTGTCCAGTGAAACTAAGAGGTGTATGTACATCCAAACTATAATCTTTTATTTTCACACTTTCAAACAGTCTACTTATACCTTTATTCACTTCAATATGTATGACTCCATCACCAGTTAAAAATATTTCTGTGGACTAAGCACTCTATGTTCCCATTTATTGGTCCATAAAAATGAAAGCATGTAAAAAATAATGTCACAGATGTGAAAACTGATAGATATTTCGACCCCAAACTATAATCTTAAGGGAAAGGAAGCTAAATACAATGCAAGTCAGACAGGGGACTGGGAGATGCAGACAAACATCCAGGCCCATGAAGATGGCAGATCCCCAGCCCCATCTACACCCCCATCCCCAGACCCTCTCGCAGTGGGGCTAAGAATTCACATGTTAAAAGCTCCCTTAGTTAAACATAAGTTGGTGCAACTGCTGCGGAGAAGAGTATAGAGGATGGAGAGTCCACAAAAACTATAGTTTCCATATAACACAGCAATTCCACTCCTGGTCATGTATCTAGAGAAAACCATAACTTGAAAAGAAGCAAGCATCCCAGTGTTCATTGCAGCATTATTTACAATTGCCAAGACATGGAAGTAACTTAAATGTCTGAATGGATAAAGAAGTTATGATGTGTATATATATATGTTACCCAACCATTAAAAAGAATGAAATAATGCCATTTGCAGCAATGTGGATGGACCTAGAAATTATCATACTAAGTGAATTAAGTTAGACAAAGGCATATAGCATATGATATCACTTATATGTGGAATCTAAAATGTGACACAAATAAACTTATTTACAAAACAGAAACAGACTTATAGACATAAAGAACAGACTTGTGGTTGCCAAGGGGGAGGAGGAGCTGGGGAGGGAAGGATGGGAAGTTTGGGGTTAGCAGAGGCAAAGTAATGTGTATAGAATGGATAAACAATAAGGTCCTAGTGTATAGCACAGTGAACTGTATTCAATGTCCTGTGGGAAATCATAATGGAAAAGAAAAACAAATGAAAAAGTCAATAAAAGTTTATTGGTCATTCTTAGAGACCCGGAGGTTGAGAAGCATGCTGTTGTGGCCAGTCTCCAAATGCCTCATAGCCAGTTTAGTGAAGTGAGCACAGAAGAGAAAAAGACCTGGGTCTGAGGACAGCTTCCACTTCCTCAGGAGCACAACAGTGGGTGAGTCATTTAGCTGAGGTGGGAATGACAAAGCTATCCTCACAGGGGTGTTAAAAAGGGCAAAGAGGAAAAGGCATGTCACAGGGCTGCATAAACGACAAGAATCCACCCAAGGATGGGTGCAGCTGCATTTGTCATTGTTGGGTGACGGCTGCCTGAGCCCTCAGACACTGGCTGGCAGAAGAAGAAGACCTCGGATGGATCGCAGCTCCAGGGTGTGGGAGGGCAGCCAGGTGAAATGATCTTGCAGCTGTGGGACAGCCCCTGCTGATCCTCCCATTTACAGGCTCTCCTCTGATGTCTAGTATCAAGATCAGGGCCTTCTCATTAGCATGTCATTTAAAAGATAGGATCCTGCCTTAACATAACATTCATAGCATGTATTTACTAAGTACTACTTGCCAGACACTTTATGTACATTACCTAATTTGCTCCTCCAAAAACCCAATGAGGTAGTGGTATTGGCATCTTGACCCCCTTTTTACAGAAGAAGAAAGTGAGGCACAGACAAATGAACTTGCCCCAAATCAAGTATTTAGGCTGGAACCCAGGCATCCTGACCCAGAGCCCAAGCTCATTAGAACCGCATTGCTCACTCATCAGAGGACAGTGCAGAAGGCGTCCTGGCTCCTGCCTTTCCTGTCTCCTCTGAGACCCACAGACAACTGAGGCGCTGAGGGACAGGACCTAGACTCCTACCAGCCTGGTCAGCATTCCTCCCACCACACTGAACTGACAGCTCCCACTGTGCAACATTTAAAAATTTTTTTCCTTTTAAATTTAGAGTGTAGTTATCTACAGAAGTAATAAAAACATAGCCTTGATTGTATTAGTCTCAGTTTAGGAAACCAGTGATGTTCATTCACATAAGAAAATTACAGAGAACCATTATGAATTTTGCAGCTAGAATGTCATACCTTGAGTGCAAGAAATGCATGGAGTATAAGCCTCTAGATGAAGTGAGCTGGGAATGGAAAACAGACTGGCCGTTTCCCAAGGAGAAAGCTACAAACTCTTCTATTGCTAGATATAAAAATACAGAGCTTTTAGATCCCATAGCTCCCTATCTAATTAGGTTTCTCAAGAGTGACTAAAAGTACCAACACATTCTCTTGCTTTTAAAGGGCGAGGTTTTATTCATCATCACTGATTAATACCCAGAGGCCTCACTCATAGTCTTACCTAGCAGGCAGTGTTGGTGACACAGATGGCAAGGGGCTGAACCACAACAACAGAGGCAAGCCTGGGAGGTGGAAAGGAGCCAGACATGCGCCCAGGATTAGACCATTCCAACAGCAAAGTAAGACTCCAATAGACAAGTTTTTCCAAGTTTTGGGCAAGTCAAGGTGGCAGTTCTTCTTCTCTAAAATATCATCTAAAAGCAATAAGGACTGTGAGAGACAGAAATGCAAATTCTATCTTCAGTGAAAGATATTGAAGTAAGTGGCACCATCTTCCAGGCAATGTCAACAGGAAGGTGGGTACAGGAGAGTGGAAGGGGCTTACCTAATTTGGCACAAAGGAAAACTAGAGAAGGTGGGAGTGAGTAAAGCCTCATACAGAGAGTCTGGAAACACAGGAAACAGTGGGTCAGTGAGATAGGATGAAGAGACACTAAAACAATTCACACATATAATTCTATAACTTAAGAAGAATTCCCGAAACACGGTGCCATGAAAATGCTGCCATAAGACAAATGAGGTTGTGGGCAAATATATCAGCATGAATTCATAAACGAAGCAACTGCCAGGATAAAAGGGGAGCTCAGAGCAGAGCCAGGACTCAGATGAAGCCTGGAGAGATGGCAGAAGGAGTAGCAGCATCCAGGAGAGAAGAGAAACACAAAATCATTACCAAAATGAGGCCACAGCAGGAGCAGCCCAAAAGATAACAAGGCTCTACTAAAATCATCAACATGGACGTGGAGGACAGGTTTGAGAAACATAAGCAAATAAAATGGAAATGAAGAGTTAAAAATAATTACAAATAATAAACAGAAATTTTTAAAAGTAGATCTAACATGGTTCTCTCTTTTAAATGAAATAATAGAACAGGAAAGATACAATTCAAGACACGTTTTGAAAACCAAAGCTAGATTTGAACCTGCATTTGAAGATATACCCCATATTCCAAGGAAAAAAAAGTTCAACAAAACCATGAGCACTGTGACATAGCCTGGAAATGTGATTATACTTCAGAGACAATGAATGAATTGTGTGGACCTCTGTGTAAAACATTCAATTCATCTACTAAAGGAAAAAAAATATTTTGACTTGAGACACTAGAAAATAGTATAATATTCCAAAGCCCCAAAAATTACTAAGAAAAGAACATATGACCCAAGAATTTATACTCAACATGTTATCGTTCAAGTATAAAAAGAAAAAAATCCTAGAGAATATAGCTTCCACAAGCATCTCTTGAAGATATTATTACAGAACAGCTTTTAGCCAAAAAAAAAGGAGGATGACAAAACTACAACGGACAGACTGGCAGTAAGTCCTAAATTTATCTGTAGGAATAAACAAATGTAGGGATTATGGTTGGAGAACAGAATTGAAATTCTATAAATATGGACAATATTACTATGATATAATTAATAAAATTTAGGAGGAAAAGAACCGAATGGTGAGAGATAAAGTAGTACACTGAATGGTGAGAGATAAAGTAGTACACTGAATTCATCATCTTTTACAGATAGGGATAAAAACAGCAATTAAAGATGTTGAACCAATAGGAAAAGGCATGTAAGGGTAAACATGTCATCAGCATAAAAGGTGGTGGAAGCAAAAAAAGAAAGAATGGAGAAAATGGAAATAGAGTAATTTCATCATTTCTCACAAAGATAAAAAATTGAAGATTAAAAATTAACCCCTTTGGCAAACTAGGCATAGAAGGGAGATTCCTTAATCTCACTAAAACTATATACAGAAAAAAATACATAGCAAATATACTTTATCCTAGAATGTTAAAAACATTACCTTTGGGATTAAGAACCAGGGATGCCTACTATCACCACTTCTATTAGACTTTTTCTAGAGACATTAGGATTGGAAAGGATGAAACAAGTCTGCCATTATTTGCAAATGATATACTTCTCTACACAGATAACACAGAAGAATGTACTGAGCCACTATTAAGAAGTCAAACATGGGAGCTCCCTTTGTGGCTCAGGGGAAACAACCCGACTAGTATCCATAAGGACCAGTGTTTGATCTCTGGCTCTACTCAATGGGTTAAAGATCCGGTGTTGCCATGAGCTGTGGTGTAGGTCGCAGATGGGACTCAGAATCCATGTTGCTGTGGCTACTGGTAGGTCAGCAGCTGCAGCTCCAACTTGACCCCTATCCTGGGAACTTCCATATGCTGCAAGGGCAGCCCTAAAAAGCAAAAAAAAAGAGGTCAACACTTTTCTACTCATCAGCCACAATTAGTTGGAAATGGTTTCTAAAGCAACAAAATACAAATTATTTAAGGAAAAGTCTAAATGTGTGAAAGCCCATCTTGAAAATTTATAAATTTTATTTTAAAGCAGTAAAGTAACATATATATGTTATTGGGTAGGAAGACTCAATAAAGACGGCAGTCCTTTCCCAATTGATCTATAGATTAACTGCAATTCCAACCAAAACCCAAGCAGGATTTTTTGAAGACTTGATAGAGTCTCAAATTTCTATGGAAGAACAAGACACCCAAAGAGGAATAAAGTGGAGGAACTGGTCACATGAGATATGAAAACTCATGAAACTATAGAAATTAAGACCATGCAGCATTGAGAATGGTCTTAATTTAGCAAATATACTTTGTCCTGGAATGTTAAAAGACAGGTCCATGGAGTTCAAAAGAGAAATAGTGAAAATACTGAAGGAATTAAGATATGAACAGTAATGCAGATACCCTCAGAAAGGAACTAGAAAATATAAGGAGGAGCCAAGAAAAACTAGAACATTCATTTGCAGAGATGCAAACGGAACTAAGGGCAGTAAAAACCAGAATGAATAATGCAGAAGAACGAATCAGTGATATGGAAGATAGAATAATGGAAATCACTCAATCCGGTCAACAGACAGAAAACTGAATCAAAAAACTGGAAAGCAATATAAGAGACCTATGGGATAATATAAAGTGGGCCAATCTACGCATAATAGGAATTCCAGAAGGAGTAGAAAAAGATGAGGGGATGGAAAATATATTTGAAGAAATTATCACTGGAAACTTCCCAAATCTAAAGGATGCTGGGTTCAAGATACAAGAAGCACAGAGGGCCTCAAACAAACTGAGCCCAAACAGACCCACAGCAAGACACATCATAATAAAAATGGCAAAAGTTAGTGATAAAGAGAGGATCCTAAAGGCAGCAAGAGAAAAACAGAATGTTACCTACCAGGGAAGCCCCATAAGAATATCAGCTGATTTCTCTACAGAAACACTACAGGCCAGGAGGGAATGGCAAGAGATACTTAAAGTGCTCAAAGGAAAAACTATGCAACCTAGAATACTCTATCCAGCAAGAATATCATTTAAAATAGAAGGGGAAATAAAAATTTTTTCCAAATAACAAAAACTGAAAGAATACTGCAACACAAAACCCAGGTTAAAGGAAATATTGAAAGGGCTTCTCTAAACCAAAAAGAAAGGAAGGAAAGGGAAGAAAAAAGAAAAGGAAAAAAAAAAAGAAGAAGAGGAAGAACTAGGACTGAAGAAACCGCAATCAGAGAGCAGTCACTCAAATAAGCCAGCATACAGATTTAATCATGAACAGGCCTCAAACAAAATGAAATTAAAAAGAAAAAAATAAAAAAGAGTCATCAAAACCATAAAATGTGGGCAAGGGATGTTAGGAAGTAAATAACCCTTTTTGTTTGTCTGTATGTTTCTCTTCTTAATTTTAATATAATGATGAAGTGTTTGAACTTACAGGACCATCAGACTAAAACACACAACTATGGGAAGGGGTTAGCATACTTAAAAAACAGGGCAACCACAAGCCAAAACCAAATATGGCATTTGCAAAAAATGAAAAAAAAAAATCCACTCAAGCAGATAATAACAGGAGACCATCCAACCAAAAAAAAAAAAAAGAAAGGAAGAATGGAGAACCGTAGAATCAATTGGAACACGAGGTTCAAATGGCAATAAATAATCATCTATCAATTATCACCTTAAATGTCAGTGGACTGAACGCCCCAATCAAAAGACACAGGGTGGCTGAGTGGATAAAAAGGCAAAAACCTTCAATATGCTGCCTACAAGAAACTCACCTCAGGACAAAGGATACATATAGATTGAAAGTGAAAGGGTGGGGAAAAATATTTCACGCCAATAGACATGACAGAAAGCAGGAGTCGCAATGCTCATATCAGACAAAATAGACTTTAAAACAAAAGACATAAAGAAAGACAAAGAAGGACACTACTTAATGATTAAGGGATCCATCCAAGGAGAGGATGTTACTATTGTCAACATATATGCCCCAAATACAGGAGCACCCAGATACATACAACGAATATTAACAGACATAAAGGGAGATATTGATGAGAATACAATCATAGTAGGAGACCTTAATACCCCCCTCACATCAATGGATAGATCCTCCAGACAGAAAACCAATAACGCAACAGAGATCCTAAAGGAAACAATAGAAAAGTTAGACTTCATTGATATCTTCAGGACACTACATCCAAAAAAATCAGAATACACATTCTTCTCAAATGCTCATGGAACATTCTCAAGAATCGACCACATATTGGGACACAAAGCTAATCTCAGTAAATTTAGGAGCATAGAAATTATCTCAAGTATCTTCTCTGACCACAATGCCATAAAATTAGAAATCAACCATGGGAAAAGGAAAGAGAAAAAACCTACTGCATGGAGACTAAACAACATGCTACTAAAAAACCAATGGGTCAGTGAGGAAATCAAGAAGGAAATTAAAAACTACCTTGAAACAAATGATAATGAAGACACAACCACTCAAAATCTATGGGATGCTGCGAAAGCAGTGCTCAGAGGGAAATTTATAGCAATACAGGCCTTTCTCAAAAAAGAAGAAAGATCCCAAATCGACAACTTAACCCTCCACCTAAACGAATTAGAAAAAGAAGAACAAAAAAGTCCTAAAGTCAGCAGAAGGAAGGAAATTATAAAGATCAAAGAAGAAATCAATAAAATAGAGACTCAAAAAACAATAGAGAAAATTAATAAAACCAAGAGCTGGTTCTTTGAAAAGGTGAACAAAATTGACAAACCCCTGGCCAGACTCACTCAAAAGAGGAGAGAAAGAACCCAAATAACCAAAATTATAAATGAAAAAGGAGAAATCACAACGGATACAGCAGAAATACAAAAAACCGTAAGAGAATACTATGAACAACTATACGGCAACAAGTTTGACAATCTGGAAGAAATAGACAATTTTCTAGAATCTTACAGCCTGCCAAAACTGAATCAAGTAGAAACAGACCAACTGAACAGACCAATCACTAGAAATGAAATTGAAGAGGTCATAAAATCACTCCCTACAAATAAAAGTCCAGGACCAGATGGCTTCACAGGTGAATTCTATCAAACATATAAAGAGGAATTGGTGCCCATCCTCCTGAAACTCTTTCAAAAGGCTGAAGAAGAAGGAATACTCCCAAAGACATTCTATGATGCCACCATCCCCCTCATTCCAAAACCAGACAGAGATACCACCAAAAAAGAAAACTATCACCCAATATCATTGATGAATATAGATGCAAAAATTCTCAACAAAATCTTAGCCAACCGAATCCAACAACATACCAAAAAAATTATACACCATGACCAGGTTCATCCCAGGTTCACAAGGATGGTTCAACATACGCAAATCAATCAGCATCATACACCACATTAACAAAAAAAAAGTCAAAAATCATATGATCATCTCAATAGACGCAGAAAAAGCATTTGACAAAGTCCAACATCCATTCATGATCAAGACCCTCGCCAAAGTGGGTATAGAGGGAACATTCCTGAACATAATCAAAGCCATTTATGATAAACCCACAGCAAATATAATCCTCAGTGGGGAAAAACTGAAAGCCTTCTCACTCCAATCTGGAACAAGACAGGGATACCCACTCTCACCACTGCTCTTCAACATCATTTTGGAAGTCCTAGCCACAGCAATTAGACAAACCAAAGAAATCAAAGGCATCCATATAGGAAGAGAAGAGATCAAACTGTCACTGTATGCAGATGACATGATACTATACATAGAAAACCCTAAGGACTCAACCCCAAAACTACTTGAACTGATTAATAAACTCAGCAAAGTAGCAGGATATAAGATTAACATTCAGAAGTCAGTTGCATTTCTGTATACCAGCAATGAAATCTTAGAAAAGGAATACAAAAATATAATACCTTTTAAAATTGCACCTCACAAAATCAAATACCTCGGAATACACCTGACCAAGGAGGTAAAGGACCTTTATGCCGAGAACTATAAAACTTTCATCAAAGAAATCAAAGAAGATGTAAAGAAATGGAAAGATATTCCATGTTCCTGGATTGGGAAAATCAATATTGTAAAAATGGCCATACTACCCAAAGCAATCTACAGATTCAATGCAATCCCTATCCAATTACCCAGGACATTTTTCACAGAACTAGAACAAACAATCCAAACATTTATATGGAACCACAAAAGACCCAGAATCGCCAAAGCAATCCTGAGAAACAAAAACCAAGCAGGAGGCATCACTCTCCCAGACCTCAAGAAATACTACAAAGCCACAGTCATCAAAACAGTGTGGTACTGGTATCAAAACAGACAGACAGACCAATGGAACAGAATAGAGAACCTGGAAATAAACCCTGACACCTACGGTCAATTAATCTTTGACAAGGGAGGCAAGAACATCAAATGGGAAAAAGAAAGTCTATTCAGCAAGCATTGCTGGGAAACCTGGACAGCTGCATGCAAAGCAATGAAATTAGAACACACCCTCACACCATGCACAAAAACAAACTCCAAATGGCTGAAAGACTTAAATATACGACAGGACACCATCCAACTCCTAGAAGAAAACATAGGCAAAACACTCTCTGACATCAACCTCATGAATATTTTCTCAGGTCAGTCTCCCAAAGCAATAGAAATTAGAGCAAAAATAAACCCATGGGACCTCATCAAACTGAAAAGCTTTTGCACAGCAAAGGAAACCCAAAAGAAAACAAAAAGACAACTTACAGAATGGGAGAAAATAGTTTCAAATGATGCAACTGACAAGGGCTTAATCTCTAGAATATATAAACAACTTAACCCAGCAGCAAAAAAGCCAATCAATCAATGGAAAAATGGGCAAAAGACCTGAATAGACATTTCTCCAAAGAAGATATACAGATGGCCAACAAACACATGAAAAAATGCTCAACATCACTGGTTATAAGAGAAATGCAAATTAAAACTACCATGAGATATCACCTCACACCAGTCAGAATGGCCATCATTAATAAATCCACAAATAACAAGTGCTGGAGGGGCTGTGGAGAAAAGGGAACCCTCCTGCACTGTTGGTGGGAATGTAAACTGGTACAGCCACTATGGAGAACAGTTTGGAGATACCTTAGAAATCTATACATAGAACTTCCATATGACCCCACAACCCACTCTTGGGCATCTATCCGGACAAAACTCTACTTAAAAGAGACACGTGCACCCGCTTGTTCATTGCAGCACTATTCACAATAGCCAGGACATGGAAACAACCCAAATGTCCATCGACAGAGGATTGGATTCGGAAGAAGTGGTATATATACACAATGGAATACTACTCAGCCATAAAAAAGAATGACATAATGCCATTTGCAGCAACATGGATGGAGCTAGAGAACCTCATACTGAGTGAAATGAGCCAGAAAGACAAAGACAAATACCATATGATATCACTTATAACTGGAATCTAATATCCAGCACAAATGAACATCTCCTTAGAAAAGAAAATCATGGACTTGGAGAAGAGACTTGTGGCTGCCTGATGGGAGGGGGAGGCAGTGGGAGGGATCGGGAGCTTGGGCTTATCAGACACAACTTAGAATAGATTTACAAGGAGATCCTGCTGAATAGCATTGAGAACTTTGTCTAGATACTCATGTTGCAACAGAAGAAAGGCTGGGGAAAAATGTAATTGTAATGTATACATGTAAGGATAACCTGACCCCCTTGCTGTACAGTGGGAAAATAAAAAAAAAATAGAGATTACCTTTCCACTGAAAAAAAAAAAGACAATTCCAGACAGGTTGACCAGGAAGATGGAAGGGAGCACAGAGCAGATCCACACATACATGAAAACTTGAGCTATGATAGAGAGCTGAAAATCTATGGGAAAAAGAGGACTATTCAATAAACTGCACAGTAAAAAGTAATGGGCCAATTATTTATTCATGAAGTAAATACGAAATGGGATTCCTACCTCTCACTATATAAAAATTTAATTTTAAGCACATCAAAGACTTCCTTATGAAAGACCGAACTGTAACATTTTTTGTTTTGTTTTGTTTTTTTAAGGCTGTACCTGTGACATATGGAAGTTTCCATGCTAGGGGTCAAATCCGAGCCGCAGCTACTGGCCTATACCACAGGCACAGCGACACCAGATCCAAGCCACGTCTGCAACCTACACCATAGCTCAAGGCAATAGCAGATCCTTAAGCCACTGAGCAGGGCCAGGGATTCAACTCATAACCTCATGGATGACAGTCAGGTTTGTTACCACTGAGCCACAACAGGGACTCCAGAACTGCAACACTTAGAAGGTTGTGTAAGAATCTACCTTTTTTACATTAGAGCAAGAAAGCATTTCATAAATATAAAAGGAATAAATCAAAAAGTTCAGTGTTGATAACATTAAACAAATATAAAGTTAAGAATTTTGTTCATGGAACGATATCATAAGGAGATTAGAAAGATAAGTCACAAAGTTAGGAATGATTTTTACAACACATCTACTTCACAAAGAACTAGTATCAGAACATTAAAAAAAAAAAAAAGACAACCCAATAGAAATTGGGAAAAAGACACAGCTGGCATTTCATCAGTGAAGAACCAACAATGGACCATGGGCATGCGAAAAAAATGTTCAACCTTATTAGTGGTTGGAGAAATGCAAATTAAAACCACTCCAAAACATCATTCCCCTTCACCTACTGGAATAGGTTAGTAGTCTGACAGTACTAAGCACTGGTGAGGAGGCAGAAGGCCACCCCACAGATGGACACTACATCATGAATTCAAATATAGCTGCATTCCACAATCCACTCATAGGTAAAGATTCTAGGAAAATTGTTTGTCCCCTGTCAGAGCGGCAGAGAGCCATAAGTTCAAAGATCCACAAACTTTTATACATGGCTGCAGAAGCATAAACTGATACAACCTGCATGGAGAGAAATTGGTGCATCTATTTCTAAATTAAAATGTTACATTCTCTTAGAGCTTGCATTTCCATATCTAAAAAATATTCATAAATGTGTGAAATTATGTGCAAGAAAAGTTCAGCAATGTTTGAAATATCAAAATATTAGAAATAATCTAAATGTCTTTCAAAGAATACAGTAAATGCCTATGAGGTCCTTAAAAAGAATAATTGAGCCCAATAGTTACTGATATGGAAGAATCTCCAAGATATATTCCTAAGTGAAAAATGAGATGCACACACTTCATGTGAGTTTTTAAAAACATAAAAAACATACATGTGTGTGTGTTTGTGACTGTATATGTTTACACATTTACATGTGCATATGTGTGTGTATACACACAAGCATAAAATATCTGTGGAAGTACATATGAAAAGATAATTAAGAAACTAACTTCAGGGATAAGTCCAAGTGAGTCAAAGGCAAGGTTTAAAGGGAGGTTCACTTTTGAGTGCATGCCCTTTCATATCTTTTGAATTTTGTGCAATGTGCATTTACAACCTAGCCAAAAAATAATTTTAAAAAATAAAGCAGTCATTGGTTAAGGTGGACCCTAGAGTCTGGAATCAAGGGATCAGTACAGGGGAGGAGCACAGCTGCTCCTCTAGGTCAGACCCAGGTAGGAGGACAACAGGGGAAGATGCAGACAGCAAATGGCAGGGCCAGCACAAGTCTACAAGGATAAGGAACTCACACTGCACTTCGAGGAGAAGCCAGATGCCAACTGTTGTGACCCTGGGCACAAGCCTCATTCAAGTTCTTGGTACTGAGACAACACATGGTCTTAATAAGGATGCTTTCATGTGCTGCCAGGACCAGGGGGCAAGGCTCCACCTGTAGATAGCCAGGGATAGCTGATGGAGAAAGCTAGGATAGGCCAGCTGGACAGGAAAGGAAGGAACAGGAAACTGACCATTCCACAGGCTGCAGGGGCCAGTTACAGAGTTTCCAGGGCCCACTGCAAAGTGAAAACGAGGGTCCCTTGGAGTTCCCCAGTGGCTTGGGGGATTAAGGATTCTGCATTGTCACTACTGTGGCGCAGGTTCAATCCCTGGCCCAGGAACTTGCAGGTGCTGCGGGCATGGCCCCAAAACAAAACAAGAACAAATAAAACAAGGACTCCCTGCGTGTAGAGGAAGAAATGACCTTCACTGTCTTTTATTTTAAAAAAATTAAAAAAAGAAAGAAAATGAAGGTCCCTCGTTCAAAAGGCAGAGGGAAATCATAAAGCTTTTTGCTCCCACACTTTCTCTCTTGATTTGTCATGGTGCTTTATATATGCTATGTAATGTCATTCTAAGCAAAGAAAAATTAAAATTTTAAATTACTGGCATTCATTTTACTATCCATCTTTATATCACATGATGCCAGTTTAAATGCAAATAGAAAAGCATTTAACTCATTTGCTGAATCACTGAAATCACCCAATTCATATTTTATAGCTCATGCATACATATGTATTTTGTTCTTACCAGAACAGTGGAAATGCCACATAAAATTAACTCAACTGTTTTATTTATTAACATGCATATATTCCATCAACACTCTTTACCTTCAGCTTCTTGATGAGTAAGGAAGCACTCAAAGGAAAGGAGCTGTGGGTCGCCCAGTACCTCCCTCTCCTTGTGTCGTTAGTACAGCTGTGAGTGGTTGGCTAACACAAGGAAGTGACATGAGGGAAAAGGGTACATTTGGGTTTGTTGGTCCTTCGTGGACCAGCCAGTGCCTTCTTTCTGGGCTTGAAGCACTTTCTGGTTTGCTTCTTGGGGCCGGAAGCATCCTCATGTGCTCTGTCAGATGCAGAGCACACTCACCTGCTATTCTTTGACTCCCAAAGCCCCACATATACGGGCCTCCAGAATTCTCTGCTTCTGGTGTATCACCAGAACATGGCATGCAGGGGGACCAGGACCCACCCAACAAAAAACAAGTTCAGAGATTTTTTTTTTTTTGTCTTTTTAGGGCTGCACCTGCAGCATATGGATGTTACCAGGCTAGGGGTTCAATTGGAGCTGTAGCCGCAGGCCTACACCAGAACCACAGCAACACAGGATCCAAGCCATGTCTGCAGCCTACACCACAGCTCACAGCAATGCCGGATCCTTAACCCACTGAGCGAGGCCAGGGATCAAACCTGTGTCCTCATGGATGCCAGTTGGGTTTGTTAACCACTGAGCCAAAATGGGAACTCCCCAGAGATAAAATTATTAAGAATTTCCTGATAATGACAGTGTTACTGAAAGTGGGGTCCAGTTTCTCACCACTCAAAAGCCAGTACTCAAGAGGCAAGGTTGGAGGAAAGAAAAATTGTCTTTATTCTGTAGGTCGGCAACTGGGGGGAGAGGGCTGACTCACGTCCTAAGGCTGACTCTCCGCACTGACAACCAGTGGACAAGATATTCATAGGTGGAAGGAGGGGGCTACATGTAGAACAGCACAGTCAGCTGTGAGTCATGTTAAAATCAGTCATGCAGTGGTCTGACCAGATTCATCTTGACTGTAAGTACAGTTAGTCTTCAGTTCCAGGGTCAGTTTGTTCCCATTTCCTTGAGGGCGGTTCTCAGAATTGTGGCAGCTTATGTCATGGCTACAATCTGGCCATCATGTAGTTAACCTCTTCCACCTGGTAGGGATTTCTGTCTCTACAAGACAGCTCACAGGACATGGCTCTGAATATTATCTACAATCCTTGAGGAGGAACTAAAGATCCTTCACTTTGCTTAATGACTAAACTATTATTATTTTGTCTTGCTTGACTGCTTTCCTTTCTCACTTCTCTGATTAAACTTATTCTCTGGCTAAAGTTTCCTACAGATAAAAGGCAAGCAGAGACCACAGGGTCCTGCTCTGTTTCAACAGCAGGGCACTGAACCGAGCAATGGGCCCTTAGGAGCACTGGGCCCGGAGCAAAAGCACAGGTGGCCAGGCCATGAAGCCAGCCCTCCATCCAGGAGTTTGCTATTAAAACAGAAAATCAGGATACACAAAGCTGGCTCTCCCTTGCTGGCATTTCTCTTATTTATTTAAAGTCATAGTAAATGTCTAGGAGGTACATTATTAGAGTTGTCATATCAAAAATGTCCAAATGACAAGCATTCTGTCATAAAATTTGGTTTTCCAAGGTGCTATTTTTCAGTTCATTATCATCCTGTCTCTGCATGAGAGAACAGAATATCTTCTGAGGGTCCTTGGTGACATTGCTACTGAATTCTTATGATTATTAATGCAGGATATGGAAATTTCCCTTCAAGAATTAAGAATGAATTCTTAAGTCTGGAATTACTCTTCAGGGAATAAATTCCAGTTGATGGACTCTGGGGTTAGTGCACACTGGGCTCAGAGGCATACCTGCTCTTTGTCAATCAGCAGTTTGTGGAGAATGTCCTTGGTTTGCTCTGCATCATGGGTTTTAGGGTGTAACTGAGACCACACAGCTGGAAGAAGATGTTTCAACTGTTGTAATATCTAATTTACTGAGAGCTTTTCAAAATATAGTGACTTACAATTGTCCCAGAACCAATGTCAGCTCTAGTATAGAAAGTGACCAGATGTGCATTTCAAATTTACTGGGCCAGGGATCAAATCCATGCCACAGCTGTGACCCAAGCCACCGCAGAGACAACACCGTATCCTTAACAGTATGCCACAACGGGAACTCCTCTTCCTTTTTGATAAGCTGTGTTGGGTGCAGCTTACAGAAGACACCTTCTATAGGTGTCTATAGAAAGTGTCCTTGTAAGTGACCTGAGGCAAGCCACCCAACTTCTCAAGTGTAAAGAGGCTGATAACAATAGTATCTAGCTTATGAGCTTTGTGTGATTCAAAGATATGAAAGACATAGCCCAGCGCTTGTGCAGATAAAGTGTTCCTGTTTGCTATTATTTATTAGCTGTTGTTCTACTCATGGTAACCTGCTCATGTCAGTCATGTTAGAGGAAGAGATGGTGACACCAACCCACATGCTCCTCTCTGGCCACCCTGCTTCTGTCCTGATGGAATTGGAAATAGACCCATACTTATAAGGCCAATCAACTTTTAATACATACTAAGCAGTTTGGTATAATTATTTAGTTATTTCTTGAGAAAGCTATTTACTATTAGTATGACCATTTGATAAATTAGGGAACAGAGAGGTTATATAACCAGCCACTGTCACACAGCTAGCTAGTGGCAGGGCCAGTCTTCAATGCCAGATAGACAGCACCAAGAATTTATAATCTTAACTCAGTATGCTGTTCTGCTTATGTAACAAGTGTTTCATTATTGAGTCAACATTATAAAATCCTAGGAAACTTTATAATTAAATGTATAAATGGTGACATAAATCAAACCTATAGTGTTAATATTCTGAGCTATGTTTGGGGGAATTAGTAAATATTTGGTATTTTAAAATATTTATGATATTTAATGACAGAATAATCAATAGATAAGCCTAAAGACAACTAGATTTATAATTTTTAGTTGAAAAGTAAAAGAGAAACTGGCTAAGATTTTAAGTAGTTTGGCAACATTAAAGAGAAATTAAGATGAGGTAGAAATACTGAGAGGCACAGATGGTAGGAATGGTCCAGCCCAGTGTGGAGGGGTGTTTTAGCAGTTATTGTTAGCACGTCGGTACATAATGATAATAAAAAGCAGACTAATAAACATTTTATTGGTTTTATTATTGTTTTTAAATTCTCTACAGATAATGTACTTCTTTATTGTCTGTATCCAGAGCAGGCCACATTTACCAGCCCTATTACTATGCCACTGCTTAAGACTCTCCATGTTTATAAATTTAAGGGTTTTTCATTTGTTTGCTTGTTTGTTTGTTTTTGCTTTTTAGGGCTGTACATGCAGCATATGGAATTTTTCAGCCTAGGGGTCAAATGGGAGCTGCAGCTGACAGGCCTTACGCTATAGCCACAACAATGCCAGATCCTAGCCACAGGTGCGACCTACACCACAGCTCATGGCAATGCCAGATCCTTAACACACTGAGCAAGGCCAGGGATTGAACCCACATCCTCAGGGATACTACTTGGGTTTGTTACCCCTAAGCCACAACAGGAATTCCATAAAATTTTAGATTTATGAGATTTATTTAGGTATTTGATATGGTTTGATTATAGACAAATGAATTCCTTAAAGAAAATAAGGAACCCTGGATTTATATTTATTTATTTATTTTTTGTCTTTTGTTGTTGTTGTTGTTGCTATTTCTTGGGCCGCTCCCGCGGCATATGGAGGTTCCCAGGCTAGGGGTTGAATCGGAGCTGTAGCCACCGGTCTACGCCAGAGCCACAGCAACGCGGGATCCGAGCCGCGTCTGCAACCTACACCACAGCTCATGGCAACGCCGGATCGTTAACCCACTGAGCAAGGGCAGGGACCGAACCCACAACCTCATGGTTCCAAGTCGGATTCGTTAACCACTGCACCACGACGGGAACTCCAGGAACCCTGGATTTATAAATGAAACAGAGCACATAAGATTAAGTTGTTATATTACAGTTTATAATAAGAAATATATATCTGATCTTTTTCCCTATTCTGTCACAGATCTCTAAAACCCTGGAATTTTCTAAGAGTGCTATAAAAATGTCATTTTCTGCATTAATGAGGTGACTTTTGGACTGTCCTTGGGTCTCCTAGGGATGGGGGCTGTTCACCAGAGGAAACAACCAGGTGATTAGAGGGTTGAAACTTTCATTCCTACCCTTGACCTTCTGGGAAAGGGGCAATCGAGTTCTATTGGCAATGTCCAATGATTTAATGAACCCTGCCTGTGTAACAAAACCCTATAAAAACCCAAAAGGATGGTCCTGAGGGCTTCTGGGTTGGTGAACCTATAATGGGAGCTGGAAGATGGCTGCCTTGAGAGGACATGGGAACCAGCGCCTTGCCCCATGCATCTCTTCCATCTGACTATTCCTGAGTTATAAGCTGGTGATCTAGTAAGTTAACTGTTTCTCTTAGTTCTGTGAGCCCTTCTAGAAATTAATCGAATCCAAGGCAGAGGTGATGGTTGGAATCTCTGATCTACTGGTCTTTAGTCAGAAGCAGAGGTGACAACCTGGGCTGACAACCAGCATCTGAAGGGTGCGGGGAAAAGGGAGCAGTATTGTGAGACTGAGCCCTTAAACTGTGGAATTGGATGCTATCTCAGAACTGAGTTGAATTGTAGGATGCCTTCTGGTGTAGGAGCATTTCTTGGTGGTGTCGAGACACCTCCCACACACATCCCACATCCTAATTGGTGGGCAAGTGATTGCTAAAATTTGATAGACTTATAAGCAGAAAGCTAAGACTTATGAGCTGAACCCAAAGGCCTAAGGAACAGTGATGTACATGCTTTCTCATGTGCCAGGCCTTTTCTAAGCGTTTTTCACACATGACTCCTGTATTCCTTACAACTCCTGATTAGTATTCCCAGTTTAGAGAAGTGGAAACAGACTCAGCTGGGGATAATAATGACATCTATACTGGGTTGTAGGGGAAAGTAAATGAGTAGATGTCTACAAGGACAAGGCACTAGTTCAAAGGTTGGAGTTAGTAAGTGGTACCCTGCTGAAACTCAAACACAGCATCTGTCTCCTGAGTCTAAGCTCTTGAATTTTTTAATTCATAATTTTAATTATATTGAATATTAATTTGAAATACCAAAATGGTCCCTGAAAAATCTTAGCTGTACATAAAAGCCATCCTCAAAAACACCAATGATGCCAGAAAGCACATGGATAATGGCAACCCCCAATGTAAGAGGTTATTGTTATGGAAAAAGAAACTTCTTTGAGGTTGAATTGATTGAGGTTGAATAACTCACCTTAAGGTCAACCCCCTACTAACAGGCCCAGTATTGCATCTTGAGTCCATCTAATGCTGAAGGCAGTCCTTTCAACCAGGCTGACAGAGGCCTAGCAACTTGCCGGCAGTGTGGTCCACAGACCAGCAGCACTGAAGCATCACTTGACAGCTCACTAGAGATGCAGATTCTCAGGCCCCAGAATCTGAATCTGCATTTTAACAATATCCCTAGGTGATTCCCATGTACTTAGAACCAAAAAGCTATGCTCTTATTAACCTGACCTCTAGCTTCCAGCTCTTTGGAATTTCCTAGGCCTCTGAACACAGCTAATTTACATTCCAGTGGTATTTTCTACTTAGACATCCTAGCCAAAGGGCAGAAAGATAGCCAATTGGTGGGTGTCAGAGAAAAGAGGCAGGAAATAAAAGAGGAGAGATGATTTTGAAGTACCTATGAATGTTTCATCTAAAAATCTCTTTAAATCACTCACTTTGTTATCATTTCAAGAGTCCTTGTCTTATCTCCCCAATCATATTTTAAGCGTATTATAAGTACTGTGTATGTGAGTAGTAGGTTGAGTAAATTTTTTTAAGTAGCCCTGATTACGTGAACTCTGATCTCCACTGGCTCTGCTGAAATAGAAGGGAAAAGGAAAATGGGAGTCTTATCTTCTTATGGCTTAATAGTTTTTTCTTTTTTAATTGAAGTATAATTGATTTACAGTGTTGTATTAATTTCTTTTGTACAGCAAAGTGATTCAGTTATACATATGTATATTCTTTTTCATAGTCTCTTTCATTATGGTTTATTCCAGGATGTTGAATACAGTTTCCTGTGCTGTATAGTAGGACCTTTTAGTCTATGTTTTATATATAGTAGTGTGTATATTTTAATCCCAAACTCCTAATTTATCACTATCCCCCCTTCCCCTTTGGCAACCATAAGTGTGTTTTCTAAATCTGTGTATCTGTTATCTGTTTCCTAAATAAGTCCTTTTGTATCATTTTTTTAGATTCCATATATAAGTGATATCATATGATATTTGTCTTTGACATTATGATACTCTCTAGGTCCATCCATCTTGCTGCAAAGGCATTACTTCATTCTTTTTTATGTATGAATAATATTCCTCTGTGTGTGTGTGTGTGTGTGTGTCTGTGTCTGTGTACACACACATGCCACATCTTTATTCTTCTGTCAATGGACATTTAGGTTGCTTCCTCTTAGCCATTGTAAATAGTGCTTCAGTGAACACTGGGGTGCATGTATCTTTTCAAATTAGAATTTCCTCTGGATATATATACCCAGGAGTGGGATTGCTGGATCATATGGTAGTTCTATTTTTAGTTTTTTAAGGAATCTCCATGCTGTTTTCCATAGTGGCTGCACCAATGCACATTCCCACTCACAGTGTAGGAGGGTTCCCTTTTCTCCACACCCTCTCCATAATTTGTTATTTGTAGACTTTTTAATAATGGCCACTCTGACTGGTGGCACCTCATTGTAGTTTTGATTTGCATTCCTCTAATAATTAGCGATGTTGAGCATATTTTCACGTGTCTTCTTTGTGTGCATGTTTTCTTTGGAGAAACGTCTACTAAGGTCTTCTGCCCTTTCTTCGATTGGGTTGTTTGGGTATTTTGTTGTTATACAAGCTGTTTGTGTATTTTTGGAAATTAAGCCCTTGTTGGTCACATTGTTTGCAAATCTTTTCTCCCAGTCCATAGGTTGTCTTTTCATTTTGTTAATGTTTTCCTATGTTAAAAAAATAAATAAATAAAAGTTTATAAATTTGACTAGGTCTCATTTGTTCATTTGTTTATTTTCATTTCATTCCTATTGCCTTGGGAGACTGACTTAAAAAACTCCAATGATACAGAGTTTTTCATGATGATAAATGATATGATTTACATTAAATGATATATTTTTGTCATACGATATGATTTACATCATAAAATGTTTTGCCTATGTTCTCTTCTAGGAGTTTTATGGGGTCATGTCTTACATTTAAGTCTTTAAGCTATTTTGAGTTTATTTTGTGTATGGTGTGAGAGAGTGTTCTAACTTTATTGATTTACATGTGGCTGTCCAAATTTTCCCAGCACCACTTGCTGAAGAGACTGTCTTTTCCTGGGTGTATTTTTTTCCTCCTTTGTCAAAGATTAATTGACCATATAAGTGTGGCTTTATTTCTGGGTTCTCTATTTCTGTTCCATTGATTCATATATCTGTTTTTGTGCCAATACCATGCTGTTTTGATTAGTGTGGCTTTGACATATTGTCTGAAGTCTGGGAGGGTTAAGCTTATGGCACAATATTTAAAGCAGGCATATATCATATCAGTCCTGCCACAAGCCATTACTTTCCCTCAGTTTAACACAGATACTGTATTATTCTCATTCATTATTCTTTTCTTTCTTTTCTTTTGGCAATACTTCAGGTTTAACATTACCAAAACTGGATTAATCATTTTTCCTTCAAAAATTGCTCTTTACTTTATAGTATCTCACCTCACACCAAGGCTTCCCATGCAAGGACCCCAGTGTTGCATTGCACACCATTCCCAGCACCTCCTCCTTCACCTTTGACATGCACTACTGTCCCTACTTACAATGGCTTCTGCCCCTAAAGTCTTTCTCATTTTGCTCTTGCCTTTTCACCTCGACTACCATGGCCTTAGTGAAGCCCCTCAACGTCCATCCCCTGGACCATTGAAGCAGCCTCTTAGTTGCTTTCTCTGCTTCTGGTTCTCTGTTGAAATAGTAGATGATTTCCTTTCTAGGAAACGAATCTGATCTCTCCACTCTCCTGGAAACCCTCTGAAGTCTCCACACTGTGAAAGTGCCCAGACTCTGCACCCAGCACCCAAGGCCCTTGAGAAATACCCAGCCTGTAGTGTGGGCCTCCTTCCCCTCCCATCCTTGTGCACCCAAATGTTGACCACCCCCAGATGTGCCTTCTCACATTATCTCTGCCTCAGAGCCCTCTCCATCAACCAAACTCCTAACATTTATCGCACATCCCGGCAGAGAAGTCACAACCTGCTTCTCCACCTCTAAAATAGTGGCCTCCAGACAGACAGCATGGCATGACCTGGAAACTGGTTGTTAATACAAATTCTTGGAATTCACCACAGACCTACTGAAGCAGAACCATGGGTCACAAAGATCTGTAGTTTAACCAGGTGATTCAGGTACACAGTCAGTTTAAGAACTGCTATAAATAAAGCACTGTGTTCATGCCAGTGGCTGGCCTCACACTACATTATTATTACATGTGCTGCTTTCTCCCCACTGCTTGGCCAGGAGTACCTCACATGCAGGGAAACTCATCCTTATTTCTTCAGCATCTGGAACACTTAAGTCTATCAACCACTTCTGCAAATCGAATAAAAAATAAGTTCTCAAATTCCTGGCTTTTTATGGTCCTGTCAATATCATTTTTTTAAAGGCCACTACAATTTTTTTCTCCTGCCACATTTCAGCCTTCCTACATCATCAGATTCTCCATAGATGTCAACCCTGGAAAGGTTGGTTGGACGCCTGCTCTTGTCCCCAGAGAGCAGACTGTGAAATCCCACTTATCGGCTGATTGAGTCAGCCAGGTAGCCCCAACACCAACTCCTCTTCCTTGGCAATGGTCCTTGGAAGCAAGCTTTCTAGAACCTGGCCCTTGCCCAAGGGCCTGAGGACTCGATAGTCATTTGTCTGAAATTGCTCCAGGTTGGTTTTAAAGGACAATTGCCACAGGAAAACCTTGTTGAATTCCCAAATATTTCATGTTTTCAGTAAGGAAGAAATCTCATGAAAGATTGACATAGGAGAAAAACAGAACAGCTAAACTGAAAGTGTTTGGTTCTTGTTTCTCTTTTGAGACATATTACACCACAATGGTATTTTAATGTAATTCTAAAGTGTGTTTACATTCCCTAGGGGAGCACCTGGCCTAGGTAGGCCCTTGATAAATAGCTACCAATGGCTGATGCCCCCCCTCCTTGGTCCTAATTATTCCATTTTTTAAGTTAAGTAAAATAACCCACATGCCATAAATACGCAGTTTTCACTTTCTTTTTATGTAAAGAGAATTAATGACCAGCCCCCTTTTGAACTACAAAATGCAAATTCATTTAATGTTTTGTTTAGAATTCCTCAGGCTCCCCAGCCATCACTCTGGAGATTCAGGACTTCCCATCTTTAATGATCTGCTAGCTGAAGCCTGGGGCATAGCTCCTCCTGGGCAACTTCCCAGCACATTGGTTGTTAATAGTAACAGCTGATACACTGCTTCCTGGCTGGGAAATCAATAGTTCTTTGTTGATTAATAACTGATCTCTCCACCAATCAAAATGCACAGATCAATGCACTGCCCCACTTGGCAGCAACCTCCCTGTGCTCCATGGAGCGAAACTGTTGTTCCTACTCCTGTTCCCTCCCACTCAGATGATGACTGAGGCCCTCCCCAAGGAACAGGAAGGTTGGACCACACCTGGAATCTGGCTTTCAAATTTCAAAATTTCCAAATGCATTACCCCCTACTTCCTGTCCACTAGATGGCGCTGCAGACCCATGTCTGTGACAGTTCACTGAGCTTGAAGAATGAAAAATACAGGCAGGTGAAATGATGTGGAATGCTTACATTTATGAAAGTCAGTTCTTTCAACATTCTGGCCTGTGCATGTGTCTTGGCAGGTCCTTGAATAAAAGGTCCATCAAGATGAATGGAAATATGCAACATGACCATTTATTTATTATACTGGCGACTTGGGCATCCACATCTTCCAAACAAGCACCACCTGGCACCTCTGTGTGTAAAATAAAGCAGCTGTTTACGCACCACATAGTAATGAATGTGCTTGCTAAAGAATATACTTTATGACACTGAATATGGAAGAGAATGTTCTTTGATCTTCTGAGGCACTGCTCAGTAAAATCAGTGGTTTGTCAGACCTCAGACTCATTCTTGTTCTAGTATCCTGACACCAAGTATAAAATTAGTAGGAATTTAGTCAGAGGTAGGACTTTGTGTTTCCAGTAATCACCTTTTCCTTAGGACTAAAGGTCAAATTCATGGTAGAATCCTAGTTATTCAAGGAAATCTTGGGATTTCTTTAGACTATAAAAGAACTTCCCCTCTGGTTATTGCTACTCACATTTGGCTGAGGGAAGAGGGGAAGATTAGCTTGTAAATGTGGCTTATTTGAAGAGCAATCTGAATCCTCTTCCGTTAAAAGGCTAATTGTGTTTTTCTGTTGCGTGCTTTCTCTTGGTGGCCCTGAGAGCCTCACTCTGCAGTAACATAAATCAAGTGTGTTTGGCTTGGAGGCAGCCATCAGCTTCCTGTCCACATGACAGAATGGAGTTAACCTCATCTGCAAGTGGCCATCCTCTTCTCACTGATTTTGAATTGTTTGGTTAACTTGCTCTGGGAAGGAGTATCAATAATTCAGCATTAGCGGGCTGGCATGTCACCTTGACAGATGGAAACAGCGACAGAGCCATCGATTCCAGGGCAGTAGAGAAATCTCCTCTCCAGCTCAGCTCTGTGGGATGAGTGAGAAGGAGGGATGGTTCCAGCCCAGTCAGGAAAGCCTGTCCAGGACCTCAGGACCACAGCCAAATATGCACCTGCACTGGGATGTGCTTTCTCCTCCTGGAGAGAGATGAACAGACCTGAGGGGGACCTGAGCACCTGAAGGAGCATCCCAAAAAAAGCTCTGAGCCCAGGACCAGCCCTCTGCCTCTGATCAGACCCTCTGGGGCAGGTGCCTAAGTAGTGAACAGGAAGGAAAGGGGAGGGTATATCAAGAGAGGAGAAATGGTAAAAGAAAAGCATGGGCTTTTCATCCTCCCCTGGTTTGTCCCTGCTTGGGAAGGTGAGCGACCAGCAGTTCCATCAGCTTGGCACACCTCTCTAGTGGCTGAGGGCCTTAAAAAAATGTGCAATGAAAAAGGTGGGTTCACTGTGTTTTTTGCTCTATGTTTCAGCCTTCTTTGGATTCGTACAAATGAATAACTCCATAAAGACTCTGATCACACCATGTAGTGTTTCTGTTCTTCATCTTCCAAAATAGTGTCTTTGAAAGTGATTAGAAACATATGGGTATGAATATATTTCTGTTTAAAAAAAACAAAATGTTATTGTTGACGAAAGTGTTGTCCGTTCTGGGTGCCTAGAGACAGTTACCTTTGGTTGGTTCCTCTAGGTATCTTTGCTGTGTTCCCCGGATCCCCCGCCTGCCTGTGTTCCAGAAATGTATTTGTTTCCAGAACTGCTGCTCTGCCCCAAGCATCCTGTCAATGAGCAGCAACAGTGTGTCCATGTCCTGGGAGTGAGAGCACTAGGGTATAATGAGTGTTTAGCCATTTCATTTCCCCTCAGCTAGAACCATCTCTGAGCCTCCCAAATGAGGTGATCAAGCCTACTGATGATTTGCTTGACACAAAACAGCCTTCTGCCTAATACTAATAACCCACAATTGCACAAAGTTTTTAAATTTGGTTAATGTTATCTCGCTTAATCATCACAAAACCCTTTGATAATAGGTTGCCTTAAAAATGATGAAAACTGGAGCTCCTATTGTGGCTCAGTGGTTAACAAATCCGAATAGGAACCATGAGGTCACGGGTTCGATCCCTGACCTCACTCAGTGGGTTAAGGATCCAGCATTGCTGTGAACTGTGGTATAGGTTGCAGACACAGCTAAGATCCTGCATTGCTGTGGCTCTGGTGTAGGCCAGCAGCTGCAGCTCCGATTTGATCCCTAGCCTGGGAACCTCTATATGCCGAGGGAGCGGCCCTAGAGAAGGCAAAAAGACAAAAAAAAAAGATGAAAACTAAGGTTCAGTGGAATTCATGATTTGGCTAAAATTTCATGGCTGATAAAAGGCAGGACAAGGTCATTTGATTCTAAATTCCATGTTCTTTTTCCTGCCTCTCTCTTAATAATGGAATTCACTGGATTAACATTGCTGAGTTAATTACCTGATTGTGTTGGAAGAATAATGGAAATAAATTCCAAATGTCTTGCAAAAATATTGTATAACTCACAAGTCTATGGAGGTTCAACAAGAATAAAGTGGAATCATAGCAGAGTGGAAATAGCAGGAGATTTAGGGTGTAAAAGCCTGAACTCCAGTCCTTACTACCCACATATAAAGTATTCAACAACCCTGGCCCTTTTTTTTCCTTTATAAAATGAAGATGATAATTCCCAGCAAATACACTTTGAGGATTAGAAATTTTAACAAATATGAAAGAGTGCTCATTATATTTATTGGCTCCTAATAAGTACTATAATTAACTTTAATGTTTTTTTATTAACTGCAACATCAGTATAATAAAAATAGAGATTTAATACAATTTCAGGATAATCTACGATCTTAAAATGATATGAGAAGGTATAACCATACAGAATAACAGAAAACTGGTCTTTCATCCTGATGGGTGGTAAAGACTGGTCGACTGGCTCTAACAACTTAATGTTTTTCTGTCCTCTGGATCCTGAAAAGTATTTTATTGTCTGTAAAAACATGCAGCCATAGAAACAATTATTTTCAGAAATATGGAGACTCTGGAAGTCATTGGACAATTTGTTTCCTTAACCGCCTGCCAGTGATACACCAAACTCGGTGTCTGCTTCCCCCTCATCCCTGTCACTGTCGATTACTTTGTACTATATCAGGATTTGGAAAACAGTTAATCAGGTTGGATTGTAGGCAGCCTGGAGTCTGCCTTTGATTTAATCACAAACACAGGCTGCTGCATTCATCAGTTTTCCTTTTATGTAAGCTTCTTCATTATTCTGATGCTTTACCACCAACCATGGCAAATGTGTTTGCTGACTTCCATGTCAGAGACAAGAAATATGATATAAACAGAAGAACCCATGGGAAAGGGCAGCCAGAACAAAGGTGTGGAGTGCATTTAAAGATGTAACTTAGCAGAAAATCCAACTAGTCCAAATCCATGAAATCTGTGTAAGAAAATGTGATCCGTCAAGAGACGAAAACAGCAATACCTGTATTCCACCAGAGGGAAGTGTGGTGAAAACATGAGGAAGTGTTTCACAGATGGGCTGAAGACATCAACTGCGGGGAGAAGAACAGATATTGTGCACTTAAAAATGTGTTCAGAGCTTAGAGCCCATTAAGTGTTCTTATCACAAAAAAGGGAGGAGACGAAGATTTTTGGAGGTGATTGGGATGTTTGTTACTTTGATTATCACCTGTGGTGATGGTAATATGAGATAAACATATGCCCAAACTTATGAAATTGTGCACATGAATTATGTGCACTTTTTCTATACCAATTACCCCTCAATAAAGCTGGGAGGGGAGAGGACATACATTGAGAACTTAAAAAAAAAAAAAAAAAAAAAGGAATGCATGGAGACCATGGCAACATTCTGTTATTAGGCTATGAGGCTTTACAAAACAGAGCTTTCCATTTTTTTATAAGTGAACTTAATGACAGTAACTTTGAGAACATCTACATACGAACCAGGGGACTCGCCATCGCTGATCCTTGCTGAACTGTGGCCACTTCACTGAAAAGGGAGCATGATGCTCTGTTTCCATCCTCAGTGGGCCCCCTGCCCCTGGATATCCCCCTGGTGCTTTAGGGGTACCACTTTCTGTTAACAACAGGGAGTTTTTAGACTTCTAGAGTCCAACCCACCATGTATAAATGTCAGAGCACTTCCTATTAGCACACTGATTATCTCTTGGGACACCCGTCTAGGCCTCCTGTAGGCCAGGAAGGTCTAGTTATCTCTACTTAGCCCATAGAGGAATGGTTTTCTAGCAGCCACTGTCCATCACTGTGCTCCTAGGCTGGTCACCCTGAGGGCATCAGCCATGCTGTCAAAGTTCAATCATTTTGAAAGAGCCTTTGGAAAAAATTACCTGACACACACATCTGTCTCACTTTGGTCAAATGGTGCATATAAAGGAGTGGGTGCTCACACATGCCCGTGTGTATGCGTGTGTGATGTTACCAAAACACATTCTTTCAAGTTTGATCTTCACTGTATTCTCCTATTTTGAGCCATATCATTCTTATGCTGAAGAGGAGTTGAGAGCTAGCATTTGTGGCCATTAGAGCATGTTTACTTAGTCCTTGGTCCCTGAGAAGTAGCTCTTATCACCACTACTAATAACTGAGGAAACAGAGGCCCAGGTAGGCACAATGGCTTGGTGGTGAGTGGGGAAGCCCAAATAATGACCTACTCATTTGGGCTTAAATATTCTTTGGACCACACTCCTGAAATTCTGGAGGTGACAAAGTTCAGTTTGGAGGTGTAAGTTTCTTTTTTGTGGTTATAGATATATAACATAAAATAATATATGTATGTGGTTATACATATATAAAAACTATGAAATACTTTTCCTATATAGGAAATTATAAGATATTAAATGGATTTCCCTGTGCTGTACAGTAGGTCCTTGTTGGTTATACCCTTTATATATAGTAGTGTGTATCTCTTAAAATCTTAATTTATCCCTCTCCCCTCCCCTCTGATAATCATATATTTGTTTTCTATGCCTGTGTGTCTGTTTTGCATATAAATTTATTTATATCATTTTCTTTAGATTCCATATATAAGCAATAGAAGATTATATGTGTCTTTCTCTCTCTGATTTACTTCACTTAGTACGATAATCTGTAGGGCCATCCATGTTGCTGCAAACGGCATTACTTCCTACTTTTCGTGGCTGAGTAGTATTCCATTGTATATATGTATCATATCTCTTTTACCCATTCATCTGTCAATGGACATTTAGGTTGCTTCCAGGTCTTGACTATTGTAAATAGTGCTGCAATGAACATTGGAGTGCATGTATCTTTTCAAATTATGGTATTCTCTAGATATATGCCCAGGAGTGGGATTGCTGGATTATATGGCAACTCTAATCTCTATTCTTGGTTTCTTAAGGAACCTCCATACTGTTCTCAGTGGTGGTTGTACCACTTTACATTCCCACCAACAGTGTAGGAGGGCTCCCTTTTCACCACACCCTCTCCAGCATTCATTATTTGTAGACTTTTTGATAATGGCCATTCTGATCAGTGTGAGATGATACCTCGCTGTAGTTTTGATTTGCATTTCTCTAATAATTCGCAATCTTGAGCATATTTTCATGTGCCTTTTGGCTACCTGTATGTCTTCTTTGGATGGAGGTATAAGTTCTGATACTGTGTATTTTTGAAATGAATTAAATTCCTTTATAATCATTCCTTATATTTCAAAGATGTCATATTAATAGGGACTTTGGTGTCTATATAGTTCAATGTCATTTCTTTTTGCAACAATACTTCCTTGGTTTCCATTTATCTTATATGGCTTATACAGTGTTACTTATATCCTTTTATCTGAATTAACTAACAGGAAAACCCAAAGTAATTCTTAGCAATCTAAGTGATTGTTTGTCATTAAAAATGCAAGCTGTCAAAAACCATACCCAAATCTGAGCAGACCCTGCTAACTTCACTATTCCTTTACCTTCTGAGTTGCCACAAAACATTTATCCCATTAGGTTTTCCCACTAGTGAAGAAAAAGGGAGAACCCTTTTTTTTCCTTTGCCATTATCAATGTCTCATTACAGAAAAGGAAAATATCAAACAGATTTGGTAGGGTAGTAGCTTTTATAAAAGGATGTAGGGCACTGAGTTTATCAGGCAGAACAGAGAACTTTAACAAAAGCAAAAGACTGGGGAACAAAGAATGCATTCTGATTAAACACACATTATTCACTAGCTCAGCTCAAGTCTGCTATTAACCCCCATGAAGGCCTTTCAAATGACACACCTGGAAATGAATGAAAAGAAACATTCTCTAAAGATGACATCCACTTTTTAAATCAAGGCAAATGTTTAAAATAAAATATTAAATTGTCCCAGGCATCAATCAGTGCTTTTTTCAGTGCTTACTTACTGTCTATGCATGACATGAACATGGCAACACCTTTTGGAGGGAAGATGTGAAAAAAAAATTTTTGACACGGTTGAATATGCTTTGCTGCAAACACAGACATACTCAGAGGCAGTTAGCTATAGAACTTACAGATTGTTAGGGCATATTTTCTTTTTCCTTAAATGGTAAAAGAGTAGTAAACATTCTTTTCAGAGACATGACCTCAGGTGTAATAAACTTAGCTTCTCCAAAAAGGCAAGACATGATAATATCCCTACAACATATGTCTCATTTACCTTGGAAAATACATAAATCCCATGTATTTATTATCATTAGAATGTTATATTTGGATAAATAACATATTAGGAAAAGATGATCGCTGAGAAGATAAAACATCAGCATAAACACAGTACAAACAGGCATACTCACTCTAGAAAGAGATCTGCCCATCTGTCTGGAGAAGAGTCTAATTCAAAAAGATACATGCACCCCAATGTTCATTGCAGCACTGTTTATGATAGCCAAGACATGGAAGCATCCTACATGTCCATTGACAGCTGAATGAATAAAGAAGATGTGGTTTAGATGTACAATGGAATATTATTCAGCTATAAAAAGAATTAAATAATGTCATTTGCAGAAACATTCCATGTTGGACCTAGAGATTGTGATATTAAATGAGATAACTCAGCCAGAGTCATATCTCATATGACATCACTCATGTGGAATCTAAAAAAAATGATACAGGAATTCCCGTCGTGGCGCAGTGGTTAACGAATCCGACTAGGAACCATGAGGTTGTGGGTTCGATCCCTGGCCTTGCTCAGTGTTGACGATCCGGCGTTGCCGTGAGCTGTGGTGTAGGTTGCAGACGTGGCTCGGATCCCGTGTTGCTGTGGCTCTGGCGTAGGCTGAGGGCTACAGCTCCGATTGGACCCCTAGCCTGGGAACCTCCACGTGCCGTGGGAGCGGCCCAAGAAATAGCAAAAAGACAAAAAAAAAAATTATACAAATGAAGTTATCTACAATACAGAAATAGACTCACAGATTTAGAAAACAAATTTATGGTTATCAAAAGGGAAAGGAGGGGGAGGGGTAAATTAGGAGTTTGGGATTAACATATACAAACTACTATTTGTAAAATAGATAACCAACAAGGATCTACTGTGCAGCAGAGGGAACTATACTCAGTATCTTATGGTAACCCCTAATGGAAAAGAATCTAAAAAAGATAGATATATGTATATATGTATGTATAACTGAATCACTTTCCTGTACACCTGAAACAAACACAGCAGTGTAAATCAAAGATATTTCAGTGAAATTTTTTTAAAAAAGAAAACAATTATGACTAGACTATCAACCTCAATTAAGAGGAAATAAGTTTATGTTTTAAATATGAATTTAAAATGTAGTTAAAAGTATGAAACATTCAAAAAGGAATGAGGTCTGTCCAACAGGTATGCACCCCTCTGCCTTGGAAACCTTTTCTTGACCTCTCATATTGTTGTGATAGACTTTGGTCTCTGTATATTGTGTTTGGTTCTCAGCAATGACCTTCATTGCTGTACTGTGTTATTCTTAGCTTTCTGTATGTTAGGATGTCTTGACATCTTAATGAACCCCTCCACCTGGGGAGAGATTGCCCTCCCAGGGTGGCCAGTTCTTAGAGCAAAGGGCCCAGTAGGGAGCAGACCCTTGACATGCAAACTAGTCACTCCAGAGCCCACCTCCTCTCTCTGGCCCACACACCCCTGCCTTCATCATCCCAGGGCCAGGTACCAGGCAAGTAGACATATCCTTGTTGTCCTCTTGTCATCCTGCTCCTGATCACTCTGTTGCCTTTCCCACACAGCCCTGCATGTGTGTATCTCTTGCCTCTATGACCTGTGTGTCTAACAATCTTCATTTTCCTGGGCTCTCTTCCATCTCCTCCTATGGCCGCCCCGGACTGACCATCTCATGACAAATTAGAAAATAGATGCTGATAAAGTATGTAAGCAGATTTCCCTACATGACCATATTCATCTAATTGAAGATTTACCTCTTCTCTCTGTCCCAGTGGTTGCCATCTCTCAAGATGTCGACTCCCCAGCCAAAGGCCCAGCACCACGCGTTCACACACATGCCCGAACCAGCGAGATCTCACACTCACAAAACAGACACTGTCCCCCTATCCCTCATGACATCTAATTCCCTGCCTTCTGAAACCTAGGAAGTCCTGAAGATCCCCACCTTCAAGCTTACTAAATTGCTTTACACAATGCAAAGGGTATGCAGAAGCAGCTTCCAATCCCGTCTTATAGAATTTGCTCACCCTTCAGGGGCCCTTCCTACTTTATCTGGAATGTATAGGGATGTGGGGGATCATTGCAAATGTCAGGTGCCCAACCACCTCTCCATCCAGTATTCAGTTGAAATGTCCTTCGTGGTTAGAGACTAAAGGTCTTCACTGGGATCCAATTATCCTATACGTCGGCAAATAAGATTCCTTTTTTTTTGTCTTTTTGCTATTTCTTGGGCTGCTCCCGCAGCATATGGAAGTTCCCAGGCTAGGGGTCCAATCGGAGCTGTAGCCACCGGCCTACGCCAGAGCCACAGCAACGCGGGATCCGAGCCGCATCTGCAACCTACACTACAGCTCACGGCAACGCTGGATCCTTAACCCACTGAGCAAGGCCAGGGATCGAACCCACAACCTCATGGTTCCTAGTTGGATTCGTTAACCACTGCGCCACGACGGGAACTCCCCTTTTTTTTTTAATCCTCTTCTCCACAACGTTAATGTATCGTTTCTACTAAAACTACATGACTTGCTTAAAGTAAAAATTCCCCAGCAGTATTTTACCGAGTTTTATTCCACTTTAGAAAGGAGTGATCTCATTCCTAACAGTACCGCCTCAACCCCAAAGCTGTGAATAATAAGATCGTAATCAAAATAATTAATTGGGCAAAATGACCTCAACAAGAAGTGTTTAATTAAATATTTGTGTTTCTTTGTGAGGAAGTGGTAAGGGGGATTTGGCTTACCGTCAGTCACTGTGAGGAAAAAGAAATGACAAAAAAACCAAACTGAGAGATTTAATTTCTTTTTTAGATCAATTTACAATGTATCCTGCACTGCAAATGCAGCCTCATCTCTTAAAACATAAATGCCTCAGGAGTTCCCTTGTGGCACAGTGGGTTAAGGACCTGGTGTTGTCACTGCTGTGGCTCCAGTTACTGCTGTGGTGAAGCTTTAAACCCTGACCAGGAACTTCCACATGCCTCTGATGCAGTGAAAAAAAAAAAAAAAAAGTAAATACCATAAACATCTCTGTTTATGGCCCAACCCAAATGGATGTTCATAGTGACATTCCTGGCCATTACAAGAGCCCTGATTACCTCAGAAAAAAATCAATTAGTTTTTGAAGTTCAGTACTGTCCTCTCTCTAGGGTCCAACAGCAGCAAGACAAATTTAAAAAGCTGATTAACAAAAATTGAACCAAGCAACCATCTTCTGATTCAGCTGACTTAATTATGGGGTGCACTTGACCAGAACTGCTTCTTTACCAAACTAAGACCAATCAAAATCTTGTCAAAAGTTTATTCCCTCTTAAAAGTACTTTCGTATTGTTCTCAAATGTATCTATTGTATTTGTGCTCTCTGAAATTTGTTTACATATGACCTATCTAGTACCAGAAAAGATGATTACTTATAAAATTCAAGTAATACAACCAAGTAAAATAAATCAAAATAGGCTTTTAAAAACTGAGGCACAAATATAATAAAAGTAGGAAGGTCAAGCTGGGACCAGAAGCGAGAACACACAGTCCCAGGATTGCTGTTCTAACTTTGTAAAAAACTTAATTGTCTTTAAACTTACCCCAAAGATCAGTAAAACCTTAAGTAACTAATTCTAATTCTTATACTAAGGCCACGAAAGACTCAGTGCTTCACACATAAACTTTCATGGTTCTTAAGAACATTAACTTCCTATTTTACAGCATTCTGTTGCTGTGAGTGTCTAGATGTACTGAGGAATATCCATGAGAAACCATCACAAAGCTGTTAAATTAGCCCTTTTGACAGAAGAATCACATCCTAGCTTCCTAACTGAGGTGCTGCTAAATTGGCAATTCCAGTCTCTGTTATGGTAAATTTTGCATTTAATAGTTACAGCGGCTCCCTTTTCATGAAATAATTAATTTATATACAGGGGAATGAATTGGCTTTGCAGCTCAGAAGTAGTGCAATAAGCAAATGAAGCAAAATGAAACTTGATTATAACAAAACTGATATAGTAGATGACATATTTAATAAAACTCATTGCTCTTCACAGATAAGGAATCCCTAATATAGATGTGTCAAATAAAATGTTAATTGTGCCTCAGGAGAATTACACAATATCTCACCGTTAGTGGAAAAGATAGGAAGACTACATAATTGCTTCATTGAAAAATTAAATAGTATTATCTCCCTTATAAAAAATTATGCCAAGAAGCTTAATAACTTCTTAGCCTACCTTTTCAGAAACAGTGTATTTTATTTTTAAGTAGTACAATACAAAGCATCTTAAATAGATGAAATAAGTATTGGAAAACCACTTGAGAGTCATATTTCCAAATGGCAGAACAATTGTGAAATGAATTTACTTATTTAGCATACTTTTCCAGTATGCTGAATCAAATCATTGTAGGGATCAAAAAATTGACTTGAAAAGATGAATTACTCTTCTGGTATTAACATAAGGTTCAAAATGGATTAAAGACCTAAATATAAGACTGGATACTATAAAAAACTTTTAAAGGAAAACATAGGCCAAACACTCTCTGACAGAAACCACAGCAATATCTTCTCAGATCTACCTCCTAGAGTAATGACAATAAAAACATAAATAAATGGGACCTAATTCAACTTAAAAGTTTCTGCACAGCAAAGGAAACGCTAAACAAAATGAAAAGACAACCCACAGAATGGGAAAAAATATTTGCAAATGAAACGACTGACAAGGGATTAATCTCCAAAATTTATAAACACCTTCTGCAGCTCAATACAAAAAAAAAAAACACAACCCCATCAAAAAATGGGCAGAAGTACTAGACAGACATTTGTCTGAAGAAGACATACAGATGGCAAAAAAAAAAATGAAAAGATGTTCAACATCACTAATTATTAGAGAAATGCAAATCAAAACCACTAGGAGGTACCACCTTACACCAGCCAGAATGGCCATCATCAAAAAGTCTACAAACAATAAATGCTGGAGAGGGTGTGGAGAAAAGGGAACCCTCTTACACTGTTGGTGGGAATATAAATTGGTGCAACCACCATGGAAAACAGTATGGAGATTCCTCAAAAAATTAAATATGGAGTTACAATTTGATCCAGCAATTCCACTCCTGGCCATCTATCCAGAGAAAACCATGACTCAAAAATATGCATGTACTCCAGTGTTCATTGCAGCACTATATAAAATAGCCAAGACATGGGAATAACCTAAATGTCCATCAACAGAGGAGTGAATAAAGAAGATGTGGTACATATACACAGTGGAATATTTCTCAGCCATAAAAAGGAAATAAATAATGGCATTTGCAGCAATATGGATGGACCTAGAAATTATCATGCTAAGAGAAGTTAGACAGTGAGACACCAATGTCATATGCTATCACTTATATGTGGAATCTAAAAAAAGGACACAATGAACTTCTTTGCAGAACAGATACTGACTCACAGACTTTGAAAAACATATGGTTTCCAAAGGAGACAGGTTTGGGGTGGGGCGACTGGGCTGGGGCTTTGGGATGGAAACACTATAAAATTGGGTTGCAATAATCATTATACAACCAGATATAATAAAAATTCATTGAGTTTAAAAAATAAAATACACAGGAAAAAAACATAAGGTTAAATTTTGGATAACCAAAAGTATTTGTTCAAATTTGATCCTGAATTTCATATTCTTATTTTCCAATTAAATTGGAATTTAGAAATAATTTTTCCGAGAGGTCCATTTTAGCTTATTTGTATCTTAATTTTCCCTAAAAATTATTTGCAGTGATTTAGAAAGGTACATATACTGTTGCAAGATAAAATCTGATGAAGAGGAGTTCCCATTGTAGCTCAGCGGTAATGAACCCAACTAATATCCATGAGGACACAAGTTTGATCCCTGGCCTCACTCGGTGGGTTAAGGATCTGTCGTTGCCATGAGCTGTGGTGTAGATCACAGATGTGGTTTGGATCCTGAGTTGCTGTGGCTCTGGTGTAGGCCAGCAGCTGTAGCTCCGATTCAACCCCTAGCCTGGAACATTCCATATGCTGCACATGCAGCCCTAAAAAGACCAAAAAAAAAAAAATTGATGAGAATGAAGGAAAAGGCAAATAAGAGGAAAGTAGTGTGAAATAAAATTCACATCTTATGGCAAGACAAAAATTTAAACAGAAAAAAATTTTCCCTGCCCTTTGGTCTCCTGTCTCCCAGCTATGCACCGTGTATCTGCATTATGTATCCACCAGCCTCCCCCATTGGCAGAAATACTTGCTCAACCATAAAGAGCAACATTCTTTTAGCATTAATGGGACAACTCTGTGAGAGAACAGTCTTTCTTGATCTTTTGAGGGGCCACAATGACGGTTAGATCTGCATTATGTAAACTGTAATATATCATGTGATATACAGCCCATATAACTGTGCCTTGACTTATAAGGTGCAGAACAGCTCCCAGAGCTTTCTGATATGCAATTCTTGGGTCATAATCCTCAAATTTGGCTGGAATAAAAATTTCCATTTCTTTCTTCAATCAACTAATTAATTTTTTGTCGATAGCAATATGAAGCCAGAGTAGGGTGCATGCATAGCCACAGATTTGCCTGTAGGGTTTCTAATTAGTTAGTATGTATATTGGACCACATGTCAGAGACTCTTGTGGCCAATTATATTTTCCCAAAATGGACATAGCAGCATTTCCCTCCTGCTTCTCTAGAACTCTGCTCCCGATCAAGAGGTGGGCTCTATCCACCCTCTTGGGCCTGGGGGATGACTCTGAGCTGCCCTAACACATGGAAGGCAATAGAAGTGATGCTATGTGATGTCCATGGCCAGGCCATTAAGGAGGATACAACTCCTCCCCAGCTCTCTTTCCCTTTCTTTCTCCCTGGGGATGCTCTCATACTTGGAACCCAGCCACATACAAGGGAATGTGTGAGGAATCCCAGGCCATATGGAGAAGCCACATACAAGGGTTTCAGCCAACAGCACCAGCTAGGGTCTGAGCCAAAGCCAGCATTAGGGAGATGGAGCTCACAGAATATTCCAACCCCTAGCCTTTGGGTCTTCCAGCTGAGACCCAAAACATTGTGGAACAGAGACAAAGCACCCCACTGTGCCCTGTTAGAATTCCTAGCCCACAAACTTCATAAGCATAATACATTATCATTTTACACCACTAGGTTTTAGAGCAACTTATTATGTGGCCATAGCCACTGCAGTAGTCCTTTAGAGGAAAACAAATCTGGAGAAGCTCAACCATTGCCCACTCTGAGACACTAGAGACAAATTTCTGTGTGGACCTTCACTGAGCAAACACTGTAATGTAGGAAATAAGGCTCTCAGCAGGTTCTCCCCTTATAATAATCCTCTATTAGGCTGATTGCAGTAAGAGGCAGTGTAGAAATGCAAAGGCAGGAAGGGAGCATAAATACAGTTCACACTTACAGCTCTCTGATGGCCTAACCTGCTGCAAAGATGGGTTATGATGGGTAAAGTATGCATTTAGCTGTGACTCAAAGACACTAGTACCAGAGGAGTACCGGGTTTAGTACAGAGGGGTGGAGATGCTGGTGGCTGGGGTAGGTAAGATAAAAGTGGAACAACAAGGACCCTTTAGTTCCTACTCCTTACTGGCTATTTGAAAATTTTACCCTAATCACGTCCTTACTTTAAAAAAAAATTAAGAGTTAATGAGTTTTTGAGTCATGTGAAATACTTCTATTCTTCCGAATTTGTCTCCTTTTTTGGATTTTTTTAAAAATAGCCTTACTAATGTATTTGGCCCTTGTCATTTTCTCTCCCTAACAGAGATATTTGGGGATGTATATAATCTTTTTTTCTGTTTGTCATAACCACAGGCATGTTGACCCATATTAGTTGACCCATATTACTAATGTAGTGCTGAATTAATTACCACTATCCTTCAGTTACTGAATTCTGAGAGCTGGCATATGTGTGATGACCAAGGAGTAACCAGGGCATTGTAGAGCTCTGACTGGTTGAATTCCCTGGTGTTCTAATTAGTCAGCATCTCAATCTGTGATGCTTCTTCCCAACGACCAGGTTGTGGTAATAGCACTTCCAGTAAATGTCATGATGTTGAGTTCATTTTTCATTTTCAGTGGCACAGAAGAGTGTTTATTTGTTCTAAGTAGCTGGCAATGTCTAGTTGCACAGATCCTAAAGATTAATAACAGAGTCTCTCCCTACAAGATAGCAGACACTCTGTCTTTGAATTTATTTTACAACATGTGCACTCCTGTGACTGAGAGAGGAGCAGGTCTAGCTGAGAACCCCAGCCAGGCAATGCCACTAGAGGTGGCCCAGCTGGCTTCATAGGATGTGTGAACTCCACATCTATCTGGCCATCCCCCATAAACATCCTCTCTCTCAGCAGAACTGTTGATTCATATAAAGCTTGAAATATACCCCTTGAGAATTTACCTGAAATGCAACTACTCTATGTTACAATTAAGTTCAGAGACCATATTGGCATGGGTTTGGCATCTTCTTCCCGAGATGGGATGGGATGGGATGTGGTGCCAATTATGTGAATTTCCATTCCACCTGGGTGATTCGCCATGACCCAGACTGTTAACATGACCCTTGGTAACTGTTCTGGTAAAGGATTTAACCTTACCCAAGGAGATGTTTGGCTTTTGCCTTTGGAGCATGAGAGGTAATCTCTAAACCCTTGGGGTGTTTGCTGATAAAATTGTATTTGTTTATCTGGGGCCTTTGTGCCACACCAACAAGGTGAAGGGAAGATTCAGTCAGTCGTATCAACCTGCCCTTCCTTTCCTTTATAGCCTAGTCTTCTGAGAAGGTTTGAGGAGGCCCAGTTTAGATCCTAATTAGTGAAGGAAACTACCCAGTATAGGCAGAACTGAGCTAGTTATTCAGATTTAACTCTTGATCAAACCAATTTCTTAGGAAGAGACGTCATGGAGGGAGTCCTATACCAAGACTATCATGGCTCTGCCGTTGAAGGAAGTGGCCACTGTGAGAATAATGTGTAGAGTCAGGACACACCAGAATACTTGAGCTGGCCCTTCTCCATATCTACCCAGGTTCAGCATCAATTGGTCATTGAGTGTCTGTGCATGGAAGTGTGACCTCTCCCCTGCCCATGTGGGTCATGACATCACGAACCAATTTATCCAAACTTCAGTGACTTAAGATACCATAGACCAAGGATTGTAAAATACACAACTGAGATAACTTTAGGAGCCATCATAGTTCCCTAAGAACAAACCCATCCATAAAAAGATTTCCACCCGCAGATCTCCTGAGACTTGGAGGCATTTTGAAGAAACTGCTCTGAGCATGGTGGGAACTCTGTAGAGCAATGCTTCCTGAACTGTGGTCCCTGGCTCAGCAGCAACATGAAGGACCTACTCAGATATGCAGACTCCCAAGCCCTCCAGACCTGCTGAATGGGGAACTCTGGAGGTGGGACCAGCCACCTGCATTTCAGCAAGCCCTCCAGCCAGCCAGCTCTGATGCACGCTCAAGTTCAAGCACCATTGCCATTGAGGGAATGGGAGGGCCACTGCCGGAGCTGGGGAAAGAGGGGATGGTGAGTGGTTTCACCTCTGTCCCCCGCATCTATTTATCCCACTGACCATTAAAACCTGCTTTAAGAAATGAAGAAAAGTACAACAGAGTAGGAGGAAGGGAAAACTTTAAATAAGGTGATAAAGAGAGGGGGTAAATTTAACAAAGAAGTAAACAAGAAATCAAGGGCAAAAAGAAGGAAGGAAAACAGAAAAAGAGCAAACTTTTTAAAAAGGAAATAAAAAACAGGACAGAGGCAGGAAGCATGAACTGAGGAGAAACAGGCAAATTAAATGAGGTAGAGCTTCAAGTCATGTACTTGTTTTAGGGAGGCCTGTGCCCACATGGCTATTCTATTGCTTCCTAGTTAAGTGACCTTTCTAGGCCTCATTTGCCTTATCTGTAAAACGGGTGGTATTGCTGTGAGGATTTAATGACATAAGACACATTTAAAGTGTTTAGCATAGTGACTGATGCATACTAACTATTGAATAAATACTAGTTCTTTTTATTGGAAATAAAAATCTATTGCTAAAACAACAGCATCACTAAACCATGGTAAATGCTGATGTATAGAAAGGTGTATTTATAAGGAGACAAGTTGAAAAGCAGCAGGGAGAGGGGAAGAAGGAAAGACAAGTGAGGAAAATATTAAACCCAGTTGGACCAGATGATTGGGACCCCATAAGGTCTTGGGTGGGGCTGGCTGACCCCCCTGCCTGGCTGCATCCAAGCCCTTTCAGAGGCCTCAGCTGAGACTGCTAACATCCCTTCAGCTGCATCTTGTCTCCTGGCTTGTTTGGGAAGAGAAACTCGCCAGGGCTTGTGCCAGCCTGCTCTGGCAGAGCAGTTCTGATCTGATTGGTCGGAGACCAAAACTTGGGCCTGTACCTCAACAGCACCACCAGGCTTTGCGACCCCTCTCTCCTGGTTCACTTCCCACCCCCAGAAGGAATCCAGGTGGCCAGGCAGCCAGCGTAGGCAGGTAAGTCATCTCCAGCCTGCAGCCTGCAGTTGGTGGAGAAGGGACTAGGTGTTCTTGGAATTTAGCTGGCTTGTTTCCTTACCACCGCCCTGCCCTTCAACTGTGCCTATGCTGAAGGTCCCCAGATTTCCATGGAGGGGGTGAGGGTCCCTTTTCAAAACTCCCAACCTAGCTGTGTATTAGAGCTCAGCTCCGGAATATCAGTCGTTGCCCAAGTATCAGTACTCATGTGTTTTCATTCTGTTATTTCTTGTGTAATGAAGGAATCCCTAAGAGAGTCAAGCTTTTTGGGGTCTCTTGCCTTAACATGGACAAAATGTTGTCCTTATACCTTATAGCCGAGACTGGCTCTTTTGAGAGGGGAGGGGATCCCTGTTCAGGAAAGTCCTGCCCCCTTCAGTAAACAGTTCTCTATCTTTGAAGTTTTAGCAGCCCAGGCATCAAAGCAGCAGGAGTGGTCAGCTGTGTGCCTGAGAACTTGTGTCATTCACCAGTGCTTGGACTTGAGGCTTTAATTGTTAATACTTATAGGATGCATCTATATGGTGGTTGAGTTCATTCTTTCGATGTTTCTGAAAATTCGTTCATTCATTCAACAGGTATTTATGGAGTGTCATTACAGTGCTGGCTTGTGGGGGCAGGAACCCAATCATAGAGGGGCCTTTACAAAACTATTTGGATGTACCTTGATTCACAGAGTCCTTGGGGTGGGGACATGGTTAATGAGAAGAACATAAGAATTTAATTCCAAATTTTTAGGAATTATTTGGAAGTTCTAACCGAGGGGTCAGAGCTAATGACCTGATTTCATTTCATCCAGCTGCATGCAGGCATTCCTATCTGTGCCTGCAGTGAGGGTACAATAAGAAGCAGTGTTATAAAACCTTACCACCTGGCCTTGTGTGGGTGTCCTGGGATTCGTTTAGGTCCGGGACTGTAACTCTGTCCTCTTTCCCCCACATGTATTCACGCATACTTTCCACCTTCCCTTTTCTCTAGCCCAGCATCATTCAATAGGGACATGATGAAAGCCATGGATGTGTTTCAAATTTTCTAGTAGATTAAAACAGTAGAAAGAACAAGTAAAATTAATTTTAATAACATCTTATTGACCCCAGTCCATCCAAAATATTTCAATGCATCATCAATGTCAAAATTAACAAGATATTTTACATTCTGGTTTTTGCACTAAGACTTTGAAACCCTGTGTGCATTTTACACTTACAGAAGGTCTCAGTTCAAACGAAGGCATTTCAGGTGCTTAAAAGCCATGTGCGCTGGTCTATGGCCACTGCTGGACTACGCAGCCCCGGCCACAGCTCTTTCTGGTTTTCCCCTTTCCTCTCCATCCTCAGCTGACCGTCTGCCATGGCTGCTTCTCTTGTGTAACTTATAAAAAACATCTTTCTGTAAGTGTTCAAAAGTTTTTCAAAGGCATTGTTCTTATAATTTGTGTCAGAAACTTAAGATTGCTCATTACCCATCACGATATATAAAGATATATAAAGTGTGTTGGCAGACATTAACAAGGATCACCTTCACAGCAGCCCCCAGAGCAGTTAGAGCTGGCTGGGATTACTTGCTCCTGACTTAGTCCTTTGGGGCTGCTTTAACAAAATACCATAAAATGGATGGCTTACCAACAGACATTTATTTCTCATAGTTGTGGAGGCTAGACGTCTAAGATCAAGGACAGCATGGTCAGGATCTGGAGAAAGCCCTCTTCAGGGTTGTGCACAGCTGGCTTCTCCTTATAGCCTCACTTGCTATTTTTCATTTTTAAATTTTATTGGAGTATAGTTGATTTACAATGTTGTGATAATTTCCGCCACAACAACATGATTCTGTTATTCGGATATACATATCCATTCTTTTTCAGATTATTTTCCCATGTAGGTTATCACAGAATATTGGGTGAAGTCTCCTGTGCTATACAGAAGGGCCCCATTAACCATCCATTCCACATACAGTAGTGTACATATGCCAAACCCAAACCCCCAATCCATCCCTCTCCTCCATGTCCTCTTTGGTAACCATAGTTTGTTTTCAAAGTCTGTGAATCTGTTTCTCTTTTGTAAATAAGTTCATTTGCACCTTTTTTTTAATTCCACATATAAGTGATATCAAATGATGTTTGTCTTTCTCTGTCTGACTTACTTAGTAGGATATCCTTACTTAATGAAGCAAGCTCTTACCTAGCTCTTTATCCCCTGATAAGGGCACTAATCCCATCATGAGGGCTCTTCCCCTCTCACCTCATCCAAATCTAATCATCTCCCCACAGCCCCTCCTGCAGATATCATCATTTAGAGATTTGCTTCAACCTGACTTTGGAGGGGGACACAATCATTCAATCCAGAGCATCTCTCCTGGTAAATTTCTCTAAAAGTAGCAATAATAACACTAGCTAACACACAACACTTACAAAGCACAAGCACTGTTTGAAGTACTCCACTATATCAACAAACAATATGCTAATTAATTTTTTAAATTTATGAGACCTTTTTCCCTAAGAGTCAAATGCCCTTGTTAAAAGGGGGAAAAAAAATAACTAATATTCTAAACCCATGCTTTGTATGCTGCATTACATGAGTTACAGACTGTGTCAATACCCCTTCTTCTATTGGCAGCAACAAAGAGAAAATAGGAGTATCAATAAATCCTTAGGCCCCAAAGAGATTACCTTCTCTAAATATTAACTTATCATTTCTATAGTGTTGTACCAATTACTAATAGAATCTCACATGTAGTTGAAGTTAATCCTCATGAAAACCCCCAGGCAGTTCTTGTTTTAAGTGATAAAATGGGAAGAGCCAAAACTTGGACCACCTCCCCTCATCTTCTGACCTCAAGCCTAGGTCTCTTTCTCCTACCAATTTGTGCCTTTGTAGAACAATTTTTGCCACTTGATTACTCATTTTTTTAAATGTTTGTAATCAGTCCTATGTAATTGTCACTGACTCACTGCATTTCCAGAGGCCAAAAGTGCACCATATGTGATAATGCTGATCATTATGATAGCAGCAGCCACACTTACTGAATAGTTACCAAGTTATTGTTCTAAGGGTTTGACACCTATCAACTCGTTTAATCACAAGGACTTCAAATGCTGAAATAACTTACATTTACGGATCTATTATGCATTTAACTCTTTTACATCTGTGGAGAACAACTATAGCAGAAAGAATGTTGGCTGTGGAATTTTTATTTAAATTGGATTTGAATTCAGTCTCCTATACTTACTTGCTATATAACCTTTGATAATTTTCTCACTCTCTGTACCAACTCTGCAGGGTTGCTATGTTGAAGTATGTTTGGTGCCTTGAATAGAACCTATTTCATGATAGTCCCTACATAGCATCTCTTAATTTTTATGAGCAACAGCAGAAGGTGAGTGTTAGTGTCATATTCATCAAATGTATAACCAGTAAGTGGATCCAGGCAATGGTTTTGGGTCTCCTTATTCTGAGATAACTTTTTCCTGGGTGCCATGTGCCATCTGCTTGACAAGTTGACCCAGGTCTCAAATGACTTCTAAGCACTGTAGCCACAGAGCTGGCAGATAGCATCCTCACGCTTAGGTTTCTGTGATTTATTACTGCTACCTTCTGAATAATCAAGTGCTACAGAGAGACAGTGCCTTGACTGTGACAGCCCTGACACCCAGATGCTTGGATTTCATGTGGAATTTGAGGGCTTTTGGTTAGGGTTAGCAGAAATGGGACTCTAAGCAATTATATCATACTTTGGAAGTAATGATTGCACTGGCTTAATTGCATTTTATTTGAATAGAATTCCAAGCACTTTTCTTGAAAAATAATGGACTCAGCATTGCAGCCCTTATGCTATTTCTGCTTCAGAATCAAGAGCTCTTAATGAGCTTCTTTTCTGACTAAATCTATGTGAGTAAATTCTCATACTGAGGCTAGAAACTCCTGATGGGAAGAAGAATAAGGGCACAAACTCCCTTTTTACTTTATTTAAAGGATTCATATTTCACTTAGAACCCTGAATACATGTTGAATACAAATCATACTTAATTTGGCAAAAAGAAACAGAGACTAATAGGTGTAGGCACTTCACTTGTCCAACTGTAGGTTCACAAATTAACTTGTTATGAAAATAGAACAAATGAATTCAAGCCAATGGGCCACCATATTTAGAAAAAAATTACACTTAAAACATTGACCATATTCTATTATTTTATTTCTTATTTTTTTTTGGTGGTGGTATGCTCATATATAACTTTTTATCTTCAAGATTAAGATTTACCTTTAAGACGGAAAGAGTATCTTATTTAAGAAGATACTGCAAATTGTCTTTAACCTTGTGCAATGTACTAAATGTGTCCCCCTCAAATTCATATGATGAAATCTAACATCCTAATGTGATGTTATTAAGAGAAGGGGGTCTTTGGGTGGTAATTAGGTCACAAGAGTAGATATCTCAAAAATGGAATTGGTTTAAATCTTAAAAGACCTCATCACAAGAAAAACATTGTAACTCTGTATGGTGATAAATGTTAACTAAACTTACTGTCATGACACTTCAAATATATAAAAATATTAAATCATTATGTTATATACCTGAAGCTAATATAATGTTTATATCATTATAATGTCAAGTATACCTCAACTGAAAAAAGGAGTGGGATTAAAACTTTTATAAAAGGGAACTCAGTGAGCTCTCTTGCTCTTGTTCCTCTCATTTGTAAAGATACAATGAGAAACAAGAAGTAGGCTCCCCCTCAATCTGCTGGCACCTTGATCTTGGACCTCACAGCCTTCAGAATTATGACACATAAATGTTTGTTGTTTAAGCCACTTAATCTCTGCTACTTCAATATAGTAGCCTGATGAGTGGCAGAATGTGCCACCACTGGAGTTCCCGTCGTGGCACAGTGGTTAATGAATCCAACTAGGAACCATGAGGTTGCGGGTTCAATCCCTGCCCTTGCTCAGTGGGTTAACGATCTGGCGTTGCTGTGAGCTGTGGTGTAGGTTGCAGATGCAGCTCGGATCCAGTGTTGCTGTGGCTCTGGCATAGGCCGGTGGCTGCAGCTCCGATTCAACCACTAACCTGGGAACCTCCATATACCGTGAGAGCGGCCCAAGAAATAGCAAAAAAAAAAGACCAAAAAAAAAAAAAAGAATGTGCCACCACAAAATATATCCCTTTGGCATAAGGATAATTTTGAGCTAAGGCACTTGAAAGACAGCAGGTACAAGACAGATGTTCTGATCCTCCCCTTTTCTTTGTGAAAGTAGGAGATAAAGCTCCCCTGTGAAAGATGTCTTCCCTCTACCAGGAGGAAAGAGACAGTCATAATCACCAGAGATGATAAGATGAGGTCAAGAGAATTCTGTAAAAATAGACCTTGTTAAAATAATTTGTATCTTCCTTTAGCCTCCCCATATATTTTATTTTCCACAATGCTACTTCTTTGGGATCATTTCCTTATGAGCAGCGCCATATCACATAAACTTATATACTAGATAAGTTTAATGTTTTTCTCCCATTAATCAGTTTTTTGTCTATTTAATTCTTAAGCTCAGTCAGAGACCTTAGGCTTTGCTTCCCCCACAGTTTCTGGAAAATGAGGATGTGATCTTAAGCAGAGATACCTCGCTCCTACTCTTTCCAGAGCCTGTGTGCAGGGTCCTGGGAGAATTGACAAAAACCAGCAGAAGGTAAAAATTCTTAACAAAGCCAGTTCTTCTGAATCTCTGGTAGCACTGGTCAAGAGGAAGGTAAAAATTTTCTTCTTGTCTCTTCCTTTCCAAATTTAGATTGGCAGGAGAAAATATTTGTAAAATAATTTTTCTTTGTGTTGTGACTCCTGTGAGTTTGGTTTTGGGTAACCACTGATGATTGCTCCTTTCCCTACCAGGGACACCTGTGCTTTCCTCTGTCACAGATGGTACCAGCACAAAAACAGACATGTAGATAAATGGAATAGAGGAGGGGCCTAGAAATAAACCCATGCCTATATGGTCAGTTAATCTAGAAAAAGGAGGCAAGTATGTACAGTGGGATAAGGATTGCTTCTTTAATAAATGGTGCTGGGAAAACTGGACTACCTTTTCATACCATATACAAAATAAATTCAAAATGGATTAAAGACTTAAATGTAAGACCATAAAATACCTAGCAGAGAATATGGGCATTAAGCTCTTTGTCATCAGTCTTAAAAAATATTTGTTTGGATATGTCTACTCAGGAGAGGGAAATAAAAGCAAAAAAAAAAAAAAAAAAACAAGAGTTCCCATTGTGTCACAGTGGAAACAAATCTGACTAGTATCCATGAGGAGACAGTTTCAATCACTGGCCTCAATAAGTGGGTCTGGGATCTGGCACTGCCATGAGCTGTGATGTAGGCTGCAGATGCAGCTCGGATCCAGTGTTGCCGTGACTGTGGCGCAGGCCAGCAACTGTAGCTCCAGTTCAACCCCTAGCCTGGGGACTTCCATGTGCCACAGGTGGAGCCCTAAAAAGCCAAAAATAGGAGTTCCCGTTGTGGCACAGTGGTTAACAAATCCGACTAGAAACCATGAGGTTGCGGGTTCCATCCCTGGCCTTGCTCAGTGGGTGGTTGGGGATCCAGCATTGCCGTGAGCTGTGGTGTAGGTTGCAGACGAGGCTCGGATCCCGAGTTGCTGTGGCTCTGGCATAGGCCAGTGGTTATGGCTCCAATTAGACTCCTTCCCTGGCAATCTCCATATGCTGCGGGAGTGGCCCTAGAAAAAGCAAAAAGACAAAAAAAAAAGCCAAAAATAAATAAAAGCAAAAATAAAAAATGGGACTACATCAAACTAAATAGATTTTGCACAGTGAGTGAAACATAAAAAGTATGAAAACAGGCATCCTACTGAATGGGAGAATATGTTTGCATTATATATTCAGTAAGAGATTAATATCCAAAATATGCAAAGAATACATTCAACTTAAAAAAAAAAAACCCAAAGAACCCAATTTAAAAAGTGGGCAGAGGAGCTGAATAAACATTTTTCTTAAGACACACAGATAGCCAACAAGTCCATGAAGAGATGCTCAACATTGGTAATCATAAGTGAAATGTAAATCAAAACCGCAATGAGACATCACCTCATACCTGTCAGAATGGCCATCATCAAAAAGACAACAGATAACAAGTGTTGGCAGGAATGTAGAGAAAAGGACAAGTTCATGTACTGTTGATGAGATTGTGTAGCTCCTAATGGAGAACCGTATGGAGGGTCCCAAAAAATTAAAAGTAGAACTACCATATGATGCAGAAATTTCATGTTGGGCGAAACACTAACTTGAAAAAAAGTATGTACTCCAGTATTCTTAGCAGCATTATTTACAGTAGCCAAGATATGGAAGCAACCTAAATGTTCATTAAAGGATGAATGGATAAAGAAGGTTATACACACACATGTATGTGTACACACACACAATGGAATATTGCTCAGGCATAAAAACAAAAATGAAATCTTGCCTTTGTGACAGCACATATGGATCTAGAGGGTATCATGATCAGTGACATAAATTAGAGAAAGACAAATACTGTCCAATCTCACTTATATGGGGAATTTAAAAAACAAGACAAATGACCAAACAAACAAAAAAAGTCATAAAGTACAGAGAACAAACATGTAGTTGCCAGAGGATAGGTGTGTGTGGGTTGGGCCAAATAGGTGATTAAAAGATACAAACTTCCAGTTATAAATAAGCCAGGAGGCTATAACAGATAGCATAAGGCTTATGATTAATAATATTGTAATAACTTTATATGGGACAGATGGTTACTTGACTTATGTGGTAATAATTGTGTGATGTATGTTAAGGTCAAATCACTATGGACTACACCTGAAACTTACACAACATTGTACGTCGACTTATTTAAAAGAAGAAGCTACGAAGTTTTTCTTATGTATGTTATTTCTCAGTTTTGTCTTTAAAATCTTTTATTGTCACTGTGCTTAGATAGATAAGTAGATATTGCTTTGTAGTGTTTTGTGATCTAAAAAAGTGTTCATACCTTTTTAACATTTTTGGAGAAACTTCACAAAATCAAATTTTAAATGAAGTCTCTATGCTTGGGACTTCCTAGAGGGTCCCTGGAAAATCTCAAAAGATTTTTTTCTCTTTCCTTATAGAGACATTAAACTAATTAGGTTATATGATATGTTAAATTACATGGGAAACATGGTTAAATAAAAGTAGTGTTTAACCTTCTTAATATTTGTATGAACATATGCTACTAATATTAGTGTTTCAAAATTGTATGAAATTCCTAAAAATGTGTCAATGTCCTTACTATCCATATAGTCAATAATTAATAATTACCATTATTATCTTAAAATGTTAAATACCACAGAAATAACCAAATTTCCTTGCCAATTACACTATAATAAACTCTCATGAGATATTTAACCAGAGCTATTTTTGAGTATTTCGTCATTCACAGATAACTATTTTTCACTCTGATACTTTCTTGGAAACTTTTGCACTTAACTAGGAGTTCCTGTCGTGGCTCAGTGGTTAATAAATCCCACTAGGAACCATGAGGTTGTGGGTTCGATCCCTGGCCTTGCTCAGTGGGTTAAGGATCCGGCTGTGAGCTGTGGCATAGGTCGCAGATGCGGCTCGGATCTGGCATTGCTGTGGATCTGGTGTAGGCTGGCGGCTACAGCTCCGATTAGATCCCTAGCCTGGGAACCTCCATATGCCACTGGTGTGGCCCTAGAAAAGACAAAAAACAAAAGCAAAAACTTTTGCACTTAACTATAAACAAAAGCATTTTCGAAGAAATTCATGGAAAAGACTTGAATAAATGTTGTGGTAAATGAGTTTCTTATAACTTTAAAATTATACTGCTGAAATGGGTAAGAATTTCTAGGAAACTAATGATGAAAGAGATTCATAAAATTGTTAACCCAAGATCAAGCAAAATAAGAATTAAATGCTAGAGACTTAATAAACTGATTATATTTTTTAAATTAATTTTAGTTAAAATATTACTAGTTTTTTAACCTTTTGTTTTCCAGATTTAAAAAAATTCATTTTCTCTTTTCTCTTGAACTGTCTACAACTTAAGCTATTTTGTAAATTATACCTTTGTACACAGAATTAAAGCACACCTAACTGATCCTTTTATAATTCAGAAACTCTTATTGATATCCTCATTTTCATAACAACATAGCTGTTTGCACAAGTTTAATAGTAATCTGTTCTCCTAGTAACAGGACATAGTTGGAAATATTGTATTACCAAGACACTGACTGGAAGGTCATATTTGAAAATGATATGCATGGAATTAGATATGGCCAAATAGATTTAAGGAACTAAGGTTGACTTTATGGAGACAAAATTATAAAATCTCTTGTAATACCAGCCTGGAACCTTGCTTACAGGGTTCACAGTCTTACAGGCAAGTGAGGAAAAGAAATTCCTGGCAGATCCAGAAAATTTAAAATACTTTGGGGACCTCCAAAATAGCAGAATTAAGCCCAGTCTACAGGTACTGCAGGTAAAGGCTGGTGGCAAATACCTGACTTTGCTTATTAACCTCTGTAGGTTTTTAAAAGTCCAATCTGAGATTCCTTTTTATTTTTATTTTATTTATTTTAATAAATTTAGATTCATTTATTTTTATACAATTTTTAAAAACTACTTTCCAGGTACAGTTATTACAAAATATTAGCTATATTAAGCCTAACCTTGAGCCTACCTCTCTAACCTCTATATTGCCCCTCCCCCACCAACTCATAACCACTAGTTTGTTCTGTGAGTCTGATTCTTTTTTTTTTTTTGTCTTTTTTTTTTGCTATTTCTTGGGCCGCTCCTGCGGCATATGGAGGTTCCCAGGCTAGGGGTCTAATCAGAGCTGTGGCCGCCAGCCTACGCCAGAGCCACAGTAACTCGGGATCTGAGCCGCGTCTGCAACCTACACCACAGCTCACGGCAACGCCGGATCATTAACCCACTGAGCAAGGGCAGGGATCGAACCCGCAACCTCATGGTTCCTAGTCGGATTCGTTAACCACTGCGCCACGACGGGAACTCCCCGTGATTCTTTTTTGTTATATTCATTAGTTTGTTATATTTTTTAGATTTCAAAAATAAGGGATATCATACATTATTTGTCTTTGTATGTCTAACATTTCATTTAGCAAAATGCCCTCCAAGTTCATCCAAGTTACTGCAAATGGCAAAATTTTGTTCTTTTTATGGCTGAGTAGTATTCCATTGTATATGTACACTACATCTTATTTATCCATTCATCTGTTGAAGGACACTTAGGTTGTTTGTTTCCATGTCTTGGCTACTGTAAACAATGCTGCTAGGAACACCAGAGTGCAGGTATCTTTTCAAACTGGTGTTTTTTCTTTTTTCAGATATATACCCAGCAATAGAATTACTGGGTCATATTGTAGTTCTATTTTTAGTTTTTTGAGAAACCTCCATACTGTTTTCCAAATGGACTGCATTAATTTACATTCCCATCAACAGTGTAGGAAGGTTCCTTTTCTTCCACACTTTTGCCGACATTTGTTATTTGCATTCTTTTTATGATAGCCATTCTGACAGGTGTGAGGCAATGTCTCACTGTGGTTTAGGTTTACATTTCCTTGATGATTAGCGATGTTGAGTATACCTTTTCATGTGCCTGTTGGCCATCTGCATTTCCTCTTTGGAAAAACATCTATTCAGTTCCCCTGCCCATTTTTTAATCAGATTGTTTTAGGTTTTATGATGTTGAGTTGTATGTGCTGTTTATGTTATGTTTGATATTAATCCCTCATGTGTCATATCATTGGCAAATATTTTCTCCCATTCAGTAGGTTGTCTTTTTGTTTTGTCAATGGTTTCCTTTTAAGTTCATTAGGTCCCATTTATGTTTGCTTTTGTTTCCTTTGCTTTAGAGGACAGATCAAAAATATATATATATATTGCTGTTTTATGTCAAAGAGTGTTATGCCTATGTTTTATTCTAGGAGTTTTATAGCATCTGGTCTTGCATTTAGGTCTTTAATCCATTTTGAGTTTATTTTTGTACATGGTATTAGAGAATGTTCTAATTTCATTCTTTTACAAGTAGCTGTCCAGTTTTCCTAGCACTACTTATTGCAAAGACTGTCTTTTCTCCATTGTATATTCTTGCATCCTTTGTCATAGATTAATTGACCATAAATGGGTTTATTTCTGTGTTCTGTATTCTGTTCCACTGATCTGTGTCTGTTTTTATGCCCGTACCATGCTGTTTTGATTACTGTGACTTTGTAATATAGTCTGAAGCCTAAGAGTGTGATCCTCTTTCTTTCTCAAGATTTCTTTGGCTCTTCAGGGTCTTTTGTGTTTCCACTAAATTTTGAATTTTTTTGTTCTAGTTCTGTGAAAAGTGTCATGGGTATTTTGATAGGAATGGCCCTGAATCTGTAGATTGCCTTGGGTAGTATGGTCATTTTAAGGATATTGGTTCTTTCAATCCAAGAACATGGTATATCTTTCCATCTCTTCATGTCATTTTCAGTTTCTTTTACCAATGTTTTACAGTTTTCAGAGAGGTCTTTTGCCTCCTTAGGCAGGTTTATTCCTAGGTATTTTATTCTTATTGATATGATTATATCCTTAATCTCTCTCTCTGATGCTTCATTGTTAGTGTATAGAAATGCACCTGATTTCTGTATATTAATTTTGTATCCAGCAACTTTACTGAATTCATTGATGAGCTCTCATAGTTTTCTGGTGGTGTCATTAGGATGTTCTGTGTATAGTATCATGTCATCTGCAAACAGTGACAGCTTTATGTCCTTTCCAGTGTGGATTACTTTTATCTCTTTTCCTTCGCTGATTGCTATGGCTAGGATTTCCAAAAATGTTGAATAAAAGTGATGAGACTGTGAAGTTCCCATTGTGGCTCAGTGGATTAAGAACCGACTCAGTGTCCATGAGGATGTGGGTTTGATCCCTGACCTCACTCAACAGGTTAAGGATCTTTCATTGCCACAAGCTGTGGCATAGGTCACAGATGTGGCTCAGATCTAGTGTTGCTGTGGCTGTGGTACAGGTGGACATCCCCAGCTCCAATTAGACTCTAGCTCCGGGAACTTTCATATGCCACAGGTGCGACCCTAAAAAGAAAAAAGTGGTGAGAGTGGATATCCTTGTTGTTCCTGATCTTAGAGGAAATGCTTTTCAGCTTTTCATCATTGAATATGTTAGCCATGGGTTTCTCATATATGGCCTTTATTATGTTAAAGTATTTTCCTTCTATGCCCACTTTCTGGAGAAAATGTTTCATCCATCATAAATGGATGTTGAAATTTATCAAAAGTTTTTTCTGCATCTCTTGAGATGATTATATGGTTTTGTTTTTCAGTTTACTTATGTGGTATCTCACTTTAGTTGATTTATAGATCCTGAAAAATGCTAGCATCCCTGAGATAACTCCTAATTGATCATGGTGTATGATCCTCTCAGTGTATTTAATGGGTTCAGTTTGCTAGTATTTTGCTGAGGATCTTGCTTCTATGTTCATCAGTGATTTTAGACTGCAGTTTGTGTGTGTATATGATATTTTTTTGTCTGGTTTTGGTATCAGGGTGATGGTGGCCTCATAGAATGGGTTTGGAAGTGTTCTTTCCTCTGCAAATTTTTGGAATAGTTTCAGAAAGATCAGTGTTAACTCTTCTCTAAATATTTGGTAGAATTCACCTGTGAAGCCATCTGGTCCTGGACTTCTGTTTATTGGAAGTTTTTAAATTACTTATTAAATTTCATTACTGGTGGTCTATTTCTTCCTGCTTCAGTATTGGGAAATTGTATCCTTCTAAGAATTTACCCATTTCTTCTAAGTTGTCCATTTTATTGGTGCATAGTTGCTTGCGGTAGTAGTCTCTTATGATCTTTTGTATTTTTGGGGTGCCAGTTGTAACTTTTTCATTTCTGATTTCATTGATTTGGGCCATCTCCTTTTTTCTTCTGATGAATCTTGCTAGAGGTTTATTGATTTGATTTTCTTTATCTTTTCAAAGAACCGGATTTTAGTTTCATTGATCTTTTCTCTTGCCTTTTTTCAGTCTTTATTTCATTTATTTCCTTCCTTCCTTCCTTCCTTCCTTCCTTCCTTCCATCCTTCCTTCCTTCCTTCCTTCCTTCCTCCTTCCTTCCTTTTCTTCATTGTTTTAGCACTGCACAAACATCATGAGGTTCCCAGGCTAGGGGTACAATCAGAGCTGTAGCCACTAGCTTACACCAGAGCCACAGCAATGTGAGATCTGAGCCTCATCTTCAACCTACACCATGGCTCATGGCAACTCAGGATCATTAACCCACTGAGCAACGCCAGGGATCAAACCCATATCCTCATGGATGTTAGGTTTGTTAACCACTGAGCCGCAACAGGACCTCTGAGAGTTTTCTTATTTCTTGAGGTAAGCTTGTACCACTACAAACTTCCCTCTTAGAACTGCTTTTGCTGCATCCCATGGGTTTTGGATCATCATGTTTTTGTTTTCATTTGTCTCAAGGTATTTTTTAATTTCTTCTTTTTTATTTCTTCAGTGCTCCATTTGTTGTCTAGTAGCATATTGTTTAGCCTCCACATATTTGTGTTTTTGCAGGGTTTTTTCCCTGTAGTTTATTTCTAAACTTATAGCACCGTGATTGGAATAGATGGTTGATATGATTTCAATTTTCTTCAACTTATTGAGATTTATCTTGTGGACTAGCATGTGATCTATCCTGGAGAATGTTAAGTGTGCACTTTAAAAGAATGTGTATTATGCTGCTTTTGAATGGAATATGTTATTTATGACCTATGTTTCCTTATTGATTTTCTGCCTGAATAATCTGTCCACTGATGAAAGTGGGGTATTAAAGTCCCCGACTTTATTACATTTGTGTTGCAGTTGATTTTTCCTTTTATGTCTGCTAATATTTTCCTTACATATTGAGGTGCTCCCACATTGTATACATGTATATTTACTATTGGTATATCTTCTTCTTGGATTTTTTTAATTTTATTACTCAATGAATTTTATTACATTTACAGTTGTACAATGATCATCACAACTCCATTTTATAGCATTTCCATCCCAAATCCTCAGTGCATCCCCCCAGCCCCTAACCTGTCTCATTTGGAAACCATAAGTTTCTCAAAGTCTGTGAGTCAGTGTCTGCAAAGAAGTTCATTGTGTCCTTTTTTTTAGATTCTATATATGAGTGAAAGCATTTGATGTTGGTGTCCCACTGTCTGACTGACTTCACTTAGCTTGATAGTTTCTAGATCCATCCATGTTGCTGTAAATATGATTGTTTCTTTCCTTTTATTTTATTTTATTTATTTATTTATTTTGTCTTTTTGCCTTTTCTTCAGCCACTCCCATGGCATTCGGAAGTTCCCAGGCTAGAGGTCTAATCAGAGCCATAGCCCTGGCCTACACCAGAGCCACAGCAACTCGGGATCCAAGCCATGTCTGTGACCCACACCACAGCTCATGGCAATGCCAGATCCTCAACCCACTGAGCAAGGCCAGGGATTGAACCCACAACTTCATGGTTCCTAGTCGGATTCGTTAACCACTGCACCACGATGGGAACTCCTATTTCTTTCCTTTAAATGGCTGAGAAATATTCCATTGTGTATATGTACCACATATTGATCCATTCCTCTGTTGATGGACATTTAGGTTATTCCCATGTCTTGGCTATTTTATATAGTGCTGCAATGAACATTGGAGTACATATTGCTTTTTGAGTCATGGCTTTCTCTGGATAGATGCCCAGGAGTGGGATTGCTGGATAAAATGGTAATTCTATTTTTAGTTTTCTGAGGAATCTCCATACTGTTTTCCACAGTGGTTGCACCAATTTACATTCCCACCAACAGTATAAGAGGGTTCCCTTTTCTCCACACCCTCTCCAGCATTTATTGTTTGTAGACTTTTTGATGATGGCCATTCTGGCTGGTGTAAGGTGGTACCTCCTAGTGGTTTTGATTTGCATTTCTCTAACAATTAGTGATGTTGAACATCTTTTCATGTGTTTTTTGGCCATCTGTATGTCTTTGAAGAACTGTCTGTTTAGTTCTTCTGCCCATTTTTTAAGGGGTTTTTTGGTTTGTTTGTTTGTTTGTTTGTTTTTGATATTGAGCTGCAGAAGGTGTTTATAAATTTTGGAGATTAATCCCTTGTCAGTCGTTTCATTTGCAAATATTTTCTTCCATTCTGTTGTTTATCTCTTCTTGGATTGAAACCTTGATCACTATGTAGTATACTTTGTCTCTTATAATGGTCTTTCTTTTAAAGTTGATTTTGTTTAAGTGTTGTTACTTGATCTTTCTTTTGATTTCCACTTACACGGAATACTTTATTCCATCCCCTCACTTTCAGACTGTATAAGTCCCTATATCTGAAGTGAGTCTCTTGTAAGCAGCAAATATGCAAGTCTTATTTTTATATCCATTCAGCCAGACTTTGTCTTTTGATTAGAGCATACAGCCTGTTTGCAGTAAGGTAATTATCAATGTGTATATTCTTGCCATTTTATTAATTGTTTTTGAAAGTCTTTTTTCCTCCTTCCTTCTTTTGTTCTCTTATATTGTGATTTGATGACTATCTTTAGTGTTATGTTTGGATTCCTTTTTCTTTGTGTCTGTATATCTGTTATAGATTTTTGGCTTATGGTTACCATAAAGTTTTTGTATCACAGTCTATATACATACATACATACATACATACAAGACTGTTTTAAGTTGCTTATATCTTCATTTCAAATGCATTTTATTATTTTTTGCATTAGAAATTTATTGCATTTAAGAAGAAATACACTATAAAAATTCTATTCTCATGTTCCCTTTTTAAAACATTTTTTATTGAAGTGTAACATATAGAAAAGTGCACAAAACAAATTTACAGCTAAAGGCATGTTTATGAAGCAAATAATCTTGAAAAATTAATTTTATTGCAGTATAGATGATTTACAGTGTTGTGCTAATTTCTGCTGTACAGAAAAGTGATTTAGATATACATATGTGTTGTATATGTTTCTCTTTCTCACTTACTTCCCTTAGCACGATAATATCTAGGTCCATTTGTGTTGCTGCAAATGACATTATATATTTCATTCTTTTTTATAGCTAAGTAATACTCCATTGTATATGGAATATTACATGTCTTCTGTATCCATTCTTTTGTTGATGGACATTTAGGTATTTTCCATGTCTTGGCTATTGTAAATAGTGCTGCTATGAACATTGGGATTCATGAATCTTTTTGAATTATGGTTTTCTCCAGATATGTGTCCAGGAATGGAATTACTGGATCATATGGTAGTTCCATATTTAATTTTTAAGGACCTCCTCCCCGATTCTGTTTCTCATCATGGCTGCACTAATTTATATTCCTACCAAGAGTGTAGGAAGGTTGGCTTTTCTCCACACCCTCTCAAGCATTTATTTGTTGACTTTTTAATGATGACCATTCTGACTGGATTTGAGGTGATAGCTCATTGTAGTTTTGATTTTCATCAAATACATTTTTAAAACTCTGCATTTGTACTCTCTTCCTCTCAAAGTTACCATTTTGATATCATATTTTATATTTCCTTGCTTCAGGTGTCCCTTAACTGCTTATTGTGAATATAGAAGATTATGGATATAGACAATTTAATACTTCTGTTTTTTAGCTTTCCTACTATCTCTGTGTGTGGATGATTTCCTACCTTTACTCTATGTTTGCTTTTTACTGATGAGCTTTTTCATTTTATAATTTTCTTGTTTCTGGTTGTAGCATTTTCTTTTTGCCTATAGACATTCCTTTAACAATTGTTGTAAAGGCAGCTTGGTGGTGCTGAACTCTTTTAGCTTTTGCTTGTCTGTAAATCTTTAGATTTTGGCATTAAACCTGAAGGAGAGACTTGCTGGTTACAGTACTCTTGGTTGTAGGTTTTTCCATTCATCACTTTAAATATATTGTGCCACTCCCTCTGGCTTGTAAAGTTTTGCTGAAAAATCATCTGATAGCCTTATGAGAGTTTTCTTGTATGTTATTTGTTACATTTACCTTGCTGCTTTTAATATTCTCTATTTATTTTTAATTTTTGTCATTTTGATTTCAATGTATCTTGTTCTTTGGGTTAATCCCATATGGGACTCTCTGCACTTCCTGGACTTGAGTAACTGTTTCTTTTCCCAGTTTAGGAAGGTTTTCAGATATTATATTTTCAATATCTTCTCAATCCCTATCTCTCTCTTTTATAATTCTGGGGACCCTATAGTATGAATGTTGGTGTGCTTGACATTGTCCCAGAGGTCTCTTGTCCTCATTTCTTTTCATTCTTTTTTCTGTTCAGCAGCAGTGATTCTTTCATCTCACTCACTGATCCATTCCTCTGTATCATTTAGTCTGCTATTGATTTCTCCTGGTGAATTTTAATTTCAGTTATTGTCATTCATATCTGTTTGATTGTTGCATTTTCTTTTTTCTTTTTCTTTCTTTTTTTTTCTTTTTTTGTCTTTTGTCTTTTTAGGGCTGTACTCACAGAATTTCCCAGGCTAGGGGTTGAATCAGAGCTACAGCTGCTGGCCTATACCATAGCTGCAGCAATGCGAGATCCATGCTGCGTCTGCAACCTACACCACAGCTCATGGTAACACTGGATCCTTAACCCACTGAACAGGGCCAGGGATTGAACCTGTGTCCTCATGGATACTGGTTGTGTTTGTTAACCACTGAGCCATGATGGGAACTCCTGATTGTTCTTTGTATTTTCTAACTCTTTGTTTAAAACTTCTAAATCCTTACTCTATGCATCTATTCTTCACCCGAGTTTAGTTTTATTTTGTTTCTCTCTCCTGAGTTCTTTGATCATCTTTACCATCATTACTCTGAACTCTTTCTCTGGTAGATTGCCTGTCTCCATTTTCTTAGTTATTCTTCTGGAGTTTCATCTTGTTCCTTTGTTTGGAACATATTCCTAGACTCCTACTTCATTTTGTCTAATTTGCTATTTGTATTTTTATGTATGTGCTAGACTGGTCACATTCCTTGACCTTGGAGAAGTGGCCTTCAGTAGGAGGCATCATATGCATCGTAGTAGTGCTTTCCCCCTCTCATCACCCAAACTATATGCTCTATGAGTTCCCTCTATGAGGACTTTGAGGATCCTTCTATTGTGGCAGGCTGACTATCTGGGTATCTGGTAGGCTCTGTTGGCCCCAAACACTGTTGGTTGCTAGGCCCTGCCTTGTTCAATTGCTGCTGGCTGCTATTTAGCAGGGCCTGGTCATATGGTGGCTGGCTGCAGAACCCTCAGAGCCCCAGACTAGTAGTGGCTTACTGATGGACAGAGTCAGGTCCTGAAAACTCTGGGGCTGTTGCTGACCCACTGGCAGGTAAAGCCAGATCCTGGGGTTAGTTCCAGAGTACTGACACCCAGGGCTGTTTCCTGGAGTCTGGCTTCAGAGCCCAGGGATCCCAAAGCTCATTTCAGATCATTGGGGTGGGAGGGAGAGAAGCAGTTCCTGACACAGTTGGTATGGGGTCTGGGGTGATGGAAGCTTGCATTGGCCTGTTAGGTACAGGGACAGGACCCAGCTGGTTCCAGTGAAGAGTCTAGCGTGCTATGGTCAGGCTAGCTCGGCAGCCTGCAAAATTGTAATTTTTTATATCTGGTGTCTATCACCCCCTGGTGGGTGAGGTTGGTCTAGATGCTAATACAGGCTTCCTGGTGGGACTGGACAGTGCCTGCTTACCGGTAGGTGGAGCTCTGTCTTGGTCCTCTGTTGGGCACGCCATGTCCAGAGACATGTCTAAGCTGGCTGTGGGCTCAGGCAGTCTTTAGGGTGGGGCCAGGCCTTGGTGCTGATGAGCCAAAATAACAGCAGTCAGCAGAAGTATTCACATGGTAGAATATTCCCAAATATGGCTACCACTAGTGTCTATGTTCCCAGGGTGAGCCAGAGCTGCACCCCCACCCGCACCTCACCTCCCCAGGAGATTTTGTATGTGGTGTTTAGGAGCGAAGTCCCTATTTCCTCCAGTCCTGAGGAATTTCCTAAATTAAGCTCTGCTGGCCTTCATAGCTAAATTCTCTTGGAGATTGTCTTTGTGGTGCAGGACCCCTGAGCAGGAGAGCCTGATGAGGGGCTCAGACCTATCACTCCTGTGGGAGAACGTCTTCAATATAGTTATTTTCCAGTTTGCGGATCATCCTCCTAGGGGTATGGGATTTGGTGATATCATGAATCCACCCCTCTTACCAGTCTCGTTGTGGTTCCTTTTTATTTGGGTAGTTGTAGAAGACCTTTTTTAATAGGTCCCATTATATTTCACTGATGGTTGTTAGGCAGGTAGTTGTGATTTGGGGGTATGCTCATGAAAGGAGGAGCTCAGGGTCTTTCTGCTCTTCCATCTTGGCCACTCTCTCAAGATTCCTTATTAAAACTATTGCAAAGCAGCCTTTAAAATAGCCTATTTGATAAATCACTATTCTTATTGTACTTATGTAAATAATCAAGCCAAGTTTCCTGAGTAGACCAAATTAGTCTTGCTTCAATTATCTTTGATAAAATTGAAGGTGATTGCCTGGGGAAAATTCTGTTTCAATAAAAGCCATAATACACTCTTGTGGTTGTTGAATAGTGCCATGTTCACTGACTGAGCTGCTTTTCCTCTTTGAATCTGGCTCCTGCAATTTTGTACATTCTGTACAATAATTAATGTTTCTAATTTCTCTCCCATCCTCTTGACTTTACAGCACTAAAAACTAAAACTGCTTTTTTTTTTTTTTGAAATCCTGCAAGCCAAAGCTGAATGACTTGATATAAATTTCTAAGTCACCACAACAGATCATGTGTAGACAACATTCATGCCTGCTATAGGCCACTTGGAAATTTCACCATGATATATAACACCTGATGCCATCACTAGAGATGGTCAAATTACCAAAAAAAAAAAAAAAACCATTGAATTCCTACTATCTGTGCTCTCTCTACCATCTAAAGATGCTTCAGGTCTGACATCTAAAAATTGTCCTGACTGACTACCTACTGGACTCAGAAATTGAGTTTATAGTTTGTGTTAAGCATTAACATTCGTTTTTCTTTTGTTTCCTTAGAAATGCTCCTTATTAAATGACTATTACTCCTACTGTACAAAGGCCTAATTTAGATGTTCCCCACCCCACAACTTCCACCTACACCATTTCCTCATGAAATAGGACATAACTGTTTAACTTACTTAGTCTCAGGCCTAAGAGACAGATTCAATGAGATATGGAATAATCTGCCTACCCAGCTTCTGGGTCCAGCAGTCCCATCCTGGTAAACCAACAGCAGTACATAATCACTTATGTAGTTTAACTTTTAATTATGGAAAAACTGAAACTTATAAATAGGCCCAATAATATCGGGAATCCCCATGTGTAATACTCCAGCTTCCACAATTTTCAAATAATGGCCAATTTTGTTTCATTTCCCTCTTCTATTTTACATGCATAAACTACAGTGTTTTAAATACTTTCATCTAGAAGTCCCCATCATGGCTCAGTGGTTAACAAACCCGACTAGTATCCATGAGGACAAGGGTTCAAACCCTGGTCTTACTCAGTGGGCTAAGGATCCTGCATTGAGGTGAGCTGTGGTGTAGGTTGCAGATGCTGCTTGGATCCTGTGTTACTGTGGCTGTGGCATAGGCTGGCAGCTACAGTTCCTATTCAACCCCTATTCTGGGAACTTCCATATGCCTCAGGTGTGGCCCTAAAAGGACAAAATAATAATAATAAAAATAAAATACTTCCATCTACATTATTTCTTTTGATTCTCATGACAACTGCAAAAAGTAGATTATGCAATTTTGCAATAAAGTCCTGTTTCTAATGAATGACCACTTTAATGTAAATGCCAATATTTAAGATGAGGGAAAAAATATATAAAGGATGCCATATGCCTTTATAATGTTTTATTAGTTTTTTGTGCATCCTAATTCATTAATAAAGAGAAAATGAGGAACATTGGCATGTTATATCCTCAGCTGTTATTGAAACTAAATGAAATTATTTTTCAATAAAATCGTTAGGATAAATTCCCAATTTCTTTTTTTTTTTTTTTGTCTTTGGTCTTTTTTAGGGCTCTACCCATGGCACATGGAGGTTCCCAGGCTAGGGGTCAAATTGGATCTATAGCTGCTAACCCATGCCATGGCCACACCAATGCCAGATCTAAGTGGCATCTGCGACCTACACCACAGCTCACGGCAATGCTGGATCCTTAACCCACTGAGTGAGGCCAGGGATCGAACCTGCATCCTCATGGATCCTAGTTGGGTTTGTTAACCACTGAGCCACAACAGGAATTCCCCAATTTCTAGTTTTCTAAAAAAACCCACTTTTACTAAATAAACTCGATCCCAATCCATCCTATAAAAGTAGGGTTTTACTGACAAACTACCTAATGTCACATTTGTACATAATAGCTGCAAATGTCTAAAGTTTTAAGAAAGCACTATAATTTAGAATAATTCTAGGGCAAAATGACATTTGAAAAGGATCCAGATGCATTAAAATCAACTAAACCAAACAGGCCATTTAATTTGTGGTTTGGATGTCATTTTTCTGACAGTTATCAATGAAACTGTCATGTATCTCCAGAATTTGGGACCATTAGATTTCTTTTGACACCATTCTTTCACATAATTGTGTCTATTTTAACAAAATATATGTGTTCACATGCACGTGGGTACTGATTATTGATATCTTCACATTATGTTATTACTCCCACATGAATTAGTTGATTCTTTTTATAACATGATGTGCATACCCATATTATCAGATATTTACAAATACTTAATTGTAAATATATTTTTTTCTTAATCTCCTTCTCACTTGACTAAGAATATCAAGGATGTCCCCAAATGCTACTTGAGGGTTGATTTACTCACACTAGCAGAACCACAGGGTCAAAAGTCAAATGGGATCAGTTCTATACATAGCACTAATTAAGCTGAATTTTTTTTTTTGCTGTAGAAGTCACAGTTGCATATTATTCATCATGGCAAAATGAAAATGGTGATTACATTATTTCCTTTTTATTAACTTCCCAGATAAGGGATTTTTTTTAACCTTTGTTTATTTGAGAACAACAGCTGAATGCTGAAACACTGTAGCTGATTCCAGCAATCCAAGGCTTCATTAGTACAGATGGAGCAATGCTCACTTTGTTAACACAAATAATTACAGAGATTAAATGAAAGTAAATACCAAGAGGATGTACAGAAGCTCTTAAGTTAGGTAATCATTTTAATCACTCTAGTGACTTTCACCAACCTTCATTATTAGCCATAGATCACGTTTAAATTGTTTTATGTAAGAATATCATAAACAATATGGAAAAAGTACTATAGCTACCAGTGATTATGCTTCAGAAAAATGGAATTTTCTTCATGCCTCCATTTAAATAAGCTGTTTCCATTCTAGAACTGATAAATTCTCTAAATATTTTAATAACATGATACATTTTTGCACCTGAAAGTGTTTACCCTGGTTTTGTGCTTCCAATGGACATTCATAACAATTTTTGTATTTTTCTATCTTTGCTCAGATTTGATCATGAAAGATGTTGCCCCACATTTCTGAGTCACTGAAAGAAAAACAATATAGCATATTCAGTTGTTTGAAATAAATGTCACTTGGAATCATGCCATCCTTCTTGTATGACAAGGGGTAACTTGTATTTGGGGTAAATTAATTTCCTTTCTTCTCCTTCCCATCCCAATTCAGGAAGCCGCCACCATACCCACACTAACACCTTCTCCACAGGTGGGGGCCCTATTTCAGGGCAATGTCATGACCATCATGCAGATCCCCTGGGGTAAGATGTGCTTCAGAGGAAGTGTTACCTCTGTTTACCATTTGTTGACTGAATAATACCAGCTCCTCTACAAAATACTTTAACTTACCCTGTTTAATCCTTACAAGATTTTGATGGAGTATTTTTTATTAATTCCATTTTGCACATGAGGAAACAGGCTTTGAAAAGCTCATTGACTTTCTAAAGTTGCCCAAGCGGCCCAGCTGGGAACTATGATGATGCCAGATGATTGGATGAGGGAAACCTGGGAGCAAACGCTGACTAAGGATAATGGAACAGATGATCCGACCTCCTTGATGTGGATTGCTAGTTAAGAGTTGTATTGTAGGACACCTGTGAATAGTGGGCCACAGTCAACATCTCAAGATAAATTCCAAAATTTGATTTTGAAAGTATCTCATCTCTGAACAGCCCTGGTTGCTGGATGGAAAAGAAGCAATTTGGAAAGAGGTTTTATGGTACAGTGGGAATAACCGAGAGCTCCCTATTGAAGAAGGTTGATGAGGCTTTATGAACAATTCTGGAACCACTAGAACTTTATTGTTGCTAAGACACAAGGCATTTCTCTTCAACTACATTAAACAATTCTAACAGGATGAAAGAGACTTCAGAAACCTTTGAAGGGTGGGCAGCATGTGCGCTATTTTCCAATATTTAAGAAAAGCCTCTACTGAATGCCCTCCCCCACCCTTGTCGCTCTGCCTCCCCCAATATGCTGACATTGAATTCCTCCGCGCCCCTGACCCAACGCGTTTTCCCTGAGGTTTCGTTATTTTCAGAAGCCGGTTAAGCTATCCTAGAATACCAGAGGGAGTTTGATGGATTCACTGCTTCCTATGTTTGGGGGACACTGGTCTGCCGATGTAAAGTATGAGTTAATAGTAGGTGATACTGGGAGGTGGAGCAGAAGGTTAGCCCTTGCGAGGATGGCGGACGGGCTTGGATCCAGAAATTTCACTCTCAGCCTTCGGATCAAGAGCTTGGGGAAATTCACAGACGCGCCAAGGTCGGATGCTAGGCAGGAGCGGCCAGGGCAGGGCTGAGAAAACCGGGAGCTGCTGGATGCAGGGGCATCCGCGCCAGAGCGCTCCACGCACCGGCACTCAGAGTGCGCGATCCGAGAGATTTGTGAAGGGGAGAACAAGACACAGCGAGGGAAGATGGGCTCAGGAATTATTCATTATAGGCTTGGGGGCTGGGGAAGCTTTCCTGCTGTTTTTTCAAGCACCTCCCAGGACGACGTGTCTAGGGAACCTGGTCCCTCTTCTTTCATTCCAGTACATCAGACAGCCAGGGACTCAGCTAGCAGGGCCGCTCGGAGAGGAAAAAAAGAACCCCATACTAAGCGCCTATGTTTACCCGTGCCTGCTAGACGCTGTCATGGTTCCACATGTCATCTACGGTCTATTTGGTTTCCAATGCACCATGTTTACATCCTGGAGGGCCAGCCTTCCGGTGGGGCTATGCAGGCCGCGCGGTGAGGCAGCCACTGGCTAGACCTGGGGCGGGGGAGACCCACGTTCCATTTCCACTTGGCCATTGCCACTGACCTTGGAGAAATCATTTTAAACTTTGAGCCCCAGCTTCCTCATCCAGAAAATGAGGGTGATTCTTCCCAGGCCTCCTTGAAAGGATCGTTCACAAATGTCCCATGCTTTCATCCTTTTATCTCAGTTTGGCGTTCATATTCCTCAGACGGAATACTTTTGATGGCAGTGAAGTGTAAGGAACTGTGACTAAATTCCTGAAGAAAAATGCTAAACATACTCAGCTGGAGTTTTAGGAATTTTCCCGCAATGATCTAACTGCAGTCGGGCAGCAAATGTTCGGATCGATTCTTTCTTCTGGGCCATCTCACATGCCAAACACCCGTGTAGGCACCCCTTGGTCTCCCAAAATTTCTACTGATTTCTGCCTTTCGTTGAAAGCGCTTTTTGTCAGCACTATTCTGTCCACCCCTAGCACACGAACCCCTGCGGTCAGGAGCCAAAGAAGGTATCGTTTGTCCCCTCTCGCCTCTCTCTTCCTCCCACTCCCCACCCTAGGTCTCCAGAGTTTTCCTCACGTGCATGGGTTTTCCTGGCTGATCACCAAAGACCTTGCAGCATTTCAGAGAGCTAAGAGCGCGCGGAAATGGGCGTGCGAGGATTCCCCCCACCTCCCAGCAGGAATCCTCCTCCCGCTCCCCCTAGGCGGTGCCGCAGCCGCCTCCAGAGCTGGCTAGCTGGGCCGTCAGCATCAGGGCCGGGCCCCCTCCCCGCCTCCCCCTCGCAGCCCCTCTCCGCCAGTAGCAGCGCTGCTGTCTTCCCACAGGAGGACTGGGAGGGAGGACGCCGGAGTCTGCAGCGCCCCCGCCCCTTCGCTTTTTCTTTCTTTCCCGGCTTTGGGATCTTGCTGCCGGTGCCGGGAGAGGTTTGAGAAGAGCAGAGTAGCGCGAGGGACCGGAGTGCAGGCTTCCGCTGCGGCGCGCGGACACAGCTGGGCGCACTACATCCCCGGCGTCGCCTCCGGTCCTTGCTGCCCCGGCTGGGCTGTGACGGAGGAGAGCCCCCGGCTCTGGCCTCCCGCCCTCGAAGGTGCCCCCCGAGAGCGGGTTAGGGACTCACGGCTGGCGTCCCTTCGCCCGCAGCGCCGCGGGACGGCGCCCAGCTCCCGCTCTTCGGAAAGAGTGCGGTGGGATCCTCGCCTTCCCGACGCGGCCCAACTCCGGGGCCAGCAGCGGGAGTCTGGACCAAGTCCCGCTTCCCGCCGACCACCCGGAGTAGGGACATCAACTACCCACCCGCCTGCACTCGCTGTAGCCCTAGCTCCGTGGCTCCACGCCCTCGCAGCGCCCAGCGACCCCATGGCTTCCTGAGCGCGGGCGCCGCCACGGTCCAAACTGAGCGCTGGGGTCCCCCGGCTCGCCCCAGTCAGGGGCGTCCGAGAGGCTGGGAGAGAGCGCACCATGAAGTCCGTGCTGTTCAGCCGCTTCTTCATCCTCCTGCCCTGGATCCTGATTGTCATCATCATGCTCGACGTGGACACACGCAGGCCCGCGCCCCCGCTCACCCCGGGCCCCTACTTCTCTCCCTACATCGGGGGCCGCGGGGTTTCCCGACTCCCGCTCCGCCGGGGCGGCCCCGGGCGCAGATGGGGGAAGCGCAACGAGTCGCGGCCGCAGCCGCCGCCTGAGCCGCAGCTGCCCACCATCTATGCCATCACGCCCACCTATAGCCGCCCGGTGCAGAAGGCCGAGCTGACCCGCCTGGCCAACACGTTCCGCCAGGTGGCGCAGCTGCATTGGATCCTGGTAGAAGACGCGGCGGCGCGCAGCGAGCTGGTGAGCCGCTTCTTGGCGCGCGCAGGGCTGCCTAGCACGCACCTGCACGTGCCCACGCCGCGGCGGTACAAGCGGCCCGGGCTGCCGCGCGCCACCGAACAGCGCAACGCCGGCCTGGCCTGGCTGCGACAGAGGCATGGGAACCAGCGCGCACAGCCTGGCGTGCTCTTCTTCGCCGACGACGACAACACCTACAGTTTGGAGCTTTTCCAGGAGGTAATGGCCGGCGCGTCCCTCCCCTGCCCCGGGGCGGGCGGGAGGGAGGGACCTGGTCCTGCGGTGGCTGCACTTGACCGCGTTCACTCCCGGGTCGCGCACTCGGGACTCTGCGTGGAGCGCCGGGTAGTTCCCGCTGGCTCCCAGGGGGAAAGTGGTGGGGGAGAACCACTGTGAGTCCCGGAGATAGTCTCGCGGGGCTTTGCGATTGGTCCCAGGTGGTGGCTTAAGTGTGAGGCGCGGGAGTGATTTCTAGAAACCCAGCTCTGGGCTGGCCGGTGGGGCCCGCCTGCAAGAGAGATTGGGGAGGGACCCTGCGCGTAGGGGGTACGTTGATGGTCTTCGAGGCCTTTCAGCGCACACCGGTGTGATTCTGAGTCTGGAAGCATATATAGAGGACGGAGGAAATGGAGATTGAAAATCAGCTCAGAAACATGTTTTTCTCCTACAGTCGGCTGGCACGGAAATGGTTGTTAGTGAGAACTCAGACTTCCAGGGGGTCCTCCCTCCTTCTGTTCCCGCACCCCACAAAGACCCTTCCTGACTAAAGATGACCTCCTTTTCAAGGAAACCCCCTGGCAGCTGGGTTGAGGCTGCCCTGCGGTTCTGTCTTTTCGCAGCCCCAGCCATCTGCTGGAGTGCCCGGTTCCTTTTCCTGGCCCCTCTCTAGGCCCCCTTTGGCCATTCTTTAACCGGGCGGTTGCATCCTGGGGCTCACCGTGAGGTCTTGGGCGCGGCACAGCCCGTGCTGCTGAGATGGCACAGTGTCCCTGGGAGACTACAGGTGCACAGAGCCGGCGGCACGGGGTTAGAACAGGTGTTAGTTTTCAAGGCGGGCATTTTGCAGCCTGAGTATGTGTGTGTGTGCTTGCGCGTTGCAAATGAGGCTCAGCTGTGTGAGGGTTTTTTTTTTTTTTTTTTTAAGTTTTCTTGTTCCTCCTCCACAAATATAGAGGAAAAAATCTTGGATTTTGGGGGCATCCCGTCTAACTGTTGCCTTCCTCTCCCCCAAATTCCTGACCTCTTCCCTCTAAGACTCCATCATCCCTCCCCTTTCCCCAAGTAAACGGGACGATATGTAGGTCTAGAAGTCGCAAATATCCCATGCTTTCATCCTTTTATCTCAGTTTGACTTTCATAACCTCAGGACAGAGCTACTCTCTGTGCTTCCACCTTAATTTTTCTGCCTGTGTGGCCTTTAAAAAAAACGTTTCTTAAGGGCAATTGCTGCCTTCATTTCTATTCATCCTCTCCTGCTTCGTGAATAAAAGGACCAGTAAATTGCTCTCCATCTCTCCTTTTCCATGCTTTCACAATGGAGGGCTTTCTTTCCAGGTTTTTCTCTCAGTCCATGGGCATGGGGGGAAGAGAAGACGAAAGAACAGAAGGTGAGGACAAAAAAATTAGTTTTGGCCAGGAGGAAACTATATAGGAAAATATGCAAAGCTTTCAAGACACTAACATTTTGTGCAGTTGTAAGTATTAAAATATCCAAAATAAAAAGCCTGTGCAACCATTATTTATGGTAAGGGTCCAAGAATACAATATACCCAACAGAAGTTTTTTTTAGAGCTGACCTCATGGCATATGGAGGTTCCCAGGCTAGGAGTCAAATCAGAGCTGCAGCTGCTGGCCTATGCCACAGCAACATTAGATCTGAGCCTTGTCTGCAACCTACACCGAAGCTCAAGACAATGACGGATCCTTAACCCTCTGAGTGGGGCCAAGGATCAAACCTGCATCCTTACAGATGCTAGTCAGGTTTGTTACTGCTGAGCCACAATGGGAACTCCAACAGAAGAGATTTTTAAAAGCGTGATACACACCATACACTTGGAATTGAAGTTCTCTAACTCCTAGAGAGTCCTTCCAGATGGGAATTTTAGGACTAATCCCCTTCTCGCCCATCACTCCTTCCCCAACAGCATTTTTGGACAGAGTAGGCATCTATCTGTCCACCAGGCATATATATTGAGACATTGAGTTTTCTTTTTTACAGCACATCCTTTTCTTTGCATGGCAAGCAGTATTGAACTCTCTAAAAAGTCAAATTAGTGAAATTTATTCATCCTTAATCTTGTGCATTAATGGGTTGACCTACCCTACACCAGTTCTAGGATTAATCATTCCATGTGACTTACAGTCTAAATGTTGCTCTCTTGGAGAAAAGGTAGGGCCAGTTGAAACATCTAAAACCTACAGCTCCTTGGGGGAAGGAAAAATGCTGATGAATGATGCAATAGGGCTCAGGCATTTATCTCAGCCCTTTATATTGTGCACACACAAATTAGTTTTTAAGTAATTCACAGTACTTCAGGAAAGAATGTCCCCAGTCAGACTTCATCTTTTATTTATGGTGCCGCTAATTTCCATGTTTGATGTTAATGTAGATAAGATAAAAGGAGGAAAATGAAGCAGGTACAAATTAGCTCACTAAGCATTGGCTGCAAATGAAGGAAAGTAAAAGATGAAAGGTCTCCAAATTAAATTAAAGGTGCAACAGGCACTCTGTGTTCAATTATTCCTCCCTGGTCATCAGGATGGAGCTTTCTTCTATACAACTAGCCAGTTTTCAGGCTCCTGAACCGAGCTGTGCTACCAGGAAGGAAATATTTGCATCAAACAATTCTATGTTTAATAGCCAAATCCATTTGCAAATGAAGCTCAGTGTGAATTGTAGGCACAGAAGCTGGACTGCCCATTGGAGAAGTGGTTGGAGTTGTTCAAGTTTCCAGGTCTCCGTGATGACCCTCTCTGTGGCACTGATGGGATTTTGCACTTTAATTCACAGGTAAACCTGCGCACCCCATCGATCTCGTTCTCTGGAGAAGCTTATTTGCCAAGGATTTACACGACTTTCATAAAAGCGACAGCTACGGACATACGTGACTGTAGCTGGCCACATTTTCAATAACGCTATTGATCAGATTTCTGTTTTTTGCTAGAAAACCTTCCAAGCTTTCTTGAGTTGAAAGCAGATGCTTTGCCAGGTGAAGCTGCTTTCACCTTGGGAAATCGGTGGAATTGAAAGGTTAAAAACTATCACTTTCCAGGAAAGGAAAAACTTTTAAAAGTTTCACTTTAAATTTAACGAGGTAAGACTGTAAGATAAGCCAGCTTTGACACACTTTAGGGGCTCAGGTCAGGGCTCAATTAATGAGGCTGCATTTGCAAGATGTTCCTGGCAAGCTGTGAACTAGAGAGGGCCTTTGTTCTGACAGACGTTGAGCTGTTTGTGTGCTGGGCAGGTGGAGGGGTGAGGCTTAGTTTCCTCCTGCCCTTTTCTGACCATTTATATGTTCCTTCCTATATTTGCAGCTCATTGGAGGCATAATCCAAAGGATCTTCACATTTGCAGTGTTTGGCACTTTCTTCACTACATAGTATATTCCGAATGTATTTGCTGAAAGGAGGCAGGTGATCTCTCTTTCCTTTTACCCTTGATCCAGTTACTTAAAGTAGGCTAATTATCTGTGCAAAGTGAAGAAACCTCAAAGTTTCTCTTAGGGGTAGCATCCAAAGATGATTTTACCTGAAATGTGCTCCTGGTGTTTTATGTCTTCCCATCTAAAAGTGTATTAACAGTCATGCCGTAAGTCTGATCAAATGTGAAAATTCTGTAAAAATGTGTGTATAAACCTACAAGCAATTTTCTTAGGCAAGCGATGTCAAATCTGCACATTTTCTTTACTCCCCCTAGGTCTATAGTACTTGTGTTATAGCTCAGTTTGGCAGGGTTTTCCATGAACACCAGCAGTTTTCATGTGAATTCTGATATTGTAATGGACCAGAAATAACTATTTGGGTTTAAAAGGTATTCTCCTTCTTCCTATTGTCTTTTTTTTTCCCCTGTCTTTTTGCCTTTTCTAGGGCTGCACCTGCGGCACATGGAGGCTCCCAGGCTAGGGGTCTAATAGGAGCTGTTGCTGCTGGCCTATGCCAGAGCCACAGCAACGCCAGATCCGAGCTGCGTCTGTGACCTGCACCACAGCTCATGGCAGTGCCAGATCCTTAACCCACTGAGCAAGGCCAGGGATTGAACCTGCAACCTCATGGTTCCTAGTCGGATTTGTTAACCACTGCGCCACGACGGGAACTCCCATATTGTCTTTTTTTTCCCATCATTCTTCATCCTCCAACCTACTTTTCTCTGATTAGTCTTTCTTATGAATAGACATGAAGACATGTCCCGGTGATTGTTTGGTGCAGTGAATGTGTCTTTTAAGCTTTTAGGCTGTTGTCCACTGCTTCTTGGAAACTAGGGGTGTGACTCCATTTTTTTCTGTCTACTCCACTTGCTTCTAAATTGCAGGCTGGTAAATTTTCTCTTGTGTGAAAAGTAATGGAATAGTAATTGCTTCTAAGGCATTCTCCCAAAGCAAAATAGAACTCAAGTCAGCCTTATTTACTAACTATTCCAGTTGCTCCTCAAGTAGTGGGGTTTTCTGGGTATAGAATTCAATCATGTTCAGATACATCTGTTTAAACCTTTTGGTTTGATCTGCATAAATTAAGATAACATTATTGATATTTGATTTGCAGTGCTATTGAAGCATGAAATTTAAGTTTTGCATGGTGCTCAAATCCCCTCCCCTCCACCACCAAAAAACAAAGTTGTCGTACCAGTTCATAGGTAGGTAAGGCAGGCTACTAAGTAGGTAGGTTTAGAATCCATTTCCAATGCATAGAAATAAACTGCGGTAATCCATTGTTCATACCAGGTAATTTTTGTAAACAACTTTAAATGTTTAAAATATCCTTTACCATGGATACAAGCAAAATGAGCACTTACTGTGGGTCAGGAACCATATTTAGGATTTTCTGTGTATTAGCTTATTTGATCCTCACCACAGCCCCTGAGGAGAGTTCTAGGACAGCCCCCATTTTCCCCCACCCTGATGCTGATGTTTAGGCATGAGCACATTTCTTTGATGAGTGCAGAACTTTTTTTAAAATGTAGCTAATATAGTCGTTAGCCCAATCTGTGTAAGCCGTATCTCCATTTTGTGGAAGAGCTGCAGTAGCAGGAAGTTAACTTAAAAGGGCATGCAGCTTTCCAGAGGCAGGCAACCCTTGCCAATGTCACATAACTACTAGGTGGTGAAGCTGGACTTGAACATGGGTCTGTTTAACCCCAAAGCTCCCACCGGAGCTCCCCACCAGCCTCCAGCCTCTCTCACAGGGAAGCAGTCTAATCCTTCTCTCCCCACCTTGCATCCACAGGGATGCCTTGCTATGGACAAGTGTTCATGGACTTCTCTCTCTCTCTCCCTATTAGCATTGAAAGCAGGGGCCAACTGATCTTCCAGTTGCTATTTCAATAGACATATTATCTTATACACATGACACAGGCTGTTATCTGAGTCTCTGTGCAGGGCCTTTCCAGGAACAGCTTCTTTCGGGAACAGAGTCCCTCAGCTCCCAAGCTTCCTACAATCCACTCATTCACTCAACAGATATATTTAATGAACATTCACTAAATGCTGGACACAAGAGACACAGCAGTGAACATAAGAAAATTGCTCTAAATGCTGAACTATAAGTTAGTTATAAATATTCTTTTCCCCTTGTTCTCCCTGTGGGTGGTCGCTCCAGGAGACAGGTCTGCCAGAAAGCTGCACTGTCTCACTTAGTTGGATGCCTCTAAGTCCTCTGCTCCTGAAACCTGGACAGTGTTTCTGGAGGCCTGGAGGGGAGGAGGAGGTAGAGGTGCTTGATCTTCCAAAATTAGTCTGTCCCAGGTGGAGCTGGCAAACTGGGAATTTTAATTACCCCACTGGGTTATAACAATGATTCAAGAGACACGAGCTAAATAGAGCTTGTCTCTAAAGGATCCCGGGAGGAAGTGAGGTGTGAGAGTAAACAGCATCTCAAGGACATTTTAGGCTGGGAGGAGGTAGAAGGGTCCTTCTTGTGGGTTATGAGGTGTGAGGCTGGTTTGAAAGTGTGTGAAAGCTCATGGGTGGCATGCTGGGATCTCAGAGCAGGAGCTAAGCCCACTTCTTGCAGGCTGTATGTATGATTGTTAGTGACTGTTGTCATCCCAGCTCCTGGCATGGACTATTACATGATAGTCCTTCTGGAATGAGTTAATGAATGAGTCGATGTGTCAAAGAGATAGTGTGTTTCAAAGGAGAGGGCAACTCAATAGGAATGAAATGAATCTATTTTTCAAGCACTTGATTAGAAGCAACAACTTGGAAGTTCCCTGGTGGCCTCGCAGTTGAGGACTCGGCAATGTCACTGCTGTGGCGTAGGTTCAGTCCCTGGCCCAGGAACCTCTACATGCTGCAAGCATGGCTTAAAAAAAATGGAAGCAGTAGCTCAATATTTAAGGTCGTTTGCTGGGGTGGGAAGGTTAGGTGTATTTCTCAAACCCGCAGCTATATCCACAGCAGAAGCAGGGAGGATGACTTGACTTCTCTCCCTGTGCCCAGCCCCCTCCAGCCTTGACTGAGACACAAAGGGCAGCAGCTGACTGGCACTTATTGGGAGGTCCACCCTGTGCTGGTTTCTCATTGTTTCAAACATTTCTTAAATTTTCTTACATAAGAATATTGTAAAGCTCATTTCCAGCCAGCCTGGGGAAGATAAAGCTATTGCAAAAGCAGGTGTGGGCACAGGCACCTGGGTGCCTCCTTGGCTGTGTGGACAAAGGGGTTCTCTCCTGTTCCTGTTCTTGCTTCACAAACTGTGTCATCCAGCTTGGTCTCAGACCAGAAGTGTAGTCACAGCTAGGGGTCCCCAACATTTTCTATTCGCGTAACTCCTGAAAGAATTTCGTGAATTTATATACCTTCTAGGATATTTTCAAACTGATATCTAAATTCATTGATACTCTGTATCATTGATGAATATTACTTATTGCTAGAAAGAGGGTTCAGTGTAAGTTTGGTTCCCATTAGGTTAACCTTGTTTATGTAAAGAAGTAAGTAAGATGGAAGGCATTTTCTTCTAGCAGGGTTCTTCAGTATTTTTGAACCCTCAAGCTCTAAGCCAAAAATCATATGTTGATCTCTTAGTAAAAAGGATTTTAATAATCTATTGATGATATTAATTCTTCAGTTTTGTTGAAGATATAATTAGAAACTTCCTGTCTTCTAAAATGATTTATCACTCCTTCATTGGAAACATTAACTTTCTTTTTTCCCCAGTTTTTAAAGTTTTATTGAAGTATAGTTGGTTTACAATGTTGTGCTAGTTTTTGCTTTATAACAAAGTGATTCAGTTATACATATACACATATCCATTCTCTTTCAGATTCTTTTCCCTTCTAGATTATGGTAGAATATTGGGTATCGTTCCCTGTGCTATAGAGCAGTTCTCCATGGCCAATCATTTCATACACAACAGTGTGCATATGCCAGTCCCAAACTCCCAGCCCATCCCTCCCAGCCACCCAATCTATCCCCTTCAGTAATTCTAAGTTTGTTTGCAAAGTCTGTGAGTGTTTCTGATTTGTAAATTCATTTGTATCCTTTTTAAAAAAATTATAGGTGGTAATATCATTAACTTTCTTAATAAAGATAGCAATATTGATCTCTTTTTTTTTTCTTTTTTTCTTTTTTTTTTTTTTTTTTTTTTTGGCCATGCCTGTGGCATGCAGAAGTTCCATGGCCTAGGATTGAACCCATGCCAGCAGAAACCTGAGCCATAGCAGTGACAATGACAATCCTTAACTGTTAGGCCACCAGGGAACTCCAAGAGGGCAGTATTTCTAATTACCTTTGCTGGGCCCTAGAGGTTTAACCACGGTACGATGATACCTTTAATATGATCCAACATGGGTGTGAAGCTGAAGCAGGGCGACTGAGATGGGCAGAGGAAAGGCAGGACCTTCCCTCCATCCAAGAGGTCCAGTTTAGAGGACCATTTATAGAATTGCCAGGGGCCGGGAACATATCCCCTTAAAACTGTCTGCGCTCACTTACTCTGTGAGACCTCTGTGAGACCTGTTTTGGTAGAAAGAGTAGTAAGTTAGGAATTGGGAAATGTGGGCTCCAGGCCTGGTGGAGCCAAAGCCCTCAGGATCTCAGGGGAACTGACTTGACTGCTGGGTTTTGAACCTTGGCTGTGCACTAGGTATTTAGATGTTTAATTTTCTTAATTGCTATGAGTTTGGAACCATGATGTCCTTTTTACAGCTGAGGAGAAGCCCTAATGTTCAGCTTGCTCACAGCCTGAAGGTGTTGTGTACCACTGTGAGGATGGCATCCAGTGGGTTAGAGGGCTTCCCCCCACCCCCCGCCCAGATGTCTGCTCTCAAGAGTCCAGCCCCAGGAGCTGAGGAGGCTCCAGAAGACAAGATGTCACCAGGCTCCTTGCTGTCGCGGCTGCAGGATCCCAACAGCCAGCCCGTGGCGGAATGAAGCAGGTCTGCGTGTGGACATGCTGTCTTCTAGATAAACTCGGCATTGCGAGATAAAAATGTCAGTGCCATTTTTAAAGGTCAAGTGACAGTTTGGGGTTATTTCTGTAGCTTTGAAAAGTTCCTCTGCTGCATCTGTTCCCACAGGCCGAAGTGCTAGAGGCATCCCGGGAATGTGTTTCTGCCAGGGGAGCTGCAGCCTTGCTTTGCCTGGGTATCTGCAGCCATCAGATCTGGGGTCCCTCATGCCCTGGCTGTGGCTTATTGCCTCTGGTTCCTGCTGCACACACTGAAAAGACAGGCTTTGTGACTGTACCTGTTCTGATCTCGCTCTTCCCCTTTGTTTACAGATTTTAAAAAATTTGGAGACAAAAACATTAAGAAGTCAGGTTGATGATGGTTGTGGTTTCTGTGGGTGATGGTTTGGGGTTTTAACAGCAACCAGAGTTTCCTCTGAAAACCAGTTGATTGTCCTATAGATTAAGATACAGGAGTTCCCGTCGTGGCTCAGTGGTTAACGAATCCGACTAGGAACCATGAGGTTGCGGGTTCGGTCCCTGCCCTTGCTCAGTGGGTTAAGGATCCGGCGTTGCCGTGAGCTGTGGTGTAGGTTGCAGACGCGGCTCGGATCCCCCGTTGCTGTGGCTCTGGCGTCGGCCAGTGGCTACAGCTCCGATTCCACACCTAGCCTGGGAAGCTCCATATGCCTCGGGAGCGGCCCAAAGAAATAGCAAAAAGACAAAAAAAAAAAAAAGATACAGGTGTTCATTTGGTTGACTCTTGTAAATCCAGTGCCGTTTAGAAGTAAATGTCTGTCCTCTGCTTCTTATGTCTCTTTTCCTTCCTTGTGAGGGGCCGTGGGGGGGAAACACAAATTGAGTACTCTTGTTATCATTTTTATTGTGGTAAAATATATACAGCATAACATTTACCATTTTAACCATTTTTAAGTGTGCAGTTCAGTGGCATTAAGTACAACCAGTCTGTTATGCAACCATCACCACCATCCATCTGCAGAACCTTTTCATTATCCAAACTGAAACACTAGATCCTTCAAACAGTAACTCCCCATTGCCCTCCCTCCAGCCCCTGGTAACCTCTAGTCTGCTTTCTATATCCATGAATTGGACTATTCTGGGTACCTCATATAACGTAGAGTTGTGCAATATTTGTCCTTTTGTTTTTGGCTCATTTCTCTTAACACAGTGTCTTCTAAGTTCAGCCACATTGTGGTATGCATCAAAATTCCATTCCTTTTTAAAGTTGAACACTACTCCATTGTATGTATAGACCAAATGTTGTTTATCCATTCAACCTCCAGTTGGTACTGGGTTGTTTTCCACCTTTTGGCTCTAGTGAATGAATGCTGCCTTGGACGTTCGTACACAAATTATGTTTGAGCGTCTGCTTTCAGTTCTTTTCTGTGCACATATACAGGAGTGGAATTGGTAATTCCATGCTGAAATTTTTAAGGAACAGTCATATTTTCCAAAAGGATTTCTTTGTTGTTTATTTTCCATAATAGCCATCCCAAGAGGTCTGATGTGATAACTCAGTGTGGTTTTATTTGTGTTTCCCTAAGGAAACCAAGATGCTGACCATCTTTTCTTGTGCTTACACTATTTGTATATCTTTCTTGGAGACATGTCTATTCATATCCTTTGCCCATTTTTTTAATTGGGTTGTTTGTTGCTGAGTTTTAGGAGTTCTTTATATATTCTGGATGTTAATCCTATATTGGATATGTAATTTGCAAATATGTCCTCCCTTTCTGAGGGGTGCTTTTTTATGCTGTTGATAATGGCCTTTGATGCCCCAAAGTTTTGCATTTTTGATGAAGTTCAATTTATTTTTTCTTTCATTGCCTGTGCTTTTGGTGTCATGTCCAAGAAATTGTTGCCAAATTCAATGTCATGAAGCTTTTCTCCTGTTTTCTTCTAATAGTTGTATAATTTCAGTTCTTTTGTTTAGATAATTAACATTGATTCATTTTGAGTTAACTTTTGTACACAATGTTACATAGTGTAACCTGTGGATATCTCAGTTTTTTCCAGCACCATTTGTTGAAAAGACTATCCTTTCCCCGTGGAATGGTCTTGGCACCCCTGTTAAAAGTCATTTGACTGTGTGTGTGTGTGTATGTGTGTGTGAGAGAGAGAGAGAGATTTAATTTCTAAGCTCTTTATTCTGTTCCACTGGTTGATATGTCTGTCTTTAAGCCAATTCCATACTGTTTTGATTAATGTTGCTTTCTAGGAAGTTTTCAAATTGGGAAGTACAGGTCCTTCAACTTTCTTTTTTAAGATTTTTTTGGACCATTTGGGCTCCCATAAGATTCCATCTGGATTTTAGGGTGGATTTTCCTATTTATGCAAAAATCATTGGAGTTTTGATAGGGGTTGCATTGAATTTGCAGATTGCTTTGGGTAATATTGACATCTTGATAGTAGTAAGTCTTTGGATCTACAATCATGTGATATCATTCTATTTATGCCTTCTCTAATTTCTTTCAGTGATATTTTAATAGTTTTCAGTGTACAAATATTTTGCTTCCTTGGTTAGGTTTATTGATTATTTTGTTCTTTTGGATGTTACCTGTTAAGTTTTAATAAGTTAGTTCTGGTCTCTGTCCCGTACCTGAAAATGTTATCAGATACTACTAACAGAACTGAAAAAAAAATCCAGGACTGGACTTTAGGTACACAGAACAGAATAAATAGATTTTTTAAATATGGAACAGCATGGAAAATACAGTGTGAAGATCTATGCCATGATGCCATTTCTGTATATTTGAAATAGTGCACACAAAGTATTATACATTTCACAAGGACACACACAAATAAGATAATTCAGGGTTTTCTGAGTTGGGTTCCATGCAACAGTGGTATCTGGTGAGACGTTTCTAGGCATGATTTTAAGTGACTTGATTCTTACTCACATTCATATTCAAGACTGACCTAAAGCATGTATCAGAGATTCAACTTGTAAATCCTGAAATACAGAAGAGGGGCATCTCCTAGTCCAGGACTGGATTTGTGGAATTTACTTGGGGCAGTTTTTCCTAGAAAAATAGGTGTCTTTTGTTTCCTAAACAAAGAAGAAAAGGGCTTCCCTGGTGACAGCTCCCTGTGTCTAAGCCACAGTTGGAGAATATGCCCTTGAGCAACACATGGTGATGGTGATGGTGATAGTGTTGACAGCAGACCCTGATACAGCTCTTACTTATGTACCAGAGTCCTCAGTACCTTACACATTTTAACTCACCTAATCTTCAGAACAGCCCTGTGAGATGATACTATGATGTTATCATACACATGTACATTTGTGGAAACCAACCAGCACAGAGAACCTTACTAATGTGCCTGAGCTAATTAGTGGTGAAATTGAGATTTGAATGCTAAGAGGAGGGTTCCCAGATCCAACTTTTCACTTTGTTTTTTTCTCTGCTGCCCAACTCTAATTCACTTATTTTTTGGTTTCATTTTGCTGCAATATTTCCTTCTTTATTTTTTATTTTTTTCTCTTCTGATTTATTGAAATGAAAACATAGACCTTTAATTTGTCTACCTTTCTTCTTTACTAATATATGCTTAAAGCACTGTTTCAGCTGCATCTCACAAGTGTTGTTGCTGAACTTTCATATCTCATTCACTTCAAAATATTTTCTAGTTTTGGAAGTTCCCTTTGTGGCTCCCTGGTAAGGAGCCATGAGGGTGTGGGTTTGATCCCTCGCCTTGCTCAGTGGGTTAAAGATCCGATGTTGCTGTGAGCTGTGGCGTAGGTCATAGACGAGGCTGGGATCCGTCATTGCTGTGGTGTAGGCCAGCAGCTGTAGCTCTGATTCAACCCCTAGCCTGGGACCTTCCATATGCCCAGGTGTGGCTCTAAAAAGCAAAAGAAAAATAATTTTTTTTTCTAGCTTCTACTGACTTTTTCTTTTTTAAATGGCCACATTACAGCATATGGAAGTTCCTGGGTCAGGGACTGAATCCGAGCTGCAGCTGTGGCAATGCCTCATCCTTTAACCCACAGCACCAGGCCAGGGATGAAACTCACACCTCTTTAGCAACCTGAGCCTCTGCAGTTGGATTCTTCTCTCTCTCTCTCTCTCTCTCTTTTATTTATTTATTTATTTATTTTTTGCGGGGCGGGCGGGTGGGCGGGCACTCCGAGGCATACGGAGTTCCTGGGCCAGGGATCAGGTCCGAACCTCAGCGTCAGCCTAAGCCACAGGTGTGGCAATGCTGGACCCCAACCCACTGTGCTGGGCTGGGGAATAGAACCTTTGTCCCAAGATGTTACTGCTCCCATTGCACCACAACGGGAACTTCTGCAGTTGGATTCTTAACCTCCTGCACCACGGAAGGAACGCCCTTGACTTTTTTTTTTTTTTAAGATCTTCTTTAATAATTTTACTAAATAATTCAAAGCATGTTGCTTAAATTCTGAATACTTAGTTTTCTTGTTTTTTTAATTTATGGTTCTGGAATTTTGTGACTCGGCGTGTTAAGAGCCTGACGTAAGTGTCCATGAGCATGCGAACTTGATCTCTGGCCTGAATCAGTGAGTTAAGGATCCAGCATTGCCATAAGCTGCAGAGTAGGTCACACATGTATCTTGGATCTGGCATTTCTGTGACTGTGGTGTAGGCTGACAGCTGCAGCTCCAATTCAACCCCTAGCCTGGGATCTTCATTAGCTGCAGGTATGGCCATAAGAAAAAAAAATTCTGGTTCTGATTTCTAGTTTAATTCTTTGTGGTCTGAAAGCATAATCCAGTTTCATTCAATTGAAATTTATGAGATTTGCTTTATATTCCAGCATATGGCTGTTTTGGTGCATGTTCCATGTGGACCTGAAAAGAATGTGGGTTTTTTTATGTTACTGGGCATAGACTTTTATGTTTCAATTAGTTGACTGCTGCTTAAATTCTCTGTGTCCCTGATGATATTCACTGTGCTTACTATATCAACTACAAAGAGAACTGTGTTAAAATTTCTATGACAGTGAAATTTTCTTTCTCCTTTTAGATTTATTTTTTGCTTCATGTATTTCAAGCTATGATATTTGATGCATACATCTTTAGATTTGTTATTTTTTTGTAATGAATTGACACTTTTGTCATTATGAATTGTCCCTCATTATCTCTGGTAATCTCTTTGTCTTGAAAGCTACTTTGCCTGATGTTAATATAGCCACAGTAGCTTTAATATGCTTAAAGTTTGCATGGTATTCCTTTTTCTATCCTTTTACTGTTATCCTCTCTCTGTTCTTATGTTTAAAGTGTGTCTGTTGTAAATAGCAAAGTGTTGGTCCTTGTTTCTTTTTTTTAACCACTATTTATTTTTATTTATTTAAAAAAAATGTAGGAGTTCCTGTCCTGGCTCATCGGAAACAAATCTAATTAGCATCTGTTAGGACGCAGGTTTGATCCCTGGCCTTGTTTCATGGGATTAAGGATCCAGTGTTGCTGTGAGCTGGGTGTAGTTTGCAGACACGGCTCGCAACCTGCATTGCTGTGGTGTAGGCCAGCAGCTACAGCTCTGATTTGACCCCTAGCCTGGGAACCTTCATATGCCATGGGTGTGGCCCTAAAAATACAAAAAGACCAAAAAAAATTTATATTATAGTTGATTTACATTGTTCCGTCAATTTCTGCTAAACAGCAAAGTGTTGGTCCTTGTTTATTTATCCATTTTCTTATCTGACACTCTTCTCCCAAGTTAAGGACTTAACAGTCTGTAAATAAAGCCTTATTTAAATAACCCCTCTTGTGAATCTTATATGAGCAAACAGCCTCTGGATTTTGTTGTGGACTGGACTTTGTGAATTAGGTTTCCTTTCAAGATTCACCTATATCTTTACTTTGGAGTAAAGCTTGGTTCCAGTAACTTCGTAAAATAACCTTTTACTGAGGCTACACAAAGAGTCTTCTTTTTACTCTAGGGAATATCTTATCATATTTCTCCTTTTAAATACTTTCTGAGAGGGCTTAATTACTTCTGTAATCTTAGAGGCTTCCCTCCCTCTTCCTCTTTTATTCACTCGTCACATATTCTGTATATTTTTTTCCACCAGGAGAACCTGAAATTTTTTTCTTTTCCTTAGAATTCAGGTACAGAGGTAGAGTTGATCATACCTCTTAGTCCTAACCTGCTATAAACATTGTCCTATGCAAGTGTCCTCCCTTGTTCTGTTGTTTATTTCCTGTTATCCTTATCATCAGGCATCTATTCTATTTGTACATGCTATGGGCTATTTCATTTCTATGTACCCTTATTAAATGTATAGTGTTTGCATGCAGCATTTTAAATGTATATAAATGGCATTGTAGAATATATTTTTTTTCCATTTTTCCCTGCTGTATCATGTTTTAAAGATGTATTTTTATTGCTGTATGCATCTCTAATCCATTGCTGCTAACTGCGAAGCTTTTTTTGTTTTCAAATTGGAATTCTTGTAAATGCTCTATTTATTTGGGAAATTGGAATTTGTCATGAGGTCTTTGCTGTATTGATCATCCTAGCACTCTAGTGCTTTATTATTTGGCAAAGACAATTAAACTCCAAACCTGCTGCTAAGAGACTATTTAGCCAACGAAACTAGCAACATGGAAAGTTCCCACTTTCTTGTGAATTAGGTCCAGGTAAATGTGAGTGTTGCGCAGAGATGACCAGCACCTCCAGCTCCTGGACCAACTCCCCAAGGAAAGTGCTCCTGCTGCTCCTGGTCCCCCTTCCACTCAGGTTCACATCTTTGTTAGATGCCTAAGGTTTATCTTCATAAAAGCATACCACACTTTGCCCTGGTTCAACAGTTAAAGCTTTTATAACCCTGAGCCAAACTAACAGCCCCAAAGAGCTACATGAGGGAGCTATTGTCAGGGAACCTCACTTTGGGCACAATTGTGAAGAATCCTATGTGTTCTTAAGACTTCTAGTCCAAGAACATGGCAAGTGTGACAAACACAAAACTTTTAGCTACAAGTTACAAAACCTCAACTTAAACAATTTTTAAAAATGGGCTTAAATGATAAGCACATAGGAGTTCCCATCATGGCTCAGTGGAAGCGAATCTGACTAGTAACCGTGAGGACGCAGGTTCGATCCCTGGCCTCGCTCAGTGGGTTAAGGATCTGGCATTGCCGTGAGCTGTGGTGTAGTTCACAGATGCAGCTTGGATCTGGTGTTGCTGTGGCTGTAGTATAGGCTACTGGCTACAGCTCCGATTCAACCCTATCCTAGGAACCTCCATATCCTGGGGTGCAGCCCTAAAAAGACCAAAAAAAAAAAAAGATAAGAATATATATTGTCTCACTTTATTAACTAAGTACTTAATTCTGGCTACTACAGCAGACAGACTGACATCTGAGAAGCTCAATACAGTAAAAGCTTATTGGTGGTTCTGCAAAGTTTGCTGTGGCTTAGCTACTCTAATAGGTCAGGCTGGTGACTCAGACACCCCAGTGCTTCTGTCTTGTCACAGCGCCATCACTAACACATGGTTTGTAAAATCACCCTGGTAAGGGAGGAGGGCTGGTTGCTCCAGTTATTTTTAAGGACCAGAGAGGGAACTGACTTATTTCTGCCTGTGTTCCACAGCCCCAAGTCAGTCATACAACTGCAAGGGCTGCTGAGACAGAGTCTTCCTGTGAGCCTGGGAAGAGAAACCGTGGGAACAGGAGCTGCATTCCCTCATCAGGAAGTCCAAATGGAGAGCAGGTGACAGGGATGGCTGATTTAGAGACCCAGGGGTGTCATCAAGGCCCCACAGCCCCACCTCTCTGCATGCTGCTATCCTCAGAATGTCTGCTTTGTGTGTCACCTCTTCTCCTCTTGGTTATGACATGGCTGCCACAGTTCCAGCCATCACATCAAGACATGGCTATGTGCTGAGTTCCTTTGGAGTAGGGATAACCTTTCCAGAAGCAACCCAGTACGCTTCCTCTGATGACCAGCACTGCCAACATTCAAACTAATCACTGACAAGTTAGAATTTGCTCCTGCCTTTGGGAAAGGGTCAGCCTCTCCTCACTCATGTTTAGGGGAGGGATTAGAGAAGGCTGGTCACTGCTGAGTTAAACTGAAGCTCAGCTGGTGAAGAAGAGGAGAGAGTAGGTATTGAGCATGCAACCAGCAATACTTGCCTCAGTCAGTCTCTGTCCTCTTTCACATCACTTCCATCCTTAGTGAAGGTGGTGATTTTCTTCATGTGGTTCCTACACTGTGCTCAGTAGCATTACTTACCTGCCCTTACTGTAGTGGCGCTATTTTCTATGATATTTGCTGGTTTATGGGGAAGCTATTTGTTACCACTCACCATTGTTCAATTTTAATGTCTGTGTATCTCTGTAAACTTCCTTACATCCTATTTGGAGTAATATTAGATGTTAATTAAATGCTAGGAAAGAAACCCAGAGGTGTAAGGATCTTAAATGGAACAGGGGACAGGATTGAAGAGTAAGAAAGCAGAGAATATTTTATTATGTTCCATTTCAATGAAAAGAGAGTTTATATCTCATTGCCTGGGGGATAAGTGGGATTGTGTGTCTTTTTCAAAACTCTTTTTAAGACAGTGCTGTGTGTGACAGGAGAGGTATGATCTCTTTAATGTCCCAGAATGTTATACCTCATGCTGAAACTGGATGGTGTATAAACCACATCTTTAAGAATATCTGATTTAAGGACCTCTTTTCTCTAGTATTCTCTCTGAGAAGAATGGGAGATGAGGAGTTGGTTTTCATACGGAGAAATTAACAAACAAATGAAAGAATTTTAATTTCCTCACATACTCATAGTACTGAGCAAGCCAGGGTTAGTCCTTGTTCAGGAAAATAGTTTGAATATGGCCAAGACACAGCTGTAGCGGACTCTGCCCCTCCTGTACAGGGGTTGAAAAGTCCAGTATATGCCCTCAGTATCTACACACACACACACACACAGGACCGCAAGACATGTTCTGAGACCATGTTCATTTTTTAATGTTTCAAGTCAGCATCATTAATTCACAACTTTTTTTGAAGTGTGAATTAGCTTCTTTGTATCTGAGTCTGTCTGTTACTTGAAAAGGCTAGTGGACTAGTGAGACCAGACATCAGCTTTAGGTTGGAGCTATGGATGCTCACGCTGAGTGAACTGTACATTTGAACACTTCTTTTATGTGGTAGACACACTGCCCAGAGGGGAGCGATATGCTGTCTGCCATTAAAGAACTCGGGACTCTTAAAACATGGTGGGGAATGAGTAGCAAAAGGAGCAAATTTTAAAGGGGGGATGACTACTTAGAATATTGAAACATATTACCATGCTAATTTGTAGAAACTTTCTACAAACCTAACCATATGTTGAGCTTTTTTCCTTTTTTCAGTTACTATTTACTTTTTAAAAAAATTGTACAATTTTTAAAGGTTGCATTCCATTTACAGTTATTACAATACTGGCTATATTCCCTTATTGTGCAATACATCCTTGCAGCCTGTCTTAAACCCAATAGTTCATACCTCCCACTCCCCAACCCTCCTGTCCCACCCCACCCCCCACTGGTAACCCCAAGTTCATTCTCTATACCAGTGGGTCTGCTGCTTTTTGTTTTATTCTGTAGTTTGTTGTATTTTTTAGACTGCACATATAAGTGATACCATATGGTATTTGTCTTTTTCTTCCAGTATTTGTCTTTCTCTGACTTATTTCATTCAGCATAATGCCCTCCAAGTGCATCCATGTTCTTGCAAATGGCAAAATTCCATTCTTTTTTATGGCTGAGTAGTATTCCATTGTGTATATGTACCACATCTTCTTTATCCATTCATCTTTTGATGGACACTTAGGTTGCTTCCATAACTTATACATTTGATTTTATATAAAGTTTTCCTTTTTGATACCCAAATAAGGAATACCATGGTTGTTGGCAATTAATTGTGTTTATATTTTCAGTGACTATCAAGCATATAGGTCTATACAAAGAATAGTGGAATAGATGAAGCTTATTTCAATTTTTTTTGAAGGAATGTATCTTAACATTGATGGCAGAAGAGAGGATGGACTCATGGGGTGGAGGGCTCCAGAGTGGCAGCCCTTGTCTCTCCTTGCCCAGTGTTGTCACTGTAGCATTATACTCTTAGACTAGAATTCTTTTCTTCAATGGTGCCTACTTACCTAGAATCCTTGAGGAAAATAGACATTTAAACAGTTACAGATATGGCTATGTTAAGTCCCCACAGACAAAAGAAAAAGTCATCTGTTTCCTCTTTAACATACCCAAGCCAAACCTTTTTTAGCGAGAACACCACAGAGATGATATTCTCTTCCTCCTCCTGCATCCAGTGAGGTGGCACAAATGGTCAGATCATTGTTTGGATGGTGATGCCAAGCTGGCCATGTGGCCAGGGTAGGGACTGCCAGATCTCTCCATGGTAAAGGCACATTTTTCTTTTGTAATTAATAAGTAGCCCATACACTGATACTCTGAGACAGTGTGAATATCTTGTTTCCCAATGACTTTTACCCAAGAGTTACAGCATCCAGTGATGATTCTTGCTTGAATTACTTATTGCTGTACCCGGGGTGGGGGTGGGGGATCAAATGGTGCTTTTCCTATTATGTCCTTCCTTTTGCACTTACTAGCTGGTATTCTCCTTAAAGAACAGCTTCTCTCACACACTGCCCTCAGCCTATAACCATAGACCTTGGGGTCCTTTTCTCCCCTGAGTGTGATTTAATCTATCAATGTCAATCTTTTTTGCCTTGCCCACCTCACTTGGAAGTTCCCAGGCCAGGGATGGAACCCATGCCATGCAGTGACAACACAATATCCTTAACTGCTCAGCCACTGGGGAACTCCCATTGTCATCCATTTTCTTTATTCTGTTCCACCAGTTTGTCTTCCAACTTGCTTATTCATTCTTCTGCCTCTTGTATTCTGCTATTAGTTCCTTTTAGTGAATTTTTATTTCAGTTATTGTGTTTTTTTCATCTCTACTTGTTTAATCTTTAAATCTTTTATTTCTTTGTTGAATGTTTCTTGTAATTTATTGATATTTGCCTCCAGGTTTGTTTTTTTTTTTTTTTTTCTGAGGTCTTGGATCATCTTTACTATCGTGAAAGTCTTTCAGGTAGGTTGCTTATCTCTAGTTCACTTAGCTGTTTTTCTGGGGTTTTGTCTGGATCCTTCTTCTGGCTCATATTTCTCTGCCTTTCCATTTTGTCCAGCTTTCCCTGTGGTTTCTTTTTTTGCAGGCTACAGGGTTGTGGACTCTCTTGCTTCTGGTGTCTGCCCCTTGTGGGTGAAGTTGGTACAGGAGCTTGTTTCAGGCTTCCTGATGGTACCTGCCCACTGGTAGGTGGAGCTGATTCTTATCCCTCTGGGGGGGCTTTGTCTCTGGGTGTGATTAGAGGTGGCCCTGTGCCTGAGAGGACTTTAGGCACCCTGGCTGCTGATTGGTGAGACTGCGTTGCAACCCTGTTTGTTGCTTGGCCTGGGGCTTCTTAGCCTTGATGAGTGGGGCCAGATTTTTCCAAAGTATCAGCCTCTAGGGGAGTTGACACCCATGATTATTGCTTGGACCTCTGCCTCCAATGTCCTGCCCCCACAGCAAGCCATCCCCCTGCCTTCCCAGGAGACATTTCAAGACCTGCAGGTTGGTCTGACCCAAATTTTTATGGCATCCCTGCTTTTCCCTGGGACCCAATGCACATGAAACCCTGTGTATGCCCTCCAAGAATGGAGTCTGTTTCCCCCAGTCCTTGCTGGCCTTCAGTGCCAAATGCACAAGCCCCGCTGGCCTTCAATGCCAAATGCTCTGGGGACTCCTCTTCCCAATGCCAGACCTCCCAGACTGGGGCACTTGACATACGCCTTGGAGAACCTCTGCAGTGTAGTTATTTTGCCAGTCTGTGTGTTGCCCACCTGGTGGGTACGGATGGTGTTGTTTATATTGCAGAAGCATCCCTCCTACCATCTCAATGTGGCTGCTTCTTTGCCTTTGGGTATAGGATATCTTTTTTAGTAGCTTCTGGTCTATTTTGTTGGTGGTTGTTTAGCAATTGTAATTTTGGTGTTTTTGTGAGAGGAGGTGAGCTTGAGTCTCCTGGGCCATCTTGTCTCTGACTCCAGTGTCATTCTTTTTCATGCCAAATTGCTCACAGCTTAGCCAGCAGCCTGTCAGACCAGCTTCTGTCTTTACTGTTGGTCTTTTGAGCACTTCTTTGTTTTTTTGATGTGAAACATTCTGAACTCATCTTACAGTTTCCCCATGCCAGACCTGGAATCAGCCAGTTCTCTGAGGAGCCCTGGTTCCCTTTAGTGGAGAATGGTATTTGCAAACCAAGATCTGGAGATTTATTGCTAGTGGGGTGTTAATATTTCTAGGCCCTTTAATCATGAGTTCATCTGAAAAGCTACTAATTTTGTCTTTATTTTGTCTTTAAGTCAGCTCTATTGAGGTGTACTTTACCTGTAATAAAATGTACTCATTTCAAGTGTAGCATTTGCTGCATTTTACACACATACCCTTTTGTATGTATCACCTTCCATAGCTGTTTACAGTCCGTTTTTACCACATGTGGCCTCTAACCTGCTTTCCATCACTGTAAATGAGTGCCAGAGTTTTGTGGAAGCGGGGGAATACAGTATGTAGCCTTTCATCTGGTTTCTTTCACTCAGCATTATGTTTTTGAGATTCATAATGTTGTTATGAATATTAGTAGTTTACTGTCTTACTGCTGACTAGTAATCCATTGTAGGACTGTATCATAATTTGTTTATCTGTTTATAAGTTGATGTACATTTGGGCTGTTTCTACCTTAATGGCTGTTGTGGATAAAGCTGACATGCCATGTAGGTACAGGTTTTTGGATGGACATAATGCCTTCATTTCTCTTGGGTGAATACTTAGAAAGGGAATTACTGAGTCATGTAAGGATATGTGTTAACTTTATAAGAAACTTGCCAGTTGTTTTCCAAAGTGGTCGTATCATTTTACACTCTACCAGAATGTTACTCTATCTCTGCATTAACACTTGGTGTTGGCACTCTTTTAATTTTTGCCATTCTAGTGGGTGTGCAATGGTGTGTGATTGTGGCTATGACTTCTATAATGACTGAGGATATAGAACATTTTTTCCTGTGCTACTAGATCATTCATTGTTTGTTGATGAAATGTCTATTCAAATCTTTGTCCAATTTTTAAACTGGCCACAGTGCTTGTGCTTTAGGCGTTTTTAAATTGACCTATAAGAATTCTGTATAATTTGAATACAAAATCTTCTGTCACATTTATGTACTGGATATTTTCTCCGAGGTGGTGACTTACTTTGAAATTTTATATCTTTTGGAGAATAGGAAATTTTCATTTTGATGAAGTCCGATTTGTCCTTGTTTTAGGGTTCGTATTTTTGGACCTTTCTAAGGAATCTTTGTCTACCCTAAGACCACAAAGAATTTCTTTTATATATTTTCTTCCACAAATTCTATAACATCAGCTTTTGCATTTATGTCCCTGATTCCATTTTGAGTTAATTTTTATGAATATTGTGAGATATAGGGGTTGAAGTTATCTCTTCCTTCCCTTCCTACCTCCCTCCCTCCTTCCTAGAAGTCTTTTTGTTCCAGCACAGTTAAAGATTGTCCTTTCCCCAACTGAGTTGTCTTGACATCTGAGTTAAAAAAAAAAAAAAAAAACCCAGCCATCTGTGAAGAACTGTTTTTGAACTGTCGAATCTCTTCCATGTATCTACGCTGACACTACACTGTCTTGATGGCTGTGGCTTTATGATAAGCAGAGCCCAGCCGGCTCCCCCCAGATGTTCCAAATGAGGATTCACAAATTCATATGCCTTCAAGCACATAACATAATTAAGCGAAGCTGGCCATGTGTAAGCAGTGTTCCTTTTTCTGTGTTAAAACATAAAGGGCTGAAACTTCAACCTGATTAATTTTCATTTAGTAAGGTTTTTAATTATGTCCCTTGCCCACCTTTTTCTCATGGTCCTTATTATTTCTCACGGCGTCTTTTAGACACGTTTTTCATATTAAACATACAGGAGCAGTCCTCATTTCTATCTATTATACAACAATGTCTCCTCCCTGTTTGCTTGAAATGCATGGCCTCTTCGGTCCGTTTTTCAGTTTCTCACTTTGGACAGAGGTACATCCCCCATGACCGGCACAGTCATGTGAAAGAGTCATGTGAAAGTCATGGGAAAGAATCGTATGTAAACTCAGCTTTGGGGCTGTCAGGGGGTATGGTAGGGGCTCTGCAGGGAACAGGGGAGGGCTGGCGCTGCTGATAAACACATGGCCTCAGGATGCCCCCGTTGCCGTAAAGGAAGGCCAGCCTAGTGTACCAAGTTTTCAGAGGCCAGAAATCTCTGGATTTTTCACACATCTCTGTTTAAAAGGCAGAAACTCTGTGTAGACCAAACCAAACTTTCGTATGGGGCCACATATGGTCAGATGCTCCAGCCGTGACCTCTGGTCTGCACAATAAATAAGGGCAGAGAAAATGAGTGAAAAAATGACCCCAAGCTAGAGAATAAGTCTGCATCATAACCTGATAGGGCAGGAAGTGAAGGAATAGTCACCGTAGGCACTTTGGAATGGGATTTTTTTTTTAAACAATAGACTTTATTTTTAATATTGTTTTAGATTTACAGAAAAGCTGAGAAAATACTAGAAAGTTCCCGTACACCCCACACCAACTCTCCCCTATTGTTAACAAGGTACCTTGGTATGTGACATGTGTTCTAATGAATGAATCAATATTAACTAAAGTCTCTTCTTTATTCACATGTCCTTAGTGTTTACCCAGTGTCCTCCTTCTGTTCCAGAATCCTGTTCTGGGTACACACCACATTTAGTCATCCTGCCTCCATAGGTTCCTCTCTGGCTGTGATAGTTTCCCCAGTTTTCCTCGATGACCTTGATAGTTTTGGTCAGGTGTAGTGTGGTAGCACACCACTCTACTGGATTTTTTTCTGAGGTTTTTCTCACAACTAGAATGCAGTTAGGGGTTTGGGGGAAGAAAAGTGCTCTTTTCGTGATGTTGGGTGCAGACATACTACCAACATTATTTTATAGCTCAGATTGCTCTGGCCCCTGGGAGCTCTTTCGATGGGCCATGCTCTTTTGGCAGACGTCCATCAATGTAGACTTCTGTGGGATCTTTGTTTTTAAACACCTCCTTGCTTTCTGGCACCAAAAGATGATTTAGGCTCATCTTGCATATTTCCCTTCCCTGTCCTAGGATGAGCCATTTCTCCCAGGAGTCCTGGTTCCTTTTATTAGAGAATGGTCTTAAAAAAGAGTTCAGAGGTCAAGTGCCACTTTCAGCACAGCATATGAAGGGGACGGTACTGTCAACGTGGCTTATCACTGAGGATGCTGACTGTGGTCCTCCAGCAGTGGTAAGCTGGTCGGGTTTCTTCACCGTAAAGTTTCTTCCATCCTGTTCTCTTTAGCAGGAAATTGCTATGCAGCCTACACCCAAGGAATGGGGTGTTAGCTCTCCCTCCTTGGGTGGGAGGAGGCTTACCTCGTACATAATTTATATAGTCCCCATCTGCTCACTTATTCAAACTTTTGTTTACATGCTTTGGTTGTATTCATGTTCAGCATTTATTTTATACTTTCGTTTGTAATCTAATTTTGTTGCTCAGATTGTCCCAGCGCTTGCCATTTGTTAGACTCCCATGTGGTTTTTTTATATGCCCCCATCAGCATGCATTTTGCAGGGCTTATTTGTGTGTTTTTGAGTGCTTCCTTCCTTTCTGGCTCTAAAGATACACCAGGATCATCTTGTGTATTTTCTGCTCCAATCTTAGTCAGCTACTTCTCCAAGTAATCTGGTTCCCTTTATTGGAGTATGGAATTAGGAACCAAGATCCGGTGGTACGTGCCTCCTCGTTACTGGAATTTCATGGCTTCTAGGCCCTCCAGCTGACAGAGCAAGGAACTGTATATTAACCAGCGTATGCACACACAGCTATATATAACCACCTCTGTTTTAAGCTAAACATGAGTTCTTCCTTGAGGTCTCCAACTCTAATCTATAACTATGTGGATCACGCTAAATGTTTCTGTTGCTTTGTCTGTAAATTCCTCACTCCAAGAGTCAGAAACCTGGTACCCAGCAGTCGCTTGTTCAAAATGGGTCTGTTTTTACTAAGAATGTGGTGGAATGCTCCTGACTAAGAATGTGGTGGAATGCTCCTGACTGGAGCCCTTGAGTTTCTTTCTTCCTTGGAAGTTTGGTCTTCCTCTCTGCAGTGGCCAGTGCTTCTCATGCTTTAGGCTTAGCTCAGGTCCATGTCCTCACAGAGGCTTCAGCAGGTCCCAGGTCTGTCAGATTCTCTGTAACATGCCTCTTGGTACCATTTGCTTCCCTGAAAGCCCTTATCAGCATTGATTCTGAGTAACTCAGATCTCAGTTGGTTGTGTAATTGCCTTTTTTTTTTTGTCTTTTTTTTGGGGGGGAGGGGGAACGCACCCATAACATATGGAAGTTCTCAGGCTAGAGGTCAAATCGGAGCTGCAGTTACCAGCCTCCACCACAGCCACAGAAACACTAGATCCAAGCCACATCTATGACCTACACTGCAGCTCATGGTAACACTGGATCCTTAACCCACTGAGTGAGGCTAGGGATTGAACCTGCATCCTCATGGATACTAGTCAGGTTCTTAACCTGCTGAGCCACAATGGGAATTCCTGTTGTGTTACTGATTTTTCTTTCCTAGGACATTGGCTTTGTAGGCAAGGACCTTGTGTGCCTTGCCCAGAGGCTAGCACTGGGCACATGCTAGGTATGTGATCAGTATTTAGTGAGAAGATAGAAGAAGTATGCAAGAATGTTAAATGTGATCCTCTCAGTCTTCTATCCAGTGACACAGGAGAAGGGTTGAGATTATAATGTTAGGGACGTTTCTGCTTTCTCGGATTCTTAGCTCCTTTAAGTAATTGGCTTATGCACCTTAGAAGTTCATGCCATGGGAGTGGTGGTGTATGAAAATCAAAACTGGCCAAAAAATAAAAAGATGCAGGGCAGTGTACAGTTCTGTGAAGTGAGTAGCACTGAGCCAGGTAACCATTAGTTGAAGGAAATGTATGGTGAATCATTAGGGAGCAGATGCTAATTAGGGAGAGAAAGCAGATGTTAATTTTCAAACTTCTTCCAAAGAAAATGTAGGGGTGTGTTGGATCATGTAAATGTAGCTTCGGTGTTTTAAGTATCAGATGTTTATGCATAATGGTATTGGAAAGGACTTTCAGCTCCAAGTCATCACTCTTGTATTTATGCATCATATTTGCGCTGCTCTTTCCTTTCTGTCTTTAGTTCATTATATCCTGCATTTAGGGGAATTTTTTTTTGTTTTTGATATGGGGTGTTTTTTTGCCACTGAAATTAGTTTAAAAAGCAGGATACGGGGTGTAAAATTCTTTATTGTAATTCTGCTCCTTGAGGCTGCCTATAGCATTTTACATTTCATAAGATCAAGGATGTTGTTCCTTTCCCTGTGGAAAAAATAAAACAAGATTTCACCTACTGGTAGGTCTTCAAGGAAGCTAAAGGCATTTGTTTAACTTTTCCTGCTTTACTCTAAGGACATTCTGATGATCACATATGTATGATCTCTGAAGTGTTCCAGTCCCTGGAGCTGGCTGCTAGCTAGAGAGGGGCCAAAGCGATGCAACCTGAAGCTGCAGGGAAGACAGTTGGCTAAAGAGACAGGAGCTTGTTGAGGATAAGGTCCCCAGACATGGGAGCACATGATAGTTGCCTGCCTCCATCCTTTCCTGGAGAAGATGATGCAAATAACAAACACCGAGTGCCCTGGGCAGTCTAAAAGGCATTTAGCCGGAAGTGGGGGTGGAGATTGTACCCATGTATCTTGTGGGCCTTTTAGCCATTTGGTCTGCCGGTGATTTGGGCTGGTAGCTGGGAAAGCCCTGTTCCCATGGTTGGGGATCATGGCAGGAGGAGTTGATGACAGAATATGACTCCAGGGTTAAAGAAATAGGAAGAGAATATGGGGCCAGCCCTGTTCTAATATTGTGGGTCTTACAAATGTGTGAATTGCTTCCTCTTTCTCTTAGTATCTAGTGCTGTGCTCCTTCTTGTTGGACTAGAGCTGACACCAGGCACCTGACATTGTCCCTGTTACATAACTGCTATTTTGTGCAAAGAAAGTACTAAAGCTTTTCAATGTTGAGAATCATTTAGTTACAGGAAAGTGCTTTTACATCTCCTCCTCTCAGAAAAGAAGGCGGCTGTAGAGGAATTCTTACAAAGCATAGATTGAGTGAAAAGGACATAGAATGAAGCACAGCTCCCAGGGGTGAAGTGAAGACATTGTGTAAATAGCTATGCTATTTTCCTTCGAAATGTCTGGTACGCTCTGTGTGGTGCAAGGGTTGTGTGATGAGGGGCCGTGTGTCTGCCCCTGTGATGACAATACCCACACGGAATCTCAGACCATTGCGTACATGGCAAGGGCATATGAGCTTTCTGAAGTTTTAAACCACAGCCGTCCTTAGGTATCCACCAGGAATTGGTTCCAGAACCTGCTGCAGATGCCAAAAATCTAAGGATGCACAAGTTCCATCCTAGGACCCCGTGTCTGCAGATTCAACCAACTGCAGATCCATTGTTTAAAGGATGTGGAACCTGATGATATCACAGGCTGACTGTATTTAAACAAGAAACTTTTAAAAAATCTAGTGTACTTGGAAATCTAATCCATCCACATCCCCTGCATATAGTCACTGCTTCTCCTTTAACATTTCCACCCTCTGGAAAATTAAAACATGAATAAATGTCAGCTCTGAGCTGCTTTAGAAATTTGGACTGTACTGGGAAGTTCCTGTCGGGGCTCAATTGGTAACAAACCCGACTAAGATCCATGAGGATGTGTGTTTAGTAACTGCTCTCCTTTAGTGGGTTAAGGATTTGGTGTTGCTGTGAGCTGTGGTGTAGGTCGCAGATGCAGCCTCCTAACCTGTCTCTTTTGGAAACTGTATGTTTTTCAAAGTCTGTGAGTCAGTATCTGTTCTGCAAAGAAGTTCATTGTGTCCTTTTTTTACATTCCACATATAAGTGATAGCATATGACATTGGTGTCTCATTGTCTAACTTTACTTAGCATGATAATTTCTAGGTCCATCCATGTTGCTGAAATGCCATTATTTCATTCCTTTTTATGGCTGAGTACCGTTCCATTGTATATATGTACCACATCTTCTTTATCCACTCCTCTGTTGATGGGCATTTAGGTCACTTCCATGTCTTGGCTACTGTATATAGTGCTACAGTGAACATTGGAGTACATGTATCTTTTCTCTGGATAGATGGCCATGAGTGGGATTGCTGGATCAAATGGTAATTATATTTTTAATTTTTTGAGGAATCTCCATACTCTTTTCCATAGTGGTTGCACCAGTTTACATTCCCACCAACAGTGTAGGAGGATTCCCCCTTCTCTACACCCTCTCCAGCATTTATATTTTGTAGACATTTTGATGATGGCCATTCTGGTTGGCGTAAGGTGGTACCTCATAGTAGTTTTGATTTGCATTTCTCTAATAATTAGTGTGATGTTGAACATTTTTTGCATTTCTCTAATAATTAGTGTGATGTTGAACATTTTTTCATGGTGTTTTTTGACCATCTGTATGTCTTCTTTGGAGAAATGTCTGTTTAGATCTTCCCATTTTTGATGGGGTTGTTATTTTTGTTTTTTGGATATTGAGCTGCAGGAAGTGTTTATAAATTTTGGAGATTAATCCCTTGTCAGTTGCTTCATTAGCAAATATTTTCTCCCATTCTGTGGGCTGTCGTTTTTTTTTGTTTGTTTGTTTGTTTGTTTTTTGTTTTTTTTTTTTTACTTAGGATTTCCTTTGCTGTGCAAAAACTTTTAAGTTTAATTAAGTCCCATTTGTTCATTTTTGTTTTTATTTTCATTACTCTGGGAGGTGGATCTGAGAAGATACTGCTGTGGTTTATGGCAGACAGTGGTTTGGCCTGTGTTTTCCTCCAAGAGTTTTATAGTATCTGATCTTATATTTAGGTCTTTTATCCATTGTGAGTTTATTTTTGTGTATGATGTTAGGAAGTGCCCTAATTTCATTCTATATGTAGCTGTCCAGTTTTCCCAGCACCATTTATTGAAGGGGCTGTCTTTTCTCCATTTTATATTCTTGCCTCCTTTGTCATAGATTAGTTGGCTGTAGTGCGTGGGTTTAATACTGGGCTTTCTATCCTGTTCCACTGATTGGTGTTTCTGTTTTTGTGCCAGTACCATATGGTTTTGATGACTGTGGCTTCGTAGTATAATCTGAAGTCAGGGAGCCTGATTCCTCCAGCTCCATTTTTCTTTCTCAGGATGGCTTTGGTTATTCTGGGTCTTTTGTGCTTCCAAACTTTAAGATATTTTGTTCTAGTTCTGTGAAAAATGTCCTTGGTAATTTGATAATGATTGCATTGAATCTATACATTGCCTTGGATAGGACAGTCATTTTTACACTATTGATTCTTCCAATCCAAGAGCATAGTATGTCTTTCCATCTGTTTGAGTCATCTTTGATTTCTTTCATGTGTCTTATAGTTTTCAGAGTACAGGTCTTTTTTCTCTTTAGGTAAGTTTATTCCTAGGGGTTTTGTTTGTTTGTTTGTTTGTTTTGATGCGATGGTAAATGGGATAGTTTTCCTAATTTCTCTTTCTGATCTTTTGTTGTTAGCATATAGAAATGCAGTCAATTTCTGTGTATTAATTTTGTATCCTGCAGCTTTACCAAATTCATTGATGAACTCTAACAGTTTTCTGATAGTGTCTTTAGGATTTTCTAGGTATAATGGCATCTGCAAACTGTGATAGTTTTACTTCTTCCTTTCCAATTTGGATTCCTTTTATTTTTTTCTTCTCTCATTGCTGTGGCTAGGACTTCCAAAATCATGTTGAGTAGTAATGGCAAGAGTGGACAGCCTTGTCTTGCTTGTGATCTTAGCAGCATTCTTTCAGCTTTCACCATTGAGAATGATGTTAGCTGTGGGTTTGTCACATATGGCCTTTATTATGTTGAGATAGGTTCTTTCTATGCCCAGTTTCTGGAGTGTTTTTATAATCAGAAATTGGTGTTGGATTTTGTCAAAAGCTTTTTCTGCATCTATTGAGAGGATCGTATGGTTTTTATTCTTCAGTTTGTTAATGTGGTGTATCACACTGATTGACTTGCAGATATTGAAAAATCCTTGCATCCCTGGGATAAATTCCACTTGATCATGGTGTACAATCCTTTTAATGTATTGTTGGATTTGGCTTGCAGATATTTTGTTGAGGATTTTTGCATCTATGTTCATCAGTGTTATTGGCCTGTGATTTTCTTTTTTGTGGTGTCTTTGGTTTTCGTATCAGTGTGATTGATGCGGGCCTCATAAAATGAGTTTGGAGGTGTTCCTTCCTCTGCAATTTTTTGGAATAGTTATAGAAGGATAGATGTTAGCACTTTTCTAAATGTTTGATAGAATTCACCTGTGAAGCCATATGGTCCTGGACGTTTGTTTGTTGGGAGTTTTTTAGTCATAGTTTCAATTTCAGTACTTGTGGTTGGCTCTTTCATCTTTTCTATTTTGTCTTGGTTTAGTCTTGAAAGATTGTCCATTTCTTCTAGGTTTTCCATTTAGTTGTCATATAGTTGCTTGTAGTAGTCTCTTATGATTCCTTGTATTTCTGTGATGTCTGTTGTAACTCCTCCTTTTTCATTTCTGATTTTATTGATTCGAGTCCTCTCTCTTTTTTTCTTAATGAGTCTGGCTAAGGGTTTATGAATTTTGTTGATTTTTTTCAAAGAACTTTTTGTTTCATTGATCTTTTCTATGGTTTTCTTCATTTCTGTTTCATTTATTTCTACTCTGATCTTTATGATTTCTTTCCTCCTACTAACTTTAGGTCTTGTCTGTTCTTTTCTCTCTAGTTGCTTTAGGTGTAAAGTTAGATTGTTTGAGCTTTTTCTTGTTCCTGAGGTAGATTGTATTGCTATAAACTTCCCTCTTAGAACTACTTTTGCTGCATCCCATAGGTTTTGGAGTGTTGTGTCTTTGTTGTCATTTGCTTTTAGGTATTTTTAAAATTCCTCTTTGATTTCTTGAGTGATCCTTTGGTTGTTTAGTAGCGTGTGCTTAGTCTCCATGTGCTTGTGGTTTTTTTTTGCAGTTTTTTTTCTTATTGTTGATTTCTAGTTGTATAGCATTATCATCAGAAAAGATGCTTGATATGATTTCAATTTTCTTAAATTTACCAAGGCTTGATTAGTGGCCCAGATATGATCAATCCTAGAGAATGTTCTGTGTGCACTTGAGAAGAATGTTTATTCTGCTTTTGGATGGAATGTTCTATAAATACCTATTAAGTCCATCTGGTCTAATGCATCATTTAAGGCCTATGTTTCCATGTTGCTTTTCTATCTGGATGATCTTTCCATTGCTCTAAGTTGGGTGCTAAAGTTCCCCACTATTATTATTGTCAGTTTCTCCTTTTAAGGTTGTTAGCAGTTGCCTTATATATTGAGGTGAACCTATGTCGGGTGTGTATATATTTACAATTGTTATAACTTCTTCTTGGATCGATCCTTTGATCATTATGTAATTCCTTATTTGTCCCTTTGATAATTATGTAATGTCCTTCTTTGTCTCTTATAAATAGTATTTTTTATTTTAAGGTTACTTTGTCTGATATGAGTATTGCTACTCCAGCTTTCTTTTGATTCCCGTTTGCATGGAATATTTTCTTCCATCCTCTCACTTTCAGTTTGTGTGTGTCCCTAGAAATGAAGTGATTCTCTTGAAGACAGTATATATATGGGTCTTGTTTTCATATCCATTCAGCCAGTCTATTTCCTTTGGTTTGGGCATTTAGTCCATTTGCATTTAAGGTAATTATTGATATGTATGTTCCTTTTGCCATTTTATTAACTGTTTTGGATTTTTTTGTTATTGTTCTTTTTGCTTCCCTTCTCTTGTTCTCTTCCGTTGTGGTTTGATGACTATCTTTAGTGTTGTATTTGGATTGCTTTTTTTAAAATTTATTTTATTTATTTATTTATTTTGACTTTTTTGTCTTTTTAAGGATGCACCCATGGCATATGGAGGTTTCCAGGCTAGGGATACAACTGGAGCTGTAATTGCTGGCCTACACCACAGCCACAGCCACAGCAATGCCAGATCCAAGCTGCATCTGCAACCTACACCACAGCTCATGGCAATGCCAGATCTTTAACCCACTGAGCGAGGCCCAGGATTGAACCTGCAACCTCATAGTTCCTAGTTGGATTCATTTCCACTGCACCATGACAGGAACTCCCGGATTGCTTTTTCTTATTCATGTGTGTATCTATTGCAGATTTTTGGTTTGCAGTTACCTTGAAGTTTTGATATAAGAGTCTATATATACATACAAGACTGTTTTAAGTTGTTGCTCTCTTAATCAAAAGTACATCTCCAGTGTGCTGCATTTGTACCCTCCTCGTCTCATGATTTCTGATCTTTGTAGCATATTTGTGTGTGGATGATTTCCTACATTTACTATATGTATGCTTTTACTGGTGAGCCTTGTCATTTGTAATATTTTAGTTTCTAGTTGTGGCCATTTCTTTTCCACCTAGAGAAGCTGCTTTAGTATTTGTTGTAAAGCTGGTTTTGTGGTGCTGAATTCTCTTAGCTTTTTCTTTTTTGTTAAGCTTTTGATTTCTCCTTCAAATCTGAATGAGAGCTTTTCTGGGTGGAGTAATCTTGGTTGGAGGTTTTTTCCCTTTTATCACTTTAAGTATATCATGCCATTCCCTTCTGGCCTGCAGAGTTTCTGCTGGAAAAAAATCTGCCTTATGGGGGTTCCCTTGTATGTTAATTGTTTCTTTTCCCTAGCTGCTCTCAGTATTTTCTCTCTGTCTTTAATTTTGGTCAGTTTGATTGATATGTGTCTCAGGGTGTTCCTCCTTGGGTTTACTTTATGTGGTATTCATTGTGCTTCCTGGATTTGAGTGAGTGATTCCTTCCCCAGTTAGGGAAGTTTTTGGCCATTATCTCTTCATATTTTCTCTGGCTCCTTCTCTCTATCTTCTTCTGGCACCCCATAATATGGTTGTTTATGTGTTTAACATTGTCCTAGAGTTCTCTTAGACTGTATTAATTTCTTTTCAATCTTTTTTCCTCTTTTCTGTTCTGCATCAGTGATTTCCACTAGTTTGACCTCTGCCTTGCTTATTCGTTCTTCTGCCTCCTGTATTCTGCTGTTGGTTGCTTCTAATGAATTTTTTATTTCAATTATTTTATTTTGCATCTCTGCTTACTTAATCCTTAAATTTTCTATTTCTTTGCTCAGTGTTTCTTGTAATTTATCAATGTTTTCCTCCAGTATCTTTCCAAAATCTTGAATCATCTTTACTATCATCAGTCTGAAGTCCTTTTTTGTGGAGGTTGGTAATCTCCAGACCACTTTGCTTTTTTTCTCTGTTTTTTTTTTTTCTTGCTCCCTTATCTGGGTCATAATTCTCTGCCTTTTCATTTTGTATATATTTTTGGTGTGTTCTCCTTTTTGCAGATAATAGAGATGTAGCCTCTCTTGTTTCCGATGTTTGCCCCCCTTGTGGCTGAAGTTGATGTGGGGGGCTTATTGTAGGTTTCCTGATGGAAGGGACTGGTGCCTGCCCACTGGTAGGTGGAGCTGTTTCTTATCTCTCTGGTGAGTGGGGCTTTGTCTCTGGGTGAGATTAAATGTGGCTGTGTGCCTGGGGTGGGGGTGGGGGTGGGTCTTTAGACAGCCTGTTTGCTGGTGGGTGGGGAGCTGTGTTCCCACCCAGATTATTGTTTGACCTGAGGCTTCTCAGCCTTGATGGGTGGGGCTAGATTTTTCCAAAATGGCTACCTCTAGAGGAGCGCACACTGATGATTATTCCCAAGACCTTTGCATCCCTTTCCCCCACAACAAGCCACAGTCACCCCTTGTTTTCCCAGGAAATCCTCTTAAGAACTGCAGTCAGGCCTGACCCAGATTCCTATGGATTCTCTGCTTTGCAGAGATTGGGACCCAGTGCACATGAAAGCCAATGTGTGCCTTTCAAGAACGGTGTCTCCATTTCCCCTGGTCCTGTGGAGCTCCTACACACAAGCCCCACTGACCCTCAACACCAAATGTTCTGGGGGCTCCTTCTCCCAATGCCAGATTCCCAGGCATGGGGACCTGATGTGGGACTCAAAACTCTCACTCCCGTAGGTGAGTCTCTGTATTATAGTTACTTTCCAGTCTGTGGGCTACCCATCCAGTGGGTGTGGAGTTGCTTATATCCTGTAATCGCCCCTCTTACTGTCTTGATATAGTCTCCTCTTTGTCTTCTGGAGTAGAATATGTTTTTTGATAGTTTGTAGCCTCTTTCATTGAAAGTTGTTCAGCAGTTGGTTGTAACGTTGTTGCTTTTATAAGAGAAGGTGAGCTCTAGTCCTTCTACTCTGCCATCTTAATCCCTCTGCTCACCAGTTTTTCAGATTTAAAAATTTAGTGCCTCAGGATAAAGCAGTTTAGGAGCTGAAAACAAAAAATTATAGGTATTTTAAAGAGATCTCCGAAAAAGCACATAGCGCTATTTTCAGTGCCTTATTAGATATAAGACTATTCTGTCACTGTAAGAAAAATACAGATTAGATTCAGTTTGGTTCCTTAGTATGTTTGGCATATTTGAGATAAAGCAAAAATTGAAATATTTTCATTGTCTGCATTGTGAGAAGGAACAGGGGTCTGAGGCAGAATGAGTTGAGGAAAGGGCTGTATTTTTGTGAAAATTTTAGTGAATTTCCTGGATTTTTTTTCCACCTATGAAGAAGACCTGTGACACAAAACCATTAACTGTTAAAACTGATTCAAAATTAAATCTTCAAAACATTGCTGAGAGAAATTAAAGATCTAAATAAATGGAGCGAGAGATCATGTTCATGGATAGGAAGACTTGACATTGTAAAGATGTCAGTTCTCACTGAATTGATACATAGATTCAGTGCATACCAATCAAAATGTGCCAGAATTTACAGATTGACTCTGAAAGTCATAGGGAAACACTCAAAATAACTCTGATAAGGAACAACAGATATGGAGGACTCATACTACCGGTTACAACAGTTGTAATAAAACCACATAAATCAAGACACTGTGGTATCAGCATTGAGATCACCAGGTGGACCAGTAGATCAGAGGAGAGTGTCTAGGTAAACTCACACACATGTGGCCGCTGACTTACAAAGGTACAAAGGCAGTTCAGTTGTTCCAGGACAGTTAGATACGGTTGGAATGGTTGGATACCCATATGCAGGGAAAAAAAAGAATTTCAATTGGTATATTCACAAATTAATTCAGAATAGATCATGATCTAAATATATGACCTAAATATATAATTACTTTTAGAAAAGAGGAGAAAACTACAGGTTAGGACACACTATTCTCAGATACGATACCAAAAGCATGATTCATGAAAGAGTAAAAGGATAAATTGGACTTCATCAACATTAAATGCTTCTGTCCTTGAAAAGACACTATTATAAAGATGAAAAGAGGAGACACAGATGAGAGGAAAATATTTATAAGTCACATATCTGAGAAAAGACTTGCATGCAGAATATTTCAATAACAAAAAAACAATGGAAAAGAAACAATTTTAAACATAGGTAAAAGATGTGAACAAATATTTCACCAAGGAAGCAATACAAATGGCATATAAACACATGAAAAGATATTCAGCATAATTAGTCATTAGAAAAATACAAATTAAAACCACAATGAGACACTGCTAGTACCTATTAGAATGGCTAAAATGAAAGCCTAACTACACTAAGTGTTGATGAGGCAGTGGAGTAACTGGAACTGTCATACACTGCTGGTGGGAATGTAAGATGGCACAACCACTTTGGAAAATAATTTGGCAGTTTCTTAAAAAATTAAAAGTACACCTGCCATGTGATATAGGCATTCTACTCTTAGACACTTTTCCAGAAATAATGAAGTCTGCATAGACATGTACACATATGTTCATAGCAGCGTAATCTGCAATGTCCAAAGACAGATGTTCATCAACAGGTAAATGGATTTTAAAAAAAAAACCCCAAACTATGGCACATCCATTCAATAGAATACTACTTAGCAATGTGAAGGAATGAACTGTTGATATACATTGTAGCATGGCCGGAAATCCATATGGTTATGCTGAATGAAAGAAGCCCATTTTTTAAAAACTGTGTATACTGTAAGATTCCATTCATATAAAATTTGGTGAAATGCAAACTAATATATAGAGACAGAAAGGGGATCAATGATTGCCTGGGAGTAGGGGATGTGGAAAGTGTGAGAAGCATGGATTTTTTAAAGATCACAAGGAAGCTTTGGGAGTGATGGAGTGTTTATTGTCTTCATTTGGGTCATGGGTTCGTGGTCATTGGTGTATGTCAAAGTGTATGAAATTTCGCCCTTGAAAAAGTGTGTTTTATCCTTTCAGGAGTCCCTAAGACTGCCCCACATGTTTGATGATTTACTAAGACCCCTAGTACCCAGTATGTGGTTGTACTCATGGTTAGGATGCATTACCATGACACAGTAAGGATCTGTAGCCAGATCGGTGAGATGAGACAGCGAGTAAGGATCTGTAAAGACAGTAAAAAAAAAAAAAAAAAAAATTTAATGTATCTGTAAGTAAAAAAAGAAAAAAGGATCTGTAAAAAAAAAAAAAAAAGTAAGGATTTGTAAAGGCAGTAGAAAAAGGATCTGTAAAGTAAAGACAACAAAAAAAAGAGTTTAAAAAAAGTTAAAAAAAAAAGATGGTAAAAAAAAGAATCTGTAGGAGTTCCCGTCGTGGTGCAGTGGTTAACAAATCCAACTAGGAACCATGAGTTCGACCCCTGGCCTTGCTCAGTGGGTTAAGGATCCAGCATTGCCGAGAGCTGTGATGTAGGTCGCAGACGTGCTCGGATCCCGTGTTGCCCTGGCCCTGGCGTAGGCCGGCGGCAACAGCTCTGATTGGACCCCCTAGCCTGGGAACCTCCATATGCCGCAAGAGCAGCCCTAGAAAAAGCAAAAAGACGAAAGAAAGAAAAAAAGAATCTGTAAAGTCAAGACAGTAAAGAAAGGATCTGTGGGAGTTCCCATTGTGGCTTGGCGGAAATGAACCTGACTAGTAACCATGAGGATGCGGGTTCTATCCCTGGCCTTGCTCAGTGGGTTGGGGATCTGGCATTGCTGTGAGTTGTGGTGTAGGTTGTAGACATGGCTCGAATCTGGTGTTGCTGTGGCCAGTGGCTGCAACTCCAATTCAACCCCTAGCCTGGGAACTTCCACATGCTGACAAAAATAAAGTGGGGGCGTGGGGGGTGGGGGAGGTGAGATCTATAACTACAGTAAAAAAAAAAAAAAAAAAAGGATCTGTAAGACAGAAAAGACAGTGAGTAAGGACCCGTAGCCAGATCAGTGAGAAAAGACAGGACGAAGGGTCTGGGGGAATCCACATGGGGCTTTCTGTGTCCTCTCCCTTCCATGAAGGGACTTCCGAGCACACCTTTCCTCCAGCAGCAAAACTAACCACGGAGGTATGGTTGTTATGCCACTGAAACCCATTAAAGGTTCAGGGTGTTTATTGGAGGCTGGTCACACAGGCACCTTCTGCCCTCTAGCATTTCACATTCCCAAAAGGAAAACATATTTAGTGGCCCCAGCAGGCAAAACAACCTTGTCAGCAAGGGAACTGCTTCAAAAGCCAGATCACACTCAGGACTTCTAACCCTTTTCTGCAGTTACATCTCAGTGCTTTTTAAAAATTATCATTCAAGTGAATATGAGCTAGAACAAGGCTGTGGTGATTTATTGAAGTGATAGTCTATAAAAATAGTAATTTCAGATTTGTGTAAGACCAATAGAGTGGAATCTTCATTACCTGGATTGCTGCATACTATAAAATCGTCTCTGGGGTGAGGTGGGGGTATGAGAGTTCCCTTGTGGCTCAGTGGGTTAAGTATCCAGCATTTTCACTGCAGCAGCTCGGGTTGCTGCTGTGGTACAGGTTCAGTCTCTGGCCCCGGATCTTCCAAGTGCCGTGGGCACGGCCAAAAAAAATATACAGAGCCTCCCTGGAGTGAGGTGGGGTGGTAATAAATAAGTAGAATTGGGATATTTGGCAAATGGGAGCTTTGAGTTATTTTCATTATTTAATAATGTGATTTTAAACTGGAATTGTATTTTGAACAGTCTTTCCCAAGTACATAATTTTTCTTCCTTGTATTAAAAAATTCCTTGATGATAATCATTATTTTAGTCATCGGTTAATTGACCATGACCGAATTCTGTAGCAAATAAAAGCTAAAGCCTTGGTGTTGGAAGTATAATGACCTCCACAGTGGGCCTCCCTGCTACAGCTGTGTGGTTTATGTCCTGCCCAAGGGCACCTCCAGCTGGAAAGAGGTGGAGAGCTGAAATCCAGCCTGTATTTTGATGGTCAAGCCAGGGCCCCAGCACAAATATGTCTGCCCAAGAAAGGGGCACATCTTTCTAGTTTGCACAGAGGTACCACATGGGCTGATTCTGGCCCCAGCACGTGCCCCGGAAGGAGGTGATGGTGGTAGTTCTCTCCCAAAATGCTGCCCCCTATTGGCCAGCTTTGTTGTGACCATGCCTTTCCCTTAAAAAAAAATCCAGAAGGTAACTTTCAGTTGAGGGCTGCCCTTAACTGGAGCTCCCCCAAGTACAAGAGCGTCTGCTAGGGGAGGACCAGGGAGTCCAGCTGCCTCCGTGGGGCCTTTCCTCTCTGGTGTGGTCCAACTCCCTTTGAAAGGCAGATGAATTTAGGAACATGTGTCTTTAGGAGAATGCCTGGTGTCTGTTCTGTATTTGGCTCCTGTTATTAATGTCCCTGGCCATCATGTCTCTGTGTTTGTAACAATTTAAAAAATAAAATCAGAGAAAGGCAACTCCTGTGGCATCTCCGTGTGAAATTGGGTAGTAAGATTTCCTAAGGGGGCAGTAAACCTCCTTATGTCCAGAGGAACCAAGTATTGTTTATGATCCACTTTGAGACAAATAGACAATATTTGACAGTCACAACTTAGCTTCACATAAGTGATGTTCAGACACTGACAACTTTATCTCTCAGCTATGGGCGTCTGGCCGAGTCTGACAGCACACAGCAGTGGACCCGGGCAGCCCAACAGAGGTGAACTGGGTTATGCTCTGTCAGCAGAGGGGTTCTCTTTGGAAATTTTCACCTTTTGGAAATCTATACCCCCCTCATTTCTTCCATGTGACTCATCTTCCTTCCCTCCCTTTAAGCTCTTTTCCCTAAGGAACCTTAAACCACATCTTTCTCCCCTCTCTATAGATGCGAACTACACGCAAGGTCTCTGTGTGGCCAGTGGGTCTGGTTGGTGGACGCCGCTATGAACGTCCATTGGTGGAAAACGGCAAAGTCGTCGGCTGGTACACAGGCTGGAGAGCAGACAGACCTTTTGCTATCGACATGGCAGGTAAGGCATGTGGGTGGGTCATCCTGCTGGCTTTCCCATGCACTAGAGGCAGGGCGCTCTGAAAAATTGCTTTGGCTAAAACCTAGGTGGTGTTATTTCAGCAAGTGAACTGTTTAACTAAATCTTCAAAGGCAGCCTTTTGGTTGATTCAAGGAGAATGGGATTTTTGGGGTGATTAGAAAATGCTCATTCCATTTTGTCACCTGTCCACACCACCCTTTACCCAGCAAATGTTGATGTGCTGGCTGGTGAGGAGTTGAGTTGTGGGAACCAGAGCTGCCGCCCCCCACCCCCCCCGGCCCTGTGGTCTGTCCCTTTCCAGGTCTTGTTCTGCAAGTCCATTTGGTTATAATATATTACATGCTTATTGATAAATTTAATAGTGATATGGTATAGGTAAGCTCATCATTTCAGTGCTTATTGATCCATTTAATAGCTAATACATAAAATCAGATGACTGGTTTTTCCACCATGTATTAATGTTGAGTATAATAGCTGTCTTTTAAAGTTCTTATCCTCTGACCAATTGAATAAAACCTGTAATAGATCACAGATTCTAAAATGCTGCTTTATCGTAAAGAGACTCATTTTCTGAGAGTTATATGAAATGATGGTTGTGATAACTGTGGAAGGATGCAGTTTGAAACATGAAGCTTGGAAGCAAGAAAAAAACACATCTAGAAGATGAAGGCAGAAAAGCTTCAAAATTGATCTCATCCATCTTCAGCTCTGAAACAGAGCTCTGTCAGCCTATGCTTGGCCAAACTTTTATGTGTGTTTCCCAGCTGCAATCAGAATCACTATGCTCAGAATTCTGATGGGATGGAGGCTATGTTCTGAACTGGATTCATTACTTTTATTCTGACAATAGTTTACATTTGAGGGAGCAAGGTTATGAAGAGGGAATAAGAAATGCTGGGAATCTTTGTGGAGGTCTAGTCAGCTACCCTGCATCATGGGAGAGGACAGATTAGGATATTTTAACTCAACACTTAACAGCATTTCTTGAGTGCCAACTTTGTGGGATCCTGTGTCATGGTCTCTAATCAAAGGTCAGTCTAGATTTCTGATCTCTCCTGCATCCCCTGTCTGTGTCCTTACCTCTCTCTCTTCCAACCCAAGCCTTGCTCCTTAGTCCCCAGTTCTTGCAGCCCCACAGCTGAGCTAGCATCTCTACCAACGCATCTTCCTGAAAACAGAGAGGCAGGTCAGCCATACTGGAAGGTCCCAAGGATTCTCAAAAGAGTCATCTCCTCAACCAAGACTGAGTTTGTGGCTCTGAAAATAACAAGGCTGACTGTAATGTGTCTTTTGAGAATCCAGTTTTTTGCTGCTTAGAAGTATAAGTTGAGCACAAAACTAGAGGAGCATTGAGGCAAAATCTTGTTCTCTTAGTTTCCTTGAATAGAATGAGGCAGTGGCATGAATGAGCACTGAGGTCTTCTCTGATGCATCCTTCCTTTCCCTGGATTCCCACCTTGGGAAGCTCAAAAGAAAGTCCACATCTCTGGCTTCTGAGTGAGGATACGACTGCTAAAGTAGCCAGCCGGGAGATGTTTGGTCCTTTCCTTTCCCAGAGCCTTGCCAGAACTCCTCAGGAGTTTTAAGTCTCCCACATGGGATCTCTACCCTTCACCCTGCAAGATTGTTTCAAGGTGAGGGATATGTGGATAAATCTTCCTGGATTTTGCTATAAGAACTTGATGTAGATGATCACGTATCCAGTAGACCCACTGAGTATTTTGCTTTGTTCTCCCCAGAATTTAGCTCCAAATACATATACCTAAAATTCAAGAAAGGCATGTGGGTTTTGTGAATTAGACCTGGCTGGTGATAAAATATTTGATACTCTTACAATGCCAAAATCTCTGGGAACCTTTTCTCCATGACATGACTGAAATTTGTATTTTTCTTAGCATTTTAATATATTTTCAAGGCATAAGAGCTATCATAAAATATGAATGATTTGCTTATTTTGTATTAACTATCCTTAATTTTAAATAGGAATAGAATTTCTATCTCAAAGAAAAAAACTTTTGAAACACTGAATTATTTTCTTCACACATGAATTTGCTTGGTAAATTAGTTTTCAGTAAATTATTGATATTTTTTGGAATGCTTTAAGAGTGATTTGGTTCATCTAGATAAAGATCTGAGTTTGTTCTCATTCTAAAACTTGAAATTTCACAATTTTGTTTAGATTCTGTATGATTCATTTATTCTTAGTGGGAAAAGAGAGAAGACTTGTTGGATGTTTATATACAAATGGTACTTCCCACCTTGTTTTCAAGAGACACACACAGATACACTCATCTCTAGAAGTTTGATCCCTGGCCCAGGAACATTCATATGCCATGGATACAACCCCCCCACAGACCAAAAAAAAAAAAAAATCACTTCCAATGAATAGACACATTAAGATTGAATGTGAGAGTATGGAAAAAGGTATTCCATATAAACGGAGATGAAAAGCAGGGATGGAAGTAGTTATATCAGCTAAAACACTTTAAAACAGAGACTGTAACAAGTGAGGAAAGATATTATATAGTGATAAAGGATCAATCCAACAAGAAGATATAACAATTGTAAATACATATGCACCGATTATAAGAGTACCTAAATGCAGAAAGTAAATATTAACAAACACAAAGGGACAAATTGGTAGTAATACAATATTAGTAGAGACTTTAACATCCTACTTACAGACTGATCATCTGGACAGAAAATCAAAACAGAAAACTGGCTTTAAATGACAGTAGATGGGATGAATAGATACATAGAGAACATTTCATTCAAAAACAGAACACATTCCATTTGAGTGTACACAAAACATTCTACAGGATAGATCACACAATAGCCACAAAATAAGTCTCAGTATATTTAAGAAATTAAAATCAGGATTTCCCATCATGGGTCAGTGGTAATGAGCCCAATTAGTATCCATGAGGACACGGGTTCAATCTCTGGCTTCATTCACTGCATTAAACGATTTGGTGTTAAAATGAACTGTGGTGGAGGTTGCAGACATGGCTCAGATCTGGTGTTCCTCTGGCCATGGTGTAGGCCAGCAGCTACAGCTCAAATTCAACTCCTAGCCTGGGAATTTCTATATGCTGAAGGTGCAGTCATAAAAAGCAAAAAAAGAAAGAAATGAAAATCATATCAAGCATCTTATCTGACCATGGTGGTTTGAGACTAGAAATCAAGCACAAGAAAAAAAATGCAAAAAAAAAAACAACCATGTAGAAGCTAAACAGCATGCTACTAAACAACAAATAGGTTTTGAAAAAAAAATCATGGAGGAAATTAAAAAAATACTTGAAGACAAATAAAAATGGAAACATAAAGTACCAAGATCTATGGGACATAGCAAAAGCAGTTCAAGAGGGAAGATCAGAGAGATACAGGCCCACCTCAGGAAATAAGAAAATTGTTAAACAACCTAACATTTCACCTTGAGGAACTACAAAAAGAACAAACAAAACCCAAAGTTAGTCAAAGGAAAGAAATCATACAAATCAGAGTGGAAATAAATAGAGACTTAAAAAAAAGAAAGAAAACATCAATGAAATTAAGAATGGTACTTTGAAAAGATAAGCAAATTGAAAAGTTGTAGCCAAACTCATCAAGAAAACATACCAGGGGACCAAATAAATACAATCAGAACTGAAAGAGGAGATGTTACAACCAACATCCACAGAAATATAGAGGATTGTATGACATTACTAAAAAAAGTTATATGCCAATAAAATGGAACCTAAAAGAGATGGACAAATTCCTAAAAATGTACAATCTCTCAAGACTGAATCAGGAAGAAATAGAAAGTATGAACAGACCAATTACCTCTAATAAACTTGAATCACTAAGTTAAAAACTCTCAACAAACAAAAGTTTAGAATCAAACCATTTCATAGGTGAATTCTACCAAAAATTTAAAGAGGGCTAACACCTATTCTTCTCAGACTATTCCAAAATTGTGCTTCCTGATTCATCATGTGAGGCCAGCAGCATTCTGATACCAGACAAAGACACCAGAAACACCACACATACTCAGAAGAATTTTTACAGGCCAGTGTTACTGATGGATATAGATGCAAAAATCCTCAACAAAATATTAGCAAACTGAATTCAACAATACATTAAAGTGATCATACACCCTGATCAAATGAGATTTATCCCAGGTATGCAAGGATGGTTCAGTATCTGCAAGTCAATCAGTGTGACACACCACATTAACTAAATAATAAAAATCTTATCTTAGTAGATGCAGAAGAAGCTTTTGACAAAATTCAACATTCATCTATGATAAAAAACACTCTCAACAAAGTTATAGAAGGCATAGGAGAAACATACCTCAATATAGTGATGGTCATATATGACAAAAACACAGCCATTATACTAAACAGTGAAAGGCTTAAAGCATTTCCTCTAAGATGAGTAAGACAAGGATGGCCACACTCATCAACATCGTATTAGAAGTCCTAGCCATAGCAGTTAGACAAGAAATAAAAGGTCTCCAAATTGGAAGGGAAGGAGTAAAACTGTGTTACTATTTGCAAATGACATAAAAAATCCTAGAGATGCCATCAAAAAACTATTAGAAATAATAAATGAATTCAGTAAATTTCCAGTACACAAAATTAACTGTTGCATTTCTACATGTTAATGCACTATCAGAAACAGAAATTAGGAAAAAATACCATTTACAAGTGCATCAAAAGGAATAAACTGCCTAGGAATAAATATAACCAAAGAGATAAAAGTCTTATACTCTGAAAACTATAAGAGATTGATGATAGAAATTGAAAACAACACAGACTACTGGAAAAATATGCTGTGTTCATGCATCGGAGGAATTAATGTTGTTAAAATCTGTAGACTGTCTACAGATTTAATATAACCCGTATCAAAGAACTAATAGCATTTTTCACAAGAGAATACTAAAATTTATATGGAACCACAAAAGACCCCAAATAGCTAAAGCAGTCTTGATAAAGCAGAACAAATCTGGAAGTATCATGATCCTTGATTTTTTACTGTGTTACAAAACTACAGTCATCGAAATGGCATAATATTGGCAGAAAAATGGATCTGTAGATCAGTGGAACAATAAAGGAGAGCCTGGAAAAAATACTGATATAGTTAATTAATAGCAAAGGAGTCAAAATATACAATAACATACAAATCATTAAATGATTTTGGGAAAACTGGGCAGCTACATGACAAAAGAATGAAACTGGACTACTTTTTTATACCGTATATAAAAATAAACTCAAAGTGGATTAAAGACAAACATATGGCCTGAAAACATGAAACTAAAAGAAAACATAGGCAATGTGCTCTTTGACATCAGTCGTTAACAATATGTTTTTGGATCTGTCTCCTGAGGTAAGGGAAAAAATAAATAAATAAATGACTGGGACTACATCAAACTAAAGAGCTTTTGCACAGTGAAGAGAAATATCAAGAAAATGAAAAGGCAGCCTACTGAAAGGGTGAAGATAGTTGCAGATGATTTGTTGGATGAGGGGTTAATATCCAAAAGAAACAAAGGAAAGAAAAAAATGGATTAAAAAATAAGCAGAGGACCTGAATAGACTTTTTTTTTTTCAAAGAAGACATACAAATAGCCACCAGACCCATGAAAAGGCAGTCAGTATCACTAATCATTGGGGAAATGCAAATCAAAACCACGATGAGCTATCACCTTCCACCTGTCAAAAGACAACAGGTAGCTAGTGTTGGTGAGGCTGTGGAGAAATGAGACCCCTTGTGCACTGTTGGGAGCAATATAAATTGGTGTACCCTCTGCAGAAAACAGTATAGAAATTTCTGAAAAAATTAAAAATAGAACTGTCATGTGATCCAATAGTTTTACTTCTGGATAGTTACCTGAAGAAAACAAAAATGCTAATGCCAAAGGATATATGGTCCCCAATGTTTATAGCAGCACTATTTACAACAGCTAAAATATAGAAACAACAGAAGTGTCTGTCAACAGATGAATGGATAAAGAAGAGTGTGTGTCTGTGTATGTGTACACAATGGAATATTATTCAACTATAAAAACAAAAATGCCATCTTGCCTTTGTGATAGCATGTATGGATATAGAGGGTATTGTGTTAAATAAAATGTTATAGACAAATACCATATGATCTCACTTATAGGTGGAATCTAAATCAAAACAGAACAAAATGAAAACAGCTTGATAGATACAGAGAACATACCGGTTGTTACCAAAGGGATGGGGTAGGAGGTGGCAAAATAAATGAGGGGGATTAAAAGATACAGTTCTTGGAGTTCCTGTCGTGGCAGAGCAGTTAACAAATCTGACTAGGAACCATGAGGTTGTGGGTTTGATCCCTGGCCTTGCTCAGTGGGTTAAGGATCCGGCATTGCCGCAACCTGTGGTGTAGGTTGCAGATGTGCCTTGGATCTGGCGTTGCTGTGGCTGTGGAATAGGCTGGCGGCTGTAGCTCTGATGGGACCCCTAGCCTGGGAACCTTCATATGCCGTGGATGCAGCCCTAAAAATTAAAAAATATAAATAAATAAAAGTATAATTCTCTAGTTATATAAGCCATAGGGATGTAATATACAGCATAAGGAATATGGTCAATAGTGTAATAACTTTGGGGACAAATGGTTACTAGGCCTATATCATGGTCATTTCATAATTTATGCAAATCTCAAATCATTATGTAGTACACCTGAAACTACCATCACATTGTACATCAACTACATTTCAATAAAAAAAATTTTTTCATTTTAAAAAATTTTTTATTAAAATTGATTTACAATGTTCCATCAATTTCTGCTGTACAGTGAAGTGACCCAGTTTTTTATAAATATATATACACACACACACAATTATTTCCCTCACATTATCCTCCATCATGTTACATCACAAGTAATTAAATATAATTCCCTGTGCTACACAGCAGAATATCATTGCTTATCCCCTCCAAATGATACAGTTTGCATACTAACCTCGAACTCCCAGTCCATTCTACTCCCTCCCCTTCCCTCTTGGTAGCCATAAGTCTGTTCTCCATGTCTGTGAATTTGTTTCTTTTCTGTAGATAGGTTCATTTGTGCCATATATTATATTCCAGATATGTGATATCATATGGTATTTGTCTTTCTCTTTTTGACTTCACTTAATATGAGAGTCTCTAGTTCCATCCATATTGCTGCAAATGGCATTAGTTTGCTGTTTTTCGTGGCCGAGTAGTATTCCATCGTGTATATGTACCACATCTTAATCCATTCATCTGTCGATGGACGTTTAGGTTGTTTCCATGTCTTGGCTATTGTGAATAGTGCTGCAATGAACATAGGGGTGCATTTATCTTTTTGAATGAAAGTTTTGTCCGTATATATGCCCAAGAGTGGGAATGCTGGGTCATTTGGTAGTTCTATGTTTAGTTTTCTGAGGTACTACCATACCATTTTCCATAGTGGTTGTACCAATTTACCTTCCCACTAAGTGTGTAGATGGGTTCACTTTTCTCCATATCCTCTCCAGTATTTGTTATTTATAGACTTATTAATGATGGCTGTTCTGACATGTGCAAGGTGGTACCTCATTGTAGTTTTGAATCAGTGATGTTGAGCATTTTCTCATGTGCCTCTTGGCCATCTGTATGACTTCTTTGGAGAAATGTCTATTCAGGCCTTTTGCCCATTTTTCAATTGGGTTGTAAAAATGAATTTTTTTTAAAGAAACTAAAAAAATCCAATGTATTTCTTAAAAAAAAAAAAAAAAAACACCATGAACTTAAAGAGCCCATATGTAGCATTTCCACATCTGTCTTGCTTTGACGGATTGAGAATACATTCAGTAGAAGCCCCTCAGAGTCTGCCCTACTTATATTTCTGTGAAGCCACAGCCTAGCCCCTCCTCAGAAGCTTATTTGCATGTCAGACATTGGAATTGGAATACTTGTGAGACCTGTGAGGGCAGGGACCGTATCTGTTTGTTCATCACTGTATATCTGTGTTATAAGCTCAAATATGTACAGGGACTGGCTAAAAATACCAAGTGAATGAAGTTATTGGGTAGGAAAAAGGTAACAGTTGGCAGTGGAAGTGGTAGGGAGTGGTAGGGACCCACCAGCTGAAGCCTGCTGCGGACAGCTGGTTATCTCCTGCCTGGCAGCATTCTGATTTTTCTAGAAAAGTCAGAGACCTGGATTTTTATAGGAAACCTCCATTCGTCTTCTTTGTGGCTAAGTTTTTCAAATACTTTGCTAGGAAATACCACAAATCCTTGAGGTCTATCCAGATCACAAATTACCTTTATTTATGCTCAGTGTCAGGTACAGGGAAGACCTTAATAGCAATAAAACTGCCCAGACAAGTGCTATGTACCAGACACTGTTCTAGACACTTGACATGTATTGACTCATTTCATCCTCACAACCACCTTGGGAAATAGGTATTATTACTCCCCCTCATTTTCCATATGAAGGCAGTGAAAAACCAAGATGTTAGGGAACCTTCCCAAGGCCACACAGTAAGTCATGGAGCCAGGATCCAGCTGAGGTGGTCCAGCTCCAGATTTGGTGCCGGTAAGCTTTGTGTTCCAGTTCCTGAAAAACAAAGGCGCCAACATGCACAGGCAGACATGGTGTATAAGGAGTAGGAACAAGCCAGATTTTATGTAACCAAAGAGTCTGGTTGAAACAGGTATCCCCAGAGATGTTCCTCTGAGCAGTGAAGATGGACACCACTTCTACCTCACTTCTGCCATATTTCTGAGGTCTGGGGTAACCATTGTCCTGGTTAACTTGACCTTCTGTCCCTTTTAGCACATGTCCGGGATTTTTAATCTTTTAAAGTTTTAGAATTTTATTAAAAATAGTTTTTTAATGGAATTTTTATAGTGTTTTAAATACTTATGGTCAAAAAATGTTAATGTAATTTATTCTTAGTACTCTTTTACTTCTCAAGAGGTGTCTTTGAATAGTTTTTTTGTTGTCACTCTCCCAGTGCCCAGCAGAGTGCCTGGTAGATGGCAGTCAGTCAGCCACTGTTTGAACTTATCCAAAAAGTGTTAATTAAATTGTGGATAGTAGTTATTTTATTGGAATAGCGATGCATTAAGATGAAAATAATGTCTTATCAATTGCCTTTGTACCATGTTGCTGGGTCTTTGATGGGAACGTTGTTGGTCTCAGGTTTTAATCTTTTTAGAAAAGAACACAAGTACAATGAAAAAAATTTTAACTTTTCCCTGTGTATTATTTTTGAGACTCTTATAGCATTTCTGTTAAATTTTAATCTTTAAATATACATACAGAAAATTATTTTTTCAAATAGCCTATTGAGGCTATTACCGTTAACAGCCTATTGAGGCTATTAATATCACCATTACTTTTTAACTATCATGCAGGAAGACAACCAAAGAGACTACCTACCTCCCATCTTGTGTGTACAAAAAGCCATTTGCTTTGGATATTTTTCTATGTGAAAATCATATGGACTTCTATAAATATTGTTTGTAACAGAATTCTATATTTATAAATTATAATGTGAACTGGAACAGATTTTTTTTTTCCTAAGAAAGTACACTGAATGCTGGAAATCACATGAAATAAACTTTTAAGTGGGATTTAAAAAAAAAAGATTATACATATTTCTTTAAAAAAAAAAAAAGAAAAGAAACATGAGCTTAAAGAAGCTCATGTACAGCATTTCCACAGTTGTCTTGCTTTGATTGAGCATACATTCAGTAGAAGCCCCTATGGGTCTGTCTGTCCTGTTTATATTTCTACAAAGCCACAGCCTAGCCCCTCCCCAGAAGCTTATTTGCATATCAGACATCAGAACTGGAACATTTCATGTCCTTCATGGAGTCTGACTCTCTGTCTGTCTTTATTTTTCTATACTGAACATTGCAGATGCTAGTTTTGCTCTGAGATGAGGAATCGTGGTTCTGAGATTTCCTCGCACGCACAATGGTAGTGGCGGAAGTGATTATTTCTCTTGTGTTGGGACATAATTTTAAAAAATTCTAGTGATTACTACTGAAAAAAGAATTAAGATACTCACCCACAGGATGGAAAGAATGCATCAGAGACAGCCCTTGGCCTGGCTGTGGCATGCAATTGGCTTCTGCAGTTGATCAGTGGCCACTCTGCTCATCCAACACAGGGAGACCTGGGAGTATCTCTATGGTCTGAGCCTCAAGCTTTAATTCCTACACCTCAGGCATCTGGTCACTGGCTAGTTCTTAGTGCCAAAAAGCAAGGCAGTCCCCCCAAAGTTTTTAGCTCTTCAGAGTTCCCATCATGGCTCAGCAGAAATGAATCTAATCTGTATCCATGAGGATGCAGGTTTGATCCCTGGCCTTATTCAGTGGGTTAAGGATCCAGCATTGCCATGAGCTTGTGGTGTAGGTCTCAGACGTGGCTCGGATCCCATGTTGCTGTTGCTGTGGTTGTGGTGTAGGCCGGTGGCTACAGCTCCGATTTAACCCCTAGCCTGGGAACCTCCATGTGCTGTGGGTATGGCCCTAATAAAAAGACAAACAACAACAACAACAAAGTTTTAGCTCTGTTTTTGAAGTCAGGAAATTACTTCCAAGTGACAGACTCACTTTGGCCACTTCCAAGGTTTCAATAAGTACTATCGATTGAAAGGAACTGAGCTTGGGGTAATCTTCAGCCTTGCTAGGAGGTGTAGATTTGATCAAATTCAGAACTTAAGGCTGAGGTACTTATTTTAAGTTTTCAACATGTGAAACATTTTGCGTCTAACTTATTCTTAGCTCTGGAGGCATGCCCTTCTTGAAGTATATAAAGTTCTCAGTTGAGTCCCTGGCACACAGTAGGGGCTTTATTCAGGTAAAAATCCAACTGGGTGTCCTGTAGTTCAGCTCTGGCACTAACCGTCCAGAGCTGGCACAGACCAAGTTACAGGGTATGGTCTCCAACCAAACTGCCCTTCCTTTAGACACCAGCTCCACTTTGGGGGTCCCAGGACATCTGCATTTCTAACCTGTGGGCTATAAATTTGACATTTATGTGGTTGTATGGTTACCTTTCCCCTTTGGTAACCATAAACTTGTTTTCTGTATCTATGGATCTATGTCTATTTTGTAAATAAGTTCATTTGTATCATTTTTTTTTAGATTCCACATATAAGCAATATCATGTGATATTTATCTTTCTCTGACTTATTTCACTTAGTATAATGATCTCTGGGTCCACCCATGTTGCTGCAAATGGCATTATTTCATTCTTTTTTATGGCTGAGTAATATTCCATTGTTTATATGTACCAAGTCTTCTTTGCCCATTCCTCTGTCAATGGACATGTAGGGTATTTCCATGCCTTGGCTGTTATAAATAGTGCATACTAGAAATCACATGAAATAAACTTCAAGTGGAACAAAATAAGTGAACATTGTGGTGCATGTATCTCGTCAAATTAGAGTTTTTATCTTTTCCATATATATGTCCAGGAGTGGGATTGCTGGATCATATGGTAATTCTTTTTTTAGTGTTTTAAGGAACCTACACATTGCTCTCCACAGTGGTTGCACCAACCTATAGTCCCACCAACAGTGTAGGAGGGTTCCATTTTCTCTGTACCCTCTCTAGCATTTATTTATGTAGACTTTTTGATGGTGGCCATTTTGAGTGGTGTGAGATGAAATTTCAATGTAGTTTTGATTTGCATTTCTCTAATAAGCAATGTTGAGCATATTTTCATGTGCCTTTTGGCCATCTGCATGTCTTCTTTGGAGAAATATCTATTTAGATCTTCTGTCCATTTTTTCATTGGGTTGTTTGCTTGTTGATATTGAGCTGCATAAGCTGTTTGTGTGTTTTGGGGATTAACCCTTTGTCAGTCACATCATTTGCAAATACTTTTCCCCATTCTATAAATTGTCTTTTAATTTTATGATTTCCTTTGCTGCACAAAAGCTTCTAAGTCTAATCAGGACCCATTTGTTTATTTTTGGTTTTATTTCCATTACTCTAGGTGATGGATCCAAAAAGATATTGCTGTGGTTTATGTCAGAATGTTCTGCCTGTTTGCCTCTAAAAGTCTTAGAGTATCTGGTCTTATATCTAGGTCTTTAGTCCATTTTGAGTTTATTTTTGTGTATGGTGTTAGAGAATGTTACAATTCCATTCTTTTATAGGTAGCTGTCCAGTTTTCCTAGAACCACTTACTGAAGATACTGTCTTTTCTCCACTGTATATTATTGCTTCCTTTGCCATAGGCTAATTGACCATAGGTGCGTGGGTACATTTCTGGGCTCTCTATCCTGTTCCATTGATCAATATGTCTGTTTTTGTGCCTGAAGCTTTATAGTATAGTGTGAAGTCAGAGCATGGTCCACCTTACTGATGCTTTTATTTCTGCTGACTTGTAGCTTCTCCATACCTTACAGCTCATCACAGATTCTAATTGGTAGTAGTTTCCAGTCTCTGGAGACACAAAGGACCCTTTGAAAGCAGGAAAGTGAAGCAATCACATCCATGATTTAGAGGAGACCTTCAGGGGAATAGAGTGGACAGTGGGCACAGGGGTGGAGTGGGAGCCACCTGAGAAGCAGGAGGCTGGCTATTCTTTCTAAGAACGTGGCAGAATTGAGAAGGGTAGAGAGGTGGCAGCAGTTTCAAGAGGCAGGAAAACTTTCTTTTTCCTTTAACAATAGAGTAGAAGTTGAAGTTTTGAGATACAGAAGGTAAGTGTTGAAAGTCCCCAAGGAATGGAAGTGACAGGGACTGAGTATCTTAGATGGAAGAGTTCACCTGGGCAGAATCACTCCTTTCTCCCAAGTGAAGAGATGGGATGGACAAGAAAAGACCTGGGAGTCTGGAGGGCCGGAGGGCCGAGTATTGGAGGCCAGGCATCTGCCATGGTCAACAGAGCAGAAGTGACAAGGGACTGAGTTGCACAGAGGTGGATCAGGGTGCAGGGCCTGCTACCTGGAAGTGCACATCCAGCAAAACGCATGGGAGTGACAGTACATAACTGACTCCATTGAGGCAGAAGATGAGGTGCAAGTGAACAGTTTGGGTTTACATTTAAAGGGCTGTTGGGAGAGGTGGCCATGAGGGGTGCCTTCCACATGGGCCAGGTCACGGCAGCACGGTCACTGTGGGGTGAGAACCACAAACCCCCTGGGGTGTGGCTCTAAGGGAAAGGGAGCTGGAAGGTAGATTGTAAAGACTCATCTCCGTGGCCACTGGAGTATCTATAGAATGTAGAATGTTCTGAGCAGGGGCTGGAGCATGGCAGCCGAGCTGAGCCTGGAGGCTGCTGTCAAATCAGCCCCAGCGCAGGATGCTGAGGCAGAGGTAGGGCCTCAGGAGACCACGGGAGGTCTCAGGGACAGCTGTCGGGGACTTCGAAAGTTGTAGTCAGCCATTTCAGATTCTGCACTCCAGTCAGCAGAAATTTAGATCTTTTTTTAACACCGTTGTATGGTGTGGTGGTAACGGAGAGAGTCAGTTTAATTTGGGGTTGTTTTAATTGCTGTAATCTATTGTGTTATCCTTTGGGTTGTAACTTCTGTGCAGAAGATAGGGTCATCTTGGGTGATCGTAATATTCTGTTGACCAGAATACCAGTTATTTTATTTTATTTTATTTATTTATTTATTTATTTTTTGTCTTTTTGCTATTTCTTGGGCCGCTCCCGCGGCATATGGAGGTTCCCAGGCTAGGGGTCGAATCAGAGCTGTAGCCACCGGCCTACACCAGAGCTACAGCAATGCTGGATCCGAGCTGCGTCTGCAACCTACACCACAGCTCACGGCAACACCGGATCGTTAACCCACTGAGCCAGGGCAGGGACCGAACCCGCAACCTCATGGTTCCTAGTCGGATTCGTTAACCACTGCGCCACAACAGAAACTCCAATACCAGTTATTTTAAAACAGGAACCACGTATTAAGGGAAATAGTATCCCATTCCTGGACTAAAGTTTATGGGTAAGTGGTCCTGGAGGGCTGTGGAGTTTGGAAGGGCTGCAGATGAGGGGAAAGAGACCTGGGGCCCTGCACTGCTCCCTGTGGCCCCTGCTGGGCTCTGGAGAAGCAGCAGGGTGGAGGGGAGCACTCAGGAGGACAGAGTGGATGTCTGCAGGCCCCTGCTTCTGTGCTCCTGGGGTGATGGCCTCCTCCCCTGCTCAACAAACACGCACAAAGCCTCCCCCAGCACTGCTCCACCTCCAGCACATCCTACCCCAGCCTTGGGGCCTGTACATCACCCATGCCTAGGGTGTTCTTTCCTGGTTCAGCCCTGCAAGACCTTTGGTTCTCAGCTTCAAGGTCACTCTCTCAGAGAAGCCTTCACCAGCACCCAGATGGCTTTCCCTCCCCCATTTATAAACTCCCAAGCTTCTGCTGCAGAGCACTTCCTGCAGTGGTGCTGCCTCTTCAACTGTGACTGTGGAATGCAGCCTCTGCAGGGCAGAAGCCTCTGCTTCCTGGTCTCTGCTCCATCCTCTATCCTGGGTCTTGCAGTGGGCTGAGGAATGCCCTGCACCAGGCTCTCTGCAGCACTGCCTGCTTCAGACCTTTTTAAACAAGGGGTCATGGGGGGACAGGGGGGCAGATATCTCTGCAGGACCTCCTTTCTCTGGGCACTTGTTGATTTGGGTTAATTTAGTTGGCAAACTCTTTCTTGGTAGATAGCGTAATAATAAACTTAGGCCCAGCTCAGATCCAATGACCAACCAGGCCAAATGAGCGTAGCCATAATTGACAGTTTTATTTGCTCTGTGAATATAAATACTGCAAGAAAATGGGAAGAAAAACCTTTTTGCCACTTTGGATCCATTTGTAATTGGCAGTTTTCAATGCATGAATTTTTTTGTACAAAACGTAAAATTATTGAATGTTCTCGGTAGAGGGACTCGGTGAGTCCCGTGGTAACTTTTGGTGCAGGATCTGGGGCCCTGACATGGACTTTGCCCCTAGGTCCATGTAGCGTGGCTGTCCCTGCAGTGGCGAGCAGGATCTCTGGGAGACCACTGAGGGAGCCAGTCTTGACAGCGGGCAGAAAGGGTGGGGATGGGGGCAGAGGTGAGGGCAGTGGGAAGCCATCTGTTTCTCGTCCATCTCCAGACTCCTGAGGGGCATCTTCTGCAGACTTGCAAGCACCTGCTGGCTGCAGTGGCATGCTCAGTGCTGTCCACATGCACCATGGCTGTCTGGGCAGAGGTGGGTGTTGGGGGGAAGGAGCACCTGTGTTCTTATAATAGGGTCCTTTCCTGGAGTGGCTGGGAATGGGTGGCATGTTGAGGCTGGGGGAGGGGGAGGGGCTGTGGCTACAGGGGAAGAGGGCAATGGGGCTTCCAGGGCCCTATTCCCCACTTCGAATGTATTATTCTAATTTCCCATATTATTTTCCTATATTATTCTTTATTTCAGTGGAATAAAGCTTTCATTTAAGACTAAGGCTTTTGAAAACCATAAGTTTTTCCTGATAGCAGAGTTAATAATTACTGTGTACAGAGCACTTACCAGGCAGCAGATATTCTCAGATGCTCATGTGCTTTCTTATTGAATCCTCATCCCACTCAGTTCACATTATTGTCCTCATTTAAATATAATGAAAATAGAGACCTAGACAGGCTGAGGAACTTGTGCAAGGTTGCACAGTGATTAAATGGTAGAACTGGGTTTCAAACTCAGGTCCAGAGATGGCCCTCCCACAGGGCTTGGAATCCCATCTTACCTGCTTACAGCCAAAGGACTGGGCCCTGGATGTCTGAGCCTCTGCTGTCTTCCACTGCACGTCAGAGGACGTGGAATTCTTCATAGAATAAGACATCCTACAGGTCACAGCACGGCAGACACGCAGTGAGTGGCCTATCTGGTAACCAGGAAGCAGGATGCACCCAGCGTGGCAGGTGTGGGACTGTTTATGGTAGCATTGGACCCCAGCAGGCGGCTTGGAGACGTGTGCTGACTTAGGACCCCATTGGGCACAAGCAGGCTGTGCCTCTGGGTCTCCTCACCCATAGATTAAGGACCAGACCACCTGCTTTGGGGAACATGCTGAGATTAAGAGGAGAAGAGATACATGCAGTTCCTGCTGTCCTGTGAAGATTTCAATCTGCACCTGTGCATGTGTTTCAGCTCAGCCTTGAAGGCAGTACTCCTTGCTTAGGGCTTTTAAGGAACTGCTTTTCTCCCCTGGCTTGTGGACCTGGACTTACTATCATTCAGCGACTTAGCTCAGTATGCAAGCTAGCAAGTTGAGAGAAATATAGGCCCTAAACTTTAGAGAGAGGGGTCAACGGGAAAAAAAAAATCGTTTAAAAATTTAGAAGCAGATATGTGTTCATTTTTGTAATTTCCCAGTTGAAAAACTAAGCAAACAAAAAGCATTTGAACTTTCAAAAGAAACTGCCCCCTTTGTGAGATGTAGGTTTGCAAAGTGGTGTAGTTTCTCAGCTCACCTGCTGTGAAGAGGAAACACTGTTCTCTGTCCAAATTGCTCACGGCTCCTGGGGAAGGATTTACAAGATGATTCTCATGTTTTCTAATCAAGTCCCAAGAGGATGGAGTAATGTCCCTTTTACCACTCTGACTTTCCTAAGAGCCCCTAGGAGAGCATCCAGATACAATTTTTACCTGGAATCTGTTAAAGACGTAGATGGTTTATTAGTGGAAGTAGGAATTAAGGACTGTTGCTCTGCGCTGATGGCTTGCTGGGACTGGCTTTAGAGGTTAAAGACAGCTGGCATTTTTCCTCCACCCCAGACCCTCTCATCTCAAAATCTCAGCCACCAGGTCAGGGAGCATTGCCCTAAGCTGGTGAGCCTGGGGGAACGATAGGTGGCATACTTCACCCTGCAGCTGACGTCACCATCTTCTCATGTTAGCCTGACTAGTTTCTGGTTGCCCCTCCAGACCCATTAGTGCTGCTGGAATCAATTCCCCTGGGAAGTTCTTCCTGGTTTTCCCTCAGTGCAGGTGCCAGATGTGCCTGGCCTTCAGAGCCCTGCACTTACATGCTTGTCCTAGAGGTGGCACTCGCGTGGTGGGAACTGCTGCCCCGCCCCCTCAGTCCACTTGGGGCCTTGCAGGGAAGGGGCCATAGGTCTCTCTGCTGCCTCTCCAGATGTGGCACCATCCCTGGTAGTTGTAGCTTCAGTTAAGTTCTGCTGGATTCATGAGTAATGTCTTCCTTTTCTATTTTACAGATTATCAAAATTAAAAATTATACAGCTTTTTTATTCTTTCTGAGACCACATTGTCATTATCTTTTTTAAAATTTTTAAAAGTTTTATTGTTTAACAAAGTTGTGATAATTTCTGCTGTATAAAAAATGATTGAGTTATACACCTATCCATTCTTTTTTAGATTCTTTTCCCATGTAGGTTATCACAGAATTTTGAGTAGAGTTCCCTACTACTACCCAACAGCAGGTCCTCATTGACCATACATTCCGTATACAGTAATGTGCAAATGCCAAACCCAACCCCTGAATCCATCCTTTCCCTCCACCTGACCCCTTTGGTAACCATAAATTTGTTTTCAAAATCTGTGAGTCTGTTTCTGCTTTGCAAATAAGTTCATTTGTATCGTTTTTTTTAGATTCCACATATAAATGATATTTGTCTTTCTCTTGTCTGATTTACTTCACTGACTATGATAATCTCTAGATCCATCCATGTTGCTGCAATGGCATTATTCTATTCTTTTCATGGCTAAGTAATATTCCATTATATATAAGTACCACATCTTCTTTATCCACTCCTGGGTCGGTGGAAATTTAGGTTGGTTCCATGTCTTCGCTGCTATAAATAGTGCTACAGTGAGCAAGGGTACATGTATCTTTTCAAATTGTAGTTTTCTGTAGGTATATGCCCAGGAGGGGGATTGCTGAATCATAAAGTAGATCTATTTTTAGTTTTTTGAGGAACCCCCATACTGTTTTCCATAGTGGTTATATGAATTTATGTTCCCACCAACAATGTAGGAGGCTTCCCTTTTCTTCACACCCTCTCCAGCATTTATATTTGTAGACTTTTTGATTCTGAATGGTGTGAGGTGATATCTCATTGTAGTTTTGATTTGTATTGCTCTAATAATTAGCAGTGTTGAGCACCTTTTCATATGTTTTATGGCCATCTGTCATCTTTGGAGAAACATCTTTTTAGATCTTCTGCCCACTTTTTGATTGGGTTTGTTTTTTGATATGGAGCTGCATGAGCTGTTTATATATTTTGGAGATTAATCCCATGTCAGTCACTTCATTTCCAAATATTTCCTCCCATTCTGTGGATTATTTTTTCATTTTGTTTATGGTTTCCTTTGCTACACAAAAGCTTTTAGGTCTACTTAGGGCCCATTTGTTTATTTTTGGTTATTTTTATTAACTTAGGAGGTGGATCCAAAAAGATTTTGCTGTGGTATATGTCAAAGAGTGTTCTGCCTGTTTTCCTCTGCCCTTACATTTAGATCTTTAATCCATTTTGAGTTTATTTTTGTGTATGTTGTAAGAGAATATTCTAATTTCATTCATTTATAGGTAGAGGTCCAGTTTTCCAAGTACCACTTATTGAAGAGGTTGTCTTTTCTCCATTGTATATTCTTCCCTCCTTTGTGGTAGATTAGTTGCTATAGGTGCTTAGGTTTACTTCTGGTCTCTCTGTCCTGTTCCACTTATCTATATTTCTGTTTCTGTGTCAGTACCATACTGTTTTGATAACTTTAGCTTTGTAGTATGGTCTGAAGTCAGGGAGCCTGATTCCCCCAGCTCCATTTTTCTTTGCTTTGGCTATTGGGAGTCTTTTGTGTTTCCATACAAATTTTTAAATTATTTATTCTATTTCTTTGAAAAATGCTGTTGATAATTTGATAGGGAGTGCATTGAATCTGTGGATTGCCTTACGTAGTATAATCAATGACAATATTGATTGACAATATTGATTCTTCCAGTCTAAGAACAAAGTATATCTTTCCATCCGTTTGTGTCATCTTCATTTTCTTCCAACAATGCCTTCTAGTTATTAGAGTACAGGTCTTTTGCCTACTTAGGTAGGTTTATTCCTAGGTATTTTATTCTTTTGATGGAGTGGTAAATGGAATTGTTTCCTTAATTTCTACCTGATCTTTCATTGTTAGTATATAGAAATTCGAGATTTCTGTGAATTAATTTTGTATCCTGCAACTTTACCAAATCCATTGATGAGCTCTAGTAGTCTTCTGATGGCATCTTTAGGATTTTCTTTGTATAGTATCATGTCACCTGCAAACCGCAAAGTTTTGCTTTTTCTTTGCCAATTTGGATTCTTTTTTTTTTTTCTTCTTCTCTGATTGCCATGGCTAGACTTCTGAAACCATATTGAATAAAAGTGGGGAAAGTGACACTTTTCTTGTTCTTTTCAGCTCTTCACCATTGAGAATGATATTATCTGTGTGTTTGTAATATATATGGCCTTTATTATGTTGAGATAAGTTCCCTCTATGCCTTCTTTCAGGAGGATTTTTATGATAAATGACTGTTGGATTCTATCTAAAGCTTTTTCTGCATCTATTGAGATGATCATATGGTTTTTATTCTTCAGTTTGTTAATGTGCTGTATCATATTGATTTGTGGATATTGAAAAATCCTTGCATCCCTGGGATAAATCCCACTTTATCATGGTGTAAGATCCTTTTAACATATTGCTGGATTTAGTTGGCTAGTATTTTATTAAGGATTTTGCATCCACATTTATCAGTGATAGTGGCCTGTAATTTTCTTTGTGATATCTTTGTCTGATCTTGGTATCAGGGTGATGGCGGCCTCATAGAATGAGTTTGGGTGTGTTCCTCTCTGAAATTTGTTGGAGTACTCTCAGAAGGATAGGTGTTAACTCTTCTCCAAACATTTGATAGAATTCACTTGTGAAGCCATCTGGTCCTGGACTTTTGTTTTTTTGGAACTTTTAAAATCAGTTTCAATTGTGATTGGTCTGTTCATATTTTCTACTTTAGTCCGTCTTGGGAGATTGTACGTTGCTAAGAATTTGTACCTTGCTAAGAATTTGTTCATTTCTTCTAGGTTGTCCATTTTATTGGCATAATTGCTTATAGTAGTCTCGTATGAAACTTTGTATTTCCATGGTATCAGTTGTAACTTCTCTGTTTTCTGTTTTCTAGTTTTATTGCTTTGAGTCTTCTCCCTTTTTTTCTTGATGAGTCTAGCTAAAGGTTTATCAATTTTGTTGATCTTTTCAAGGAAGCAGCTTTTAATTTCACTGATCTTTTGTTTTTGTTGTCTCTATTTCATTTATTTCTGCTCTGATCTTTATTATTTCTTTCCTTCTACTAATTTTGGGTTTTGTTCTTTTTCCGCTAGTAGCTATAGGTGTAAGGTTAGGTTGTTTATTTGAGATTTTTCTTGTGTCCTGAGGTAAGCTTGTATTGCTATAAACTTTTCTCTTGGAACTATTTTTGCTGCTTCCCATAGGTTTTGGATTGTTGTGTATTCATTTTCATTTGTCTCTAGGTATTTTTAATTTCCTCTTTGATATCTTTAGTGGTCCATTGGTTGTTCAGTAGCATATTGTTTAGTCTCCATGTGTTTGTGGGTTGTTGTTTTTTTTTTTGCCGTTTTTTTTCGCCATTGTTGATTTCTAGTATGTAGTTGATTTCTAATCTTATAGCAACTGTGTCAGGAAAGATGCTTGACATGATTACAGTTTTCTTAAATTTATTGTGACTTGATTTGTGGCCCAGAACGTTATCTTTCCTGGAGAATGTTCCATGTGCACTTGAGAAGAATGTGTATTCTGCTGCTTTTGGATGGAATGTTCTATAAATATAAGTTAAGTCTATTTAGTCTAATGTGTCATTTAAAGCCTTTTTACCTTTTAAATTTTCTGTATGGATGATCTGTCATTGCTGTAAGTGGGGTGTTAAAGTTACTGTTACTGTGTGATTGTTGATTTCTCCTTTTATGGCAGTTAGCAGTTGCCTTATATATTGAAGTACTCCTGCATTGGGTGAATATAAATTTACAGTCGTGATGTCTTCTTGGATTGATACTTTGATCATTATGTAGTGTCTTTCTTTGTCTCTTGTAACCTTCTTTATTTTAAAGTATTTTGTCTGATATGAGTATTGCTATTCCAACTTTCTTTTGATGTCTATTTGCCTGGAATATCTTTTTATATCCTCTCACTTTCACTCTGTATGTGACCCTAGATCTGAAGGGGTCTCTTGTAGTCAGCATATATACAAGTCCTGTTTTGTATTCGTTCTGCCAGTTTATGTCTTTGAGTGGAGCAATTAGTTTACATTCAAGTTAATTATTGAATTATGTTCTTATTACCATTTTGTTAATTCTTTTGGATTTGTTTTTGTTCGACTTCTTTTCCTCTTTTGTTCTCTTGTGGTTTGATCACTACCTTAATGTTGTGTTTGGGTTGCATTTTCTTATTTGTGTGTTTATTATAGACTTTCGGTTTGCAGCTACCATGAGGGTTTTGTTTTTTTTTTTTTTTTTTTTTTGGTTTGTGTCTGCTTTTTAGGGCCACACCTGCAGTATGTGTAAGTTCTCAGGCTAGGGGTTGAATTGGAGTGGTAGCCACTGGCCTGTGCCATAGCCCCAGCAACACCAGATCTGAGCCATATCTGTGACCTACACCACAGCTCATGGCAACACCAAATCCTTAACCCACTGAGCAGAGCCAGGGATTGAACCTGTGTCCTCATGGATACTAGTCAGATTCGTTGCTGCTGAGCCACAACAGGAACTCCCACAAGGTTTTGGTATAACAGTCTATATGTATACATTCTTGCCTTCTTTGTCTGACCATAGGTGTTGGGGTTTATTTCTGGGTTCTCTATTCTCTTCCATTGGTCTGAATGTCTGTTTTGGTACCAGTACCACACTCTCTTGATGACTGTGGCTTTGTCATATTGCCTGAAGTCTGGAAGAGTTATGCCTCCTGCTTGGTTTTTGTTCCTCACATTGCTTTGGCAATTCTGGGTCTTTTGTGGTTCCATATAAATTTTGGGATTGTTTGTTCTAGTTCTGTGAAAAATGTCATGGGTAATTTGATAGGGATTGCATCGAATCTGTAGGTTGCTTTGGGTAGTATGGTCATTTTTACAATATTAATTTTTCCAACCCAGAGCATGGAATATCTTTCCATTTCTTTACATCTTCTTTAATTTCCTTGATTAATATTTTATAGTTCTCAGCATATAAGTGTTTTACCTCCTTGGTCAGTTGTATTCCCAAGTATTTGATTTTTTGGGGTACAATTTTAAAAGGTATTGTATTTTTGTATTCCTTTTCTAATATTTCATTGTTAGTATACAGAAATGTGACTGATTTCTGAATGTTAATCTTATAGCCTGCTACTTTGCTGAATTTGTTGATCAGTTCGAGTAGTTTTTGGGTTGAGTCCTTAGGTTTTTCTATATATAGTATCATGTCATCTGTGTACAGACAGTTTTACCTCTTTTCTTCCTATTTGGATGCCTTTTATTTCTTTTGTTTGTCTGATTGCTGTGGCTAGGATTCCAATACTATGTTGAATAACAGTGGTGAGAATGGGCATCCCTGTCTTGTTCCAGATTTGAGTGAGAAGGCTTTCAGTTTTTCCCCATTGAGTATTATATTTGCTGTGGGTTTTTCGTAAATGGCTTTGATTATGTTAAGGTATATTCCCTCTATACCCACTTTGGTAAGAGTTTTGATCATGAATGGATGTTGGACTTTGTCACATGCTTTTTCTGCATCTATTGAGATGATCGTGTGGTTTTTTACTTTCCTTTTGTTAATGTGGTGTATAACATTGATTGATTTGCCTATGTTGAACCATCCTTGTGAACCTGGGATGAATCACATTTGGTCATGGTGTACGATCTTTCTTATACGTTGTTGGATTTGGATGGTTAAAATTTTGTTGAGAATTTTTGCATCTATATTCATTGAAGATATTGGCCTATAGTTTTCTTTTTTTGGTGGTATCTTTGGTTTTGGAATTAGGGTGGTGGTGGCATCGTAGAATGTCTTTGGGAGTGTTCCTTCTTCCTCAACCTTTTGAAAAAGTTTACGGAGCATGGGTATAAGTTCCTCTTTGTATGTTTGGTAGAATTCACCTGTGAAGCCATCTTGTCCTGGACTTTTATCTGTAGGGAGTGTTTTTATGACATATTCAATTTCATTTCTCGTGATTGGTCTGTTCAGTTGATCTATTTCTTCTTGATTCAGTTTTGGCAGGCTGTAAGTCTCTAGAAAGTTGTCCGTTTCTTCTAGGTTGTGAAATTTGTTAGCATACCGTTGTTCATAGTATTCTCTCATGGTTTTTTATATTTCTGTAGTATCTGTTGTGACTTCTCCTTTTTCATTTCTTATTTTGTTTAGTTGAGTTTTTTCTCTCCTCTTCTTAGTGAGTCTAGCCAGAGGTTTGTCAATTTTGTTTACCTTTTCAAAGAACCAGATCTTGGTTTTTTTTTTTTATTTTTTCTGTCATTTTTTTAGTCTCTAATTTATTGATTTCCTCTTGATGTTTATGATTTCCTTCCTTCTGCTGGCTTTAGGTTTTGTTTGTTTTTCTTTTTCTAATTCATTTAGGTGGTGGGTTAAGTTGTTGATTTGTTTCTATTTTGAGGAAGGCCTGTATTGCTATGAATTTCCCCCTGAGCACTGCTTTTGTGGCATCCCATAGATTTTGAGTGGTTGTGTCTTCATTATCATTTGTCTTGAGATATTTTTAAATTTCCTCCTTGATTTCCTCGTTGGCCCATTGGCTTTTTAGTAGCATGTTGTTTAGTCTCCATGTAGTAAGTTTTTCTCATTTCTTTTCCTGTGGTTGATTTCTAGTTTCATGCCATTGTGGTCAGAGAAGATACTTGAAATAATTTCTATACTCTTAAATTTGTTGAGGTTAGCTTTGTGCCCCAGTATGTGATAAGTTCTTGAGAATGTTTCATGTGCACTTGAGAAGAATGTATATTCTGATTTTTTTGGATGTAATGTCCTGAAAATGTCAATTAAGTCTAACTTTTCTATTGTGTCCTTTAACACCCCACTCACACCAATGGACAGATCTTCTGATAGAAAATCAATAAGGCAATGGAGATCCTAAAGTCTCCTATTATGATTCTATTCCCATCAATTTCTCCTTTTATGTCTGTTAGTATTTGTTGTAGATATCTGGGTGCTCCTATATTACGGGCATATATGTTGATGATTGTAATATCCTCTTCTTGAATGGATCCTTTAACCATTAAATAATGTCCTCCTTTGTCTTCCTTTATGGTCTTTGTTTTAAAGTCTGTTTTGTCTGTTATGAGTACTGCAACTCTTGCTTTCCTGTATTGTCCATTGGAATGAAATATCTTTTCCCATCCCCTCACTTTCAATCTATATGTGTCCTTTGCCCTAAGGTGAGTTTCTTGTATACAGCATATTGAAGGTTTTTGACTTTTTATCCAATCTACCACTCTGTGTCTTTCGATTGGAGCATTCAGTCCATTGACATTTAAGGAGATTATTGATAGATATGTATTTATTGCAGTCCATTGACATTTAAGGAGATTACTGATAGATACGTATTTTAAATCTTGTTTTCCCATTGATTCTATGTTTCTCTTTTCTTTTTTTTGGTTTGATGGTTTCCATTTATTTTATGCTTGAGTACTTTTCAGTTTTTTCAATGTGATGTTCAGTTTTGATTTGTGGTTGCCCTGTTTTTTAAGTATGTTAACCCCTGCCTATATCTGCTTGCTTTAGCCTGATAATCACATAGGCTCAAACACATCATTAAAATTAAAAAAAGAATCTATATTTTCTAACTTTCCTTTTAAGATTTTTATGTCTTCATTTTTTTTAACATCTTTAGATCTGTATGCTGCCTTATTTAAGTCACTGCTTTCCAGTTGTGGTTTCCTCCATCCTAATTCTTACTATTTTTTTTTAATTTAGAGAAGCCCTTTCAGTATCTTTCAGAATGGGTTTAGTATTGCTGTACTCTTTTATTTAGCTTTTGCTCGTTGGAGAAATTCTTTTTTTTTTTTTTGTCTTTTTGTTGTTATTGTTGTTGTTGTTGTTGTTGTTGTTGTTGCTATTTCTTAGGCCGCTCCCTCGGCATATGGAGGTTCCCAGGCTAGGGGTTGAATCAGAGCTGTAGCCACCGGCCTACGCCAGAGCCACAGCAACGCGGGATCCGAGCCACATCTGCAACCTTTACCACAGCTCACGGCAACGCCGGATCATTAGCCCACTGAGCAAGGGCAGGGACCGAACCCGCAACCTCATGGTTCCTAGTCGGATTCATTAACCACTGCACCACGACAGGAACTCTGGAGAAATTCTTTATGTCCCCTTCTATTTAAAATGATATTCTTGCTGGATAGAGTATTCTAGGTTGCACGTTTTTTTCCTTTCAGCACTATAAATATCTCTTGCCAGTCCCTTCTGCCTGTTATGTTTCTGTAGAGAAATCAGCTGATAGCCTTATAGGGGTTCCCTTATAATTAATGCTTTGCTTTTCTCTTGATGCCTTTAGAATCCTCTCTATCTTTTACCATTTTTATTATTATATGTCTTGTTGTGGGCCTATTTGGGTTCAACTTGTTTGGCGGTGTCTGTGCTTCCTGTATCTTGATATCAGTATCCTTTAGATATGGAAAGTTTTCAGCCATAATTTCTTCAAATATATTTTCAATCCCCTTTTCTTTTTCATCTCCTTCTGGAATTCCTATTATGCATAGATTGGCCTGCTTTATATTATCTCATAGGTCTCTTATATTGCTTTCATGTTTTTTCATTTGGTTTTCTGTCTGCTGTCCTGATTGGGTGATTTCCATTATTCTATCATCCACTTCACTAATTCATTCCTCTGCATTATTCATTCTGCTCATTATTGCCTTTAGCTCAGTTTGCATCTCTGCAAGTGAATTTTGTATTTTTCTTGGCTCCTCCTTATATTTTCTAGTTCCTTTCTAAAGGAATCTGCATTACTGGTCATATCCTTTCTTAATTCCTTCAGTATTTTCATTATCTCCGGTTTGAACCCAATGTCTGTCAGACTGCAGAGGTCTGTTTCATTGTTGACTGCTTTAGGTAAATTCTCTTGTTGCTTTAACTGGGAATGGTTTCTGAGCTTCTTCATCTTGCTTGTGTTTTTCTTTTTCTGTGACTTTGGGTAAGCCAAACTGTAGGCTTGTAAGGCTATTTCTATGCAAGAATACCCTTTTGTATTTTGGGGGGATTACTGTTTATTTTTGGTGTAGGAGTTTGAATATTTGCTGTCTCTTTTTTCAGTGTGAGCAGGCTGTTATCCCCAGGATGCTCAGTGTCTTTTCAGGGAGAAGAAGGCAGTGGGTAGGGCCAGCGGTCAGTGGCCCTGACCCAACAGCAAGAAAGGTGGCACAGGCTACTCCTAGTTGCAGGGCCCTGGGAAGTGGTAATGAGCTCTAGGCAGATCTACATACAAGGTGACCAGAGCATTTGGCAGTAGCAGCAGCAGGGTGTGTGAGTTCCCAGGGGACTGAGAGCAACAACAGCTTGTGTTTGATTGCAGTGCCCTCCTCTGAGGTGACTGGAACCACAAGTGGTGCCTGTTCAGGGACCCCTAGTGTTACTGGGCCATGACTGTCTCTAGGGTCAGTGGTAACTGTGGTGGTTTGCCCCTGCCACCTGTAGACCATGCATGAAGCAACCTGTCTCACTTAGCCCACATAGGAGGTGCTGTACAGGCTGCTCCTAGTTGCAGCTTCCTTGGAAGTGACAGAGATCAGGCATGTGGGTACTGCCCAGAGCATTTGGCAGTGGCAGCAGCAGGGCGGGTGTATTCCCAGGGAGACTAGAGCATCAACAGATGGTGTTCAGTCACAGTGCCCTCCTGTGTGGTGCCTTTGAGGTGAATGGAGCTGCAAGTGGTGTCTGTTCACAGACCCCTAGAGGTGGTGAGCCACTCCCACCTTTGGAGCCAGAGATAACTGCAGTGTTTGCTCCCCGCCTCCTATAGACCATACCTGAAGCTCCTTGTCCTGCTTAGCCCCCACAGGAGGTTCTGCACATGCTGCTCCTAGTTGCAGGTTCCTGGGAAGGGACAGTGATCACACATCTGGGCACTGCCCAGAGTGTTTGGCAGTGGCATAAGCAGGGCGGGTGTGCTCCCACGGGAGTGAGAGCAACAACAGGTGGTGTTCTGTCGCAATGTCCTTCTCTGTGGTGCCTTCTGAGGTGGTTGGGGCTGTGAGTGATTTTTATTCAGGTATCCCCAGTGGCAGTGAGCCATGCCCACCTCTGGAATCAGGGATAACTGCAGTGGTTTGCCCCTGCCAACTGCAGACCATGCAAGACTCACCCTGTCCCACTTAGCCCATGCAGGAGGTGCCACACCAGCTGCTCCTAGTTGTAGGGTCTTAGGAAGGAACAATGAGCAAGTGTCTGGGCACTACCCAAAGCATTTGGTAGTGGCAGCTGCAGGGCAGGTGTGTTCCCCAGGGAGTGAGAGCAATAGCATATGGTGCTTGGTTGCAGTGCCTGCCTTTTTTTTTTTCTTGCCAACCCCTGAGGTGACTGGGGTCGCAGGTGGAGTCCACTCACAGGCCCCCAGTTGTAGCAAGACATGCCTCCCTCTGGCCTCTGAGACAACCATGGTCTTTCTCTGCCACCTGTAGATTGTGCAAGAGGCACCATATCACACTTAGCCCCCTGATGCCCTTATCCCACACAAGAGGTGTCTGGCCGCCGGTAGCCTGCACAAGAAGTGCCCTGTCTCCCCTAAATGAGCAAGAGGCTTCTTGCCTCCTGTAGCCTGCTCCAGAGCTGCCCCGCCCTCTGAGAGCCCACAGGTGTGCACACGCATTAGAGCACCAGGAGTTTCCTATGGCGGTCCGCTCCTCCTCCTCCTCTCACCCTCCCAACCACAGTGGCTTGCCTCTCCTGTGGGTCCGGACCTTCTCCCGGGTTCCCTCTGCCATGGCGTTCCCCTCCTCAGCCCATGCATACCACTCTCCTGCCTGTGGCACACTGCTCCATAGCCCCTCAGGCTGTCCCCACACAGCCAGCCCCAGTCCTCTCCCCAGGACTGACTTCCAGAGCCTAAATCTCAGCACCCAGCCCCTGCCCAAGCGTCTCAGGCTGTGGTGTCCGTGCCGGTGGTTTAGATGATCTGTGTGGCTCTCACTCTGCTTTGCTGTTCTCAGTCCCGCTGCTGCGCCTTTCTCAGCAACTCTGAGGTCTCTCCAATTCCGCAGATCTGTCAGTTAGGCGGCTTCCCAAGGTGTGGGTTCCTTTTCTCCTTCACAGCTCCCTCTCAGGAATGCTAGTCCCGTCCTGATTCCTTTTCTCTCTCTTTTTTCTTTCGTTGTACCCAGTTAGGTCAAGAGTTTCTTGCTCTTTTTGGAGGTTTAAGTTCTGCCAGCATCCAGTTGATGTTCTGTGCAAGTCATTTTACATGTAGATGTGCTTTTTGATGTGTTTGTGGGAGAAGGTGAGCACGACCTCTTACTCCTCCGCCATCTTGCTCCACCCCCTCTAGTGTGTTTTTCATTTCAGTTATTGTTCATCTCTCTTTGTTCTTTGAAACTATTTCTTTGTTAAACATATTTTGTAACTTCTAGATCTTTGCCTCTACTTTTTTCCTGAAACATTGGATCATCCTTACTATCATTACTCTAAAGTCTTTTGCATGTAGGTTGCCAATCTCCACTTCACATAGTTGTTCTTCTGGGGTTTTGTCTTGTTCCTTCATCTGGGCATTTCTCTGCTGTTTCATTCTTTCAGGCTTTCTGTGTTTGTGCTCTCTTTTCTGCAGGCTGCAGGGTTGTAGCCCCTCTTGCTTCTGGTGGCTTCCCCCTGGTGAGTGAAGTTGGTCCAGGGATTTGCACCAGATTCCATTTGGAACAGTGGCTGCCCACTGGTACAGAAGCACCCCTCCTCCTGTCTCATTGTGGCTTCTTCTTTGTCTTCAGGTTTAGGATATGTTCTTTGGTAATTTCCAGTCTATTTTCTGGATGGTTTTCAGTAGTTGGTTGTGATTTTGGTGTTTTCAATAAGAAGAGGTGGCCACCAGTCCTACTCTGCTGTCTTGTCTCTTACCCTTCTCCCTCTCTCTTAATTGTGAGGTTTTTTTTGTTGTTGTTGTCTTTTTAGGGCCACACTAGCGACATATGGAGGTTCCCAGGCTAGGGGTTGAATCGGAGCTGTAGCTGCCAGCCTATGCCAGAGCCACAGCAACACCCGATCCGAGCTGTGGCTACAACCTACACCACAGCTCATGGCAACACCAGATCCTTGCCCATGGAGTGAGGCCAGGGATCGAACCCGCAACCTCATGGTTCCTAGTCAGATTCATTTCCTCTGAGCCATGATGGGAACTCCACATTTTTTTTTTTTAAGGGGAAGAATATTGAGCTATACTCCAGAGAGCTCCTTAAGGAGAGTTTCGTTCAGTGGTTCTCAGTTTGGCTACACATCAGAATGACCTGAACATCCTTGAAAAATTGCCCAGACCTAGGCTCCATTGATGATCAGTTAAACCATCACTTCTGGGTGTGGGCCTGGTATTGGGGTGTGTGTATATTTAAGTCTTGAGGTGATTATCAGTGTAGCCAGAGATCAGAACGCTGATGTAGGTGGTCAGAGGTTACATATCCTTCCTCTGGTTCATTCTAGTCCCTTCTGTAAGCATGGCCCCTCCCATGCCACCCACTGAGTCAGTTCTTGGTGTTTCAGGCAGGATACCCCAAGCTACGAAAGGTTGGAGAATGCTTAACAAAATTATTTCCTTAGAAAACACTTTCATTGGTTAAGGAAGAAGAGACCTAAGCCCAGGAGAGTAATTTTTAAAATCTTACCAACTGAAAAGCATCATTAACAATATAAAGACTGTCCCTATTCACTGGGAATGCAAGTTTAATTTTTTTATTGTGGTAAAATATGCATAAAAATTACCATTTTAACCATGTTTAAGTATCCAGAGGCGTCAAGTGCATTCACATGTTGTGCACTGATTAGCACTGTCTGTCTCCTCACAAACAGAAACTCTGGACCCATTTATCAACAGGAAAAAAAAAGCACAACTAGAAGTTGAGAATTATGTTTCGAGGAAATTTTTGAGGACTATAGCCCAGGAATAAGCCTCTTAGATAGCTCTGAGGAATTGCCCCAAAGAGTTAAGTTGAATTGTTTGCAGATGCCAAGACTGGATGGAAAATATTACTTTTCTAGTTTTTAATAGATATAATTGACCTGTGACATTATATTCCTTTCAGATGTATAACATAATGATTTTTGTGTATATTACAAAATGATCATCATAATAATTCTACTTAACTTCCATCACCCTGCATAGTTGCAGTATTTTTTCTTCTTGTGAAGGGAACTTTTAAATGGCTATTCTATTAGCAAGTTTCAAATATACAATATTATTAACTATAGTCGTCATGTTGTACATTACATCCTTAAGACTTACATACTTGCAATTGGAAAGTTATACCTTTTGACCACCGTCATTTGTTTAGCTCACCCTCCACGTCCTACTTCTGTTTTCTCTTTCAGTTTGATTTTTTTTTTTTTTATTAAGGATTCACATATAGAAAATAATGAGGGAGTTCCTGTCATGGCTCAGCAGTTAACGAATCCAACTAGGAACCATGAGGTTGCGGGTTCGATCCCTGGCCTTGCTCAGTGGGTTAAGGATCTGGCGTTGCCATGAGCTGTGGTGTAGGTTACAGACGGATCCTGCGTTGCTATGGCTCTGGTGTAGGCCAGCAGCTACAGCTCCGATTAGACCCTTAGCCTTGGAACCTCCATATGCTGCAGAAGCAGCCCTAGAAATGGCAAAATGACAAAAATAATAATAATAATGATAGCATATAGTATTTATCTTTCTCAGGCTTAACTACACTAAGCATAATGCTGTCAATGTCCATCCATGTTCCTGCAAAATGCAATTTTGTTTCTTTTTAGTGGTTGAATAATATTCCGTTATATGTATATACATATACCACATCTTCTTTATCCATTCATGTTTAGGTGAACACTTAGGTTGCTTCTGTGTCTTGACTGTTATAAGTAATACTGCAGTGAACAGGGAGTGCATATATATTTTCAAATTAATGTTTTCATTTTCTTATAAATACCCAGAAGTGGAATTGCTAGATTATATGGCAGTTCTATTTTTAATTTTTCGAGGAACATTTATACCAATTTACATTCCCACTAGCAGTGTATGAGGGTTCCCTTTTCTCCTTATCCTTGTCAACATGTATTTCTTGTCTTTTTGATAATAATAACTATAACAGGTTTTAACTTGTGTTTTCCTAATGATTAGTGATGTTGAGCACCTTTTCATGTTCCTGTTGGCCATCTATATGTCTTCTCTGGAAAAAATGTCTATTCAGCTCCTATGCCCATTTTGTAGTCAGATTGTTTTTTTATTTCTGTTTTATGAGTTCTTTACATCTTTTGGATATTAACCCTTTTACAGTATATATGATTTGCCTTCACCTTTTGTTGATGATTTCCTTTGCTGTGCAGATTTTAGTTTGATGTAGTCCCACTTATTTATTTTTGCTTTTGTTCTTATGGTATCATATCAAACAAACAAACAAACAAAAAATCCAAAAAACCTATTGCCAAGATCTATGTCAGGGACCTTACTACCTATGTTTTCATCTAGGAATTTTATGGTTTCAGGTCTTATGTTCAAGTCCATTCCATTTGGAGTTAATTTTGTTTGTGATATAAGATAATGGTCCAGTTTCATTCTTTTACATGTGGCTGTCCATTTTTATCACTTATTAAAGAGACTGTCCTTTCCTCATTGTATTTTCTTGGCTCCTTTGTAGTAAATTAATTGGACATATACACGAGGATTTATCTTTGGGCTTTCTGTTCCATTTCATTGATCTGTGTGTCTGTTTTGATGCCAGTCTCATACTGTTTTGATTACTATAGCTTTGTAATATAGTTTGAAATCAGACAGTGCGACTCCTCCAGTTTCATTCTTCTTTCTCAGAATTGCTTTGGCTATTCAGAGTCTGGTGTGGCTTTATAAAAATTTTAGGATTGTTGTTCTGTTTGTGAAAAATGCCATTAGAATGTTGATGGGGATCGTATTGAATCTGTAGATTGAATAGAATGGAAATTTTAACAATATTAATTTTTCAATTTATGAGCATGAAATATCTTGTCATTTGTGTTGTTTTCAGTTACTTTCATCATTGTCTTACAGTTTTTAGTGTACAAATCTTTTACCTTCTTGGTAATGTTTCTAGGTATTTTATTCCTTTTCATGTAGTTTTTTCTTTATTTCTGTTTATGATAGTTTGTTATTAGTGTATAGAAATGCAACAGATTGCTATATATTGAGTTTGAATCCTGCCATTTATTGAATTTGTTTATTCTAACAGTTTTTTGTGGCATCTTTAGGATTTTCTCTATATAATAATTTCATGTCATCTGCAAATAGTGACAGTTTTACTTCTTCCTTTGCAATCTGCATGCCTTTTATTTCTTGCCTGATTGCCCTGGCTAGGACTTCCAGTACTGTGTTGAATAACAGTGGCATTCTTGTTTTGTTTGTAATGTTAGAGGTAAACTTTCAGCTTTTTACCAATGAGTATGATGTTAGCTGTGGGCTTGTCATATATGGCCTTTATTATGTTGAAGTACATTCTCTTTATTTACTTTGTTGAAAGTTTTGTCATAAATGGATGTTGAATTTTGTCAAAAAGCTTTTTCTGCATCTATTGAGATGACCATAGTGATTTTTATTTTTCATTGTGTTATTGTGGTGGGTCACACTGATTTTCAGATGTTGAGTCATCCTTGCATCCCTGGAATAAATCCAGCTTGATCATGGTGTATGATCTCAAAGTGTATTGTTGGATTGAATATGCTAATATTTTGTTGATGTTTTTGTATCTGTGTTCATCAAGGATATTGACCTGTAATTTTCTTTTCCAGTGGCATCCTTCTCTGGTTATGATATCATGGTGATGCCTCATAAAATACATTTGGAAATAGTTCCTCCTTTTTCATTTTTTTTGGAAGAGTTTGAGAAGGGTAGATATTAATTCTTTTAAAATGTCTGCCAGAAGTCACCAATGAAACTGACTGGTCCTAGACTTTTTGTTTGTTAGATTACTGATTCAATCTTCTGCTTATAATCAGTCTATTCAGATTTTCTATTTCTCCATAATTCAGTCTTAGTAGATTGTATGTTTTTTGGAATTTATCCATTTCTTCTAGGTCATCCAGTTGGTTGGTGTATATCTATTTATAGTAGCCTCTTGTGAGTCTTTGTATTTTGCGACATCAGTTTTACTATGTCCTCTTTCATTTCTGATTTTATTTAGGTCTTTGCTCTTTTCTACTGGTGAGTCTAGGTATAAAAGTTTGTTAATTGTGTTTACCTTTTCAAAGAACTAGATCTTATTTATCTCTTCTGTTGGGCTTTTAAAAGTCTCTATTTCATTGATTTCTATGTTGATCTTTGTTATTTCCTTCCATCTGCTAACTTTTGGCTTCATTTGTTCTTTTCCAGTTCTCTTGGGATATAAAGTTAAATTGAGATCTTTTTTATTTATTGATATAGGCATTTATATCTATGAACTTTCAGAACGTCTTTTGTTGCATCTCATTAGTTTTGGTTTTGCATTTCCACTTTCATTTATCTCAAGTATATAATAGATATGTATTATATATACTTATATTTTATAAATATATTTGATTTTATTGGCCTACAGTTGACTTACAATGCTGTGTTAGTTTCAGATGTACAGCAAAGTGAATCAGTTATATATATCCATTCCTTTTCAGATTCTTTTCCCATATAGGTCACTAGAGTATTGATAGATTTCCCTGTGCTATAGAGTAGGTCCTTGTTTCTCATCCATTCTATATATAGTAGTGTGTGTATGTATGTCACTCCAAATTTATCTCTCCCCTCCCCAGAATTTCCTGTTTGGTAACTACAGGTTTGGTTTGAAATCTTTGAGTCTGTTCTGTTTTGTGAAAAAGTTCTTTTTGTCATTTTTATTAGATTTCACGTATTAGTGATCTCATATAATATTTGCCTTTCTTTGTCTTACTTCACTTAGTATGATAATTTTTTAGGTCCATCCATGTTGCCGAAAATGGCAGTATTTTGTTCTTTTTTATGGATGAGTAGTATTCCACTGTATATATGTACCACATCTTTATTCTTTGTTGGTAGACATTTAGGTTATTCCATGTCTTGGGTATTTTAAATAGTGCTACAATGAACATTGGGGTGCATATATCTTTTTGAATTATGATTTTCTATGGGTATATGCCTAGGAGTAGTATTGCTAGATCATATGGTAGTTCTCTTATTTAGTTGTTTTTTTTTTTAAGATTCTCCATAGTGGTTGTACCAATTTATGTTCCCACCAGCTGTGTAGGAGGATTCCCTTTTCTCCACACCCTCTCTGGCATTTATTCTTTGTAGACTTGTTGATGATGGCCATTCTGACTGCTATGGAGTGATACCTAATTGTAGTTTTGATTTGCATTTCTCTGGCAATTTGTAATGTTGAGCATTTTTTCATGTGTTCTTTGGCCATCTTCTATATGTCTTTGGAGAAATGTCTGTTTAGATCTTCTGATAATTTTATAAATCAGGGTTTTTTTTGTTAAGTTGTATGAGTTGTTTGTATATTTTAGAGATTACTCCATTGTCAGTCAGATCATTTACAAAGATTTCCTCCCATTCTGTGGGTTGTGTTTTCATTTTGTTTATGATTTCCTTTGCTATGAAAAAGCTTTTAAGCCTACTTAGGTTCCATTTGTTTATTTTTGTTTTTATTTTCATTACTCCAGGAGGTGGATTCAAGAAGATATTGTTGTGGTTTATGTCAAAGAGTGTTCCTATTTTCCTTGAAGAGTTTTATAGTATCAAGACTTAAATTTAGGTCTTTAATTCATTTTGAGTTTATTTTTATGTATGGTGTTAGAGAATGTTCTGACTTCCTTATTTTAACTATAGCTGTCCAGTGTTCCCAGAAACTGGACTTTCTTTTCTTTGAAGAGACTTTCTTTTCTTCATTGTATATTTTTGTCTCCTTTGTCGTAGATTAGTTGAGCATAGGTTGATGGATTTATTTCTAGGCACTCTCTCCTATTCCATTGATTTATATTTCTAGTGATAGTACCATACTGTTTTGATAACAGTAGCTTTGCAATATCATTTTAAGCCAGAGAGCCTGATTCCTCCAGCTCCATTTTTGTTTCTCAGGATTGCTTTGGCTATTGGGGATCTTTTGTGTTTCCATACAAATTTTAAAATTATTTGTTCTATTTCTGTGAAAAAATGCCATTGGCAATTTGATAGGAATTGCATTAACTCATATATTGTCTTGGATAGTCTAGCCATTTTGACAATATTGATTCTTCCTGTCCAAGAACACAGTATATCTTTCCATCTATTTATGTCATCTTTGACTTCCTTCATCAGTGTCTCATAGTTTTCAGAGTACAGGTCTGTTGCCTCCTTACGTAGGCTTTTTCCTAGGTATTTTATTCTCTTGATGAGATTGTAAATGGAATTGTTTCCTTAATTTCTCTTTCTGATCCTTCATTGTCAGTTATAGAAAAGCAAGAGATTTTGTGTAATAATTTTGTATCCTGCAACTTTACTGAATTCATTGATGAGCCGTTCTTGAGTTTTCTGATCGCATCTTTAGGATTTTCTATGATATAGTATTATGGCATCTGCAAAAAGTGATGGGTCTACTTCTTTGCCAATTTGGATTCCTTTTATTTTTCTTGTCTCATTGCTGTGGCTAGGACTTCCAAAGTGAAGTTGAATAGAAGTGGTGAGAGTGGCCATTTTTACCCTTCATGCCCTACGTTACTATAGCTTCTTCCATGCCTATCCACATCAAAGGATTTTAATAGGATTTGGAAAGAGAAAGGAAGTGACATCATTGGTATTGGCAGAGTAAGGACCTTTGAATATTCTGACCTATATAAAAACAATGAGAATACAGCAAGAACTGTCAAAATCAACTTTTTCAAAACTGTGGAAATTAATCCACAGTGTGCATCAGTCTGGAGAGTATTTATTTGAGAAAAATGGGTAAATCTTGGTAAGAACAATGAGTATTGCATTGTTTCAACTTCCCTATTCCTACCCATTCTCCCCAGCTCCACAGTATCCTTAAAAACCAAGAGCCTTATGGTAATGGCAAAAATCAATACCTGCTGATCCTAGCATTCACTGGGAGGAAATAACAAGGTTGTAACTCATTTGAAGCTCTACTCTAAGAGAACTGCAATTATTTGACATAATGGTTCTCTAGAAAATCCTATTCACAAAGATTTCTTTTTATGACCTCACTCAGACCTCACCCAGGGCAAATGGCCTTTTTGCTGGGGGCATTTTTTCAGAAACAAAAACCAAACACAAATCCCTCAAAATAAAATCAAAACAAAGCAAGATAAACAAAAATGGGACTAAAAGCAAAATATCGGTTTTTACCATCAAGCTCCCTGAGGCAATGATAATAGTCATGGCAAACATTTAAGCTAAGCAAAATACAGAAAATGTTGGGGAAATATTTTATTCCATAAGAGGCTTCAAAAAAGTCTGACTTATTACTGGAATTCTAGGAGGTCATATGTATGTGTAGTTCTGTGTTCATGCCCAGAGATGTGCATGTGCTTAAGAAAAATGTTTTAAGGCCCTGAGTTCCCATCTCTAACTGATTGAGCCACTGTGCAAGTAGGAAGTGATGAAGGTTAAGGCAGACTTGTGAGATGCTTGGCTGAGTGTTGAAAACAGGCCCAGCATGCACACACAGCCCCATGGCAAAGACTAGGAGCTTCTTTGGTTCCAGGAATTTAAGGAAATGTGTCCAATATTTAACTGACCTCTAAGCTAACGGGGCAGAGACTTCAGTGGCTACATAGCAAAGTATACAGACTTTACAAAATTAGCTTAAGAAGTAAAAATTAGTAACAACATATGCTAGAGAGGTGAGACTATCTGATTCCCAGAGTTGCCACATTTGATTACTTTAAATGTTTGGTTTTCAATAAGAAATTATAGGACATGCAAAGAAATAAGCCTGACCAATACCCAAGTTAATAGAAATTGTCACTGAGAAGGTCCAGACATTAGACTTACTAGACAAATACTTTCAACTAGCTATTTTAAATATATCCAGTCAACTAAAGGAAATCATGTCTAAACAACTAAAGGAAAATATGAGAATGATTTCTCATCAAATAGGGGGTTATAAAGAGGTAGAATTTAAATTAAATAATTTAAAAAATAAAAGAGAACCTAGTAGAAAAGGTGGAGTTGAAAAGTATAATAATGAAAATGCAAAATTTACTGGTGGGGGGTGGTCAAAGCAGATTTGAGCAGATCAGTGTACTGTAAAGATAGGTCAGTTGAGTTTGAAGAACAGAAAAGAAAAAAGAAAAATTAACAGATCTTCAGGGACCTATGGGTCAAGAGTACAAACATATGCATACTGTGAGCCCCAGAAAAGTAATGGCTAGAAAGAACATTTGGAGAAAAATGGTCTTCCCCAGTTTGTATGAAAAGCATTATTCTACACATCCAAGTAGGTTAATGGACTCTAAGTAGGACAAAGTCAGAGAGATCCCACCTAGATACATCATATTCAAACAGTTGAAAGACAATGATGAAGAGACTCTTGAGAGCATCAAAGAGAAGTGATGTATCAATAAGATTAATAGCTGATTTCTCACAGGAACCATGGAAGCCAGAGGCAGTGGTTTGACATATTTAAAATTCTGGAAGGAAAAAACCTGTCAACCAACAATGCTATGTCTAGGGAAATTATCCCTCAAAAATGGAGAAATTAAGATATTTCCAATATACGAATTTCAAGAAAATTCATTGCTAGCAAATATATTCTATAAGAAATACTATAGGGAGTCTTTGAGGCCAAAGCGAAAAGTCACTAGACAGTAACTCTAATATGCATGAAAAAAAAAAAGTGCAGCAGTAAAAGTAATCCTATAGATAAATTCAAAAGACAGTATTAATGAAGTTTTTGCCTGTAAATCTTTTTTCCCTTTTCTGATTTAAAAGACAGCTACATAAAATGATAATTAGGAGTCTGGGTTGAGAGACAATGTTTATAGATGTAATTTCTATAATAATAGCACAAAAGAAGAAGGGAGAAAATGGAGTTATTTAGGAGCAAAATTCTTATATACCAATGAAATTAACTCTGTATTAATCTGAAACAAGATTGTTAGAAATTAAGATGCTAATTGTAATCCCCAGGGCAACAGCTAAGTAAATAACTCCAAAACCTATTGTAAAAGAATGACAAATTGGAGTTCCTCTGTGACTTAGTTAAAGACCCAGCATTGTAACTGCTGTGACTCAGGATGCTGCTGTGGTGTGGGTTTGAGTCCTGGCTCAGGAACTTCCATGTGCTGTGGGTGCAGCCAAAAAGACAAAAAAAAAAAAAGGAATTATGAATAGCAACATTACACTAGAAAATACCTGCTTAATGCGAAAGAAGATGGTAATGGACAAACAGAAGAATGAAAACACATTGAAAACAAATCACAAACTGGCAGATGTAAATCTTAATTTATCGGTAATTACATTACATGTAAGTGGATTAAATAGTCCAAAAGGCAGATGGACAGAATGGGTAGAAAAATATCCAACTAGATCATATTATATACAAGGCAAATATTTTAGATTCAGACAAACAGATTGAAAAAACAAAGGAATGGAAGAAGACAAAATTAAATAGGAAGTCCCCCCAAAAGAGCTGGAGTGGCTATATGAATAACATACAAAATAGACTAAGACAAAAATTGTTACTAGTGACAAAAAAGGTTGTATTATAATGATAAAAGGCAATCTAGGAGTTCCCAACGTGGCTCAGTGGTTAACAAATCCGACTGGGAACCATGAGGTTGCAGGTTCGATCCCTGGCCTTGCTCACTGGGTTGAGGCTCCGGCGTTGCCATGAGCTGTGGTGTGGGTTGCAGACATGGCTTGGATCCCGCATTGCTGTGGCTCTGGCATAGGCCAGTGGCTACAGCTCCAATTAGACCCCTAGCCTGGGAACCTCCATATGCTGCGGGAGCGGCCCAAGAAATGGCAAAAAGACAAAAAGACAAAAAAAAAAGCAATCTATCAAGAAACTGAAATAATTATAAATGTATAATATCTTAAAATGGAGACCTAAAATACGTAAAGCAAAAACAACAGAAGTGAAGGGAGAAATAGTTCAATGATAATAGCTACAAATATCAACTCATTCATCTCTTAATAACAGAATAAGCTAGATAGAAGGTCAGCTGGAATAGAAGACTTGAAAAGCACTATAAACCAACTAGACTTTAATATCTATAGAACATTTCACGCAACAGTGAAATACACATTCTTTTCAAATGCACAATTGAATATTCTCTAAGATAGACCACATTGTGTTAGGTCTTAAGTCATAAATAAAAATAAAGCAAAGTATGGTTTTAGGCCACACTGGCATGAAATCAGAAATCAATTCCAGAAAGGAGTTTGTGGAATTCAGAAACATGTAGAAATTAAATGGCCCATTACTAATTAAGAAACCAGAAGAGAAATTGGAAAATACTTTGAGATGAATGAAAATGGAAACAGGAATACTAAAACCTATAGAGTGGACCCAACAAGTGCTTAGAGGAAAATTTATAGCTGCAAATACCTCTGTTAAAAAGAAAAAAGATCTCAAACCAATTACCTAATTATTTACCAGGAGAAACCAGAAACATTAGAACAAACTAAACCCAAAATAAGCAGCAGGGAAGAAGTAAAATTAGAGGAAAAATAAATGATATAGAGAATAGAAAAGCAATAGAGCATATCAGCAAAACCAAAAGTCTTTTATTTAGAAGCATAAAGAGTTGGCAGTTTTTTAGTTAGACTGCCCAGGAAAAAAGAGAAGCCTTGTATTACATTAGAAGATAATATTATTGATTAGAAAATTTATTAATATTACTAAAATGACAGTACTCTGCAAATTTATCTAAAGATTAAGTGCAGCTCCTATCAAAATTTTGGCTGCTCTTTTTGCAGAAATAGACATGGTGATCCTAAAATTCATATGGGAAAGCAAGGGGCTCAACAGCCAAATGATCTTGAAAAAGAACAAAGGTGGAATACTTACACTTAACATAACCCCTTATGTGGCAGAGGCACCCAGGGCCTCAACTCCCTTGCCACCTTCTATGCCCTCTTGCGGCTTAGAGCCCATGACTCAGGCAACCCTGGAAGCAGTAGAGGTGCCCACCTTCCCAGGGCCCCAAGCTGTGATGCTAGTGACAACAGTAATACTGGCAACAGCAAAGCAACATGCCCCCAAGGACACAAACAGCAAGGAGGGCACCAGAAGACATGGCACAGGCAGGGGAGGGTGACGTATTCAAGGTACTGAAAGATAAAAACTGTCAGCCAAGAATACTCTATTAGCAAGGAGAAATAAAGTCTTCCCCAGACAAACAAAAAACTGAGGAAGTTCATCATCACTAGATACACTTTATAAGAAATATTGAAAAGACGTTTTTCTAGGAGTTCCTGTCGTGGCTTAGAGGAAATGAATCTGACTAGTATCCATGAGGATGTGGGTTTGATCCCAGGTCTCACTCAGCGGGTTAGGGATCCCATGTTGCTGTGGCTGTGGTGTAGGCCAGTGGCTATAGCTCCAATTCAACCCCTAGCCTGAGACCTTCCATATGTTATGGGTGCAGCCCTAAAATGACAAAAAGAAAAAAAAAAAACTTTTTCTACCTGAAATGAAAAGGCCAGTATACACGAAGCTTTGAATATGATGATAAATAGAATCAGAAAATGGCAACTCTGTATTACAGTAGGTTGTTAGACAATTATAGCATGCAGGTTAAAGGCAAAAAGCTATAAAATAACTATTTCAATTTGGTCACAAATTCACAGCATAAAAAAGGGATAGTTTGAGACAACAAAAACATAAAAGGGGAAGAGAAAAAGGGTGGAATTGCACAGGCAAAGGAAGATAAGATGCTATCAGAAGAAAAAGGACCTAATTTGTTATTTTTGTTTACTGTTTGTTGTTTGTTTGTTTTAGGGCCGCAGGTGTGGCATATGGAAGTTTCCTAGGGGTCAAACCTGCATCCTCATGGATACTTACAGGGTTTGTTACCGCTGAGACACAATGGGTGCTCCGAAAGGACTTTAATGCATAAGACGTTTTCTAAAATTCTCATAACCACAAAACATGAATGTAGAACAGAGATACAACACATAAAAAATGAGGACCTGAGAAAAACGTCATAGAAAACTACCAAATTAAAATGGCAGACAAACACAGGACAAAGAAGCAATGGAGATATGGAGCAACTTGAAACAAAAGATAAAATGGCAGAACTGAGTCCTCATTTATCAGTTACCCTGTATGTCAGTGAAGTGAATTCACCAATCAAAAGACACAGAGTAGGGAGTTCCCATTGCAGTGCAGTGGAAACAAATCAGACTAGTATCCATGAGGATGCAGGTTCGATTCCTGGCCTCACTTAGTGGGTTGGGGATCTGGCGTTGCTGTGAGCTGTGGTATAGGTCGCAGACGTGGCTCCATCCTGCGTTGCTATGCTATGGCATAGGCTGGCAGCTGTGGCTCCAATTCGACCCCTAGCCAGAGAACTTCCATATGCTTCAGATGTGGCTCTTAAAAAAAAAAAAAAAAAGTAGATGACTGGATTAAAATTTATGTTGCCTCTCTAAGACTCATCTCAGCTCTGAAGACAGAGGTTCAAGGTGATAGGATGGAAGATGATACTCTAGGAAAATGGCGGCTGAAAGAAACCAGGTGTAGCCATACTCATGCCAGACAAAATATACTTCAACCCAAAAGGGTAACAAGTGACAAAGATGCTAAGGATATAATGAAAAGGAGACAATTCATCAAGGAAACATAATAGTTAATAATGTATGTTCACCTAACATTTAGGAGCACCAAAAAATATAAAGCAATTATTAACAAACCTAAAGGGAGACATTGACAGCAACACAGTAATAGCAGGGACATTAACACTCTAGTTACATCAGTGGATAGATCATCCTTACAGAAAGTCAACAAAGAAACAGTGGCCTTAAGTGTAATATTAGACCAGATGGCTTAATAGATTTATACAGAACATTCCATCCAAATGCAGTGGAAGACATATTCTTCTCAAGTACACATAGGACATTTTCAAGGAGACAGCATATGCTGGGATACAAAATAAGTCTCAATTATTTAAGAAGACAGAAATCATAACAAGCATCTCTTCTGACCACAGTGGTATGATACTAGAAATTATGAAAAGCAACCTGGAAAAATCCCAAATATATGGAAACTGCTTAATACGCTACTGGGTAACTCTTGGGTCAATGAGGAAATCAAAGGAGAAATTTTATATCTGAAGCGATATGAAAATAACATACCAAAATCTAAGGTATGCAAGCAAAAGTGGTACTAAGGCGGAAATTTACAGCAATATAGACCTACGTCAAGGAACAAGAAAAATCTCAAACAATCTAACCTTACACTTAAAGGAACTAGAAAAAGAACAAGCAAAGCCCAAAGTGAGTATAATAAAGAGCGACTGGAAATAAATATGGACTAAAAAGACAATAGAAGAGATTAAGAAACTAAGAGCTGGCTCTTTGAAAATGTAAAAAAAAAAAAATTGAAATGACAAACCTTTAAAAACCATTATTAAAAACCCATTTAAAAATGACAAAACTTACAGAGGAAAAAAAAAAAAAGGAGGCTCAGTAAGATAAAATTAGGAATGATAAGAGGGAAAATTGCAAAGGATACCACAGAAATACAAAAGGTTTTAAGTGAATACTATGAATAGCTACATGCGAACAAATTGGACAGCCTAGAAGAAATGAATTCTTAGAATCATACCACCTTTCCAAGACTAAATCACGAAGGAGTAGAAAATGTGAACAAACCAATCACTGGTATGGAGATTGAACCAGGTATCAAAAACCCCTCTAAAAACAAGTCCAGGCTCAAATGCTATAACAGGAGAATTTTACTAAAAATTCAAAGATTTAATACCTGTACTTCTCAAATTCTTCCAAACACCTTGAAGAATAAGGAATGCTTCATAACTCATTTTATGAGGCCGCCATTACCCTGATACCAAAGAAATACAAAAAAAGAAAATCACAGGCCAATATGAATGCAAAAAAAATTAGCAAATATAATACAGTATATGCAAAAATATATGCAATAGATGCAAAAATGTTAGATGCAAAATATATTAGCAAATTGAATATAATACAATATTAGCAAATTGAATATAATACATTAAAAAGATCATATACCATAATCAAGTGGGATGTATTCCAGGGATGCAAAAATGGTTCAACACCTCCAAATTAATCAATATGATAAACTACACTAACAAAATGAAAGGTAAAGATCATATCACCTCAACAGATGCCGAAAAAGCATTTGACAAAATTCAACATCCATTTATGATAAATATCCTCAATAAAATAGGTACAGAAGGAACATATCTCAACATAATAAAAGCTATATATGACAGACCCACATCTCACATTACCTTCAACTGTGAAAAACTGAAAGCTATCCCTCTAAGATCAGGAACAAGAAAAGGATGCCCATTCTTGCCACTCTTACTAATATAGTATTGGAAGTACTAGCAGGAACAGTCAAGAAAGGAAGGAAGGAAGGGAAGGATGGAGGGAGGAAGGAAGGAAAAAGAAAAGGCATGCAAATTGGAAAGAAGTGAAACTCACTATTTATAGATGATATGATATAAATATAGAACCCTAAAAATGCCACCAAAAAAAACCATTAGAAATAATAGCCGAATACAGTAAAGTTGTAGGGTACAAAATTAATATATAAAAATCTCTTGTGTTTCTATACACTAATGAACTGTCAGAGAAAGTAAGAAATGCCATTTATGGAGTTCCTGTTGTGGTTCAGGGGAAATGAACCCAACTAGTATCTATGAGGACACAGGTTCGATCCCTGGCCTTGCTCAGTGGGTTAAGGATCTGGGGTTGCCAGGAGCTGTGGTGTGGCTCAGATGTAGTGTTGCTATTGCTGTGGTGTAGGCCAGTGGCTACAGTTCCAGTTCAACCCCTAGCCTGGAAACCTCCATATGCCGTAGGTGCAGCCCTAAGAATACCAATAAAAAAAGGAAAAAAAAAAAGAAATGCCATTTGTAATTTCAACAAAAAGAAAAAAGTACCTAGGAATAAATTTAACTGAGGTGAAAGACATGTACACTGCAAGCTATAAGACAATGGCAAAAGAAAAAAAAAAAAAAGACAATGATGAAAGAAATTGAAGAAGACAACAAAAATGTAGAGTTAATCTATGCTCAATCACTCATTGGAAAAATTAACACTGTTAAAATGTCCATATCACCTAGAGCAATCCACAGATTCATTATAATCTCTGTCAAAATACCAATAACATTTCTCATAGAAATAGAAAAATCCTAAAATTTATATGGCGTCACAAAAGATCTCTAATAGTCAAAATTGTGAGGCCAAAAGGAGCTGGAGGTATCACACCCCTTGATTTCAAATTGGCAGAAAAATAGACACAGATAAATGGAACAGAACCGAGAGCCCAGAAATAAACCCACATGTAAGTGGACATTAATTTATGACAGAGGAACAAAGAACATGCAATGGAAGAAGGACAGTCTACTCAATAGTGTTGGGAAGACTGGATAACCACATGCAAAAAAAAAAAAAAAATGAAACTAGACCACTATCTTAGACCATACACAAAGTCTACCCAAAATGGATTAAGGACTTGAATGTAAGATCTGAAACCAAAACACTCCAAAATGAAACATAGGCAGTATACTTTTTAAGTCAACTTTAGCAATATATTCCTGGATATGTTTCTTCAGGGAAGAGAAACCAAAGCAAAAATAAATAATTGGGACTACATCAAACTAGAAATCTTCTGCACAGCAAAGGAAACCATCAACAAAATGAAATGACTGCCTACCAAATGGAAGATGGTATTTTTAAATCATTTATCTGATAAGGGGGTAACATCGAGTATATATAAAGAACTTATATAACTCAAGAACAAAAACAAACACCCTGATTAAAAACTGGGCAGAAAATCTGAACACTTTTCCAAAGTAGACACACAGATGGCCAAAAAGCATATGAAAAGATGTCCATCACTGATTATTAAGGAAATGCAAATCAAAACTACAATGAGGAGTTCCCGTCGTGGTGCAGTGGTTAACGAATCCGACTAGGAACCATGAGGTTGCAGGTTCGGTCCCTGGCCTTGCTCAGTGGGTTAACCATCCGGCGTTGCCGTGAGCTGTGGTGTAGGTTGCAGACGCGGCTCGGATCCTGCGTTGCTGTGGCTCTGGCGTAGGCCGGCGGCTACAGTTCCGATTAGACCCCTAGCCTTGGAACCTCCATATGCCGTGGAAGCGGCCCAAAGAAATAGCAAAAAGACAACAAACAAACAAAAAACCAAAAAAAAACTACAATGAGATATCACCTCACTCCCATTAGAATGGCTATTATTTAAAAAAAAAAAAAAGATCAAGAAATAATGTGTTAGAGTGTGGAGAAAAGGGAACCCTCTTACACTGTTGGTGGGAATGTAAACTGATACAGCTACAATGGAAGTTAGTATGAGATTCCTAAGAAATTAAGAATGATTAATTTTCTAGCTATTCCACTTCTGGATACTAATCCAAAGAATAGGAAAACACTAATTTGGAACGATATATGCACCCCTATGTCCACTGCAGCATTGTTTACAATAGCCAAGATGTAGAAATAGCCTAAGGGCCCCTCAGTGGATGAATGTGGTAGGTACATCTATAAATGGACTACTACTCAGACATTAAAAAAAAAAGAAACCCTGTCATTTGTGACTTGGATGAACCTTGAGGGTTATTATGCAAAGTGAAATAAATCAGTGAAAGACAATACGATATGACTTCACTTGTTCAGAATCTAAAACAAATGAACTAAACAAAAACACAGTAGCGGCTACTAGAAGGGAGGGTAGATAGGGGGTGGCCAGTGGGTGAAGAGGGTCAGCTTTTAGTGATGAGCACACTGTAGTACATACGGATGTTGAAACATAATTGTTGTACACATGAAACTTGTTATAAATCAGTGTTACCTCAGTAAAAAGATGAATTTTAAAAACATTTTGTGCTTCTAAAAATAATCTTTCACATAAGCACTGCTTTAGAGGCATCTCAAATTTTGATGTCATTTTTGTTTTCATTCGGTTTACCTTTTTTTCATTTCTTTATTCGTATGTTATCTAGAATTATGTTGTTTAGTTCCCAAATATCTGGAGATTTTCCAGGTATCTTTATACTGTTGATTTCTATTTTAATTTTACTGTGGTTAGAGATATACTTTGTATAGTTGGAATTCTTTTAAATGTATTGAGACTTGATTTATGACCCAGACAATAGCCTATCTTAATAATGTTCCAAGTGCACTCAAATGTGGATTCTGCTGCGTTGGGTAGAATGTTTGGTAAATGTCAGACCAAGTTGGTTGATGGTGTTAAGTCTTAAAAATCTTTACTGGAGGTTCCCGTTGTGGCTCAGCAGTAACGAGCCCGACTAGTATCCATGAGGATGCAGGTTCGATCCCTGGCCTCATTCAGTATGTTAAGGATTCAGTGTTGCTGTGCGCTGTGGTGTAGGTCACAGACATAGCTCGGATCCTGCGTTTCTGTGATTGTAGGCTTAGGTCAGCAGCTATAGCCCCAATTGGACCAGTAGCCTGGGAATTTCCATATGCCCCAGGTGTGGTCTTAAAAAAAAAAAAAAAAAAGCAAAAAACAAATCCTTATTGATTTTTCAAATTTGGAAAAATTTCACATTACTTCTTCAATATTTTTCTGTCCCCTACTCCCACGTTTCATTCTGTTCCCATGTCTCGTGTGTGCGAGTGTGTATGTTGGTGTTTTCCCTTTTGTGTTTCCTTTCGGTGGTTTCTGCTGTTTACTATCTTTTACTGTAGTAAAAGATCTTTTATTCTGCAGTGTCTTTTTTTTTTATTTTTTTTTTTAAACAGCCGCTCCTGAATATGGCTAGGGGTTGAATTAGAGCTGCAACTGCAGCCTACGCCACAGCCGCGGTAACAGTGGATCCAAGCCACATCTATGACCTATGCCATAGCTTGTGGCAATGCCAGATCCTTAACCCACTGAGCAAGGCCAGGGATGGAATCCATGTCCTCACAGATGCTAGTCAGGTTCTTAACCCGCTGTGTATTTTTTGGCTTTTAATCCCATCCAGCTGAGCCCAGAGTGGGCTCAATTTAGGTCTTTTAAAAATCTTCCATATTCCTACTTAACATGTTCAACCTTTCCCTAGGTTTTTGTCTTAAGCGCATTTATGTTTTAATGTCCTCGTTCTTGTACTTCTACCATCTGTGTCACTTCTGCTTAGTTTTCACTATAGGATTATAATTTCCTGCTTCTTAGTAGATTGGTCATTTTTATATCTTAGGTGTTTTAAATTCTGTTGCTAAGTACTAGAAAAACTATATACACATATATAGTGTTTAGTTATTTATGTAAGATTGCATTTATATATGTAAAATGTGTAGCAGGCATTTATTTTACATACGTATATACACACATAATTATACACACATGGGTGTGTATATGTGAGTATAATTGCTTGAATTATATATATATATTTATTTACTTTTGGGTTTTTGGGGGGATACAATTAAGTTACTTAGAAATATTTTGATTCTTTCTTGGCTTATTTCTAAAGTTTGTTAGGCAAAACCAGATAAGCCTTAATTCCATGGCTGCTCTGACCATGGACTGGTACTGTCCAAGCATGTTTACAGGTGTCCCACTGCAGCTCCGCCTTGATGGGCACCAGTGCTTGACTCTCCAGCTTCTCTCCAGTGGTTCCTTTCTTGCCCCAGAGAGTCTCACAAGCATTTGCTGATCAGACTAGGTGGGCCCGAGGAGAGCCCTCTACAGACAGCAAAGCTCTCTGCTCTCCAGTTGATGCCCTGTCAGTTCCAGCTATCTTGGCCGCCCCAAGTTCCCGATTGTGCTCCTGAGTTTGAGGAGACTGCAGAGCTGTGTGTTACCCTCCCAGAGGAACAGCCTGGAAACACACATCAGGCTAGAAAGTGGGGCATCGCTAGGGCCACATTTCTCTTCTTTCAGGGTTTTCTGTCCTGTGGTGCCTCTTTGCCAGTATGTAGAAACTATTTTTTCAAGTATCTTGTCTAATTTTTAGTTATTTAAGACAATAGGGAAAACCCAGTCCTTGTTGCTTCTGCATCGTAAGTGGAAATGGCTTTGATGGACTATGAAGAGCACTTGTTCATCAGGAAGCATACACAGAGATGGCTCAGTCCTTCTGACTGGGAGGGAACATGTCTCCACCCCTACCCCACTCCACTCGAGGAAACCAGGAGGTCCTGCCTTCACAGCCATAACCAGTGTTCATTTGCATTTTATTTTTTACACAACTGGCCAGGACAGAGGCTCCTAGTACCTCAAAATCTTCTGAAAACACCTTTAAAGCTAAATTAGTTTCACTGGAAAAAGGGAAGGGAAAATGTAATACTTGAGGCATAAAATGCTTGGAAAATGAAGAAAACTTGATACCCATCTTAGGTTGGAAGCAATGATTTAGAAGCTAAAAGCTCCTTGCCTGCTTTCAGAGACAGGATTCTTTTTTTTTTTTTTTTTTTGTCTTTTTGCTATTTCTTGGGCCGCTCCTGCACCATATGGAGGTTCCCAGGCTAGGGGTCCAATCGGAGCTGTAGCCACCAGCCTACGCCAGAGCCAGGGCAACACGGGATCAGAACTGCGTCTACAGCCTATACCACAGCTCACGGCAACGCCGGATCATTAACCCACTGAGCAAGGGCAGGGACCGAACCCGCGACCTCATGGTTCCTAGTTGGATTCGTTAACCACTGAGCCATGACAGGAACTCCAGAGGCAGGATTCTTAAGCTCCAATTTCACAGCAGGTCAGATGACTCCCCAGAAGGCAACTAGGGCTCAGCCTGGTTATCGTGTGGGTTCTGCATTGTCAGATGTGACCCACTTTCCTTGCAGAGCTCAGGGAGCAGTCTGGTGAAGAGAGTGGAGGGAGGCAGTGGGGAGCATCTGAATTATTCCCTCTCTCTTTTGTATTATATAGAAAACCACTTTGCCACAGGGGTGAGCCAGCTGCCCGCTCAATCCCTCTCTGCAGGCTGCTGGCCTCCTAGGGGCAACCTATTCTCCTGTGAAGCCAGGAAAGGGCCTTGCAGCAAAACAGCATGTAGCTTCATAACTGGCTGTCAGCTTCACCTGAAGTGGTAGATTTTTGCCATGCAACTGCTTACAGAGCTAGAAGGATATTCCCAAGCCAAAGAAAAGCAAGAAAATACTCTTAATCTGAATCCTTCAGTGGTCACGATGATCAATGTGTCAGTCTTGGGGAAGAATGAAGGAAATCAGATCACAAGTGGCTTCACATAATTTTCGCAATGACTTCTGCAGTTTGGATCCTGTTGTTTTATGAGAATGGGGAAATAAAACCAGTAACTTAAGCAATGTGAAAAATATACCAGAAGCTTCAGTGTGACTGAAAAGGGCAGACTCTCAATTAGAAGAAAAAGATGAAGCTTATTTATAAGCACATGAAAAAATCCAGAAATCTTTTGATCCTAAAATCGGAATTTAAGTCACTTTCTTGTATTAATTTGAACCTTTGGCCTTATTTATTTATTTATTTATTTTTGAGCCCCTTGGCTGTTGGAGCTATATTTGAGGAAGGCTTCAGACTTGTTGGCAAAGTCTGGTGAAATGCGAGTGGCCTAGAACTCTCACGAGCCTTTTCTTATCATCACTGTCTTCCAGTCATACATGGTGGCTAATACCACCTCCCCTCATAATGGTATTTATAGGTGTTTGTATTTATATATTTTAGGGTTCATTGAACAGCACTTTGCAGTTAGCGCAGACTTTCCATTCACTAATTTTTTTTTTTTTAATGGCCATAAAAACAGTATATAGAAGTTCCCAGGCTGGGGATCGAACCCACACCTCCACAGCAACCCAAGCCATTGCAGTCAGATTCTTAATCCACTGTACCACGGCATTCATTGATTTTATATTGGACACAAGGTGAGGAGCTGTCACTCCTCTCTTGCAGATGAAGAAATTGGGAAGTTTCAGAAACAAAGTTAAAGTGCCTTGGCTGGTTCTCAGCTGCAAGGGCCCATGAAAAACAAAAGCCTGCTAATTCTGAATTCTGCCAGAATGTGCTGCCCACTCCAGGACTGGTGGGGGTAGGAGTAGAGTCCTGAAGATAATCTTCTGTAGTCTCTGTTCTGCCTCACTCAGCACCTGCTGTACCAAGTTGTCTGCAGGTAACTTAGTGGTGAGAAGTGCTTGGAGGCAGCAGAGTCGAGAAACATGGGGCTGGTTCAGACTGGCATCTGGGGAGGTTAGGGGACGCTGGCTGTGGTCTGCCCACAGTTCCCCCAGTACAGACAGGTATCATTTGTTTTTTTGTTTGTTTGTTTTTTTGCTACCTATACTTTTGCAAAAAACAGCATAAATCAACTCAGTTAATGTAGGGAAGGGCAAAATTTTGCTAAGAAATGTTCCTGGAGATTGGTCCTCATAACTCTGGAAGGGTGTCTAGCTTTACAGTGTCAGCTTAGTCATTCCGAGCAGAGGTCCAGGGCTCCAGACTTTAAAAACAATTACAATAGCGGTGACAGCTGCTTGCTGAGATGGCTTGTAGAATACTTAACGGCTAAGCCTTTAACACACAGTTTGTTAAACTCAGATTAAATAGTAATGATTTTTCATAAGACCAAACCATTCAAGGAAATTAACACTAATTTATTTCCTTGAAAAATGAAATATAAGAAACAAATTTATCAAATGGCCCGGTATCTCCTGCACTGACTTCCAAATCCTCTACCCTTTTTAGATGGAATCAAATTGGAAACTTACACCAAATGACCAGAGTATTCATTATCTAGCTAATTGACTTGACTTCTGTTCTTCAGTCTTCTAAACCCAAGGTCCATCAAGCAGTGCTGGTTTTGGTAAAGTACACACGTGGGCCCTCAGGCCCAGGGACAGTTAGGGTGTGTGGTTCTTAGTTATTCCCAGAGCGTCAAACATAAAGAATTGGGTGTTATGACCTCTATGAAACAGCAGCTTATATAAAACACCCTTTATTATCGATAGACTCGACTTCGTATTTTACAGCAGACCCACCTGACCCTGCATGCACACACCTCAATCACAGCACCAAACGTACTGTATTGTAATGATGGGTTTTCCTTTTGAGATATGATACAGGCAATGCTCCTGTTAAACTTTGGGAACCAAGACATGGCATACGGTAGGTATTTTAAAACCCGTTTCTGATGTGACCAAAATTATATAGAAAAAAAGAGAATACACCAATATTTTAAAGACTTTTTTTTTTTTTTAAACTTTTCACAAAGGATTTGCTGTAAGCCTTCAAGTCATCTTGTCCAACCCAAAAGCTGTATTTAAGCGTCGTGGATCCCAGCCAGGGATGCAGGAATCTGACTTTCTAAAGCAGATCACAACAGTCGAAGAACTGGAACCAAAAGCCAATAACTGCACCAAGGTATTCCTTTTCCATGTGCCCCTGCCCCTGCCCCTGCTGTGTCCACATGGAGAGCATGGCTACCCACCAGGCTTCCTCTCCTCAGGTCCTCGTGTGGCACACTCGGACAGAGAAGGTTAACCTAGCCAATGAGCCCAAGTACCGCCTGGACACAGTGAGGATCGAGGTATAAACTGAAGCCACCACGGGTGCCGCAGACGGCGTGGACGCAGAGGAGAACAGGTGAGGGCAGGCTGTGGGCACCCAGGTACCGTCTGCTCTGCTCAGCACAGCAGCCAGATCACCACCTGCTGGACACCTGCTTACAGAGAGCTGGTCAGTTCCCAGAAGCTAAGTGGATGGTACAAAATGTATGCTCTTGTCCCCATTTGTTTTGCATGTTCCCCCATAACCACCTGGAAGGTCTTCGCGCGGTACAGCTAATGGCACTGCAGGGTACCATTCTGAGAATCTTAAGATGCTTTTCTCCCCATTTGGCCTTATTATACTTGGTGGAACTGAACAGGTTTTACAGATGCCAAGTATTCTGTCAGCTACACATTTCCAATTCTGAAGTAATTTTTGTAAAACTGGTGGCAGTATACATCATAGGAAATAAAACCCACAAAAAAACGGTCTATGGATTCATCCGTTTAATATAGGGATATAACATCTGTCAGTACTAGGCACCATAAAATGTAAACACAATTACCATCATGGACCTGGATACACCTTCAAGGACTGAAGTGGCTTGTTTAGTTACCCTGTTTGCATCGAGTGCACAGAAGGTCTTCATGTTAGCACTGTGTGGACACAGGAAGAGAGCCAAACTCAGAGGCAGGTACAAAACCTGACTTCTTTGAACATTTGCTAAACTAAGTTTTGTAGTGACATCCAGGTTTATCTTCCTTTCACTAGCCACGTTCCCTGTTAAGCACATCATAACAACAGCACAGTAAAGTGACTGATGGAATAAAAGAATCTGGCTACACATGGGAGCAGTGCTCAGTGACACACTTACATTCTATTTATATGATTAAACATTTGATCATACAGTACCTTCCTACAGGATTACTGGCTAATTTGGGGGTGGGGTTATACTGTTAGAAGTATTACTAACATGATAACTACTGCCCTTATATGCAAACGTTAGAGCTACAGTTGTATCGAGAGTGAAACCCATTATGCAGGTTGACTGAGCAGCTTCTCAGATAAGGTGTCTATGACGTCATGGGAGTTACGGGCAAAGGCGCCCTTGATGTGAAATGGTTTCTCAACCTGCTTTTCACCACATCAAATTTAATCAGCACAGACCAACACGGTCGATCAGATAATTCTTAATATGAACAAATGGGAAAAAAATATGTACATGAATGAACAGGGGAGCTGGATGCGTTGCAGCAAGAAGGCCGCGGGCGCCCTGGAGGAGGTGCTGCGTGCTCACTTCCACAGCTGTGTGCTGAGCGTCTGACCCGACGAGCTCCCTGCCCAGCCCGCTGTGGTGCTGGGGGGCTGGCCAAGGGCCCCCGCAGGGACCGTGCTGCCCAGGCTCAGGCCAGCCATTTGCTGGTTCACCTGTGAACATATAAAAGGTTTCCTTCACTTTCAATTCTTGTATCTTTTGACACATATATTTTATGTTACCCTATTTTATTATACATTGACTTAGTCAGGTACTAAGGTTGAAGAGTAATTCTAAGTATTTTTCATCTGTGTGAAAAGAAGTCTGAACCCTGGGGTAAAAGCAGACGACCACACAATGCTTTTTCTACAGAAAGCAAACAGCTACTGTGCTTCTTGGTCTTTATTTTCTTCCACTTTTTCACCATAAAGTGATCTTAAATCCCATTTTCTGGACAATTTCTTGTCCCCTAAAGATGTGCCAAAGCAATCTTTGAATTTGTATCTGGATATACCGAGTATGCTATTCTAACTTTCAACTATACTAGGATAGACTACTTTAACTATTAAGGACTAAGACAATGCTTCAAAGTAAAATACTCCAAAATTATTAACTATATATATGATGGCAATTACTCTGCCTTTATTAAAACCTTAAATGCCTCTACATACCTTCTAAATATTAAACAAGGTTAAAAAACATTTTTTCTTTTGCTTATCTGCCAACCACATAAACATCTAAAGTTAATTTTCATTATATAAGGTATAAGAGTACATGTATTTTTCTTCCAGACTGGAGTCATGTATGTATATAAGCATCTTAACACTTCTTCTATGGTACTCTTACTTCTAAGATTGATGATAAATGAGGGAAAGGCAAGAAGATCACCACAAAGTAGAGGGGATTCAAAACCTACTACACTCAGGGCTGGATTGTATTAGTAAAGTTCATTTTGTTTGTAACTTTTCAAAGACACTAGTATTAACCACATCACTGATGGGGCCTAAGTGTCTGGAGGGCAGCTCACTTTTTCCTAGGTACTAAAGGCTGTTTTGAGAAGATGCCACCGAGGGAGTATTGGAGAACAACATCCCCCTTCAGCCTGCCTGGAGGTAAAGCAGTGTTAATTCCTTACCAGTTTGTAGCACCCCAGCCTGAGTTGCATGTGCTTAAGCACTCTGGCTGCACAAAAGCTGACATTCAATACTTACAATTTCTGAGATGCCCAGAAAGCAGAGACTGATGTCATGCAGATATTCCTTTAAATAGTGATAGTAAAAATAACCTGGAACACTCATAGTGGTTTTGCTGATGTCAGTTAGAAATCCCTATATACTATTCCCTGAATGCTGACTGGAACAGAAATCAAGGTCACTAAAATACTAGAGAAATCAAATAGGAAGTATACCAAGAAGAAGAGTTGGGGCATGAACCTAAGTCTGAGGGCCTCTGTCTGTGGAGCCAGAGGGGAGTCAGGATGGATCTCGAAGACCTCATACTAAAACTTTGTCTCCTGGCTCTAACTTGGGTAGAAGAGTTTCTAATGTGAAGGGATATCTGACACAAATATGGACTTGTTCTTATCTTACAGGAATTCTTGAACTAGTGGATATTCTTTTTAAACATAAATGTGATTATAAGATTATAAGATTAAGAAGGAAATACAACTTTACAAACATTTTTGATCAAAAGCACTTTTTATAAATCCACGGTCAATAAGCCATCCAGGGAGAATAGTCTAGCTCTCTCAAATAATAGTGCTTTGAGAAAAACTTTTATAATTCGTGAAAGTTACCAAAAATCCCCCAAATTATTAGTGAAAATAGGGTGGTCTATAAAAACACTCCACCAGGAAGCTGGGTTAAAGCCTGGTGCTTCAAAGAATATCCATGGTAATTTCTAGCTGTTACAGACAGATTAAGGATATTCATCATTATAGCTGTGTTATAATCTGAAATGAAAAAAGGCTTAACATTTCTCTACAGAATATTCTAAATACAGGAACAATGACCGTTCATTTGTCTATTCAGTTTTGACCTCTTATTATCCTACTCAATTATTTCTGCTAGATTGTTAGATTTAAATACAAATAAAACCATTTAGAAAACAAATCTGGCTTCTTAGGATTTTGGAGCAGCTGGAGAGAAAACGACCCCTACCTGTGAGAGATTCCACTGGGGCTGCTGTGCTGGCGGCAGGCCAAACTTGCTCTGGGGTGCACCCATCTGTCCCACCATTCCTCCGGGGGGGCCAACCACACCTGGGGGAAGCGGCAACACTCCAGTCTGTGCGTTTCCCATGAAGCCGTTGGGCATGGGCATGCCAGCCATCATGCCTGCGCTCTGTCCCATCATGTTTCCCACAAGGCCGGGAGCTGCAGGCACAGGCACGCCCATGGATGGAAAGCCTTGAAATGCAGTCGGTGCTTGTGAGGTAAATGGTATATTTGTGGGTCCCATAAATACTCCTGTATCATAAACACCATTGAGAGAAGATGAACGAAGAAAAACGGGCTACTGTAAACAGCTGCACTCACTTCTATAAGCACAGAAAAAGGATGACGATCTTTCTGAACAGCAAAAATTTTAATTGTGCTCTAGCTGCTCCCACTGCTCAGACCAGTTCACATCTACACCCTCAGAGCTGGTTGCTTCCAGAGTGAAGACAAATCAGTTATGAACCTGAGCAGATTTAATGAGAATAAAAAGATCCTGTACAATAGCTACATAAAATATCCATTGTGAAGACCAAACTACACAGCATGAGATTGTGTTTCTACTGATTTGCACCACTGGTCTCATTACCAAATAAACAAGTCAGAGTTGACTGTGTCTGGTTTTTATGGAAGCAGCTGGGATGTCATGTAATTTCAACTCATAAGTAAAATGCAGCCCATTATTTCAGAGGAAATGGTCTGACAGATTAAAACTGTAAATAAATCTTAACAGTGCTAGTATTTATAATTATTGAAAACTCAAAAGCTTTTTTTGATTTCATGCGACAGTTCAAACTGCATAAAAAAATACCCATACCATAGTTATAAACGTTATGCAAATCAATTTTTCAAAAATAATCCATGTCCTATAAAGCTTGCGAAATGATATTAACTGGCATATGCCCAGCTTGTTGTTATTAAAAGAATAAAGTTTTGTGCATCCTGTATGTGCTTTTTAATCCTAATGCTCCATTCATTTCAGTTTTGTAGTTGTGTAAACTGCAACAAGAGCACTTGTTACACAGGGCAAACAGGGAAGAAATATAATTGACATTATGTAGCAACAAAGGATACATTCTAGTAATGTCATTGCAATTCACTGAAAGCAGACTTCAAAATGCATTATTACCAGGAGCACTCTGCTGCTGGAGGGTCCCTGTGCCATACAGAGATAAGATGGAGTCTTTGGAGAGTTGCTTCTTTGCCACCTCTTCTGACTTTGTAGTTTGCTCAGTGAACAGATCCAAATCCCCAGATGTCACTGTAGACAGAGGAGCAGCTGCTGGTACAGAGGACGTCCCCTGAGACAGATACCAAAACAAGCTGTTGAATTCAGCATACTAAAACATAGCTCTTCCATTACTTGAAACCCAAATGAAGTTATGAAATTAGAAATTAAACAATTGTAGAAGGTAAAAATGGTAACATTAAAGGGAATCATTTACAAGCCCAAGAAGCAAAGTCAACATCTAAGATAAAAGTACATTTCCGAGTTTAAAATCTGCTAACGTAAAAGAAGCAGATGAAACTTCCTCCCTGATAACTGTGCTTACGTGCTGGACTGATACGGCTTTTGCCCATCTCATCCTGACCACAGTGGGTTCAACAATAGGTATGTGGTGATGCCTCGGGTATCACCATCCTGGGAGATGCTCGGGCATCTCCTGCAGCAATTACTGCTTCAAAGGAACTGGTATCCCTTGGAATAAAGAACATTTCTGCAACTACAGCAGACCAAGAGGGTGCTGCAATAACTCATTTTGTCGTCTTTGGGGGAAAAAAAAAAGTTTTTGAAGAGCTATATTGTGATATTTTTATGAAGCTCATCTTGTCTGCTTTAACCACAGCATTAGAATGCTTCCAGTCTACTCAGAAATAAGGTACAGCAAAACTTCAACCACCTACACTCTCACCCATACCTTGTATTCCACTTGTGGATGGGGTAAATGAACACAAAAACAAGAATTTTCACTTAATCTCCAGTATCCTGCACACAGACACTATTAGTCACAAGTGACTAATACTTGGACGGTGCTCACATGGCCAGTTGTTTATTCCAGGGGTGGGGGTGGGTGGTGTGCATGTGCTCCATCTGCCAGCACTACAGCTCCAAGGTTAAATATTCACTTGCACTGTATATTGGGAATTGACTTAGATATGAAGAGTTTCAAAGAATTCTATGAAGACTTGTAAAAACTGGGTAAGAGTCCTCAAGCTCTAGAATAAGATCAGCAGCAAGAAGTTAAATCATGTATAATCATGTATATGGTTTGTCTTTAATTTTTTAAAATTCAAATATTCAATGTCTTTGTTAAAAAACCTTCCAACAAATTCAATCCAAGCGTTATGCTTACAGTCTGACCAAGCAGCATGGCTAGAAGTGTTCACATGGCCGCCTGTCTCTTAGGGGGGTGGGGTGTGTATATGTATGTTCCACTTGCCAGCCCAACTCCAAGATTAAAGGACAGCTTCTGCCCATCAGTGTACACTTTCGGAGGCTGCAGGACCCCTAACCAAAGGCCCCCTGGCTGTCTGGGGTCTTAGGGCTGAACCAAGGACAGCCCACAGCACTTGAGTAAGTAGGGCCAGGTACTGTGGGTGTATGTATATTATAGACAGATCAGGAAAGGGATGGCCTCTTTGTGTCACCTTTGGGGACAATGAAATGCCTCCCCTTTACCCCCAGTTCACATGTCCTCTCCAATCAGCTGAGTGTGTCCAACCCCTCAGGGAAGACTGCACAGCCAGGTACGAAATCAGATAATGACATCAGTCCAGCGCATACTCACACAAGTGGGAAAGCTTTTACTGGAATTTGTATGACACTCACAAAATAAAATGAGTGAAAGAAGAAAGGGTTCAGAGTAACTCCTGCTGGGGTCCATTCAATTTCACGTAATAAAACCTCACCAAAATTAGTAAATTATGTGCCAGTGTGTGCAGAAAATGTGTACTTCAACCTACCCTCCCCTGATTTTCAAAGACATTATTTTGAAAACAGTTTAGATGGAAGGTAGTTCTGTTCACCCAATTATTTCAGAGGGCTCAATAAAACGGACACGATTTTGGTCCAAATAAATGGTTCCAGAAAAAGAATTAGGTGTGACTTTTAAAAACTGCCCTGCTGTCTTCTCAGTTACGATGCAGAATGCCTGAAACATGAAGGCCGGAGCAGCCCCTCATGAAGGAGGAGCTGCACCCCCAGTTTTCCGTGAGAGAAATGTCACTGTTGCACTCACTGCCCTGACTCTGAACAAAGCACGGAGGTAACTGAGGCCTCAGCTCTGGGGCTTGTACTCCAGGCTGCCCGCAAATAAGCCCTCATACCCTTCGAATCTAAAGAATCTAGCAGATGAGCTGGCCTCACCAGAACGCTCCACCAAAGGAAATTGCTTTTTATGCTCACATTGTCAAATATCCTAAATACTTCTTTTTATAACCACAATATTAGCATTAGAATTTTTTTTTACCATCACAGGCATACCCCATGCCCACACACTTTCACAAGGTAATTAATGTTAATTGAAACAATAGTAGCAATACTTAGTCCTTCTTCATATGTGCTGGGGGAGGGAGAAGGGGCAAAGCCATAAAATAAAGCTATCTTCTCTGAAAATAAACAGTAATGCTGCAGATAATCTGGATAAAGATCCACTTAAACTAATGATTCTTAAGAAATCTATTGGCTCAATTCTAGTGTTAATTATGCAATGACTATCATTATGACAATAAATATAATCTAATAAAAACATGTATAATTAGTCATCTTTACAAGACAAAGCATAGGTTCTTGCTAAAGCTTTCCATCCAAACAATTCCACTTGGCTCAGTTTTTCTAGAGAAAAGCAAATACTTCACCTCAAAAATTACACTGAATTAATAATAAACTCATTGCTTATCTGTAAATTTAAAGTAGCATCTTAAGTTGTATGCTTAAGAGTAACCTACAGTCCTAAAACTTTATACATTTCACCTTAAAGATAAATACTGCATGGTATCAGTTATATATGGAATCTTAAAAAAAAGTTCAACTCATAGAAACAGAGCAGAATGGTGGCTGCCAGGGCCTGGGGAGTGGAAGAAATATAAAGGTAGAAATGTTCAGTTATAAGATGAATAAGATCTGAGGATCTAATGTATAACAGAATAGCTATAGATGATTATACTGTACAGTATACCTGAAATTGGATCAAAGCAGATTTTAAGCATTCTCGCAAAAAAAAAAAAAAATAACTGTGAGATGACAGATGTGCCAATTACCTTGATGGTAGGTAATTTTCACAATACATATATCAACTCATTACATTATATGCTTTAGATATAATTTTATTTTTCAATTATACATCAATAAAGCTGAAAAAATATTTAAAATATTTAACAATTTACAATTCTAAAAAAGGAATAAAGGCAAAAAAGAAATTTTATATCATGTCAAGAAGACAAGTCAAAATTTCTTTACTGGTTTTTTTTTTTTTTTTGCTTTTTAGGGCAGCACCTGCAGTAAGTTCCCAGGCTAGCAATTAAATCAGAGCTACAGCTGCAGGCCTATACCATAGCCACAGAAATGCCAGATCTGAGCTGCATCTTTGACCTACACCACAGCTCATGGCAATGCCAGATCTTTAACCCACTGAGCAAGGCCAGGGATCGAACCTGCATTCTCATGGATACTAGTCAGGTTCATTACTGCTGACCCACAATGGGAACTCCCAACTGATACTTTTTTAAAAATTCCAATCATTAATATTATTTTCTAAATAGTTTTTAGAAAGTCATTAAAATAAAAAAAGAAATGTAGGTCTTAAGGCTAACAAAATATTCTATCTTCAAAAAAAGAGTATGAGTACTGAGTTTGCTACAATTTCTTGTTCTTCATTTTCCTGAAACCAGAAGGAAACACTATCTGGGGGACGCCAAAATAGAGCACAAGAAAAGAACTACTGGCTCCCAGACAACATTTATACATTCACAGTTTAAAAACCTCTTAAAAAAGTATCCTTGTTGATCACAATTAAGGTTGAAATTGTCTGAGTTTTCCCAGACAACTAAACACTAACTGTCTAAAGCACGGGGTTCGAAAACTTTAGACAGTGATTATTTAGGCTTTATGGGTCATACAATGACGCAACCACTCAATTTACTTTTGTAGAGTGAAGGCAGCCACAGACAATGTGTACATAAACTGTAGTGGCTGTGTTCCAATAAATCTTTATTGGCAAAAACAAGCTGCAGGCTAAGTAAGTTTGTCAATTCAAGGCCTAAAGATCAAGAGGCTTTCAAATCCGAAACAATTCAAAATTAAAACTTTGTAACTTCCCCAAAAGAAAATAAACAGTGATCCTGTAAAACCACATTCTTACCACATACCTGACCTGGGGGCATGACAGTTGCGGGTAAGGGATTAGAAATCATGGGTCCAAAGATGTCCAGATCATCATTCAGGGCTGGCATCGTGGCTGTGTTCCCATTTGTCACTGGTGCTTCGGCAGGCCCATCTGAAAAGAAATTCTTGTCTTAATGATTATAGCATCTCTTAAGTTAATTGAAACATGGCATTATTTTAAAAATTGGATTTCCCTTCTGGCACAGAGGGTTAAGGATCTGGTGCTGTCACTGTAGCAACTTAGGTCACTGCTATGGCATGGTTTCAATCCCTGGCCTAGGAACTTCCACATGCCTCAGACTTAGCCAAAAAAAATAAATACATAAATAAATAATTAATGTATGCTTAAAAGTTCAAAAAGTTAAAATATATGCCTTCTACCCCACACTCTATCCTCTTTCCCAAAGAAACCACTTCCAGTTTTATTCTCACAGAAATATCCTTTAACCCTCTAGTTTCTAAGTATATATACAAACTCCTTTTTTTTTTTTGTCTTTTTGCCATTTCTTGGGCCGCTCCCGCACCATATGGAGGTTCCCAGGCTAGGGGTCGAATCGGAGCTGTAGCCACCGGCCTACACCAGAGCCACAGCAACGCGGGATCCGAGCCGCGTCTGTGACCTACACCACAGCTCACGGCAACGCCAGATCGTTAACCCACTGAGCATGTTCCTAGTCAGATTCGTTAACCACTGCGCGACGACGGGGAACTCCGCAAACTCCTTTTAATACATGGTATTATGCTATTCACATTATTCTGTGTCCTGATGCTTCCTTTTATATAAGGTACTATTCTGAGTACTTTACATATATTAATTTACTTAATCCCCACAACCTTATGAGGCAGACACTATTTTTGAGACAACTGGCTAAGTTGCAATTTGATACCATGTTCCTACAAATAATGCCTCTTCGTAAATGTGTCAGTCCAGAATTTCCAAGGTTGGGGGTTGGGAGTTGGAGGCGGTACAGTGGAGACAGTCTGTGAGCACGGTATTTCAAAGAATGGGACATCTGACACAGCTCAAGGAACAGTTCAGAACACTACAACTCCAATCTCTTGGGACTTAACTTTTTTTATATATATATTCAAGTTGATAAGCATTTGAACTTACATTTGTATACTGTTAAGGTATGGATTGAAGTTGATTTTTTTTGCATTTGGATATGCCATATTTAAAAGACCATCCTTTGTCCATCATATTGCCTTTGTACTTCTCTTGAAAATCAGTTGCTCATCTTGTATGAGTGTTTCTCTGGACCCCTGTTATTTTTCATTGATCAATTCATCTATCTAGACGTCAGTAACCCGTTGTTGTTGTTGTTGTTTGGTCTTTTTGCCATTTCTTGGGCGGCTCCCACGGCATATGGAGGTTCCCAGGCCAGGGGTCTAATCAGAGCTGTAGCCACCGGCCTACACCACAGCCACAGCAACTCAGGATCCGAGCCGCATCTGCAGCCTATACCACAGCACACGGCAACGCCGGATCCTTAACCCACTGAGCAAGGGCAGGGACCGAACCCACAACCTCATGGTTCCTAGTCAGATTCGTTAACCACTGTGCCACGATGGGAACTCCCTATCAGAAACTTCTATTTAAACAATTCACAACCTCATTTGATCTCTCTTTGCTACGTCACACACTCCTCAGGGGTAAATCAGGCATCTTCTAAAACTTCATCAAGGAAGGGGATGGATGTCTTGTCAGCATAGGTACTCAAATATTTGACAAATTTAATGGAAGACCTACCATGTTCTGGGTATTTATATCACAACCCACAGAAACTCACAGGTTTCTTCTCTTTTTTGAAGTATAATTATAGAAATTAGTATCTTTTGTTTCCCTAGTTTCAGTGAAAAATTAAGTTCAATGAATAAACAGTCACAACAAAATATTCTTTACTACTTAATTTATAAAAGTGTGTATGAAACCCATAAAGTGTTTGGGAGAGACCAACTGCAAATATTTTCAATTACTTTTCAGTGATATTACATTATCAGAACCATAAGAATAATCAGTATATATCTTTATGTGTTAGGTATGTTATATCTCTATCAAGCATTGCAAACAACTTAAAGGTAAAGCAGTAAAATAATGCAAATGTTATTACTAATGTATAATATATGGAATTATATATATGTTAATATTTTATAAAAATATAAAATATTTTATATATAATATACAGAATTTTAAGCTCACAAAAACTGACATAAAATGACTCACAAAATGAAAGTTTTTTCCATTTCTAACTCATTCAAAATGGCAATATTCATTTTGAAGTTAAACCTCTTTGAAGAGCTTTTACACTTTCTGGTCCTTGCCACACTCTGCTTACCTGGTGTGAGATACATCACGTAAATATGAATCAAAAATAAAGTATTTTGGAGTTCCCGTCGTGGCGCAGTGGTTAACGAATCCAACTAGGAACCATGAGGTTGCGGGTTCAATGCCTGGCCTGGCTCAGTGGGTTAAGGATCCAGCATTGCCGTGAGCTGTGGTGTAGGTCACAGACGCGGCTCAGATCCTGCATTGCTGTGGCTCTGGCGTAGGCCTGTGGCTCCGGCTCCAATTAGACCCCTAGCCTGGGAACCTCCATATGCCGTGGGAGCGGCCCAAGAAATGGCAAAAAGACAAAAAATAAAAAAATAAAGTATTTTAGAAGGACAGGGTATCTACATTAAAAATATAACTAAAGGAACATATTCACAACAACTCAGTAAAGAAACTCAAACAGAGATTTCCTGTTGTGGCTACGTGGAAAGGAATCTGACTAGTAACCATGAGGATGCGAGTTCAATCCCTGGCCTTGTTCAGTGGATTAAGGATCTGGCGTTGCCGTGAGCTGTGCTGTAGGTCATAGACACAGCTTGGATCCCGTGTGGCTATGGTGTAGGCCGGCAGCTGTAGTTCTGATTGGACCCCTAGCCTCGGAACTTCCATATGCCGTAGGTGTGGCCCTAAAAAGAAAAAAACAAAAAACAAAAAAGAAACCAGGCAAAGTGTATTCTTTAAAAAAAGAAAAAACCGTCAAATAACAATGCCACGTAAGCCAGTGGGGCTTTAACCCATACACTGTACAGCTGAGGACCAGGAAAACCACCTCATCAAACAGACATGTGCAATTCTATGACATGAATAAAGAAGCACTTTATTAGCAAAAAATATGACTATATTACATGCAACTTAAACTCACAAACAGAAGTACATGTCCTCCAAAACAAACCACAACTGAAAGAAACAAAAGTAAAAAAAAAAAAAGGGAGTTCCCACCATGGTTCAGTGGTTCCCACCATGGTTCAGTGGTAACAAACCCGACTAGTATCCATGAGGATCCCTGGCTTTGCTCAGTGGGTTAAGGATCCAGCATTGCTGTGAGCTGTGGTGTAGACTGCAGATGAAGTTCAGATCCCATGTTGCTGTGGTGTAGACTGACAGCTATAGCTCAGATTCAACCCCTAGCCTGTTTATTTCCATATGCCACAGGTACAGCCCTTAAAAAAAAAAAAAAAAAAAAAAGACAAGTTGAATGTAACTATTTATAGTTTTTCAGTAAAACATTTCCCCTGTTTAGACAACCCACAGAATAAGAGAAAAATAGCTGCAAATGAAGCAACCAACAAGGGATTGATCTCCGAAATATACAAATAGTTCATGGAGCTCAACATCAGAAAAACAAACCCAAAAGTTGAAAAAGGTGAGAATCTGAGTTCACTGAAATTTACAAGTTCTGTTTTTCAAAAGATACCATTAAGAAAATAAAAAGATGGAGTTCCCATCGTGGCTCAGTGGTTAATGAACCCGATTAGCATCCATGAGGACCAGGTGAGCTGTGGTGTAGGTCGCAGATGAGGCCTGTATCCCGTATTGCTGTGGCACAGGCCAGCAGCTACAGCTCTGATTTAACCCCTAGCCTGGGAACCTCCATATGCTGTAGGTATGGCCCTAAAAAGACAAAAAAAAAAAAAAAGAGAGAGAGAGATGGAAAAGAACAAGGCAGAAGGCATAACCCTCCCAGATTTCAGGCAGTAGTACAAAGCTACAGTAAACTTAACAGTGTGGTGTGGTCACAAAAACAGACATATGGATCAGTGGAACAGAATAGAAAACCCAGAAATAAACCCAGACACCTACTGTCAATAAATTTTTATCAAAGGAGGCAACAATATACAATGGAGAAAAGATAGTCTTGAACTTCATTCAGCAAGTGGTGCTGGAAAAGTTGGACAGTTGCATGCAAATCAATGAAGTCAGAACACACCCTCATAACATACACAAAAATAAACTCAAAGATTTAAATATAAGACATGACACTATAAAACTCCTAGAAGAGAACACAGGCAGAACATTCTCTGACATAAATTATACCAATGTTTTCTTAGGTCAGACTCCCAAGGCAATAGAAATAAAAGCAAAAATTTAAAAATGGGATATAATCATACTTACAAGATTTTGTACAGCAAAAGAAACCATAAACAAAAAAAGACAACCTATGGACAGGGAGGAAATATTCGCAAACAATGCGACCAATGAGGGCTTAATTTCCAAAATATACACATAGCTATACTGTTCAAGTATTTTGGAAATTATACAAACCCAATCAAAAAATGGTCATAAGTTCTAAATAGAAATTTCTTTTCAGATTCACCTCCTAGAGTAATGAAAATAAAAACAAAGATTTTGCACAGCAAAGGAAATAAAATGAAAAGACAACTTACAGAATGGGAGAAAATATTTGCAAATGAAGTGACTGACAAGGGATTAATCTCCAAAATATACAAACAATTCATATAGCTCAACAACAAAAAACCCAGTCAAAAATGAGCAAAAGTTCTAAAAAGACATTTCTCCAAAGAAGACATACATATGGCCAAAAAAAACCACATGAAAAGATGTTCAACATCATTAATTATTATTAGAGAGATACAAATCAAAACTACTATAAGGTACCTACCACCTTATACCAGCTAGAATGGCCATCATCAAGAAGTCTACAAATAATAAATGCTGTAGAGGGTGGGTGGGAAAGTGAAGCCTCCTGCACTGTTGGGAATGTAAATTGGTGCAGCCACTATGGAAAACAGTATAGAGGTTCCTTAAACTAAAAATGGAAGGACCAGATGATTCAGCAATCCCACTCCCAGGAATATACCTAGAGAAAACTATAATTTAAAAAGACACATGCACCCCAATGTTCACTGTAGCACTACTTACAAGAGCCAAGATATGGAAGCAACCTAAATGTCAATCAACAGATGAATAGATAAAGGTATATTATAGCATTTATGCATATATAACAGAATATTACTCAGCCATTAAAAAGAATGAAATAATGCCATTTGCGGCAACATGGATGGACTTAGGAGGTTATCATACTAAGTACAAAAAAGATATCCTATGCTGTCTTTTATATGGGGAATCTTAAAAAATGATACAAATGAACTCATTTATAAAACAGAAACAGACTCCCAGACATAGAAAACAAACTTGTAGCTACCAAAGGGGATAGGGGGTTGGGAATGGCATACACGCACTGTGGTGTATGGAACGACTGGCCAACAGGGAGCTGCTGCATAACACAGGGAGCTCTACCCAATATTCTGTAATAATCTGTATCAACTATACTTCAATAAAAATTTTTAAAAAAGCAAATGAAAAGATGTTAAAACATCAAAAATTATTAGAGAAATTCAAATCAACACTACAATGATGTATCACCTCACATTCAAAAGTCTACAAGTAACAAAGGCTGTGAGAGGGTGTGGAGCAAAGGGATCCTCCCTACGCTGTTGCTGGGAATTTAAATTGGTGTAACCACTATGGTGAACAGCATGTAAGTTCCTTTAAAAAAAAAAAACAAAAAACAAACAAACAAACAAACAAAAAACTAAAAATAGGAGTTCCTGTTGTGCCTCAGTGGGTTAAGAACCTGACACAATGCCTGTAAGGATGCAGGTTTGATCTCTGGCCTCGATGGATGGGTTACGGATCCAGCATTGCCACAAGCTGCAGTGCGGGTCACAGATGCAGCCTGGATCCAGTACTATTGTAGCTATGGCACAGGCTGGCAACTGCAGCTCCAATTCTCGACCCCTAGCCTGGGAACTTCCACATGCTTCAGGTAAAGCCCTTAAAAAAACAAAACAAAACAAAACAAAAAAAGAGTAGGAGTTCTTGCTGTGGCACAGTGGGTTAAGATTCTGACCACAGTGGTTCAGGCTATTGCATCACTGCAGGTTCGATCCCTGGCCTGGCACAGTGGGTTAAAGGACTCAGCATTGCCACAGCTGTGGCATAAGTCACAGCTGCAGCTCAGATTCAATCCCTGGCCTGGGAACTTCCATTTGCTGCAGGTGTGGCTATTAAAAAAAAAAAAAAAAAAAACTAAAAAGAGAGAGAGAGCTACCACATGTTCCAGCAATCCCACTGCTGGACATACATCCAGAGAAAATTCTATTTCAAAAAGATACATGCACCCCAATGTTTACTGCAGCACTATTTACAATAGCCAAGACATGGAAGCAATGTAAAAGTCCATCAACAGAGGCATGGATAAAGAAGATGTGTTATACATATATACAATGGAGTATTACTCAGCCATAAAAAAGAATGACAAAATGCCATTTGCAGCAACAGAGTTGGACCCAGAAATCATACTAAGACAGAGAAAGGTAAGTATATGATATCGCTTATATGTGAAATCTCAAAAAATGATATAAATGAACTTATTTACCAAATAGAGTCACACAAAACAAACTTATGGTTTCCAAAGAGGAAAGATGAGGGGGAGGGATACGTTAGGAGTTTGGGGTTAACACAAACACACTACTTTATATAAAATAGATAATCAATAAGGACCTACTGTACAGCACAGGGAATGTACTAAATATTCTGTAATAACCTATATGGGAAAAGAATCTGAAAAAGAGTGGATATATGTATAACTGAATCACTTTTCTGTACACCTGAAACTAATATAACATTGTAAATCGCCTATACTCCAATATAACATAAAAATTAAATTTGAAAATTTTTCCTGTTTCTGGGAGTTCCCATTATGGCACACTGGAAACAAATCTGCCTAGGAAACATGAGGTTGCAGGTTCAAGCCCTGGCCTCGCTCAGTGGGTTAAGGATCCGACACTGCCATGAGCTGTGGTGTAGGCCTCAGATGAGGCTTGGATCTGGCATTGCTGTGGCATAGGCCAGCAGCTGAAGCTCCGATTAGACCCCTAGCCTGGGAACCTCCATATGCTGCAGGTGTGGCCCTAAAAAGCAAAAAAAAAAAAAAAAAAAAAAAAATTCCTGTTTGACATGATAGCAAACACTAACAATTAGGACAAATTTATTTAAAAAACCTTAAGCATGAGATAATATTAACATTATTATTGTTATTAATTACTACTATTTTGGGTGAATTGAGCAAATGTTCTCAATTGATTTTTTTTACCACTGGACACGCCAATTTATACAACACCAGTGAGCTCAGGATGAGGTGTGTGAAAGTGCAGTAGTAAGTAGAGGCTCATATACTACAGGCAAATAACCTATTTTCATTACTTATATAAACTGTACGTCTTTTAGAAATTCTAAGTCTGTTCTAAGTGGTATATTATACTCCACTAAGAATACTAACTTACTTATGCTTTCAAATGTAAACCTTATTCAATATCTAGTAGTACATTACCTGACCTATAAAACAACATGTGGCACTTTATTTGGTTTTCAAAGTCTTATTTTACCTTTCACACCCTCAGATCACATATGTGACTAATAACAGCCAACACTCAGAACAGTGCTGGTTTTGTGCCAAGCCTAAAAAAATACAAATAAACATGTAAACACATGAATACACTTGTTTCATCTTTATAAGACACTATGAGAGAGGTACATTTAATTACTCTCCTTCACAGATGGCAAAAAATGTTAAACTTGTCCAGTGTCACAAAGCTAAAACAATGTCTTAGACTGTAATCTTAAATATAGTTTTTAGTATAAAAGCAACACACTCGTAAAAAAAATGTAAACCTTGCAAAAATTAGCTTTTTAAACCTCACCATGGTATGATGGTTGCACAAAAATGTGAATGTATTTAATGCCACTAAACTGTACACTTAAAAATGATTAAAATGGTAAATTTTATCTTAGGTGTATTTCACCCAACAAAAAGCCCCTACCATTCATTTTCAATGTTTATAAACATATTAAAAAATGCTTAAAACAGTGTATATATAAAAATAGTTTTAAGTAAAACTGTGTATGTTATGTGGGGGAGGTAGACTTTATGCACCTATAATAACTTATTCAATCCATGATTCACTGCTGGCATTCAGATAGTTTCCATGCTCCCATGATTGCAAAAACAGAGCAGTAGCCATCCACAAGTCCTTAATGTAACGTGTGCACAGCTCATTTCCTTCACTGTAAGATAACAGGACTTAATCTGTTATAAGCAATGGAGCACTGCAAACAGCTCCATTGTCTCCTCCATTAAAAAGTATGTATTTAAAAACTGGCCTTCTGAAATCTCAGAAAGTCATTCCACACAAACAACAAAGCTGGGCTTCTTTTGTAATCACCCACCACAACTGGCAGAGCTGCCATGAAAATCAACTTATCTCAGCGCGAGGGCTTTGGAATCCTTTAGAGTGAGACAGAGGAAGCAGCTGCTTAGGAACCACGATCTCCGTGGCAAGACTGACACTATTTTCAAGTGTCTGGGAAGGTTTTCTCTTAGCTCCAAGAACCTAAAGTGAGGAACTCTTTCCCACGACTGACTGAGGTTTCCTTCTGCCCAGCCTCATGGTGAACACCTACCTACAACCTACCTGCCCTCTTTTCTCTCTCCCTCAGTCTTCTCCCCATTCAGTCCCCTAACACAATTGATTAAAACTCCCATCAACTTTCCATTTTACTAAAGAGGCCAGGATTCACAGAATTGTTGAAAAACAAATCCTCAGCCTAAATGAAAATTTCTCAGCCTTGCGTAATCAGTACACACAAATTCCCAGTGGGTTCTCCCACTGGATTTCAATGTTTGCTAATATGACTTATTACATTTGGCTTGCTAAACACCTTCTAAGGACTGTTTCAACTCATTTTGAAATATATTTTTTGATTTTCAGTATTTGAAAAGGACAGCTAAAGACCAGTTTTGTTACCACTGTCATAAGCATCACCTGCTTCCTGGACTTTTTAGAAGGATGTTTTACATGTTGTCCTTTCTGTCTCCATGAAAGATGGGAAGGGCATCTCCTTCCATAATCTCCATTTATAGAAACTGGGGCACGGAGAGATTAGACTCGCTCAATGTCACTTCCCGACCTAAGTAGTAAAACCTTTAGAACAAAGTTTTCTGACCTCTAGACTAATGAATGCTCTTTTCTTTAAGCCACATTTTATCAAAAGTCACATAATTATAGCTGTACATAATTATAAAGAAATCACTTAAAACTCTGAAAATTAAAAGCTACCTTTAAATAGTTATAATTAATTGTACTAAGTTGGAGAAGCAGTGAATAAGCAGTTCAGAAACCTTTCCACACCACCCTCCCCATCATCCCCCACCTCACTGGCCACCTGCCAAGCTCAGCATCTTCTCAGCCTATAGTGAGAGAACCAAGTGGTGTGGTCATCATCGAGGAGCACACTGGACCGGAGGTGGGGGGGCGGTGAGTGTGAAATGCAGTCAGCCCCAGGGCACAAACAAGTGGTAGCTCAAGGCAGCCTTTTTCATCAAGTGTCCAGTAGTAGCATGGTTTGCTGATTAAAGAAAAGCTGATGGGCTACAAAAGCCATAAAATACCAGGATGTTAAAAATAGTTTTTCAGATAAATATGTAAGAATGTAGAGAGAAGTCTTTTTCTAATTAAATGACTTAAATACTGTAAATCACTACAATTTAAGAAAAAATAATTAAATCCACATTAGTTACATGTCGTGTATACAGACATGTGCCCCCACCATACACACCCAGACAAATGGAAACCTCCTCTTCCAGGCAGAGAAAGCCAAGGACCAGGCACACAGTGCCTCCATGGGAAAAGTGGATGTCTGTACAAACAACTCATCAGGATTCACCACAGGCAGCACCTCTGCTAGTGCCAGGTTTCTTGCCAGCTGCAAAAGGGTGGCAGGTGCAGCCACATGCAGCAGGAGGAGGCAGCCCCCTTTCATCAGTATGCAGAAACAGTAGCTTGTGGACAATAAAAGTAATGGGAGCGCCAGAGTACAAGAAAAGCCTAAGGCAAATGGAAGAAATTTAGCTGGGGACAACATCATAAAGAACCCCTTGAGAAGGTAATGAGCAAACAAAGGAAATTAGAACAATGCAGTAAAACAAAGAAGGAGTTTCAATCTTAAAGGCAAGATATCAAGCCTATAGTTAGTTGCTTGTGGGTATCTATTTTCTTTCTATGTTACCTTAAGATTCCAGGCTTGGAGTCCCCATTGTGGCTCAGTGGTTAATGAACCCGACTAGTATCCATGAGGATGCAGGTTCAGTTCCTGGCCTCACTCAGTGGATTAAGGATCCAGCGTTGCCATGAACTGGGGTGCAGGTTGCAGACAAGCTTGGATCCTGCATTGCTGTGGCGGTGGTGTAGGTTGGCAGCTGCGGCTCCAATTTGACCCCTAGCCTAGGAACCTCCGTATGCTGAGGATGCAGCCCTAAAAAGACAAAAAACAAATAAATAAATAAATAAATTTTACAAAAAGATTTCAGACTAATGTTTTATTTGAAATCTCAGGTGGGAGCTGGTAGCTGACTGATTTACACTGCACACATACCAGAAATTTACAAGAAAAGATTCAACGTTTTAGGCTAAAGAAAACAAGTAGTTAAAAATCAGTGCTACCTCGCACATGAACAGAAGGCATGCCCAGCATGCAGTGACTGGCCTGCTGCACATCCTGACACTGATAGATGCTTAAAAAGAAGGTAGCATTTCACTATGACAAAGTCGTGAAGGCCAGCCTCTATCATCTAGAAATCTTCAATGCAGCTGTCGATTCTGTTAACTGTGACTGTACCAGAACTCATCTAACACCAAAAATAAAAATGAGTAAAGGTACACAAAGTATTTAAGCAATATTCAGTGTCTTCTTGGCCCATCCCAAGAGACTTTGAATGATAACTTATAAACTGAAAGGAAATAAGAATGTAACACTTTGGACTTTAATAACACATTTTTTAATGATTTTTATTTTTTCCATTATAGTTGGTTTACAGTGTTCTGTCAATTTTCTACTGTACAGCAAAATGACCCAGTCACACATACATATATACATTCTTTTTCTCACATTATCCTCCATTATGTTCCATCACAAGTGACTAGATATAGTTCCCTGTGCTACACAGCAGGATCTCATTGCTTATCCACTCGAAATGCAATAGTTTGCATCTATAAACCCTAGATTCCCAGTCCATCCCACTCCCTCCCCACCTCCCTGGCAACCACAAGTTTGTTCTCCAAGTCCATGAGTTTATAATACTAATATTTTTCAGTTCTATTACCAGGTACACTGACCACATATATCTAAAGTATCTCCGTTTAATCCTCACATTACCTCAAGAGAGTTTTTAAATAGTAAGACCAGGATTTCAACAGAAGTCTGGTGGCAGACCTGGAAAACTCAGCTGCTATATACCCATTCTGAGAAGCTTTTTCCTGGTTCCCCCCAAACAGAAACAGTGTTCCTTCCTCACCCAAGGTTAAAACAGGCTCTGGGGCAGCTGCCCACCTCCCTAGAAGAGGGCACTGAGGGCAGGGCTGTCCTCCCGCCCAGCCAGGCCACCGTCCTGAACGACTCCTGAGCCCCGGAAAGGCAGCACCACAGCACTGCAGCCACACCACCCACAGCCAGCCATCAGGCCTCCTGATTTCTCCTCTCCAATTCCAACTCCAACTCCAACAACTATAAAGGCCCTAGCCAAGGGCCTTACTCATTTCATTTTTAGTTCCTAATGGCATCTGAGCAGGCTTAGTCTGACAGGCCTGCCCAGGATGCCACACCGTGGCCCCAGGGATACAGCCTAGAGCCCAGTCCACGCTCTCTTGTCCTCTCCCAGACAGCACCAGTGGCTGCCTCCTTAATTAGAGCCTGGCACACAGCTGGGGCTCAGCAAGTGGCTGATGAACTGAAATGCTTTCTGAACACAGACGATTAGAAGATGTCTTAGTGATAGCAGACCCATGGGGAAAAGATAGGGAGGCAATCCTACTTCTTTTGGGAGAAGAAGGCAAATAATGACCCTAATTCTGAAAAGCACCACTGCTCTGGTTCCAAACCCCTCTTAGTCTCTGCTCTACTCTGCTACCCTCTGTCTGGCTCAAGCAGCTGTTCTCCTGCAAATCTCTTTTCAGTCCAAGTTCTCCTAGAGACCCTGCAGCCGCTGGGTCCATTCCCTTGCACTCCTCTAGCTGTCCTCACAGCCACAGTCTGCCTCGGACACAACGGCTTCCTGCCCAGAATCCCTGCCCCAGGCTCCTCTCTCTAGGCCACAGGGCGGCAGCAAGGTAGGATTCTCTCTCTAAAGCAGAACCTCATTCCCATGCGTGACTCTGTCCAGAGGAGACCAGAGCAGCAGCTTGGTTCCCACTCCTCTTTTCCCCATGGGTCTGCTGTCACTAAGACATCTTCTAATCAGCTCTATTCTCCAAATGCTGTCACAGCCCCTGGCAGGTCCTCCAAAGCACTCTGCTCAGGAAGATGCAGACAGAAATGAAATCACAAGATGCTCTACAGAGGTAAGGCACAATGAGCTGGTTTATCATGGGAGCTGCTTATCTATCCCAGAGGTCACTCACTCTAAAGATGACCTCCAGGACACAGGAGATTTTGCTTGGTATAAATTTTCACAGTACAAAAAACTCATCTGCTCCTCCTCTGACTAGCAGCAGCAAGAAAATTAATCCCACAATTGAAGAAAAGAAATGTAAATTGTGAATGTTGCATTCTACCAGATTTCAAACTGCACTTCCATAACCAGCTCTCTTCCATAATCACACTCTTCCCTGAGTTCTCTGTCTTCTTGTACCCAGACTGCAACTTGTACAGACCCCGCCTGATGCACACACAGAGCTGCATTCTCTGGTATTTACTAGAGTTCCATGAACTCTGTTGGAGCTCAATAAATATTAACTGAATTCCTCCTTTACTTGAATGTCAGAGGCATTAGATCTGGTCATGATCTATTTGCACAAATAATGAAAAATGTCAAAGAGCAGCATGAGATTTCGTGTATTACTAATCTAGGTTAAAGCAGATATGAATATGATAAGAGGATGTTAATGTTTTTCATTACTGTTTTTGACTGAGCGTGAACATTCAGCCTTGAGTACACCCTTGCTACAGTGAAAACTGCCAAGTCTAATTCTTCATCGATAACTACTGTGGCATCATGCTAAAAAGGAATGAATGTAAAGTGGAAACAGCACTGATTAAAGAGGCTGCTTCCATGAGATGCAGTTGTGCTCTCCTTAATGGCAAAACTCCTTCTTCTTAAAGCTTTATTATAAATTTTCACGTTACTCAGAGAACCCTTTTTATTTCTACTCAAGGAATTTAAAGGTTTTTCCTTAAGAAAATGTGACTTGGAATTCCTCTGTATTAAAATACACACTTGCTTTATGAAATGAAATAAACTCCCACATATGTTACTTTGTAAATTCAAGTCACAAATGTTCCTTTGAAGCATAGTAAAAATTTCAAGCTTCACACTGTTTTCAAATGCTTTAAAAAGATGCCCAAGAGTTAAATGGAGCTATTCGATTTTAATTTTTAGTTAATTTTTCTTACTGTTAAATAGGTGGTGGCTAAGCTAATTTACTAAAATGATTCAAGTGGCCTTAAAAGTTGGTCTGAACCATTCCTGCAATCTGGCTGACTTCAGAACAGGGAGATGCCACTCTAAGCGGGCATTACAGTACTGCAAGGAGCCTAGCAGTGCCTTTCAGGGGACACACACACACGCTGATTCAGAGCTGCCATCTGAAATTGCTGAGAAGTGGTATAAAAGGAGTAAACTCCAAAGAACTCACTGGTTTTTTGTTTGTTTTTGTCTTTTTGCCTTTTCTAGGGCCACTCCAGCCATGTGGAGGTTCCCAGGCTAGGGGTCCAATCGGAGCTGTAGCCACCGGCCTACACCACAGCCACAGCAACACGGGATCTGAGCCATGTCTGCAACCTACACCATAGCTCATGGCAACGCCGGATCCTCAACCCACTGAGCAAGGCCAGGGACCGAACCCGCAAGCTCATGGTTCCTAGTCGGATTCGTTAACCACTGGGCCATGACGGGAACTCCTGTATTTTTTTTAAAAAATGATGTATATATGTATATAATTTAAAATATATTTGATAGGTACCTCAAATACTTCTGTACCACTTTATAACCTCGAAAGACAACTACCTAAATAGGATTCAAACTGTATAAAACATGTTTTTCTAAATATTTAACACAGTGACAAGTTAGATTTCTTTGAGGCCACCCGCTTTCCTCAGTGTTATCATGGAGCAGCAAGTCCTCCACAGGCCCTACGACCCGTTTCCATCAGGAGTCCCAGGCTGCTCAGCACAATCTGGACATCTCCTCCACACGCGCAGACAAACGACAGTTTACTGCCTCTAACGTCAATGCGGCCACCTCTCTACTTGACAAATGGGTCTAGTGTCTGTTTTGTTGGCCACAATGTTACCTGATAGTCTTAGATTTTCATTTTCTATCAGAGCTCAACATAGTGTAATAGTTAAGGATGTGGATCTGGCTCTATAATCTACTAACTCTGTGACTTTGGGCAACTTACTTAACCTCTCTGTGCCTTAGGTTTCTTCAATTATACAATGAAAACAGTGACAGTTCACCAACTTGAGGGCTGTTGCAAAGATTCAATGAATAAATATCTATAAACACTCAAAACAGTGCCTGGTACACAGTATGCACTATCTCAATGTTTCTTAAAGTAATAAGGTAATAATTAATACTTGAGTCAAGTCACACAGGTGCTTCTTGCTGACAAAGCCAGACTCGCCCTCCAGAAGCTAAACGTTGTTTCCTAGCCTCTCCTGCAAATAGAGAGATGTCATATAATCCAATTCTGGCCAGGGGGACTCTGAGAACTCTGCTGAGGGTAGTTTTCTGGGAAACATTTCCCTCCTGAGAAAAGAGGCTTATGAAGAGAAACCATTGTCTGGATGTGGTCCTGTGAAGCTGAGGCGCTGGGAGCTGCACCACCTACATGCTGACGGCAAGGATGAGGATGTGGAGAAGGAAGAAGAGCCTGGCTCCTGGCCTCAGTGTTCATCTGAGCTGCCAGGCCTCCAAATTTCTCAATCAGTGCAATCATTAAACATCCCCAATGTGAGCCACTTTCAGGCTCAGTTACTTGCAGTCAGAAGTCACCTCACATACAGGTTATCTGGACTCCTTCAAACATCTGAGCACCCTCTATCCGCTGTCCTGTCCTGTTGTTGGCACAGTTTCTGGAGATCCCAGGCTGCTGCAGCACCACTGCCAAGGTGTGCCACTTGCTGACTGCCCAGTCTGAGAGAGCATTGTGCCCTCCTCCACCTATTTCTTTTCTTTCTTTTTCTTTTACAGCTGTACCTGTGGCATGTGGAAGTTCCCAGGCTAGGGGCTGAATTGGAGCTGCAACTGCAGGCCTGCACCACAGCCACGGCAATGCCAGATCTGAGGCACATCATCAGCAAACTACAACATATCTTTGGCAATCCTGGATCCCTAACCCACTGAGCAAGGCCAGGGATCAAACCTGCATCCTCACTGACACTATGTCAGGTTCTTAACCTGCTGAGCCACAATGGGAACTCCCCTCCTCCACCTGTTTCTAGGGCCATTTTTCCAAGCCGCCTGTCTGTTGCCCTCTGCTGCTGGGACTCAGGACCATGTGCAAGCAGCTGTCTGCAGTCAGTTCTCTCCCAGCAAAGTATCAACCACCTGCATGTTCTCTCACCACAGGTATGACCACACAAAATAAAACCAATTCTGAAGATGTCCTATTGGAAAGGGTAGTAACCGTCTGTAATCGTACACTGAACAGAAATGATACAAATTTTTATTAAGTTTTAAATCATATCTGAAAAACATAATAGACTATACAATTACTTTGGGCACTTGTGCTAGATAGAGCACTCCTCTTCCTCACCCCTCCCTGGAAAGAATGGCATGCACACAAGCACACAGACTTCCCAGGGATCTATTCACTGCATGGTTCCCGGGCCACTGATGTGTCCAGGGCTGGGCTACGCATGCACTGAGTTAGCTCAGTCACAAACTTGTTTTATTTTACTACTGTGTGGACTTTGAAACAGAAGTTTTCCTGTAAGGATTTCTGCTTTAAAGGTAACTGGAAGGGGAGGGAGAGGGAGCGGGATGGCCTGGAAATCTGGGGTTAATTGATGCAAACTATTGCCTTTGGAGTGGATAAACAATGAGATCCTGCTGTATAGAACAGGGAACTATATCTAGTCACTTACGATGGAGCATGATGGATAATATGAGAAAAAGAATGTATACATATTTGGGATTGAGTCACTTTGCTGTAGGGTAGAAACTGACAGAGCACTGTAAACCAATTGGTTTAAGTGTTGGTTATAATGGAAAAAATAAAAATTAAAAAAAAATAAAAGAAAAAAGGCAACTGCATAAAACTGAATTATTTGTTGTACAGCAGAAATCATCGCAACACTGTAAATCAAATATGTTTCAATAAAACTTGTAAAAATGAAAAAAGTTAACTAGAGGGCTTTCTGTGTTTTATCCTTTAGTTTGTTTCTGTGCAGAAAAAAAGTTTTTTAATTTATTTTATGGCCGCACCGTGGCATATGGAAATTCCCAGGCCAGGGACTGATTCTGAGCCGCAGCTGCGACCTACGCCTGATCCTTATGCCATTGCCTTCAGAGACTCACAGACGAGTGAGTGAGTGAGTGAGTGAAAGAAATAAATGTTAACTGCTGCCAGCCACAGCTATCACAGAAACTGATACCAGAGAGAGGTGATGCCTTGAGACTGGGTGGCAGAAGACAGGGAAACACTGATAAGAGCTTGTAAAGTGGAGACATGAGATGTGATGGTGAAACAACCAGAAGGTAGAAAAACCAAATGAATTTCTAGCAGAGATGCACCAGAAATTGGCAGAGAGTTTACTGACGTCAGATGTCAAGCTCTAAGAGTTATGACTACACAGAGTACTATGGCAACAGCTGAGTAACTGCGACCAGTCACTCCATCTGCCCCCCCACACCCCATCTGCTCCCCGATATTCAGGAAATCACTAAAGTAAATTTTCTTGTCCCAAATTAGCAGATCGATCTGCTTGTTCTACAAGTTCATTCCCAAAGAGTTACATCTGATAATTTCCACTGGTCAGGCTCTATTTTTAATATATACGCAGGACCTGACTACACTTCTTATAACTCCCAACATCACCACTTGCCCTAAGCTATCATCCCCTCTCTCCTGTTTTACTGTAATACTTTGCTCACTGGTCTCCCTGACTCCAGCCCTGCCTTGCTACAATCTATTCTTAACATAGTAGTTAGAAAATTCTTCAAAAACTCAAGTCAGATGAGGTACTTCTTTGCTCAAATCCCTCTAATATGTTTCTAGGACACTCAGAGTAAAAGCTGAAGTGTGTCACAGTGTGCCAGCCTCTCTCTGGTCACTATGCTCTCCAGACCACCACCTATCTCATCCCTCTGGAGCCACACGTGTTACTGAAACACGGCTGAGTGTCCCACTTCCTCTGGTCTTTGCGCAGTGAGCCCCTCAAAGCCTCCACCCTATTTAAAATTATAACCACTCTGTTTTATTTTACTTTTGTTTTTTTAGGGCAGCACCCAAGGAATACAGAGGTTCCCAAGCTAGGGGTCAAATTGGAGCTATAGCTGCCAGCCCACACCACAGCCACAGCAACACGGGATCTGAGCTGTGCCTGCAACCTACACCACAACTCACAGCAACGCCAGATCCTTAACCCACTAAGCGAGGCCAGGGATTGTTACTGCTCAGGGTTCGTTACTGCTAAGCCACGACAGAAACTCCATAACCACTATATTCATCTATAGCACTTACATACATGACCCATGATACAGTTTACTTAACTGATTCTTCACTGTTTCCCCAGACAGAGTGAAAGCTCCAAAGCCTGGTATTTTCATCTGTCCTCTTTCATACCCATGTCCCTAGTGCCTACCATGATGCCTGGGCACTTCATGAATGAGTCTGCAGGGTAAGAGTCAGGTCAAGTTTATATCTCACATTTCTAAGTTATACACTGATAAACCACGCAGGCACTTAGACTGGAAAGAAAATGCTGCAGTGCAGACAAATATGCCTATACCCTTAGTAAGATATCTTCTTCCTTTGGTAATAAGTCTTTTTTTCTTTTCTCTCATTTACAGCACACAAAACAAAACACAGAAATTATGAGGACTATATTTCATCATAATTATATTTAGAGCCTTTGGACTGAGCCCTATTTTCAAAATTACAAGTTTTTTTTATCATTTTTCTAATATATCACTTATTTTCACCACCATAAAAGATTTTTACCTATAGGGAGTATATCTGCATGATATACCAGCTTCCTAAAAAATGAATAAAACATTCCATTGTAATTCTTTTTTTTTTTTAAGGGCAGCACTCAAGGCATATGGAATTTCCCAGGCTAAGGGCTGAATGAGAGCTGTAGCTGTCAGCCTACACCACAGCCACAGCAACTCCAGATCTCTGACCCACTGAGCGAGGCGAGGGATCAAACCCACATCCTCACGGATACTAGCTGGGTTCGTTACCGCTGAGCCACAATGGGAACTCCTCAATTGTAATTCTTAAAACAGAAAACAATCTACTTAAGAAGAACAAAGATTAATTTTTAGAAAAGCAGTATATGAAGTTTCACTCTACCCTTCAACTATATTTCACTCTTTTGCTGTAATTGTCCATCTTTCTCTAAACTACAAAAAAAGTTCTAAATTAATTATTGCTGAAGGCTCAGATATTACTAAAAATGACAACTTATCAAGCTATTTTAGAAGGAAGAGAAGGAAAAATAAAGCTGACAGCATTTGTAGATAAGGACAGTACAAGCACTCCCTGCATGGAAGCCAGTTGACCTACCAGGCAGACAACATATATCTGTCAGCCATGAGAACTTAGGCAACATTAAATTAAAATGAGCTCTTCTTATTGTCATCAGACATACAAAATGAATCTAGCCACTAGATCCGGGTTTGAAATGTTTTGCTTTTGTTGACCAAATTAAAGTTTACTTTAAAATAGCACATTTTACAGTAAGGCTACTCAATTATTTTGCCAAGGAAACCTCCCCACTGCAATGAAACTAAATAAAGGCATGGGGGTGGGAGGAGAAAGAGAATCTATTCTTCATTTTAAATGTTGAAGTGTCACAGTCCACCAAGCCTCTGAAGATGACTTTGATATCTCCTCTTTCCCAAAGGACTCATTACTTGTACTTCTGTGAAGGCAGTGCTGACAGATACTAGCTCCCTCATTAAAGACTTCCTTTTTTGTGAGAACTCAGCAGACTCATCATACCATTTTCAAATCCAGTTCACAGGTATCTATTGGCATACAAATGATAAAGCCACTGTATTCACTTCAAGTAAAGGTTTCAACTGATTTGTAACCCTAACAGTGACTTATATTTTTTATTACTTACCAAGTCCTAAAAGATCAACAGTGGGCTCTGCAGCTTTTTTAGGGCTGGTACTTTTTTTAGGCTCCAATTGCTGATCTTCTTTCTTCTGCAGCTTTAAAGTAAATAATCAGATGTATTACTTTTTTTTTTTTTAACATAAAGCAAATAGGACTTTTAAGCCCCAATTAATTACAGATATTTTCGATAAAGTTAGTGTAATGTAGCATATGAAGCATAGTAAAGAAATAAAGCAGAGAGCATTTATTTGTTATAAAAAAAACTAGCAAACACGATCATTGAACTTGAAATAATACACTGTACATATTAGGCCCCCAACAGAGAATATACAAATTTAATCTTAATGTAATTGTTTTCAAGCATGTAATAAATCCTTTATGTGAACATCCCACACTTCAGAGTACTTGCCCACCCCAGCTGATGGGGCCTGTGAACAGAGGTTGGGCATGCCCTGGGGTCTCTATGAGCAAATTAGCTGCACCTCCTTCTGTGGCACCACTGGCCCACAGGACACCCTGTGCTGATGGCAGGTTATCTAGCAAACAGGCAGACCTCATTGTACTGTACTTCCCTATAAGGTGCTTCACGGCTAGCACAGTGCTTACAGATCAATGGTATATGGTGACATGAGTGGAATGAGACTATTGGCACCATTTTCCCCACAGCATTTGCTCACTTTGTGTCTCTGTGTCACATTCTGGCATTCTCACAATATTTCAAACTTTTCATTATTATTTATTATTTATTGTGGTGAGCTGTCATCAGTGACCTTTGATGTTACTCTGTAATTATTTTGAGGCACCATGAACCACATCATGGCTATGATAAACATTCATGATTCATGGGAAGAGGTCCAAATATCCACCTTCACAAGAGTTTGGAGGAAGCTGATTCAAATCCTCATGGATGACTCTGAGGGGTTCAAGATTTCAGTGGAGGAAGTAACTGAACATGTAGTAGAAAAAGTAAGAGAACTAAAATGAGAAGTGGAGCCTGAAGATGTAACAGAATCGTTGCAATCTCATGAAAAAATTTAAAGGATAAAAAGATGATTCTTATGGATCAGCAAAGGCAGTGGTTTCTTAAGAAACCACTCAAGATCTTAAGATGGAATCCACTCCTAGTAAAGATGCTGAGAAGACTGTCGAAATGACAACAAAGGATTTAGGTTATGACATAAACTTAGTTGATAAAACAGCAAAAGAGTTTGAGAGGATTTACTCCAATTTTAAAAGTCCCACTGTGGGTAAAATGTTGTCAAACTGCCTCGCACTGTACAGCAAAATGGTTTGTGAAGAGTCAATCAATGCAGCAAAATTCATTTTTTTATTTTAAGAAATTTCCTAGCAATCTCAACCATTTGCAACCACCACCCTTATGATCAGCTAGCAGCCATCAACATCAAGACAAGACTCTCCACCAGCAAAAAGATTATAACACACTGAAGGCTCAGATGATGGTGAGCACTTTAGCAATCAAGTTTTTAAAATTAAATACAATGCTTTTTTAGATATAATGCTATTGTACACTTAACAGACTACAGTATACTGTAAACATGACCTTTATATGCACTGGGAAAGCAAAACATTCACGTGACTTGCTTCACTGCAATATTTGCTTTACTGCAGTGGTCTGGAACCCAACTTTCAATATCTCCAAGGTATGCCTATACGATCTCCTCATGAGTCCACACTATCAGTTGCATTTTAAATATAATATTTTTCTAGTTCTCAGGAGCTCAACAGAAACTATCTTGCTCTTTCTCACTTATACAAAAAAAATGCTGGGCAGGACAGGATGCAAAGACCTACATCTACTGGATCCTCAACTTGAAAGCCTAGCCCTCTTATTTTTTTTAGATTATCTGATGTAAAATGTTATATTGAACCATAAAATAATGGTTCAATATTTCTGTATATTGAGATATAATCACCACAGTAAGTCTAGTTAACATCCACCACCACTATTGTTACACAAATATTTTAATGTGTGAAAACTTTTAGAATCTACTCTTATAAACTTCCAAATATACAATATAGTATTATTAACTATTCACCATGTTGTGCATGACATCCCCATAGATAACTTATAACTCCAAGTTTCTACTTTTTAACCCCCTTAGCCCATTTCACCCACCTCCCACCCTCACCCTTGTTTCTGACAACCACCAGTATGTTTTCTGTGTCCATGAGCTTGGTTTTTGTTTATTTAAGAGTCCACATATAAGTGAAATCATAGGTACCTGTCTTTCCGTTTGACCTATTAGCATAACATGATCAAAGCCCATCCATGTTGTTGCAAATGGCATGGTTTCATTATTTTTTATGGCTGAATAATGTTCCATTGACTATATATAGCATACCTCTCTTAAACCAAGAAAATAAATATTCTATGCATTCACTCATTCATTTCTCAAACCATTCTTACAAGGTCATTTCTTCAACCAACTAAAGAATTCATAACTTGGAGTTCCTGTTGTGGCTTAGTGGGTTAAGAACCCAACTAGTATTCATGAGGATGAGGATTTGATCCCTGTCCTCAATCAGTGCATTAAGGATCCAGCATTGTCGAAAGCTGTGGCACAGGTTACAGATGCGGCTTGGATCCAGTGTTGTTGTGGCTGTGGTATAGGCCAGCAGTTGCAGCTCCAATTCGACCCCTAGCCTGGGAATTTCCATATGCTGCAGATGTGGCCCTAAAAAGAAGAAGAAAAAAAAGAATTCCTGGAGTTCCCGTCATGGCTCGGTGGTTAATGAACCCAACCAGCATCCATGAGGATGCAGGTTCTATCCCTGGCCTCGATCAGTGGGTTAAGAATCTGGCGTTGCCTTGAGCTGTGGTGTAGGTCGAAGAGACGGCTCAGATCCTGTGTTGCTGTGGCTCTGGCGCAGGCCGACGGCTGCAGCTCTGATTCGACCCCTAGCCTGGGAACCTCCATATTGCTGCACGTGCAGCCCTAAAAAGACAAAAAAAAAAAAAAAAAGAATTCCTAACTTAGTTGTTATATGAGTTCATTTTTTGTTAGCTATACAAACACATAAATTTTTAAGAACTACCCTTACTTGTATTTGGTCATTACTGTCTCTCTCAGAATCATTTTTTAAACTAATTAGCCTACCATTAAAGGTACCAATTCTTTAATAACATTCTCAAATATCTAATTATCAGCCTGTAACTATATATAATTCTCAGATTAACATAATCTATTTCACATTCTCTTTTCCAACCTCCAATATAGGCAAGATTTTGCTAAGCAAAATCATTTCAAAGAAAGCACAGATTGTAGTCACAAAGCAAGCAATAATTTTCAACTGAATATTTAAACTGATAGACATACCTTCCTTTTTTTAAACAAAAAACAGGACAATTTGTGTTACTACAAACACTCAAATCTGGAAGAGAATTGGGGGATTAAATGGCCACAAGCACACAAACTTCAAATGTTCCTCGGCTGGCTCCTGGCAGCTTCCTGGAGCAGGTTTTCCCTGATCGTTACCCCTGGCTATAATACTCAGATACACTTATCTGTAAGTGTCATATGTTTAGTAGGCACTTAAAAATCTAATTCCTGGAGTTCCTGTTATGGCGCAGCAGAAACAAATCTAACTAGTATCCATGAGGATGCAAGTTCAATCCCTGGCCTCGCTGAGTGGGCCAGGAATCCAGTGTTGCTGTGAGCTGTGGTGTAGGTTGCAGATGTGGCTTGGATCTGGGGTTGCTGTGGCTGTGGCATAGGCCAGCAGCTGTAGCTCTAATTTGACCCCTAGCCTGGTAACTTCTATATGCCAAGGGTGTGGCCCTATAAAGCAAATAAATAAATAAATAAATAAATAAAAATCTAGGTCCTGCTTTAACTTAAAATCAGAAAGGCTTAAAGTCAAAAATAAACTTAGATAATTTGGCCAGACTCATTCATTCTATATAGAACACAGAATCTGCAAAGGGATAGAGTAACTAAAATTTACTTTCTGTCTCTCAATTTAGAATGATTTCTTTGGTTTATTATTTCACTGATTCTTCTTCCATGGAAAGAAAGCAAAGGACATATCTGTGAGGGATTCCTTCCTATTCACTTTCCACAGTCCAAGAACACAGAACCTCTTCAGGCTTAAATTACTTCTTTTTAAAAATTCACATTCAAATTCTGGTTATGAGTTATAACTTATAAACTAACTACCTTTCATACTGCTAGATATGAACTTATCTCTTTAATCTTTGCAAATGGGAGAAAAGGCCAATTCAAACTATGTAGAGATCCTCTCATAACCCCAACTCCCACCCTCAGAAATGCCACAGACAATCTGGAAAACATCTTTCCTTTCAGAAGTTACACATCTCTAAGTGTCCTAAGAGTTTCTCTTCCTCAGATTTTGATTTCAACACAGTTTAAATGGGTGTTTATCAACCATTTCCATAGGAAACTATATAACAGAAAACATGTCAATGGGCATGTAGGATAAAGAGAAATGTGGAAGCAAGAAGAAGGAAATAACCTAAACAGAGTTCATCAAACTGCAGATGCAGCCCACTACTGACTTTTGAAATACATTTTATGGACAACAATTAGATTTTTTTTTTGACATTAAAAAAAATGAAGTAGAATAGAAAAGAGAGTTCACTGCACAAAGAAATGATGAACTGTTTTTGCACATCTGTGTACACATGTGAGTGCATGAAGACCGGATAATGTAAAACTTATTTCTTACCACAGTCACGGGCTGAGAAACACTGTTCTAAAGGTGGTCTGCTCCTTTGCTTCGACAATGAGTTAACTTACATGAGGGAGGAATGTCTGTGCCTTAAACCTTACCAACTATTATTCCAAATAGAGTTGGCTTCTCTAGAGGGATTTCAATAATTCAGACATGAATTACCCTGATAGTTGGCATCTCATAGACTGTCTCACAAATCAAAAAGGGCAAAAGAGCTGATCATTTTAAAAACTGTTTTGTATCCCTTCAGTCTCAAATCTTGCTGAGGCAGGATCATGAACACACTGATGAATGGCAGAGACCATTCTATAACTTTATAGGAATTCAAGTACTGCCTTATATACATAAGTGAGAGTTACAAAGACTGAATTCAGAAGATGCTCTTCTTTGCCTGTAAAGGTAAACATAAACTAACCTCATTGTCTTTATTTTAAAACAGTTTAAAGTTTGAGGTCAGATGTACCAAAGCACCAAACTACATAGGTAAGAAATCTTCCTGAAATTATAGCCAGAATAATACTTAACCTTTTAGAGTTAAATATACATAAAATGATTTTAATTTTCTATTCAATTTCTTTGAGACTTTCCAATAACTAAAAATTAATTCTCAGCCATGTTTTTAATTATTTTTATAGATCTTTCTGTAAAATGACAGGAAAAAGCATTTATTTTCCTAGTCTTAGGTAAGCAATAATGTCCAAAAAGTATAGACCTAGGAGATTTCTTAAACATTTGCTTACATATTAAAATTACAACAGTTCAAAAGGTCTCTTAAACAATCCTCTAAATTCTTTAAATTAGGTAATCCTCTAAAACAACGACAGACTCAATTTTTTTTTTTTTTAATTGTATGGCAGTACCCGATGAATATGGAAATTCCTCGGCCAGTGACTGAATCTGAGCCACAGCTGCAAGCTATGCTGAGCTGCGGCAATGCTGGATCCTTTAACCCACTGTACCAGGCCAGGGATTGAACCCACACCTCTACAGAGATCCAAACCCCTGCAGACAGATTCTTAACCCACTGTGCCACAGTGGGAACTCGTAGACTCAATGTTTTTAAAAACACAAACTAAAAGTATCTAGGTATTGCATTTTATTCCACTGTAACATATATTTAAACCCAATACCATCAGAAACAAGTTGAGAGGCAAAGCCTATTTGAAAAAGATACTACTTCCAGCCATTAAACTGTGTCCACCACTGTGGCCATCCAATCCTACTGTAGTCTAAAAGCTGACAAGACACCTACTCAGTGTTGACTTAGGAGGAAACTAATGGGAAGGCTTCAGATACTGGACTATGAAGAAACAGACAAAACAATCTCCTTTCTCTACCACATTGTATAATCCAGCATTGCAAAGAAGAAACATTTAAAATGATCAATCCCATCTCAAGAAGTACAGATGCTGATGTTACATTTAGAATGCATAAGCAATGAGGTCCTGCTGTACAGCACAGGGAACTATATCCAACCACTTATGATAAAATATGATAGAAGATAATATGAGAAAAAGAATGTATACATATGTATGACTGGGTCTCTTTGCTGTATGACAGAAACTCACAGAACACTGTAAATCAACTATAACAATTTTTTAAAAAAGAAGGGAGTTAACAATAGTTTTCTTTTCTTGCATTATAGTATCCATAGCAACAAGGCAATGTGATAGCCTTTAAATAGCCTTGATTTATCATGAAGAGAGTGGCATCCTGAGTTTATCCAGAAAATCCTGTCTAATGGCCACACTGAAGCTTGCTAAAGTCTACTTAGTTTCTACAGCTAAACTTGTCATTACCTATCTTTATATAAGAATTTATACGTATATGAAAAACCAGGTTAGTGTCAAAGAACTACAAAATTGGATTCTCACAATGTATTCCAATTAAACACAAACAGATAAACAAACAGACGTGTTAACATATTATGTCTTCCTGAGCAAGCTCTTGTGAAGTAGAAAAATCTCCAAGAACAAATATCAGACCTAACTATAACACAGGAAGTCCTATTTATTAAATAGTATCAGGATACAAAGACAGTAAAGTTCAAACAAAAATACTTATACACAAACTATTAATTTGACCTTTTGTTCTTATACTGCACATTAGTAGTTTTAGTATTATTAATATTAGTATTAATTAGTATATTAGTAACTAGAATTAGAATTATCTGTTGTACCTTGCAAAGAATGACAAGATAAAATTGAGATATCCGAAATAAAGCTATCATATAAACTACAAAATTTCTTAAAGATTTTAGAAGACTTAAGAATGAAAATACTATTGTATTGTTTGCATGTGGGGACAGGGATGGAACAGTGTGAGAACAGTAAGTCAAGACCTTGACAAACACATTTTCCCTGCTTATGACTTATCACCCTTTTGATAGTCCATACTCAGCTCAAACATGTCAAGCAGCAAGTCATTCCACCTTATTTAAGTTTTTAATTTTTTTGGCTACACCCACAGCAAGTGGAAGTTCCCGGGCCAGGGATCAAACCCGTGCCACAGTTGTGACCTGCACTCCAGCTGTGACAACACTGGATCCTTAGGCCACTGCATCATGTGGGAACTTCCATACAATCACTCCACTTTAACTTCTCCTGCTACAAAAATATCACATATGGAATTTGCCTTTTAATAAGTGAAGAATGCAGTCAGCTGCCAATGGACAAATCAGGCAATCTATAATTTATTAAACAAACTTTCGCAACAAGCAAGAACAAAGGTCTACTTAGAGCAATATTATAAAATGTAATTTCCTTAGGATTCATATTAAGCAGACATCTCATTAAAATTATTAAAGCCTGTGTTAGCAAAAGCTTCACCAGTCTTTTTGTAACTCATAAAACCACAGCACAGAATATAAATGAATTAAAACTGCTTAATTTCCAACTCCTAAATTTGTTATCATTTCCTACCCCTTTAAATAATAGAAATAAGAGTTGAGTCTCTAGAATGGGATTCACTGTTCTTTAGTTGATCAATTAACGTAAATAACAGGGTTAATATGTAAAGACAAAGAAGTTATATAACTTTCTAAGGTCTAGACAGAAGTGTTAGAATTCTTCTTTAAGAAAATTTAAGACTATATCTCAAATTATGCCTTTATTAGTTTGTCTATAATCAGTTTCCTTTAACATTCGTAGACTCACACTACTAGATGGAACAAAAACACTACATTCATACTCTCATTTTAAAGTTAAGCATATTAAAGCAATGTAAAGGCCGTGATATTTACGTTGAGGTCTGAAGGGAAGACAGGAAGGAGTCTCATAGGTAGGAGTATGTAAAGGCACCACGTGGGAGGGTGGGAAGGAAGAGGACTTAGCTGCCTGGCCTGTGAGTCTAAGTTTAAGGAACGTAAATCTGAAAATGTCAGCTGGGCCATACTGTACCAGGACCTAAACAGCCCACAGGAGCTGGTAATCAGACAGGCTGTGAATTTAGACACTCCTCCTAGGGAAGAGCTCTGTGCCTGTGCCCATGAACAGCACCGAGAGGAGAGAGTGACCAGTGCCCTTGCAGGCACGGCATGCAGCTGCCACACGATTAGAGCGAAGCTTAGGAGGATGAACATGGATCCACTGCCTCAGCACAACCTGAAACCTGAAATACATTTTCCAACAAGCAATGCAACAACACACAATTTCCAAAGTACCACCTCATTTGGGTGCCTTGAAATCTTAGTAGGATTTAACCTGCACTAAAAATTTATGAATGATGAGTTACTCAGAGCTGCTGGGTTGTATATCATCACATAGTCTACTCTTAGGTAGAAACAGAATTAAAAGACTATGGAGTTCTTGTTGTGGCTCAGTGGTTAACAAATCCGACTAGGAACCATGAGGTTGCGGGTTCGGTCCCTGCCCTTGCTCAGTGGGTTGGGGATCCGGTGTTGCCGTGAGCTGTGGTGTGGGTTGCTGACGTGGCTCGGATCCTGCGTTGCTGTGGCTCTGGCGTAGGCCAGTGGCTACAGCTCCAATTCGACCCCTAGCCTGGGAACCTCCATATGCTGCGGGAGCGGCCCAAGAAAAAAAAAAAAGACTGTATCATCCATGTCATTCACATGCTAAAGCCACTCAACTGCATAAGGGCAATAATTAATACATATCACCATCTTACACTCCTACTCTATTCTGATAGCTGTAATTACTGTATGTTTGATGTGTGTGCTCTTACAACCAAATTATATACAACCTGAGAAGTAAATCTTGCACATAACTCTTGTTTATTCCTCAAATCTTTTGTTTTATTTACTTGGAAACTTGTTAAAGTTTCCCTTTTTCTTCTTTACCATTCTTTGTAATACACATACAGACCTTTTTCACATTAGACCTGTCAATACACAGGGTATTCTAGTTTTGAATTTAACACTTTTTAAATTTTTTATTTTTATGGCCACACCTGAAGCACATGGAAGTTTCCAGGCTAGGGGTTGAATCCAGCTGCAGCTGAGGCCTATCCCACAGCCAGGACAATACCAGATCTGAGCTGCAAGCTGCAACTCACAGCTTGAAGCAATGCTGGATCCATAACCCATGGAGCGAAGCCAGGGATCAAATCCCTACACCCACAAAGTCAGGTCCTTAACCCACTAATCCACAACAGGAACTCCCTTAGCATTCTTTCTTAAATTGTCTTTTAAGGGTTCAATTTGGAACTGTAATCTATATTTGATTTCCTTTTAGTAAATGGCTTTTACATTTGATTTCCTTTTAGTAAATGGCTCTCATAAAATTACAATTCCAAATATTTCCCTGGGCTGGATAATTAGCAAAGATTTATACACATTTCAGAACAGGAGGGGACCGTGCGAGACATTTACTCAATTCATTATGTAATGTGTGAAACACCACCAGTGGCCATCTCATGAATTTTACACGACCCCTCTAGAATTCTCTCTGGAAAATTCCCTAGTAGTATGGAATCATTGGATATAATTCTATGTTTAGACAATCTAAATATTAAGAGTTTCCTCTTCAGATAACCTGTAACACCTACCTACTTTCCTCTATTGCCCCATGACACTGCCCTGCAGAAGAGAAGTGAACACTGTCAGCAGCCAGAGCAGACCACTACGTTACACCAAAGCTCCTGTCATCCAAAACTCCCTGACCTTTCTTCACTGCTCTATATTCAGGGCAGTTGAGGTTACGGTGAATTTATTTCAGAATTTTTCTGTTACCCAGTTTGGTGGTATTTCATGTTTAAGATTTTCTGAGGAATTTATTCTATCATGCAATATCTTAAATAATCTTTGTTGCCTGGTCATTCGAAAATTTGAATAATATGACACTGATACAGTCAGTTAAAAAAAAAAATGCTGAAAAGAATGAAGTCCAGGACTGAGCCCTGAAGAATACAGCAAACTACTCCCCCTACCCCCATCCCCGTGCCTCAATACTGACATAAGTTCTCCTGGACTTCTATGGGCACAACTGTCCATCCAACTCACAATCCATCTCCAACCTGCTCATCGGGCCCACCTGTCAACATGGGGACCAGGAGATCTAAGAATCTTGACCAATAAGCTTAGTCTGAAAGAAACTATTCTTAAGCAACTCATACAGGCAAATAGTGAATGCTGCTAGCACTTTGAAAAAAAAAGAAGGAAAATATTAACAAGAAAATCCCCTTTGAATCTGCACAGAATTCATATCAGGGAGTTTCCACTGCGACTCTGCAGTAATGACCCTGACTCGTATCCATAAAGATATGGGTATGATCCCTGGCCTCTCTCAGTGGGTCAGGGATCAAGCATTGCCGTGAGCTGTGGTGCAGGCTGCAGATGTGGCTCAGGTCCCATATTGCTGTGGCTGTGGTGTAGGCTGGCAGCTGCAGCTCTGATTAGACTCTAGCCTGGGAACTTGCATATGCCACGGGTATGGCCCTAAAAAGCAAAAAAACCCAAAAAACAAAAAAAGCACATGGGTATACAAAGTTTCTCAATGCTCAACGCAAACATCAAGTGCCTACATGGGTGTAAGTTCCCTTAAAATAATATTGTGCAGGATTTTTGTGAGAATTAAAAAATAAAGAGTCCTTTTCACAGTAGCTGGTGCAAAACAAGTGTTTCAAAACTGGTAGTTGGGAGTTCCTGTCATGGCTCAGTGGAAATGAATCCAACTAGTATCAGTGAGGATGTGGGTTTGATCCCTGGCCTCGCTCATTGCGTCACTGATCTGGTGTTGCTGTGAGCTATGGTGTAGACTGCAGATGCAGCTTGAATCCCTCATTGCTGTGGCTGTGGTATAGGCCAGCAACTGTAGCTCCAATGCAACCTGTAGCCTGGGAACTCCCATGTGCCAAAGGTGCATCTCTCAAAAGCAAAAGCAAAAACAAAAACAAAAACTGGCAGTTGGTGGTGGCACCTTTTATAAATATGTGATAGCATCTGTAAGCACTAGGAACACAAAGAGAGTAAACATGGTTCCTAATATTACAAAGTTTGTATCTAATCAAGCAAATGGACACAAACATAATTCCAGATCAGTGTGGATCATTGCAATGATGGCATTAAAATAAAATAAATAAAATAAATGATATTCTCTGCAAGCTCAGAGGAGTGGCCTGCGGAGGCTCGTGTGTGACTCTCTGTCCCAGTCTGCTCTGGATAATTGCACTTAATGCTTGTGATTTTAACTTAACGGCTAACAGTGCCTGCTTTCGTTAGTATCCAGTGCCTCCTAAGTATCCAGTCTGGAATACCCATCCCAGGTTTTCAGAGGAGGAAAAAGAAGGCAGTTCCTGATAATTACCACTTAACTATTTTTTTTTTAAATAGCCTCAGATTTTATTCAGGTTCTCTTTCTGCTATTTGGCTCTTAGAAGAACCATGTTTGTTTCTCTAGGCATTGTTCTTTAAAGCCTAATGCCAGAGGCAGAAGCTCATTTTCCAGAAAATCTCATGATTTCTAATTCAACCCAGGGAGATTTATTTTTATTTATTTATTTTATTGTTATTTCCCCAATACATTTTTTTCCCTATTGTACAGCATAGTGACCCAGTTACACATACATGTACACATTCTTTTTTCTCACATTCTCATGCTCCATCATAAGTGACTAGACATAGTTCTCGGTGTGTAACTATTAACACAAGTATAAAAGAAACAAATAAAAGTATAAAATTAAAAAATTAGAACGGCACTAGTGCTAAACACTCACAGAAGGCTACTTTCCAGTTGCGGCTTCCCTCATTGTGACCTATTCCAAGTCACAAGGGTCTGGAAGGAAGGAAAGAAAGGAGAAAGAGAGAAAGAAAGAAAAAGAGAAAGAGAGAGAGAGAAAGAAAGAAAAAGAAAGAAAGAAAGCCAGAGAGAGAAAGGAAGGAAGGAGGAAAAGAAAAACATAAGCCAACACCAAGTTTTAAAACCAGCTTGGACACTTCCTGCTTAAGTGACCTTAAGCAGGTCACTTAATATCTCTGAGCAGCGTTGATTTATGAATGCAACTCACACAGTACCCTGAGCCCCACAAGAGGTATGGTACTCTGATGTCACATTCAGCAATTCTTCACTGTATCTTTGTGCACGCACAGCAGGACAAGGGAATAGAGACAGGATGTGCCCACGATGCTCCAGCCAAGGACTGCAGGCACTGACAGCCTTATTTCCTTCCATCCACAACTTACTTCAGAGCAGAAGGTGGTAATGGCTCCTCCCTATCCTCTCTTATGCAGCCAGCCATTTACTGTGAAACAAGGACAGGGGAGGAAAGAGAAGGGCCCATCCATCAGATAACCACGGTAGTATAAACAGAATATGTATGGATCAAGAAGTAAGCCTGGAGTTCCCATTGCAGCTCAAGAGGTTAAGAACCCAACTTGTATCCACACGGATAAGGGTTCAGTCCCTGGCCTTGTTCAGTGGGCTAAGGATCTGGTGTTGCTGTGAGCTGTGCTATAGATCACAGATGTGGCTCAGATCTGTCATTGCTGTGGCTGTGGTGTAGGCCGGCAGCTGCAGCTCCGAGTTGACCACTAGCCTGGGAGCTTCCATATGTCAAAGGTGCAGCTCTAAAAAGCAAAAAAAAGTGAAGCGAAGACAGCGCAGTGAGTTCTGTGCACTTTTCCTACGACCAGCTAGGACATCTCCCTAAGTAACAAAACACAAAAAAAAATTCCAAGCAACTAAAAAATAACTGCACACATGTGCAGCTGAGGCAATCATGACCATCAAGATACAAAAAGGTCACAAACCACCTGATACTACTGAGCAGCAAAAGCAGGGTGCTGGTCATGACCTCTGCACACAGCACCAAGAGGGTGGGCTGACCGCCTGAACTGCCCACCCCCCTCCACCCAGTAATGCATCCTCATCTTAATCAACCCCATTGAAGGGACCAGGCCACCCTTAACCCCAGGAGAAAGCAAGGGCACCTATTTCTTGTTTCTGCTCCCTGAAGCCCCAATAAAGCTTTGCCTGAATTTCTCATCTGGCCTCCTCTATCCCCTCAAAAGCAAGAAAGAGATCTCCCATGTGAAGGTACCCTCCCTACACCAGGATAAAAAGCAGTTAGGAAATTCAAGGCTAAGAAAGTCACATAAACAAACTTTGTTACTACATCAGTCTCTTACTCTAAGCAGAAGACTCTTTTAATTTAAATCTTCACAAGTAATTGTTTCTTTATCTAAAAATGATATATTAACAGTCTGCTTTGGTCACTTGGGTCTCATTTCTATGAGACTTCTGTGCATATGAATTAAATTGGCTGTTTTCCTCCTGTTCATCTGAGTCCATTCTCTTTTGAAAGCTGGGCCAACCTGGAGGTTTCCTCCATTTGGGAGTGGAAGTAGAATTTTAGACTACATCTCCTCTGACTTTCTGTCCGTGTGACCATAGCTTATTTGCTGTTTGTGTTTTGTGTGTATCATTTGGAGATGAGCCATTCATAGTCCATTCTCTTTCTGGAGGCAGGCTGCTCTGGAGGCCTCCGTCTGGGAATGAAGTGGAATTTCTGGGCTACTCCTTGTTTGTGTGTGTGTTGTAGTACCTGCATTGTCAGTCTTTGGTAACGGGGTTCAAATGTGAGGACACCAGGTATCATTCCCTATTGCAGTGCTTGTGAAGGAGCACTGGTTGGGGCTTTCTCTCTGCAATGGATGGGGATCTCCCTTTTTTGGTGCTAGGGACCTGTGATCCTGCGAGACCGTTTTGCATTGCATTTGTTTGATATTTGATATTACCTGCCATGATAATCAGAGCTCTATTCCATTTGATAGAACCCCCTAGGGTACGTTTTGTAAAACTGGAAGATCTTTAGTATGCTTCTAGAAAGAGAGAGAGAAGGTTTTTTTTTAACACTGCATGACCACTATATTGTTTAGACTCTGGAGAAACTTGGTTAAGATGAAACTATTGAAATTGCAAAACTGGTTCTTTTTGCATATGCAATCAGAGAGAGCTGGCTTAATGACTTCACCCAGGTGTAACAGAAGTAAAATCTTATTTTATCTACAAATTTGTTAACAAGAAAAATAACTTGGTATGATGAAATGTTGTGAGTGAATTAAATGCAAACAAGAAAAAAGCGTTTAGGTAAACTCTACGGGAATAATTATGCTTTAAAAATGTCCATCTAAAACAGTGTCTCCAGATTTTGGAAAAAACTGCCTCTTGATTTTCACTAGAAAATTAAGGTTATTGAGAGCTGAGGAGTCTAATCTAAATATATAATTAAAGCTACTAAAAGTGATAAAGGAAACATTCCACTATATTTTAGGAAAATAGCATATATGTTATGAGTAGAAAAGGAATTTTCATGTATCTCAGGCTGAGATTAGATTAAATTTAATTGGGTAAATGGATTTTGTTATTAAAAGCAGACTGGTACAGGGATAGATTTGGTTCCTCTCTGCTAAAAGATTATTGAGAACCTGCCTGGTTGGTCGACAGTAAGCCTCCTCAGGTTACACAGTATGAATAAATGTTATTAATATAGACATTCTAGAAATTATATAATGTTTCTATAATATAAATATGTCCAGTATAAAAGTTATAATTTTAATTATTTTTAAATGTTGTATGTCACCGAAACTTGGATAAGCTTCCAAGAAGCACGGTGATCAGATCTTAAATCTTTTTTTTTTGTCTTTTTTTTTTTTTATAATTTTTATTTTCCCACTGTACAGCAAGGGGGTCAAGTTATCCTTACATGTATACATTACAATTACATTTTTCCCCCACCCTTTCTTCTGTTGCAACATGAGTATCTAGACAAAGTTCTCAATGCTACTCAGCAGGATCTCCTTGTAAATCTATTCTAAATTGTGTCCGATAACCCCAAGCTCCCGATCCCTCCCACTCCCTCCCCCTCCCATCAGGCAGCCACAAGTCTCTTCTCCAAGTCCATGATTTTCTTTTCTAAGGAGATGTTCATTTGTGCTGGATATTAGATTCCAGTTATGAGTGATATCATATGGTATTTGTCTTTGTCTTTCTGGCTCATTTCACTCAGGATGAGAGTCTCTAGTTCCATCCATGTTGCTGCAAATGACATTATGTCGTTCTTTTTTTATGGCTGAGTAGTATTCCATTGTGTATATATACCACTTCTTCCGAATCCAATCCTCTGTCGATGGACATTTGGGTTGTTTCCATGTCCTGGCTATTGTGAATAGTGCTGCAATGAACATGCGGGTGCACGTGTCTCTTTGAAGTAGAGTTTTGTCCGGATAGATACCCAAGAGTGGGATTGCGGGGTCATATGGAAGTTCTATGTATAGATTTCTAAGGTATCTCCAAACTGTTCTCCATAGTGGCTGTGCCAGTTGACATTCCCACCAACAGTGCAGGAGGGTTCCCTTTACTCCACACCCCCTCCAGCACTTGTTATTTGTGGATTTATTAATGATGGCCATTCTGACTGGTGTGAGGTGGTATCTCATGGTAGTTTTGATTTGCATTTCTCTTATAATCAGCGATGTTGAGCATTTTTTCATGTGTTTGTTGGCCATCTGTATATCTTCTTTGGAGAAATGTCTATTCAGGTCTTTTGCCCATTTTTCCATTGATTGATTGGCTTTTTTGCTGCTGGGTTGTATAAGTTGTTTATATATTCTAGAGACTAAGCCCTTGTCGGTTGCATCATTTGAAACTATTTTCTCCCATTCTGTAAGTTGTCTTTTTGTATTCTTTTGGGTTTCCTTTGCTGTGCAAAAGCTTTTCAGTTTGATGAGGTCCCATGGGTTTATTTTTGCTCTAATTTCGATTGCTTTGGGAGACTGTCCTGAGAAAATATTCATGAGGTTAACGTCAGAGAGTGTTTTGCCTGTGTTTTCTTCTAGGAGTTTGATGATATCCTGTCGTATATTTAAGTCTTTCAGCCATTTGGAGTTTATTTTTGTGCATGGTGTGAGGGTGTGTTCTAGTTTCATTGCTTTGCATGCAGCTGTCCAGGTTTCCCAGCAATGCTTGCTGAATAGACTTTCTTTTTCCCATTTGATGTTCTTGCCTCCCTTGTCAAAGATTAATTGACCATAGGTGTCAGGGTTTATTTCCGGATTCTCTATTCTGTTCCATTGGTCTGTCTGTCTGTTTTGATACCAGTACCACACTGTTTTGATGACTGTGGCTTTGTAGTATTTCTTGAAGTCTTGGAGATTCTGGGTCTTTTGTGGTTCCATATAAATGTTTGGATTGTTTGTTCTAGTTCTGTGAAAAATGTCCTGGGTAATTGGATAGGGATTGCATTGAATCTGTAGATTGCTTTGGGTAGTATGGCCATTTTTACAATATTGATTTTCCCAATCCAGGAACATGGAATATCTTTCCATTTCTTTCCATCTTCTTTGATTTCTTTGATTAAAGTTTTATAGTTCTCGGCATATAGGTCCTTTACCTCCTTGGTCAGGTGTATTCCGAGGTATTTGATTTTGTGAGGTGCAATTTTAAAAGGTATTATATTTTTGTATTCCTTTTCTAAGATTTCATTGCTGGTATACAGAAATACAACTGACTTCTGAATGTTAATCTTATAGCCTGCTACTTTGCTGAGTTTATTAATCAGTTCAAGGAGTTTTGGGGTTGAGTCCTTAGGGTTTTCTATGTATAGTATCATGTCATCTGCATACAGTGACAGTTTGATCTCTTCTCTTCCTATATGGATGCCTTTTATTTCTTTGGTTTGTCTAATTGCTGTGGCTAGGACTTCCAAAACTATGTTGAAGAGCAGTGGTGAGAGTGGGCATCCCTGTCTTGTTCCAGATTGGAGTGAGAAGGCTTTCAGTTTTTCCCCATTGAGTATTATCTTTGCTGTGGGTTTCTCATAAATGGCTTTGATTATGTTCAGGAATGTTCCCTCTTTACCCACTTTGGCGAGGGTCTTGATCATGAATGGATGTTGGACTTTGTCAAATGCTTTTTCTGCGTCTATTGAGATGATCATATGATTTTTGACTTTTCTTTTGTTAATGTGGTGTATGATGCTGATTGATTTGCATATGTTGAACCATCCTTGTGAACCTGGGATGAACCTGGTCATGGTGTATAATTTTTTTGGTATGTTGTTGGATTCGGTTGGCTAAGATTTTGTGGAGAATTTTTGCATCTATATTCATCAATGATATTGGGCGATAGTTTTCTTTTTTGGTGGTATCTCTGTCTGGTTTTGGAATGAGGGTGATGGTGGCATCCTAGAATGTCTTTGGGAGTATTCCTTCTTCTTCCACCTTTTGAAAGAGTTTCAGGAGGATGGGCACCAATTCCTCTTTATATGTTTGATAAAATTCACCTGTGAAGCCATCTGGTCCTGGACTTTTATTTGTAGGGAGTGATTTTATGACCTCTTCAATTTCATTTCTAGTGATCGGTCTGTTCAGTTGGTCTGTTTCTACTTGATTCAGTTTTGGCAGGCTGTAAGATTCTAGAAAATTGTCCATTTCTTCCAGATTGTCAAACGTGTTGCCGTATAGTTGTTCATAGTATTCTCTTACGGTTTTTTGTATTTCTGCTGTATCCGTTGTGATTTCTCCTTTTTCATTTCTAATTTTGGTTATTTGGGTTCTTTCTCTCCTCTTTTGAGTGAGTCTGGCCAGGGGTTTGTCAATTTTGTTCACCTTTTCAAAGAACCAGCTCTTGGTTTTATTAATTTTCTCTATTGTTTTCTGAGTCTCTACTTTATTGATTTCTTCTTTGATCTTTATAATTTCCTTCCTTCTGCTGACTTTAGGACTTTTTTGTTCTTCTTTTTCTAATTCGTTTAGGTGGAGGGTTAAGTTGTCCATTTGGGATCTTTCTTCTTTTTTGAGAAAGGCCTGTATTGCTATAAATTTCCCTCTGAGCACTGCTTTCGCAGCATCCCATAGATTTTGAGTGGTTGTGTCTTCATTATCATTTGTTTCAAGGTAGTTTTTAATTTCCTTCTTGATTTCCTCACTGACCCATTGGTTTTTTAGTAGCATGTTGTTTAGTCTCCATGTAGTAGGTTTCTTTCTCTTTCCTTTTCCCATGGTTGATTTCTAATTTCATGGCATTGTGGTCAGAGAAGATACTTGAGATAATTTCTATGCTCTTAAATTTACTGAGATTAGCTTTGTGTCCCAATATGTGGTCGATTCTTGAGAATGTTTCATGAGCATTTGAGAAGAATGTGTATTCTGCTTTTTTTGGATGTAGTGTCCTGAAGATATCAATGAGGTCTAACTTTTGTATTGTTTCCTTTAGGATCTCTGTTGCTTTCTTGGTTTTCTGTCTAGAGGATCTGTCCATTGATGTGAGGGGGGTATTAAGGTCTCCTACTGTGATTGTATTCTCATCAATATCTTCCTTTATGTCTGTTAATATTCGTTGTATGTATCTGGGTGCTCCTGTATTTGGAGCATATATGTTGATGATAGTAACATCCTCTCCTTGGATGGATCCTTTAATCATTAAGTAGTGTCCTTCTTTGTCTTTCTTTATGTCTTTTGTTTTAAAGTCTATTTTGTCTGATATGAGCGTTGCGACTCCTGCTCTTCTGTCATGTCTATTGGCGTGAAATATTTTTCCCCACCCTTTCACTTTCAATCTATATGTATCTTTTGTCCTGAGGTGAGTTTCTTGTAGGCAGCATTTGGAAGGTTTTTGCCTTTTTATCCACTCAGCCACTCTGTGTCTTTTGACTGGGGCATTCAGTCCATTGACATTTAAGGTGATAATTGATAGATGATTATTTATTGCCATTTGAACCTCGTGTTCCAGTTGATTCTATGGTTCTCCATTCTTCCTTTCTTTTTTTTTTTTTGGTTGGGTGGTCTCCTGTTATTATCTGCTTGAGTGGATTTTTTTTTTCATTTTTTGCAAATGCCATATTTGGTTTTGGCTTGTGGTTGCCCTGTTTTTTAAGTATGCTAACCCCTTCCCATAGTTGTGTGTTTTAGTCTGATGGTCCTGTAAGTTCAAACACTTCATCATTATATTAAAATTAAGAAGAGAAACATACAAACAAACAAACAAAAAGGGTTATTTACTTCCTAACATCCCTTGCCCACATTTTATGGTTTTGATGACTCTTTTTTATTTTTTTCTTTTTAATTTCATTTTGTTTGAGGCCTGTTCATGATTAAATCTGTATGCTGGCTTATTTGAGTGACTGCTCTCTGATTGCGGTTTCTTCAGTCCTAGTTCTTCCTCCTCTTCTTTTTTTTTTTTTTCTTTTCTTTTTTCTTCCCTTTCCTTCCTTTCTTTTTGGTTTAGAGAAGCCCTTTCAATATTTCCTTTAACCTGGGTTTTGTGTTGCAGTATTCTTTCAGTTTTTGTTTGTTGGAAAAAATTTTTATTTCCCCTTCTATTTTAAATGATATTCTTGCTGGATAGAGTATTCTAGGTTGCATATTTTTTCCTTTGAGCACTTTAAATATCTCTTGCCATTCCCTCCTGGCCTGTAGTGTTTCTGTAGAGAAATCAGCTGATATTCTTATGGGGCTTCCCTTGTAGGTAACATTCTGTTTTTCTCTTGCTGCCTTTAGGATCCTCTCTTTATCACTAACTTTTGCCATTTTTATTATGATGTGTCTTGGTGTGGGTCTGTTTGGGTTCAGTTTGTTTGGGGCCCTCTGTGCTTCTTGTATCTTGAACCCAGCATCCTTTAGATTTGGGAAGTTTCCAGCGATAATTTCTTCAAATATATTTTCCATCCCCTTATCTTTTTCTACTCCTTCTGGAATTCCTATTATGCGTAGATTGGCCCGCTTTATATTATCCCATAGGTCTCTTATATTGCTTTCCAGTTTTTTTATTCAGTTTTCTGTCTGTTGACCGGATTGAGTGATTTCCATTATTCTATCTTCCATATCACTGATTCGTTCTTCTGCATTATTCATTCTGGTTTTTACTGCCTTTAGTTCAGTTTGTATCTCTGCAAATGAATGTTCTAGTTTTTCTTGGCTCCTCCTTATCTTTTCTAGTTCCTTTCTGAGGGTATCTGCATTACTGTTCATATCTTCTCTTAATTCCTTCAGTATTTTCATTATTTCTCTTTTGAACTCCAGGTCTGTCAGACTGCAGAGATCTGTTTCATTGTTGACTGTTTTAGGTGAGTTCTCCTGTTGGTTTGACTGGGGGTGGTTTCTCAGCTTCTTCATCTTGCTTGTTGTTTTCTTTCTCCTGAGGGAGTTGTACTCTTCGTTATCGGGCAGTGTTTGCCTTAGCACTGCCGTGGAATATTTCCTGAGGGCTGGCGTTGTTGGGCAATCTTTTTTGAGGCAGTGTGGCTTTTCTGGAGTGTTGATGGGGCTAACAGTGTTTCTTTGAAGCAAAGGAGGACTTCCTGAGGGCAGACAGGACTCGGAGGTCCACACCACGATGGTAGCAGATTTCACTTGGTCATGCAGAGCTTGCTCTGGTGTTTTTAGGCTGTGGGGTTCTTGCAGGGGGTTGGTGGTGTTGGGCAGCTGTTCCTCAGGAGTGCAGCACCCCCTGGGGGCTGGGGCAGCTATCTGGGTCACTGAGAACCTAAGAGGCTCTTCCCTAGGGCAGCCCAACTCAGAAGGAGGGCCTGAGAATGTAGGCAGATCTTTTCACAGACTGGCCAAGCTTGTTGCAGCTTTTCTGGGCTGCAGGGGCTCTTCTAGGGGGCTGGTGGTGCTGAGCAGCTATTCCGGGGGAGTGGGGCACCCCCTGGGGGCTTGGGCAGGTAGCAGGGCCGCTGGAAACCCAAGAGGCTCCTCCCCAGGGCAGCCCGACTCAGAAAGACCATCTGAGATCTTTTCCCGGCTCACCCAAGCTTGTTGCAGCTTTTCTGGGCTGCAGGGGGTCCTGCCTGGAGCTGGCAGTCCTATGCAGCTGATCCACTAGGTCTCGGCACCCCCTGGGGGCTTGGGCGGGTAGCAGGGCCACTGGAAACCCAGGAGGCTCCTCCCCAGGGCAGCCCGACTCAGAAAGACCGTCTGAGATCTTTCCCCGGCTCAGCCAAGCTTGTTGCAGCTTTTCTGGGCTGTAGGGGGTCCTGCCTGGAGCAGGCAGTCCTATGCATCTGGTCCAGTAGGTCTCGGCACCCCCTGGGGGCTTGGACGGGTAGCAGGGCCGTTGGAGACCCAGGAGGCTCCTCCCCTGGGCAGCCTGACTCAGAAAAACCGTCTGAGATCTTTTCCCGGCTCGGCCAAGCTTGTTGCAGCTTTTCTGGGCTGTAGGGGGTCCTGCCTGGAGCTGGCAGTCCTATGCAGCTGATCCTCTATAGCTTGGCACCCCCTGGGGGCTTGGGTGGGTAGCAGGGCCGCTGGAAATCCAAGAGGCTCCTCCCCGGGGCAGTCCAACTCAGAAAAACCATCCAACCATCCGAGAATTAGGCAGATCTATTCACGGCCTGGCTAGGCTTGTTCTAGCTTTTCTGGGCTGCAGGCCTTTTCTCGGGGCTGGTGGTGTTTGGTGCTACTCTGCAGAAGTGTAGCCCCTCCAAAGGGCAAGCAGGCCTGTGCAGGGACAGCCCCTGCGGTGGTAGGCTTCAGGCAATTGTTGAGGCCAGCCCTCCTGGATGGCAGGCAGCCCCAGGTTCAGCGAGAGCGTAGGGGGTGGCGGGGGTGGGGGAGGGGATGCACTGGGAAGCACAGCTTTTAGCTAGCTAGCGGGCCTGTAAGCTTGCTGTGGCGTGGGGGGTATTCTATGGGGACCCACCCCTTCTTCTCTCCCCTCCCCAGCACAGGCGCAGACCAGGCTCTTCTCCCAGGTTCCCTCTGATGCGGCTTTCCACTTACCCGCCCCTAGAGTATTGCTCCCTTCCCCTGCGACAGCTTTGTTTTCTAGTCTCCCAGGCAGTCTCTGCCCTGTCAAATGGTTTCTAGACCTCCCAAGCAGTTTCCGCTCCGCCCCACCCCCCCAGCCCGGGGACTAACCTCTGGGGCCGAGGTCTCGGTGCCCAGCCCCCACCCAGGCGTCTCCTGGCCCTTTCCCAGGGACTAACCTCTGGAGCCGAGGTCTCTGTGCCCAGCCCCCACCCAGGCGTCCCCTGGCCCTTTCCCAGGGACTAACCTCTGGAGCCGAGGTCTCAGTGCCCAGCCCCCACCCAGGCGTCCCCTGGCCCTTTCCCGGGGACTAACCTCTGGAGCCGAGGACTCGCTGCCCAGCCCCCACCCAGGCGTCTCAATTTTTGGTGACTGTGCCCGTAGTTCAGATGGTCCGTTCGGTTCTTGATCAGCTTTTCCATACTCCAACTTACTGCTACACTCTTCTCTGCATCTGGAGATTCCTCCGGTTTGTTTGATCTTTCCCCTGTGTAGGTGACTTTCCAGGGTGCGGATCCCTTTCTCCTCCGCAGTTCCCTTTCAGGAGCGCCCGTCCCGCTCCCTGTCCCGCTCCCCGTCCCGCTCGGATTCACCTTCTCTCACTCTCCTCTTTTCTCCCGTTCTGCCCAGTAATGTCACGAACTTCTTGCCGTTACTGGAGTTTAGGTTCCTCTGCCAGCGATTGGTTGCTGTTCTGTGCGAGTCATTTATTCTGTAGATGTGCTTTTTTTGTTGTGTTTGTGGGAGAGGGCGAGCGTGTCCCCCTACTCCTCCGCCATCTTGTCCTCTCTCCTTTTTTTTCAGTCTTTAATAGACAGTTAAGATGATGCTTTGCAAAAGCGCCACATTTTCAAGAAGGACCTTTTTCAAAAACAGGTTTCTGATAGGTTTTAAGTCATAATGCTAAAACTAGGTAAGATATTTTGAAAGTCTAGTGAAAACTCTGATTTCATAGAACTGTTGCTAAGAGGGATTGATTATGTAAAACTGAGTAAATTGATGAATATGGTGATGGTTTATGGTTTTGCCTGAGATGTTACTGCTTTTTGATCTGTTTTTTCCAGATGTGGGGAAATTTTTTCCCCTTGGGTTAGTTGTAACTTGCAGCACTTTGGTGGATTTATGCCTTTGTGGGCAAAGTTAAAGCATTTGTCTTTTCTCTCTACCTAACCTCTCCAAAGACTGGAAACTCTTAGATTCTCAACACCGTTTTCAGATAAAACAGGAAGGCCACCTTCTAATAGGTGTAAAACAGAAAAACAAAAACAAAACCCTCAAGTTATTCTGGGGACCTCAATAAAAGGGATGAATCCACCCAAACCTATAAGATGAAATCTGACAATTTCAGACTGGCTGTCCTGGCCCATGAGTGAGGCTTTTTAAAAATTTCAGTCTGAGATTCCTTATGAAAAAAATTCCAGCACAACCCATATAAAAGTATAAATTATGATTAATTGGACTCATTCTGAAAACAAACTAATCTTAGTTTGGCTGTATTTGATTTTAAAATGAGGATATTTTTAGAGAGAAAGACCATTTCAATGGATACCAAATTCTGATTCTGTTCACTGAGGTCTGCATATACTATTTAAGGCCCACCTCCCAGATGAGTTCCTTCATTATAGGTTGAGAAGCGTGAGTTAACCTAATTCTTTAACCTTGTTCAGGAGAACAGCATAGGAATCTAGCATAGCTAAGACACAATCAGAAAGTTAACAGACAGGTATGAGAACTAGAACCAAATGCATAAGTCCCATTACAAATTAGACAACAGAGTTAAGTCTGGTTCAATAATTGTAGATAAATAAGGAAAGAGAATTGTGCTCTTTACCAAAGATTCTAAGAAATATTCCCAGCCCAAGGTTGATCACTTCCATTTGACAATCACCCCCCACTGCCCCAGTTCAGCAGGAAGTAGAGAAGTCATCACCCCATTTCCTAAAAGACTGTGGAATGGACAATGACAGTGGGAAACTGTAGTAGGAAACAGCAAATCTGATTCCATATTAGATCCACTTCTTTCAGGTGACCCTTTGTAGAGCTTATACATAATGGTCCATTTCAGGGAACCCTGCCCCCATGCTTGGTTGTTAAAAATAATTTTGTTCTTATTTGTTCTTATCTGGAACATTCTGACCCAAACCATCTGTAAATGGCTGCAGGAAAGGAGAAATCAACACACCCTCTCTGAAACCAGGAGATATTTGCAACAACTTAAGACTTCCATTGCCTGTTTTTTACAAAATTGTTGTTTCTTGCATTAACAAATGTTTGACTGAGGCTCTGATAATACATAGTTCCATATAAGATATTAATGGTGACATCTGCTTTGGCCATTGAGAGAAATGTATTTAGAAGTAAAAACAGAGTAGCTCTGCCAGACTCAGATACCATCAGCCACTCTCAAAGCAGTGTCTGCTGGTAAAACTGAGCAGGACCCTATGGGTACCTCTGGCAAATTTATGATTAACGTCTTTATGTTAACTTTTTTTGTTTTGTTTTGTTTTGCTTTTTAGGGCACCTGCATTGGAAATTCCCAGGCTAGGGGTCGAATCAGAACTACAGCTGCTGACCACAGCCATAGCCACAGCAATGCAAGATCCGAGTCACATCTGCAACCTACACCACAGCTCATGGCAACACCAGATCCCTGACCCACTGAGCAAGGCCAGGGGATCAAACCCGCAATCTCATGGATACTAGTTGGATTCGTTTCTGCTGTGCCACAAGGGGAACTCTACCTATTTATCTGAACTTTTATTCCTTTTCTTGTCTAATATTTGTTCTCCTCAAGATTAAGTAGTGTCAGAGAAAAGGGGGGAACTGTAACTATGCAGGTCCTTCCCCCATATCCTCTGTTTTAGCTCCTCTCTGAAGTACAGCATGTATTTTGTTGGAGGTTTACAGGAACATGATGACCTGACCTCTATGGACAGCTGTAAGAACAAAGGATTTCTGCACCAAAAAGCTTGCAACAAACAACCAAGCCCCTCCCTCATCTTGTCTTTAAATATGCTTTGCAATTTTGGTTTGGGCAGTTTGGGATATTCTGGGAGCATGAGCCACCCTTCTCCTTGCATGGCCATGCAATAAACCTTTCTCTGCTCCAGACTCTGACATTTTGGGTTGTTTCGGTCTCACTGAGCATCTGGCACATGGACTTGCACTAACATGATGGGCTCATTAGTAGACTGAACATGGCTGAGGAAAGGACCTCTAAATTTAAGGGTATGTCAGCAGAAATTTCTGATATGAAAAAGACTGAAAAAAAAAAAAAGGAAATATCAAAGTGGGACAACTATCGAAGGTATAACATACACATACTGAGAGTTCCAGAAAGAAAAGACTGAGAAAAAAGGAACAGAAAAAATATTTGAAATAATAATGACTGAGAATTTCTAAAAATTAAAGGTGGGCATCAAACCACAGATCCAGAAAGGACAGGGAACACTTAGCAAGATAAATGCTTAAACAAAACAAAACAAAACCAACAAACAAAACACAAAACCTTACACTGAGGCGCATATCATTTTCAAACTACACAAAATCAAGGATAAAAAGTCTTGAAAGAAGGCAGACGGGGCAGGGTAACTCAGTTAAGAGGCTTCAGAGGACAAGGTCTGAGGAGCTCGGCATCATCCTAAGTGCAAGGGGAAGACACTGGGAGGAACATGATCTGATTTACATTAAAAGAGACAAATCAGAGGAAAAGGGAGAACGTTTAGGAGGCTACTGCAGAGGCCCGGGGAGGGGGGTGGATAACGGTGGCTTGATGTAGGTCAGAAGCAGGGAAGATGGAGAGGGGCAGCCACTAGGATTTACTGATGGAAGGAGGTGTCAGAGATGCAGAGGAAAGAAGGAATTAGGGCAGCTCTGACTTTTGCCTCATGCAACCCAGTGAGCTGATGAGTGATGTGGTTTTATGAGATGGGGGGGTGGGGGGCAGCACACAGAAAAGGATCAAGAATTCTGTCCTGGCCATGCTGAAGCCTAAGACATCTGCCATGTGGGGTTGACATAAAGGCCACTGAACACAACATCTACAGTCCTGAGCTGGGTCAAGCCCACATACGGATTTGGGGGCCACTGGTGTATCCAGGACAGTGAAGCTATGGAGAGAGTATAGAAGAAGGGAGCCAGCATGGAGCTGGGGAATGACATCTTGGGCCCTGGCAGAAGAGAAGCCAACAAAAGACACTTAGAAGGAACAGGCAATGAAGTGAGAATAAAACCAGGCGAGTGGGACTCATGGACACCAAGACAGGAACATGCTAGAAGGAAGAGGAAGTGGCCACCTGTACAGAAAACTGATGAGAAGAAAGAAAATTGGAAAATCCACTGGACTTGGCAACACAGAGGTAACGGGTGACCTGGATGTGAGGAGTCTGTCAGGATGGAGATGTAAACAAATGAAATAGGATGCAATAAGGAGAAAACCTTGAGTAAGAAAATGTAAAAAACGATCAAGGATGATCCTTTCAAAAAAGGTGCTGGCTAGAGGTGATCACAATTGGAGATGATAAGATATATAAGGAAAAAACTGAGGATGCTGGGCAGGGGATGAGGGTGGCATGAAAGCGCCCTGAGGCTGACACACTGGTGGGAGAATCGGGGTTACCTGAAGAACTCCTGTCTTCTCAGATGCATGAGTATAACCACAACTGAAATGAGATATGTAATATGTTCACAGAGAAGAGAAAGCATGAAATAACTCTTTGGAAAACTAGTAAGCAAACATCCTAGAAAAGATAAAAGTGTGGATGGTGAGGCAACACTCATGCACCTGTGAGCTCTGCAGCTGTGAAATGGAAGTGAGGCCAGGCACAGCCAGCCTGCTCACCCGTGGGTGGCGGACAGGCCCAACAGGACAGCCAAGGCAATGGAGCAGAATGAGACCACAGGTCTGTTCAGTCAGGAGCACTCTTTAAATCTTTCTATTTTGAAGCACATCTTCAGCAACTTGATCTCTCCTTTGGTTGCTAACGGGCTAACCTTTATCAATCCCTCACTGGACAGCAGCACTGCCCGCCATGAGAGCAGCTTTCCAACAACATTATCTGCATGGGATCTTTTCACATCATGACTCAATGCAGTGACTGGAGAGAGGAAACTGTTCCACAAGAAACTCCTAGCTAAGATGGCTGGTATACATTGCAAAACATCAGAAAAGAGGGATGGCAGAAAAGTGGCACTGAAAGATCACATGACATTAAAGCAGATGAACCAGAAAACAAAAACACACCAATCACCTCCTTTGCTCCCTTCAAGGAATATTTGGGTCAGGAAGAGGGAATGACCACAACGAAGGGACTGTACAATGAGCCTCACACCCAGGCTTGTAGGGTCTGACTAGTTTCTACGGAAGGAAAGAGTGGAGGCAGGGATGTGGGAGACACCAGCAGGAGGAAACAAAAGGCTTCCTCAACTTTCTCCCAGACTATAAACTCCAAGGGGGGAATTAAATTTTTCTGGTGTCATCTTTGCACCACAAATGCTAAAAAATAGGACTCGTCAAGTAAAAGATGTTCAATAAATGTGTAATGAACCTAAAACACCTGTACAAAGAAAAAGAAGGATTAATGGTCCCAGAAAAAGCTAGTACAGATAGGCCCTAAACCACCTTCCTTCCTAGAGATTCTTAGAAATGACCTCCTTCCATCAGGCAGACTGGCTCCTGACCTATCAAGTTGCCAGAATGAGAGCAAGGAGGCAGTACCAAGAAGATCAGTTTCCCAAGAGCAAATCACAACTAAGGACATTTGATAGACGGTAAGCTATAAAGGGCTGGGATTCTTGTCTAATTTGTTTACTGCTGATCCCATGAGCCTATCCCAGTGTCTGTCACACCACAAGCACCCCTCACACATTTGTTGAATAATTTGGAGGGTTTATCTTCAGGACTGGGTATGTGAGCGGCCCATCCAAAAATGCTTATAAACTATGATTTCTGAATTACCATTTTACAATTAAATTATAATCACAAATACTGAGGTCTGGGAGTTCCTGTTGTAGCTCAGTGGTAACAAACCTGACTAGTATCCATGAAGAAGTGGGTTTAATCCCTGGCCTCGCTCAGTGGGTTAAGAATGTGGCCTTGCCGTGAGCTGTGGAGTAGGTTCTAGACACGGCTCTGATCCTGCATCTCTGTGGCTGTAGCATAGGCCAGCAGCTGCACCTCCAACTGAACCCCTAGCCCAGGAACCCCATATAGCACAGATGTGGCCCTGAAAAGCAAAGACAAAAACGAAAAACAAAACACTGAGCTCTTTCTGACTCCAAAGTCCCTATTCTTTTCAGTGCACTGTGTTGCCATTATTTAGCAGAGATGGTATGCTGAATCACTCCAAGACTACTCGTATTAGAAAACTGTGCCTCAGATATAAACAGCTTGCTACTTCCTGATGGGTATCAGCAGTTAAGTTAATCCACAGCAGATATTCATGGGAAGACAAGACAACAGTGACCTCCTTTTTAGAAAGACCTGCTCTGCCAATAAGTTAGCCTGGGTAAATTTCACTCTCTGAATCTTTATTTCACCTTTGTATAAAGACTTATGAAAATTGTCTAGGCTTTCTGTGAGAATTAACTGGCACACAAAAAAATGCTGCACAACACAAGGCACTTAGAAACTGAGTTAGCCCCTGGACCTTTTTCCACTTTTGGCTGTAACTGTACACTGAGAGGCCATACATAGTTCAGAGCAAATACTCTGAAGGTAGGACATTCAGATTCAGATCTCAATTTGGCTACTTAATAGCTATGTGACCATGAATAAATTACCAAAGCTATGTCTGTCAGGTTCTCATCAGTAAATGAGGATAAGAATAATGCCAAGCTCGGAGTTCCTGTCGTGGCTCAGTGGCTGACGAATCCCATGGGTTTGCAGGTGCGATCCCTGGCCTTGCTCAGTGGGTTGAGGATCCGGCATTGCCGTGTGGGTTGCAGACGCGGCTCAGATCCCGCGTTGCTGTAGCTCTGGTGTGGGCCAGCGGCTACGGCTCCGATTAGACCCCTAGCCTGGGAATCTCCATGGGCCGTGGGAGCGGACCTAGAGAAGGCAGGAAGACAAAAAAAAAAAAAAAAAGAATAATGTCAAGCTCATGGGGTTGTGAGGGCTATGAAATAATACACATGGAAGGCTCAGAGCAAGGCCTAGGATAATTAGGAACCCAGCAAGCACTGACTATCTGTATTACTGTCAATGACCCATCAAATCTAACTGTGGATCCCTCCAAGTTAGCTGTAACATTCTTAAGCACAGTCTTTAACTTAGTAAAAATACCTTTCATCAAAGCATTTATTGAGGGAGTATTTCTCTTTTTTTCTATTTAAGGAAAATTTTAATTTACTGTAAGGGACTGTAATGCCTACATGCTTACTGACCAAAGTTTTCCTTTCTTTCATTAAATACAAAATGAAAGCTTTGCACACAAAGTAATCGGATTTCTTCCCTTTTTATTGTCTCACTTGCAATAAAGCTTTAAATGATTGCAAAAACATTTGAGAAATTCCATGAAGAAAAAAAAAATGTTTCCAATTTACTATGAGCCTGTAATAGAACCCAAAATATAGGTTTTGGCCACAATTTTATACATTCTTTATCATCTCAGTCACTTTAATAATGAGTAAGTATTAAAAAGCTATTGCAACTTCAGCTGGTTCTTTCTTCTTTTAGCATACAGTTATTTAATGAACAAAATAAGGTTACTATCATCTTGATACTACTTTCTATAAAACAATAATTTTTATTTTAGTTATCCAATACTTTGTTAAACTAGGTAAAACAGTAAGAAAGGACAAAACAGTCTTGGCTGAAAGAACAGTAGTAGTCACAACTGTTTCAAGCTAGTTAAATTATTTACTCATTAAAAGGTAACCTCTCAACTGCCATGACAATATGTACACTTAGTTAGCACCAACCAATAAAAGTACTAGGTTCTATACACATAGCAGATTCTTCTTCTTAAATGACAATACTAAGTTTTGGTGAAAAATGCAGTGCAACTGCAGCTATCATACAATACTAAAGAGAATATAAATTGGTACAATCACTTTGGAAAACTCTTTGGTGGGAAGACTAAAGCTGTACATATAATATACATACTTTTCACCCAACATTTCCCTTCTCAGGTATGTACCCAATGAGTCACATGCATGTTTACCAAAAGACATGTACAAGAATGTTCACTGCATCTTTAGTCATGAAAGTCCTAAATCAAAAACTACTTGTGTCAACCATCATTAGAATGGAAAAATTAAGTATGGCATACTGACAGCAGAATAATACTTAGCAATAAGAAAAGAACACACAACTGTGTATTAATCTCACTGACACAATGATAAGCATTAGACACTATAATGAAGCAGGACCCCATGGGGCCTTCCTGAGACAGACCCCTCCCCCACGTCCTCAGTCTGCCTATTGTTTGTAGAAAGGCTATGGTCTTCCAGGCTTCCCCTTTGTCACAAAAGCCCAGTTCAAGAATTAATGATTGAAAGGACATGGACATGTAGTAGCAGCTGAGCCAGGAGAACTGGTACAGTTTAAACAGTAAATCAGCCACATGGCTGTCAGAGTCTTTAGCTCCTCTCTGAAGTACCTGGATAACACATTGCCTGAGTTGTTTTATAGATACTAAAGCCCACACCAAATAGAAGAAGTTAACTACCTCTGCTGATAAATCCAATAGATATTGGTTGTTTTTGGTAAATTATTATTTGGTGTATATCTTTCCCTCAATCAAAGGCAGGTATCCTTTAAATTATTTTTTATGCTTTTATTCATAACATTCTATAGGCAACATGGCTCCAGAATTTCATCCCTACTCACATAACCCCAGCTTCAAATACATGATAAAATATTAATTTCAAAACCGAAAGGTTAGTTAGGCTTAGAACTGAGGTAAACATCTTTCAGGAGGAGAACTCAAACAGAAAGGCAAAGAAAAGAGTGAAACTGAAGCCACTGTCCCACAGAGTCCTGTGGACAGGGAGCACAGAGCAACAGGGGATCCTGGGTCCAGTCTGTTGCTTGAAACCGGGGCTAATACAAAATGGTCTGAAGTAGAGGAGAGGCATATGACTGCCAACTCAGCAGAATGTTCATTTTTTTTGCCAGCAGCATTTAATTGTAAGTAACAATATAAGTGGCACCCTATTTCAAGATTTTAGAAATGTTAAATATTGTTCTAACATGTTGAACAATATTTAACATTCTGTTCCAAAAAAATCTGTATCACAAACATGCCCTGTTAGCAGTCCATTTAACTCTCAGTTTATCAGGATAAACAGTTCCCACCATTTACCATCTAGGTCTAAGAAATCCTTTTAATTTTTTTTTCCCCCAGTCATTTTACGCTTAAAGGGAGAGTGAGAAACTCCATTAAAATTTTGATGAACTAAAACATAAAAAATTCAAATTTTTAATTCCACATGTTTCTGTTTTTGACAGCACATACACCTGAAATGGGCAACAGTCTCTGAATGAGACACATACGAACATGAGCTTATTTGTTTTGTAAATACTGACTCCAGATTTTGAATATTTTCCTAATAAATTACTGCTTCTGGTTTTCTGTCTTTTGTCTTTTTGTTGTTGTTGTTGTTGTTGTTGTTGCTATTTCTTGGGCCGCTCCCGTGGCATATGGAGGTTCCCAGGCTAGGGGTCTAATCGGAGCTGTAGCCGCCGGCCTACGCCAGAGCCACAGCAACGCGGGATCTGAGCCGCGTCTGCAACCTACACCACAGCTCACGGCAACACCGGATGGTTAACCCACTGAGCAAGGGCAGGGACCGAACCCGCAACCTCATGGTTCCTAGTCGGATTTGTTAACCACTGCGCCACGACGGGAACTCCTGCTTCTGGTTTTCTTACTCTTGCATCATTAAAACATGAAACTTTTAAAACTCTAACAGCTCATAATTTTGTTGATGAGAGAATGACTATTTCTTTGCTAACTGCAACAACAAAAACATACTGCAAGAAAAAAATAAGGTATATAACATGGGTGAATCTTAAAAATATTATGCTAAGTGAAAGCAGCAAGCCAAAAATACCACATCACATGACACCTATTATATGAAATGCTCAGAACAGGCAAATTCATGCAGACAGAAAGATTAGTGGTTCCCATTGGGAGTGACAGCTAACGGCTATGGGATTTCTTCAGGGGGTGATGAAAGTATTCTAAAGTTGACTGTGGTGATGATCGTGCAACTGTAATAATATACTAAAACCCACTGAATTGTACATGTTAATGGGTGAATTTTATAATATGTGAATGGTATTTCCATGAAGCTGTTATTTAAAAGATAACATGGTAGAAAATTTTACAATTGGAAAATGCTATTAGCATGGTTTTTCCACAAACTGGAAATAAAAAGACTACCGTGGAAGTTCCCTCTGTGGTGCAGTGAATTAAGAATCTGACTGCAGCACTACAGTGTGGAAGCAGGGGCTTTGATTCCTAACCTGGAACAGGGGGTTAAAGGATCTGGTGCTACTACAGCTGCAGCTCAGATTTAATTCCTGGCCAAAAACCACATGCTGCAGGTGCAGCCATTTAAAAAAAAAAAAAAAAGACTATCATGATTACACTTATCAGTAAATATTCCACTCCAGCCTGAGGAATGCCAACAGCCTACGAGACAGTCTTCCATGACCACAGTTCTAGTGTCCTCCAGCCTAGCTCCTCTTCTTCCTCTGAAAGGATGGAAAGCCAGGGAGAAGAAAGAGAAGACTGAGGGAAGCAGGTCTGAAACAAACTCTCCACCTCAGCATCCTACTCCCAGATTAAAGAATATTTCCTGGACGCTAGGTCCTAAAAGAGATCTCTATTATAACCCTTCTCTGTCACTGTTTGCAAATACGTCTGCATATGGCAAAACAGGATAATGTGAAAACCACAGCAATAGGCTTTCACTGTAAACAAGATTTGAGTGTACCCTCCCCATTTTTAATGTACTAGCATATTTTAAAATAGGATTTAAGGGGGGGAATGAAAATAATGGAGAAATGGGGATGTAAAGAAATACCCGCTGCCAATGGTTCTTGAGCAGCAGGGTCCCTAATCTAACAAGGTCACCACTGGGTATTCAGTTTAAGGACTTATTTTTTCAGCTTAAAAACAGTAAACTATGGAGTTCTAAATTCAATTCCACAATGTCCTTGATTTGCTACTACTAGTAACTTTTTTTCCATCAAATGACAGGTAGAGAGAGTCAACAATTTAAATTTGAGAAACAGTATGTTACATATGGAGTGACAATGAGTACCCTTAGTACCTACACTGTAATAAAATACCCTTTTCAATTAAAAGACATCAGGGCTCCCTAGCAAAATGGACAATTACAGGTCTGTGGCAGGCAACGTACAAGATAAGCTTAAAACAATTACCATACCAAATATCAAGGATGATATCTGGTATACTATCATACTCCCACGGCTGTATCACAAAGAGACACAGGAGCCAATGTGAAGAGGCATTACATCAGAGGATAATAACTGCAATGGATAGAAACATACTATACATGTTTAAATTCATGAATTATAAAAACCTTTACTGGGCACAACCAGAGGATGCCAATGCATCAACTCATTATTTTGAAAATTGGTAAATAAAGGAAAAGAATCAAGCTGCCTCTCCTATACGAACTACCAGGTAACGAAAACTAGCAGAAATATTTCAACCATTAAATGAAAACGAAATAACAGAATTAGGAAATCACCATTTTGCAGGCCCTGATGACTTGCTAGAAAGAAGTAATGAGGTAAATTGGCTAAGATCAAGAGATGGGAAACGGCTAGACATCATGTGCCTCTTGATGGAAAAAGAAAAAAAAAAACCTTTTCAATGGTGGTAGAGACTTTAATATAGAGGTCTGATTGAAGAGGACAAGGCCCAATTTTCCAAAAGTATGGATAAGAGCTTGCAGAAAAGTGGGAAATCCAACACTCTATCACTGCAAGAAACCACAATTATACAAACCACTTTAAACCTCTAGTGAAACTGAGTTCCCTGCATGAGTTTTTATGATTAATCATGATGATTAATAATCTCTCTATCCCAAATTTTACTTCCTTTCCTGTCCCCTCTGACCTCAATCCTGTGGTAACTAAACACTAATCAACCAGTCAGATGACTAAACTGCTACTGTTGATAACACTAGTAATGACTAAAATTCCTGTTGTAGATATCATCATTAACCTTGCGCTAACAGGTCTGCAAGCAAATCATGGACAACTTGGCCAAAGAATCATAAATCACACAAATCATGACCCTCAAACTATGACTAAGAAATGTCACAAGACAATAGTTAATCCCAGCTTTTTTTGTTCTTGCCCTTTAAAAACATTCAGCAACTGAGATACCAAGTGGAGTGGACCTGAGGCTAGCCCCCACCCCTTGGTGGGCGCCCTATAATAAATCCTTACTTTGCTACAAACTCTTGCTGTCAGAGTCTGGCTTTCTGTGCCCTGGGCTCTTACTGATAACTCTAGAGAGATCAGAAAGAAGATAAACAGAAATCGAGCAGATTTTCCCCCAGATGTTTCAAATCAATTACAAAGAAAAGATTGCTTCCCCTTCTATCAGTCAGTTTCACAAATGTAAAGTTTACAATGCCATAGCAACATGAACCCTAAGGTGCAATAAAAAAAACTGGGACACTGGACCAGTCTCAGTAGAGTCAAAGAAGTTTGACTTCAAAAAGATTGATGGTTAAGAAGTATAGTAAATGCTACTGCATCTTTTCAATGCATTTCATCTCTGTTAGAGTCTATGTGTTAAATATACAAAATCTGGGGGCTCATCTCAGACCTGCTAAATCAAAATAACTAGGAGTGGAAGAATTCTTATATAGTTTGAAAACTACTGCTTCTGGGAATGTGGTCCTGTCACTAAAACCTATCTATTGGTTGAGGGGAGAGATGGAATTGGAAGAATTTGTTAGATTCAATGCAATGTCTGTAGATCACCAATATATGTGAAACACACATTTGCCAGAATTCCTTGAAAAAATAAGTAAATCCATATTTATCATTAAAATCAAACTACTAAATTGTTAAACTCTTTACCAATACAATGCTATAAGTTTAAAGTCTAATGATCAGTTAAAATGTCTTTCGGGAGATAAAATACAGAGAGTTGGCATAATAATGTCATTTTACACTTTTGGTTAACATAAAGTTGATTGTGGTAATTACCTAACAACACACTAATGTATTTTATTGGTAAAAAACCTTATATGCATTTGAAATGATTCTATATACATTCTCATATGAAGGCAGGATTTGGGGTTTATTACCGTGTTCCTGGTGCTGCGTATACAGTGATGGCTTAATAAAATTTGTTGAGTGAATAAATGAATGAATCTGAGACAACAGCCTCTTGGAGTTTGACAAGGCTATTTGCTAAAATGCCAAGTAAAATGTATGAAACTAAAATGTTTCTCAGCCATTCTTCTACAAGAAGCAGAGATCTAGATGTACAGACAGCACTTTACATCAAGTCTCAATTTTCTCTTGCCTGGACTACAGCTTATAGCCCCTCCTCCCTCTGACACATCACCTCCAACCAGGACATCATCTTACTAAACCATAACTCAAATCAATATGCTCCCCTACTCAAAACCAGCGATCTAGTGTTTGTCAGAAAACTTAAGGTTCTCTCAGTCTTATCTTGGTTGTCTTACACTCATTTGCGGTGCTAACTCTAGTTAAACTGAACCTGTCATTACTGTCGAACTAGGCTTGACAATGTCAATCATCTCCTAGTGCTACTCACTCCACCATGTCAGCCCCCTTCCTGGCCTTCTTTCAAATTCATATCAAATGTAAACACCTCTGTGAAACTCTTCTTAACACACCAACGCGTTCTCTCTTACTCCTCTAAAGCATCACCCCTACACCTCTCCAGCTGCACTGCACCAGCCTTTGCTAAAGTTATTTTTCACCTCATCCCCTTTCAATCAGTTGCTCTTTCTCAATTTGAAGATTCTTGAGGGCAAGCTCTGTCAATATTTTTATCTTCCTTCCAAACCTTTAGTGTGCCCTGTACACTGCCAGCATCCAACAGTTGTTATACTCAATCCCAATTTTTTCTTCCCAGAAATCTTCAATAGACGTCTCGCCCTCTCTCTCTTTCTAACCCCCTCCCCCAACTCTGCCCTTCATATCTCTGTTTCTCTCTCTCCCTCCCCACCTCCCAAAACACACACAAACACCTGGTTACAAAATGGTAGTAGTATTTAATCTACTCAAAGGCAACCAAACTATCAGGTCAAACCCCTCCTACAGTTACTTTTATCAGCCTTACATTTAAAATCACAAAATACCACAACAGCTGGAACAGCAAGACCCTGGTCCTACAGCATGCTTTATATGGTCAAGAGAGGTGGGTGAGGACTGAGAAGTCAGATGGTACACTCAGGGAACTGAATTCAGGCAAACTGAAGCAATAAGATATAAGACATGGGGCACAAAGGAAGATGCTAATGGCATCTGATCAAAACTGTGCAGCCTATGAGGCTAAAAGGAAAAGCATCCAATGATGAAAAGTCTGGAGAGCACTGGGCAAAGACTGCACAGGGGCCTAATGTTCTTCACAATCACCGCTCTCAGAGTCCTCATCAGACTCTAAGAAGGTTCACACCAGACAGTCAGTGAAATGGTGAACTTCTCATAATTCACACCTAAAAACTATTCTGGATACTTCTGAAGCAATCCCTCAAGACTGCTTATCACAGCTACCAGAAATGGAAAGGAGTCCCTAACTATTTCTCTAGATCCACAGCGCAGAATGTGAAATGCAGCCATACCAACACAGCCAGGCTGCTAGCAGGAGGCCACAATCCCAGGCAAGAGAGGACTCTAAGAGACAGAGAACAGCCATTTCTGGAAGGCAGCAAGGCAGAGAGAACCAACTCCCAAGGCCACAGGTACCTTTCTTGTACATGGGTGGGGACTTTTCAAGAACAGCACGGATGCCTCCCACAGGAGTGAACAAACAACCTCTTCTCTCATCACTGTGCATTTTTAACTTTCTGGTCAGATTTTACTGCTTTTAAGTCAAATGTCACTAGACGAATTAAGGGACAAAGAATGCAAAGAAAATTTATTCAAGTTAAACAAGAAATAGGTTTTGAAACTACACAGATCTACATATGAAGAAACGCTCAGATATTTAGTAAATAGCATATAATGGGATTAAAGTCTTCTTATCACTTCTAGGTTCTACCATCTTTATTTTCTAGTAGTTTAATATTTTGCAAAAGACTTTGTAGAAGTCCACATTCTTTGACTTAGCAATTCCAGTTTTAAAAACTGATCCTATTAAGTTATCACTTAATCAGTACTACCTTGACTATATATACAGATTTTCCTTATTCAAAAAAGAAAATTTTAATAATAATAGAAAAGATAAATTTTGATACATAATGGAATGGGATTCTTTATGGAATGTTATTAAAGATAGAAAAACAGGGAGTTCTGTCATGGCTCAGTGGTTAACAAATCCAACTAGTATCCATGAGGATGAGAGTTTGATCCCTGGCCTTGCTCAGTGGGTTAAGGATCCAGTGTTGCCATGAGCTGTGATGTAGGTCACAGATGCGGCTTGGATCTGGTGTTGCTGTGGCTGCGGCACAGGCTGGCAGCTACAGCTCCAATTCGAACCCTAGCCTGGGAACTTCCATAAGCTGCGGGTGCAGGCCTAAAAAGACAAAAAATTTAAAAGATAGAACATATGAATATTTACCAATAAGAAGGGATAGTCAAGATATATTGTTATATGACTTAGAAGCAGAGCAGGTTACAAAGTAATACATATAGTATGATTCCATGTGGATACATTTGTTTTCATGAGAAACAATCTGGAAGGATAAACATCAAAATGTTAGTGATAATTTTTCTAAGTGGTTAAATCTGTGGAAATTTTTTGTTTATGCATGTTTTCTAACTTCTTAAAAACACACATGGTTTGGGCATTATGGGGAGGTAGAAGGGAGATGCTATTAAAAATCCGCTAAGGAGTTCCCACTGTGGCACAGTGGGTTAAGAATCCAACCACGGTGGCTTGGGTGCCGCATAAGTACAGATTTGATCTCTGGCCCAGGGCAGTAGGTTAAAGGATCTGGCATTGCTGCAGCTGTAGCTCAGATTCAATCCCTGGCTCAGGAACTTCCATAACTGTGGGTGTGGTCTCCCCCACCCCACCCCCCACCAAAAAAAAACTCACTAGGTTTCTATCTACCCAAGTCTCCTGGTTGAAGAACGAAAAACTATAAATTCACTGGACAGGACAGATGATTTTTTTTTACTTAACAGTAGCACTGTGGGAGTTCCCGTCGTGGCTCAGTGGTTTACGAATCTGACTGGGAACCATACGGTTGCGGGTTCGATCCCTGGCCTTGCTCAAGGGGTTAAGGATCCGGCAACGCTGTGAGCTGTGCTGTAGGTCGCAGACACAGCTTGGATCTGGCATTGCTGTGGCTCTGTGTAGGCCAGCGGTTACAGTTCTGATTGGACCCCTAGCCTGGGAACCTCCATATGCCGTGGGAGCGGCCCTAGAAATGGCCAAAAGACAGAAAAAGAAAAAAAAAAAAGAGTAGCACTGTGATCTTTTTTTTTTCAGAGAGAAAGATTTACCTTAAAAAAGAAACCTAAGAGCTGAATAAAGTTGTCAATAGGAACTAGCAATCTATAGCCTAATAAAACTTGGACTACAAAGCAGCAGGACCAAAATGCTTTCTAAGCCTAATGTACAGTTATGTTGAACATATTTCTTTTAAATCTACAAACAAAATATTTTTATTAAACTAATTTCCAATGTCAGATTTTAAGCTGGAAATGAAGTGATTTGTGGAAAACACAAAGAATCTTCCTACTCGTTTATAAAAGTGCTCTGTAAGATATCTGCTTTGCTTACTCACCTAGACCATATGTTTCCATGATTTCTACGAAAGTATTACTTACTGGAAATAACTTATTCTCAAATGTACACATGGATCACATGAAATGTTTATTGAGTCTAAATTACAGAGAGCCTGGTGGCTGCATAAACGTCTCTGTCAGACTGTGAAGCAACATAACCTATCCATACAACATCTGGCAATGAGCCACTTAGTTAACTTTAATGGTTTACTAAGAACAATTTATATGATTTAAAACTGGTTGCTTACTTTTACATGGCTGTCTTAAAACTTCAAGTTCAGGGGATTTGCAACTGTACCTATTGCTTATATTGGAAGGTTAGACCACTTACATTTACCAAGCAAAAATGTATTTTTAAAATTTTTATTAACATAATGGAGTTCCAGTCATGGCTCAGTGGTAATGAACCCAACTAGTACACATGAGGACAGGTTCAGTCACTGGCCTTGCTCGGTGGGTTGGGTATCCGGCATTGCCGTGAGCTGTGGTGTAGGTTGCAGACATGGTCTGGATCTCGAGCTGCTGGGCTGTGGTGTAGACAAGCGGCTATAGCTCCAATTCCACCCTTGGCCTGGGAACTTTCATATGCCCTGGGTGTGGCCCTAAACAGACGATCAATCAAAGTTTTATTAATGTAAAAGGTTTGTTCAAAAAGCAACTCAGCTGGTTGTTTTTGTTTCTTTCACAACTAGTTAAAAAAATCATTATTCATCTATGGCGTCTTCAAGATTTGAATACTTGTCATATCTTGAGATCAATTTTTTGATGACAGTGAGTATAATCAAAAGTAGAGGGGTAAAAAAATAGAGGCCTTCTCTTTTCCATAGCATCATTGTTTCTCCACCTTCTGTCCTGGAATTTTTATTCCACACTGAGACATACAGTGAACTGATTTCCTTTCCTAAATTTCAAGAAGCTAGTGGAAAGTATTTGCAAAAAAAAAGACTTTTTAAACTTTACATTAAAAAAATTACCACGCATACTTTGGGGACCACATGCTACTCACAGCAATCTCTTAAAATTAAAGCACTCCACCAAGGCCTATACAAGAGGCAGATAAGAGTACATACATGCGCACAAAAGCATAGAAAGTTACACCAAAAGATGTTTACAAGAGTTATTCCTTAGGGGGATTATGAGAAATTACATTTTTTTTAAATCTTTTGCCTATCTGTATATTTTATTTTTTCCTACACAAAATACGTAATACTTAGTAAAGAAATAGTAGGAGTTCCCTAGTGGCTCAGATGGTTAAGGATCCAGTGTTTGTCTCTGGTCTGATCCTTGGCTTGGGAACTACGGCACGCTGCAGGCGGGCCAAAAAAAAAGAGAAAAGTTTGAATATTAAAAGAATTTTAATTTCATAAAAACATAAAAATATTCTGAGACAGGTGCATAATTACCTTCTAAACTGTCATTATAATTACCCCAAAGAGACTTTAAGTCTAAGAAAAAAAAAAAAATCTTTACTTTGATAGAATAATCTAAATTTTTCTGTTAATATACCCACTGGATACAAAACCAGTGATGCCTTGGAGTTCCCATCATGGCACAGTAGAAATGAATCCAACTAGGAACCATGACGTTGCGGGTTCAATCCCTGGCCTCGCTCAGTGGGTTAAGAATCCAGCGTTACCATGAGCTGTGGTGTAGGTTGCAGACATGGCCCAGATCTGGCATTGCTGTGGCATAGGCTAGCAGCTGTAGCTCCGATTAGACACCTAACCTAACCTGGGAACCTCCATACACCACGGGTGTGGCTCTAAAAGAAAAAAAAAACTGATGCCTTTTCACTTGTATAGACATATACCTAAACAGATATACCTAATACCTTAAAGTAAGCCAGTTCTCATGAGTTATATATATATATACACACATATATATAAGAGAAATAGCTTACATTAGGAATTACTGAATACTTTGTTCCTAAATTAGACTTTGTGTTTTAACAGGAAAAATAGCTGATTAAAACAGAACAGCAACTAAGGTGGGCAAGAAACTAGTCTAAAATAACGAGAAAATTCACTGAATAAAAAGCAAGGTTGTGGAGGTGCGAATGCTACTATTAAGGTTATAGTTAGATGATTTTAGGAATCTGCCCCTATGTTCAGCAGGTGGAATAAGAAATTCTAAATTTAAAACTTATTTATTACCATAAGGATCTCTAGAGATCATCTAGGCAGAACTTATCATTTAATAAATGAAGAAGAGCAGATCCAGGCAGTTAACTGACTCTGCCAAGGGCACAGTGAACACAGACAGAGGGCTTGAACCTGGCTTTCCTCTGACCCTACTTCTCCCTCTGCAATCAATTCTCAGCTGTGGGAGGCAGTGAGGGAGGGTCTCAACAAACTTGGCTGCCTGTTTTTGTAAATAAAATTTTATTGGAATGCATTCATTTACTGTTTTTGTGCTATAAAGAAAAGTGGAATAGTTGTGAAAGACCTTATTATAATCTACAGCCTAAAAAATTTACTATCTGGTTCTTTACAGAAAGATGTTTGCTGATCCCTACATTAAAGGTTTCTTAATATACAATTCAGAAGCTTCAGAACTTAATACATAATAAACCATACTGTAATAAACCATATTGTAATAAACAGCAAAAAAAACAGAACCACTACTGTGGTTATTACCTTAAATTATCTTAGTAAGGTTTAATTTCCCCATCCCAAGAACTATTTGTCCATTTCCCATGTTTTGATACACACATCTTTAAGAAAAGAAAAACCCTAAAAGTTAGAACTTTCCAAAGGAGAAATCAAGGTATGCCTATTTAAACTGAAAGAGAAGTCACATATATTCCTTTAATACAGTACTTCTCATCTACATGAACGTATTTATAGATCAGTGGCTACTTCAGAGATAAACCTAAACTAAGTGAATTAGAAATGTCAGATATTCTATGTTGTTAGACAAATGTATGACAGAATATTTTAGGAAAAGTCACAATTTTCCAGCAGAATATCTACACAACAAAGAGATATGGATTTAAATGTCAGAGGCATCTTGCCTTATTAACCTCTTGATCCATTAAATTTTGGGGTTTTACCTTTCTCCTCCCAGGAAACAAAGTAAGCCTGGCTCCAGCTAACCACGTCAGTAATAGATGGTCACACAACAAAAAAATATAAACCTCTGTGAGACTTAAGTACAAAGTACAATTTAAACAAAAGTAGTAGACTGCTCAGTTTGCTCAGGGCAAACAAGTTTATTTACAGAAGGAAGAACTTCCTACCAGAAGCTAACAGATCAGTAAAAATTATGAATTCATTAGTTAGGACAGTATAGGATAAGATTATACATAAAACACTCTGTTCTTTTTTAGGGAAGCCTGGACTGTTCATCATAAAATGATGTAGAATGTAAAACAGGACCAATTATCACAGTAAGAAATGAACTTGAGCACATGTATTTCAAGTCAAAACTCACACACACACACACACACACACACACGCAACCTGGGACCTAAATCAGCAGACAACCTGGATTCAAACCCAGGTTAGCACTGAGCAAGTCCTGTTTTAGTGACTCAGGAGTCCCGCCAGAATTTCATTTACTTCTTTATAAAGTAAGGGATTTGGACTAGAGAGGTAAAGACTCCCTCCAACCCTCCAATTAACATACTTCTAAGTAACCGTTTATTAACTCACTGCTGCATGTCAAAAACCATGCTCATGGCTTTAATTATCTGTAGAAATAAGTGGACCTAAAGAATTATTCTAGAAAAAATAATCCCTATCAAGCATCATTCTTTTAAACACATGAAGAGATATGCCATGGAGTTTAGTCTTTAAAAAAAGAAATAAAATCCTATTTTTCCAAACCAGACTTCATAAACTCTCTAACTAAATAGGTAACATAAGGCAAAGCATATACTCTGTCTCATTCTTGGTCCCTGCACCTCCAACAATAAACTACAGTTTCTATAAGGAATAAAGATAATATATACAGGTGAAAAGCTGAAAACTTTCCCTTTGATGTCAGGAATAAGACAAGGATGCCCTCTAACACAATCCACAAACCAGAAATTTAAAAAGCAATAAAATTACCCAGAGAAATTATCTATCTACAAATACACAACTGGTAAAGAACTAGTGTCCTCTATATATGTGTATATGTGTGCACAGAATATTACAAACCAATGAGGAAAAGGTAAGCAGCCCCATTTAAAAATAAGCAAAAGATCTGAATCAGAATTCCAAAAGGGGAAATCTAAATGGGCAATAAACATATGAAAAGGCACTGGGGCTCATTAGTATTACAGGAAATAGATATTTAAAACAAAATGAGATATCATTATATTCATCAGATTGTAAATGATAAAATCTCTGACCTATACCAAAAGTTGTAAAGGATGTACTGTGACCAGAATGCAGTTGTTATATATTTTGAAAAATAGTTTGATATTATCTAATAAAGTTCAAGATACAGGCACTTTATGACACAATAATTCCACTCCTGAGTACATCCTATAGAAACATGCTTAGATACATGTACAAGTGTTCACGGCAGCACTATTTATAACACCTAAAGACTTGGACATACCCTACTTGAGAAGAAAAAGAGGAGGCCACATCAAGAGGTAGGAGGGGCAATTTCACGATATAAACAACACCATGCCTCCCGGATGGGAAGCTCCACAGACTGAAAACTAACTGTCTCACAGAGACTCACCTACAGGAGTGAGAGTTATGAGCCCCACATCAAACCCTCAAGTGTGGGGATCTGGCACTGGGAGAAAGAGCCCCTGGAGCATCTGGCATTGAAGGCCAGTGGGGCTTGCGCACAGGAGCTCCACAGGACTGGGGGAAACGGAGACCCCATCCTTAAAAAGCACACACAGACTTTCATGTGCACTGGGTCCCAGGGCAGAGTGAGGTCTCCATAGGAATCTGGGTCAAACCTGACTGCAGCTCTTGGAAGACATCCTGAGAAAACAGGGGTGAATGTGGTTTATTGTGAGGGAAGGACATTGAAGGCAAAGCTCTTGGGAATATTCAGCAGCTGCCTTTCTCTGGAGGTGGCCATTTTGGGAAAATCTGGCCCCACCTGTCAGTCAGCACTGAGAAGCCCCAGGGCAAACAACAATCCAGGTGGGATCACAGCTCCACCCCTCAGTTAACAGGCTACCTAAAGACCCCTCAGGCACACAGCTGCCTCTAATCCCATCCAGAGACTAAGCCCCACCCACCAGAGGGATCAGAATCAGCTCCAGGGGGCAGGCATCAGCCCCTCCCATCAGAAAGCCTACAGCAAGCCCCCATACTGACTTCAGCCACAAGGGGGGCAGACACCAGAAGAGAGGCTACAACTCTATTATCTGTCAAAAGGTCACCACAGCAAAAACCTATAAAAATGAAAAGACAGGGAACTATAACTCAGATGAGGGAGAAAGGAAAAACCCCAGAAAAACAGCTAAGCCATGAGGAGATTCTCAGCCTCCAGGAAAAAGACTTTAGACTGTTGATGCTGAAGATGATGCAAGACATTGGAAATAAACTGGAGGCAAAGATGGATAACTTACAGGAAACACTGACCAAAGAGATACAAGTAATGAAACTTCAACAAGAAGAGATCCAAAATACAGTAACTGAAATTAAAAACTCACTAGAAGCAGCTAACCGCAGAATACAGGAAGCAGAAGAACGAATAAGTGAGGTGGAGGACAGATTAGTGGAAATTACAGATGCAGAACAGAAAAGAGAAAAAAGACTGAAAACAAATGAAGAGAGTCTCAGAGAACTCTGGGACAACGTGAAATGCACCAACATCAGTATTATAGGGGTACCAGAAGGAAAAGAGAGAGAGGGAAGGGGACAGGAAAAATATTCCAAGAGATAATAGCCGAAAACTTCCCTAACATAGGAAAAGAACTACCCTCTCAAATATAGGAAGCACAACAAGTATCATATAAAATAAACCCAAGGAGGAATACACCAAGACACATATTAATCAAACTAACCAAAATTAAAAACAAAGAGAAAATCTTGAAAGCAGCTAGGGAAAAGAAACAAGTAACATACAAGGGAACCCCAATAAGGTTATCAGCAGATTTTTCAGCAGAAACTCTGCAGGCCAGAAGGCAGTGGCATGATATAATCAACATGATGAAAGGAAAAACCTCCAACCAAGATTAATCTACCCAGCAAGGCTCTCGTTCAGATTTGAAGGAGAAATCAAAACCTTCACAGATAAGCAAAAGTTGAGAGAATTCAGCAACACTCAACCAGCCTTACAACAAATACTAAAGGAACTTCTCCAGGCAGAAAAGAAAAGACAGCAACAGGAAACAAAAATGCCACAAATGACAAGGCTCAACAGTAAAGGTATATATACAGTAAAGATACAAAATCATCCATGCACAATTATACCACCAAAATCAGAAATCATGAGAAGAGGTGGGTACAAATGCAGGACACTGGAGATGAACTTGCAATTAAGAGACCAACAACTTAAAACAATCTCATATACATATAGACTCTTATATCAAATCTTCAGAATAACTGCAAACCAAAAATCTACAGTTGATACACAAACAAGAAATCTCTGGAGAAGAAATACATCTCACAGTAAATAAATAAGTGTGTAATCCACCATGAAGGGGGTCATTTGACATCATTCTTGGAATGCTGAAGTCTTCTTAGATCTGGATTCTGATTTCCTCTCCATCAAAGAATTTATGATAATTATAATTAAATAATGCAACTGTACAATTAAATAATATAGTTCTACAATTGTATTATTAATAACCATTTCTCTCCATGGTACAATGTAAGGTCTATAATGTCTTGTTTATCGCATCACCTAGAATGGTGTAATGCCTATATTGAAGAATCAATAAGATGTAACAAATTGTGAGGACATATGTATATAGTTACACTGTTTTTTAACCAATTTACGCATTTTATATTTTACTTATTTTCAGAGGGTGTATTATTTTTGTTATTCTTTCCAGTTAAGTTATTCTTTTTATTATGCTATATAAAATATTTAATGGTATATAAGGCTTTCTTCTTTATAATTCTAGTTGCATAATATACACAATTTTAATATACTTTTTTAAAGAAAAATTGAAATGTAATAGATAATACTAAATAGTAAAGATGAAAGCCATACAAAATGGGATAAAGTATAGAATAAATTTCCTATTTGTCTCAGCATATTTTCCATTCCACTTTTCCAGAGGGAGTCACTTAATCTCTTTCTTAAGATCCATGATAAAATAATCTGTGTGAATGTAATTGTGTTTAAATATTTGTATTTTATCCTCTAAAAAAAAATTTAAAAAAAGACTTGGACATAATCCAAGTGTACATCAACAATAGGATGGATAAAGTAACGAACAAATATACAATGAAACAGTACGTAACAATTAACTGAGTGAATTATACCTACATACAACATGACTGACACCAAAAAATGTTGACTAAAAAAGGAAAACACTAAAGAATATTTGTGGTATCATTTCATGCAAAGAAGGTAAATGTATTTCTAAAATGCAAGGAAATGATTATCTCTGGGGAGTGATTTCAATGGGAAGAATTATGTGGTGCAGCTTCTGGGGTGCTGGCCATGTTCTGTTTCTTGATTCGACAAGGAACACATGGATGGTCACTTTGGATGTAAGTGGACACACACCACCGTACATGCAAGCCATACACCTACACAGCTCCTGGCAGATAACAAACAGCCACTAAAGCCCACTTACTTACGAAGATTACATTCTGACCAATGCAGTACTTTTCACAGCTATTACCACTATTTTCTCCTCTGTGGAGTATGCTTGTCCCTTGAAAATATCAGCTCAGAGAGAACATAAAAAAACTGCACAGGGAGTTCCCGTCGTGGCGCAGTGGTTAACGAATCCGACTTGGAACCGTGAGGTCGCGGGTTCGGTCCCTGCCCTTGCTCAGTGGGTTAACGATCCGGCGTTGCCGTGAGCTGTGGTGTAGGTTGCAGACGCGGCTCGGATCCCGCGTTGCTGTGGCTCTGGCGTAGGCCAGTGGCTACAGCTCCGATTCAACCCCTAGCCTGGGAACCTCCATATGCCGCGGGAGCGGCCCAAGAAATAGCAACAACGGCAACAACAACAATAACAACAACAAAAAAAAAAGACCAAAAAAAAAAAAAACTGCACAGGGAACTACATCTAATCACTTGTGATGAACATGATAGAAGATAAGACAAATAATGTACATATATGTATAACTGGGTCACTTTGCTGCATAGCAGAAATTGACAGAACACTGTAAATCAAATACAATAAAAAATATTTGGGAGTTCCCATCGTGGCTCAGCAGAAATGAATCTGAATAGCATCCATGAGGATGCAGGTTCAATACCTGGCCTTAATCAGTGGGTTAAGGATCTGTTGTTGCCATGAGCTGTGGTATAGGTTGCAGATGCAGCTCAGATCCTGTGTTGGTGTGGCTGTGGTGTAGGCAGGCAGCCGCAGCTCTGATTTGACCCCTGGCCTCAGAACCTCCATGTGCCACAGATGCGGCCCTAAAAAGACAAAAAAAAATTTTTTTTTTTCTAAATGGCTCCTATGTGAATGAAGTAAAGCTTGTTTGTGCTACTGTTCTTTCAGTTTTCCCCACTGTTATACTTTTAAATAGATCTTCCTTCTTATATACCCTACACTACCCTGACCCCGAAATTCTGACAGGAACTGAAGTTTTTCCCTCTAGGTGATTATTCCTTCACCAAAGTTCCCATCATCAGCAGTAGCCCTGATCCCCTGAAGGCTGAGCAAGAATAACAGATGAGCTGTGAACTGAGTTTAAATGCTCACACCCTGAACTGCTCTTCTCAAGACCACAGTCCAGAGACTCAGTTCTCAGATAACTGTGGCAACCCCTTTTCAGAGTAGGCAACAGAGGCAGGCATTCATATGTAAGGTCAAATGCTCACTGTATTTTGACGGTAAAATATTTTTTAAAGAGAAAAAGTAAACATGTTTTTAAAATGGTTAATTTTATATCTTGCCAAGAAAAAACAATAAGGCATTAAGCTCTTGGTTATTTCCAATTTTTGGAAACAATAATAAAACCTACTAATGATTTTTAAATTCTTTTATAATCAAACAGAAAAGTGTAAGAGATTTCACGTACAGCCTCTTACTGACGTATGCTAAAGAGTTAAGTTACCAGAGCAGAATTAAAGCTATTGAGGTGATCAGGTTATAATTACCAACTTAATCACTCCTTTTTAAAAGTTTTATAATATTTAACATATAAATTTAATTTGGTGAAAGGTAAGAATCTAATTCAGTAAGCAATCATTAAAACAAATAGTGATATTTAAAGAAATTAACATCAATTAAAAAGTATTTTAAAAATACATAAAAAATTCTACTTAGCAAGAGTTGTACAGTCTTTGCTATCTAACAAATTAATCATTAATAAATTGCAGTTTATTATTCTGTATGACCTTGGGATCAAAACATAACAGGAATTATGTGAGGAAAGACATCAACAAATCAATGCACATATGTTTATCCTAAACATCTATAAACACTCAAGAAATGTAGAAATACAAAGAAACATAAGACTTAGTCCCCATGTGAGTGATATATAATCTCAGGAAACAAAACATGTATGCATCTGTGCTACACAAAGAAATACATCTAACAATACAATTAAATAAGGTAGGAAGTAATAAAATCAAGTGTATGACAATGTCACCAGAATTTTGAGGAAGGGAGAAGCATCTCTAGTTGGGATGTCTAGAGAAGCTTCATGGAAGAGGTGGAATGAGTAAGCTTAGATAATAGGTGGGAGAGGAAAGGATATTCTTGGAAAGGCAATTCAGTGAACGGAACGATGGCAAGTTATGTTTAGGTGACTGGTATGAAAAATGGAGAGCAACTGCTAGGAAGGTAGGTGAAGGGTTAGATACTGGATGGTTTTAATTGCTACATAAAGGACTACGAAGTCTTCAGATACTTAGCACATCTTAAACACTGAAGGCATGTTCATAATTCTGAAAGTAGAGATCGTTCTAATCAATACAACAAAAAAAGAACCAGGAAATACTGACTTTGTACTCTTTAAGTGGATACACTTTGTAGTATGTAATTTACGCCTTCATAAAGTCGATTATTAAAATTTCAACAATTAAAATCAAGGACTCTCCCTTTACTGACAATTCCTGTACCATGCTTCCAGTCTTAGATGATGAAATGCATTCAAAGTTAAGCCACCAATCCTTTTACAAAAATTTAATGTTTTGTCTACCTCTAGGAGGCCTAATCAAAATCTCTCCTGCTAATCAATGCAAAATAATCTTCCAAAAGAACCCTTCTGAACTGCTGCTCATAGCCTTTACTCCAAAAAGGAATCAATCTAGACTTTAAGGTTCTATACAATTTGAGCTCCACCTACCATTTTGGTTTTCCTTTTAAAAACTTCTTATACAAAGCCATTTGTCTTCCTTCAAATGCCACTACTATTTTCTAAACATGCATTGTCTATTTCCGGTTTCCATGTCCTTGAAGTGTTCTCTCCACAGATTACACTCCTGCTACATACCTTAATCCCACCTACACTCCAATATCCAGCTCAAGTGCTAATCTTGTGCATGAAGGCCCCTGCAGGTATGACCTTTTCATCCTCTAAACTTTTGCTAAAGTCTGATTACGCATGAAAGCTAAAAACACCACTCTTCATCTCATGAATGATACTTGCCCTTGAGGAACTCACATGAACCCATACCCACACATATAAAACTGATTACAAATCACAGAGGACAAGCCAGATGGACATGCTTATTTAGCACACAGCAGTCACCCAACAAATACTTGTTGAAAGAATGATTACTTGTACAGCATGAATATTCCCAAAGTCGTTCATATATAATTATACAAATAAGGTCATAATCTTTGTAGATTGAAGAAAAAAAGAAAATTTACCTTTTCAGTTGTAAGAGGTTTCACAGACTTCTCTGGCTCCTTTTCTCTCTTTTTCTCTTCCTTTTTTTTTTCCTTTTCTTTCTAAAACATAGCCAGAAGTTTTGATAAGTTTACTTTTTAAAAAACAGCAGCTCTTAAAATGTTCATTTTACTAGTTTGAGTCATCTGAAAAGGGTGCAAATATTCAATGATGACAATATCCAGTGATACTGAGATATAAAGTAAAATTCATACGCTCATTGAGGAACATGTAGATAACAATAAAGAATAGTTTTCTGTTAAAAAATTAAGACAGAAGTGAGATAATTTAGAACTCCTTTGATATTGTAGAGTTTGTTTAAAACAAATGAGACCTCTATACAATGAATTCTCACTGCATTTTCACATAAGATTAGGCTTCCTAATAGTAACCATAATGCTGAAATTTGAATTAGAAGAAAAAGTAAACTAACTGAGGGAACAGAATTCTTTATCACATAGGTGGAGATTACAACATGTAAACATGAGGAGAAAGGGTAAAGTCACTTTAATTTTTTAAAGTAACAGAAAACATTTTCAGTCTGTTACCAGAGTGTCGTGATTTTTCAAAGGGCAAATACCATAATTTTTTCATGAAAAAAATGTTGAAGATAGTGCTAGCTGACTAGTCAGAGTATTTAATCCAAGTCACTCTAGGTAAAATATAATGGTATTATAACACTCACAATTTGCATTTCTAAGAAGGACGAAATAGGATATAATAATAAAAAAAAATTAAGAGCCATAAACGGGCCAAAAAAAAGGAAAGGGAAACAAAGATTAAACAAAGAGTATTCATAAGTCTTGTAAAGGGGAAAGATGCCTAGAAATCTAGAAGCAGATGATAATGCAACTGGCAGCAAAGATGAAAAGATAAATTGGTGAGCCTAAGAAAGTATAATAAAAAATACATGCACTTAGTCAAAAGGACTACGGGCTGCATTTACTCCTGTGACTTTAAAATGGTGTTTGACACAACTTCTCTCAAAAAATAGAATATATATGGAGGGGTTCCCGTCGTGGCGCAGTGGTTAACGAATCCGACTTGGAACCATGAGGTTGCAGGTTCGATCCCTGGCCTTGCTCAGTGGGTTAACGATCCGGCATTGCCGTGAGCTGTGGTGTAGGTTGTAGGCACGGCTTGGATCCCGCGTTGCTGTGGCTCTGGTGTAGGCCGGAGGCTACACCTCCGATTAGACCCCTAGCCTGGGAACCTCCATATGCTGCAGGAGTGGCCCAAGAAATGGCAAAAAGACAAAAAAAAAAAAAAAATAGAATATAACCAAAGTTCCTATGAGCCCAAGCCTGTGATCTGTACCTTACTAATTTAACTTTTAGTCTGAAAAAAATATAATTACTGTCATTTTATAAATGGAGAGACAAACTCTCAGGAAAGTAACACAGAGCTAACAGCAGCAGTGCTGAGGGACTGCAGAGCCCAGATTCTCAAGTGCCATGCACAGAGCACTGCTGTTTACCACTGCAGTTCCCCTTCCATATGGTTAACGGCTAATACTTACAGAAACCTTCCCATGTGCCAGAACTATGTGACTCACTTAAATCCTCACAACTTTCTGAGGTAAGTAATATCAATGGCATTTCATAAATGAAAACATAAATGAAATGTGCAAAAATCCTTCATATACTATAAAAGCTTTCCATACATCATTTGTCAAGTTTAGGGAGGAAAACAAGTAAATGAACATTCTCACTAATGTGCTGGATGAACTGTTCGGGAACCTTTCAAAGCTCTTAATTCTTTCTCAAGGAAGTTACCAATTGTCATGAGACGGGTAAGAAGCCTGCCTTTCTAATTGCTATGACTGGTGGGCACATCTGAAATCACCAAAAATAACTGATTTGGTTGCCTGTGTTTGATCAAGAGAGAGCTTGATTTGATCCTCTTGAACACTGGAATTTCAGCTGTCAAAATATGGCTGTAATCTATTCTGATTCCAACAGTGGGATTATAACACAGGCTTTGAAGTAACACTAAAAACATAGGCTCTAAACTCAGATCATACAGTTTGACCCACAGATGACTCCCATCTTCAGAATCAAAAGCTGCTGAAAGATCAAAGAGCACTGTGAGAACCTACGTTGTTTTAAACTATTTTCTCAGCAAGAGTAAAATACAGTGGTGTTTGGTATAATAAAATAGTAGTTTCTGAAACTTGATGACTATACATTCAAATGATACAGTGAAACAGGAGACCTCCTGCATAAGAAAACTGGGATAAATGTTCAAGTACTCTAAGACAGAGAAAAGTACAAATTGTATTCATTATAATCAAACTACATGTGACTGATTTAATTAAAGATATGGTCTATAGCCTCAAATTTTTTATAATGTACTCTTTATACTCTACCATATGTATATATTTATTTATGAAGCACTATATTATATATATATTATAAAACATACATAAAAATTGAAATTTTAAAAGGACAAGGAAAAGGGCATGAATAGACACTGTAAAGGATTGCCTTGAGTGCTCCCTAATGTTCAGTGCTATTAGATACCATTACTGAGCTAGACTGAATGAGACCACTGTTTTCTAAGACGTGGTGGCAGGAACCACACAGGACAAACATGTAATCTGAGGGTTTCCACCCTTTGAGCCAGGTACCACTGACATCCTCCACTTTCTCACAGCAACCTCCACCCTCTTATGGTGTTTCTTCTCTGGGCCTGCCCACTGACCCCTGATAGCTACAATACCCTAACCACCCCAGTCTGTCCAGCTCCAACCTTGTACTTCATGTTCCAAACTGTTCCACAATGTCTCCTCTGAAACCCACCTCACCCTGCTAACTCTCAAGTTCAAGTGTGCCCCGATCTCCTTTCTCATGGCTCTCCTGTTCCACTAACAGGATATCACACTCTCCCTGGACTTCCCGTGTCTCTTCCCCTCTTTCTCTTCCTCTGCACCCCTGGCCCGTGCTCCAAACTGGATCTTTCCTCTGGCCTATAGACCTGTATATCCAACCACCTACCAGATACCCAGATGTTCTATAGTCACCTCACACTCAACGTACACAACTTTTAATTCAGCCCCCTCTCAGTTCTCTCCTCAAACTTGCTCCTCCTCCTCAGCTTGGATCCTTTTCTCACTGGACAGCACCATCATCGCTGAGATGCTCTAGCCTGAAACTGAGGGTCACCAAGGCTCCCCAAAGCACCTCCATAGTTCACTGATTACAAGAGTCGAGGGAATCCATCCTCTGGAGACCTCTTAAAACTACAGTCTCCTTTTCACTCCTTCTGCCTCCATGTTAGCACACGCTCCCATCATTTTACTCATAGAACAGTGCAACAGGTTCTCGAGCCTTTTCCACAACCGAGTCTGTGGAGGAAAATATTAGGACATGAAAATCGGACGCTGATAATCCTACTACACTTAAATCTCATGAAAGTGCCAGGGTCTTAAGAACGAAGCCCAAACTCATCAGCAGGCCACGGGAAGGTTCCTCTTTCACTTCTTTCCCCTTCCAACAGTGTCCCAGCCATGCCATTCTACCTGCACATCCCCAATCCTTGTTTGCCCAGGCTTTTTTCAAAAGATGCTTTCTCTACTTGGAATGCATCTTAGTCCTCACAGTTAGTGTTTATTAAGGGTTTAAGATGCATCAAAAGTGTGCCTCCTGTATTAATAGCAGCACAGTGAGGATATGCCAATCATAGCACACACGTTATATTGCATTAGAAACCTTTGTAAAGTCATCTGTTTTCTGCTGTTAGGTGTAAGCTTCTCTGAGGCAGGGAGACACCTTATTTGTGTTTATATCCCCATGTTTAGCACATATTTACCAAGCAGCAGACACAGAAAAATTGTTAGCTGAAAGAATAACTCAAACTAATTCATTAAGGTCATTATAACAACAGAGACAAAGAGTGAAAAATTTAAAATCTTCAAATATTTGTAGGGACTTTAAAAGTCCCTAATGGCAGCATCATGCACCCTAACCACTTCTACCCCCCACACACATTCTAACAATTATCGATAATGATCCTATACTCATACACTGTACCTATATGATGGTTATTATTACTTAAAAAGAAACTTGAAATTAACTTTCTTCAAGTGCTTATAACAACAGAGTACAGAAAGAAAACATTTTTAATCAAAAACTTTTCTAGTAAATCAAACAATTCAAGAACAACTATTTAAAGTTCCTTTAAGCCTAAAATAGCAGTGGAAACAACAAAAAACTAGTTGTTAAATGCTGAGATATACCTATCGTACCAATAAAGTAGGCATTCTGAAATATAGTCTTTTAATCTCCCCTGTGGGATAGGAAAGTATTCTTAAAACTGTTGTATTTAACATGTTCAGTACTGGAGCCCATTTAAAACATAAACAACTATTACAGCACCTCAAATGATGGTGCATTTACCATTGAGCACTAGGCAATGCGGCCAGCTAAAACACTACCATACCTCCAATTTGTTTTTCTCAACAGCAGCTTGTAGAGAAGGAGAGGATACCAAAGGCTGAAGAGGAGCATCAGATGAGGAAATCTGTGGAATGCAGATGGAAAGTCAGGAGAAAAAAACAAAAAGAAGGTAATCAGAATGGACAGGCACAGGAAAGAAACAAGTACTCATGTATTTCTAAGATATAGGAGCACTTAGGTGTATGGCAGACGAAAATAATACACAGAGTGTTGCTTTAATACCTTCATGTGGAGGAGTTCCCATCGTGGCGCAGTGGTTAACGGATCCGACTAGGAACCATGAGGTTGAGGGTTCGATCCCTGGCCTTGCTCAGTAGGTTAAGGATCTGGCGTTGCCGTGAGCTGTGGTATAGGTCGCAGACGTGTCTCGGATCCTGCGTTGCTGTGACTCTGGCGTAGGCCGGTGGCTACAGCTCCGATTAGACCCCTAGCCTGGGAACCTCCATATGGTGCAAGAGCAGCCCAAGAAACGGCAAAAAGACAAAAAAAAAAAAAACACAAACTTTCATGTGGAATTTCTCAAAGTAAAAAGTATTCGCTATAGAATAAGTGCACAATTTAAAGTGGATTTCACCATGACACAGAATTTAAAATGTACTCAGACAACATCACCCCAAAAGTATTTGAAAAACAATGAAGCTTCTCTGACAGTTCTCGTTCCATCAATGCTATTGCTGAAGTACTCATTCCATGAAGCAAGAAGATACATGGTCTAAGTGTCAGGAGAGCATGAGTGAGTCCTCATCTTTACTAACCATAGCTATTTCAGAAATGGAAAATAAAACAGCTGAAATAGTAAAAGTTAATTACAGTTTTAATCAACTGTTTAAGAAAACAGAAAAAAGGCTGGGAGCAAAAAGGATGGATTAATGCAGCATAAGAACTGAGCAGCAGACTTAACGTAAAGCCATGCATGCACACACTTCCTTCTTTCAGATCTGTGTGTGCAAACACTCTCTCCAGGGCTGCATGGGCTGAATTACCCCAGAGCACTGCGAGACAGCTCTCTATGCAGCAAAGGCAATTTATACAGGAAGACGATTTCCTTGAAAAGCCTTTTCACACATCTTCCTATCCAATTTCTATATGCATAGTTGATCACTTTAATGGCGGCATTATCTTCCTGCTCTTTTTACTGCCAAAATATAACTGAAATACATTTACAAAATGTGTAATACATCTTTGGAGCCATAAAACTGTCATCTCTATATTGCCCTACCATATCAATAGTGCCATCAGGAATTTTTAAGAATAAAAGGTGCTATTATAAAGAAAGGTTATTATACAATGTCGAAATAACATTGTGAGATGACAAATCTTCATTCAATCTGCTTGTCATTATGCTAGTTATGGCTGTAATTCTTAAATTACAACCCAAGACCATAATATTTAAGGGGCTTTTCCCTGACACACTGTTTGTTAGCTCTGTTAAAAGTATGCAAACTAACTATTTAGTGACTACTAATGGAAATTACACATAGAAGAAAATATTTTAAAAAAACAAACTGTGCCTCAAAGCCTGGCTTGAAAGCTGGTTTATCCCACCGGACATTTACTTGCTAGAGCTCTTTTACTGCCACTTTATGCAGAAAACAAGAGATTAGAAATAGCATGTAAAATCACTTAAGATGACAACCTACATCATAAAGACCTTTTGCCCAAACTCATGTAAAAGATGAACATAAAAATATAAAGGGGGAATGAGAGCATTTGATATGTCAAGTGTTACCAATTCAAGACAATTCATTGTAAAAGTGCTTGTTCTTTTAAGAAGATGATAAATTGATTTGACCATTTTTAAAATGCAGAAGGAGCAATATAAAATTATTCAATAGGGGTTCCCATTGTGGTGCAGTGGAAATGAGCCTGACTAGTATCCACGAGGACATGGGTTTGACCCCTAGCCTCGCTTAGTGGGTCAAGGATCTGGCATTGCCATGAGCTGTGCTGTAAATCACAGATGCAGCTTGGATCCTGCGTTGCTGTTGCTGTGGTGCAGGCTGGCAGCTGTAGCTTTGATTCAACCCCTAGCCTGTGAACTTCCACATGCTACGAGTGCAGCCCTAAGAAGCAAAACATAAATAAATAAATAATTTTTAAAAATTATTCCATAAATATCAGTCATTTAAAGCTTTTTAATGCCACAAAAAAAAAAAAAAAAGCATCAATACTATGTTCCAGCTAGGAACAATCAGAGACACTTGTCCAGTAGGCAAGATATTTGAAAAGTCAATTGGAGGATTTCCCAAGTAGCCTAGTGGTTAAGATTTGGCATTGTCACTGCTGTGGCTCAGGTTCGATCCCTGGCCTGGGAACCTCCACATGCTTCAGGGGAGGTCAATTTCCATCTTAATCAAATTAAATAAAGGAAATAACATACAAAAGGAAAAAGAAAAGTCAACTGGCAAATCGACAAGTGAATGTGTAACTGTGGTATACTCATAAATCAAATTACTATCTACTAATAAAAAACGAACAGTCTACTAGTACACATGGAAACAGGGAGGAATTTCAGAAACATGCTGAAAGAAGAAAGACACAAAAGAGTAAACAGTTTATGACACTATTTATATGAAACTCTAGCAAAGACAACTGCAATCTACAGTGATGAAAGGCAGATCAGTGGCCGCTTGGGCCTGGGGTGGGTAGCAAGAGGCACAAAGGGATGTCCTGGAGTGAAAGAAAGGTTCTACATGCCAACTGTGGTAATAGTCACACAGGGGTACTCAATTTCCAAAACTCACTGAATTACAACTTAAACTGTCTTTTATTGTACGTAAATTGTACCTCAAAAAGATTGATTTTTTAAAAGTCAATGAGCAGTGTAAGATTCATTAGGTGAGCAAGGAATGAACAGAGGTCTGCACATGGACCCAACCAAACCATAAGACCCCCCACCTGCTCCCATGCTCCCCAACCTGGCAACCAGTGTCTAGCTACACTCAAGTGCTCTGACGTCAGCTCTCTAGTCTGTTGCTCTGGCCTCCAGGATCTCTGCTTCTGCTGCTTCCTCTGCCAGAAGTACCCACACTTGTAGTAGTGCCCAGCTGTCCTTTCACTCTGAGCTGATGCTGCCTCCTCCAGGAGGTATCCCTTCATCCTTCAGTCTAATCTAAGGAGCCACTGTAGGTGCTTCCAAGGACCCATCTACGACACTTTCCTCTTGTAGACATTACCACGTGTGGTCCAGTAAAGACGTAATTACTTAACAGTATTCTCTGTTTATTTTATTTTTTTGCCATTTCTAGGGCCGCTCCCACGGCATATGGAGGTTCCCAAGCTAGGTGTCTAATCGGAGCTGTAGCCGCCGGCCTACACCACAGCCACAGCAACGTGGGATCCGAGCCACGTCTACAACCTACACCACAGCTCACGGGAATGCCAGATCTTTAACCCACTGAGCAAGGGCAGGGACCGAACCCGCAACCTCATGGTTCCTAGTCAGATTTGTTAACCACTGAGCCACAAGGGGAACTCCCAGTATTCTCTGTTTAAATGAAGTCCTCTGAGACAGACATTGTTTCTATTACCCATCTTTAGCATCAGGCATTCAACAAGTCTCCATAAAAAAAAAAAAAAAAAACTTTTATGAGGAAAAGAAAATAGGAGGATGAAAGCCTCTCAGAGGCAGAACCAAAAGGAGGCTCAATGTCAGTAGTTATAACTGTCCTCTGAAGGTACACTGGCTGGCTAACATACTTTTCTGAAATCTCACACAAGTTATCTGGAATTACTGTTAAATTCAAAATTTATTTTGTAACTAGATAGTTCTGTTCCACCGGATTCCAGTACTTTTATATAGAGGACAAGACTTTGAATGTTCTTTGAATGTTTCTCTACCCCCTACTCTTCTCCAGGCCACCACTCTATCTATGAGAGAACATTGAATGGAAACCCAGTAGATTTTTGTCAGGAATAAATGAGTCACAGTCCTTTCTTCAGTTATTCTTAAGCCCAGAGGTTCTTCTCTAGGCCACCAACAAAGAAAACTGATGCAAAGAAACTCCAGAGCAATCTAAGTATACACACTCACTACAAAAAGAAAACTCATCAGGCAAAACAGGTTTCCAACTAGCACGTTCCAGGATAAAGTGAGCAAATATACTTTGAAAAAGTATCAAGTACTTAAAAAATACCAGTATGAACATTCGAAGGTCATAAGCCAAGATATTCATCTATCTTTTCAAGAAAAGATGACTTTTTTTGTTTTGTTTGTTTGTTTGTTTTTTAGCCACACCCACAGCATACGAAAGTTTGTGGGCCTAGGATCGAATCTGAGCCACAACTGTGACCCACACCACAGCTGCAGCAATGATGGATCCTTAACCCACTGTGCCAGGATGGGGATCAAACCTGTGCTGCCACAGATCATTAACCCACTGTGACACAGAGGGAACGCTGATCACATTATTTTCTTGATAACTTTTTTCTTTTTACTATTACCCTTTTTAACAGAATAATGCTACAATAAAAATCTGGTGCTCCAAACATTGAAAAATAACTTAGGGATTAATTTTAAGCAACATATTGCTTCAAAACCATTTTGGAAATCCTTGGATATGTTTTCTAAGTGGAGATTTTATCATTGCAATTCTCAAATGGCTGTCTCAGGAGCTTTCAATATACTGTGAAGCTAAAGTTTTATAGGAGTCAAGAAATCATTTGAAATTATCATTTCCAAAGTCAATTACATCCCACAGCATGCATTAAATACGAAAGCTGAAAATACACTTAATGAACTAATAAACAAATCATACAAAAGAAACCATCAATTAAACTCATCAGGAGGAGAGTTAAAGACTTTGACAAACTTAACTAAGTAACTATACCACCAAATATGTAGAAGCCTGAATTTTAAAATGCTCATTTTGAAATCATTGGATAAGTCACTAAGAAATGTAGAGTTCCAGAAAAAAATTCAAATGGAAGTCCTTTAACTGTCACATCGTCACCTGGCAGTCCGTAATGAAAGGGCTGACTACAACGTGGTGATATTAACCAAACAGAACTCAAGTCTTAGAGTGAAGTCTGAATATTCACGTTTCTCAACTTTCCACCTGCTCAGGGGCCTTTACGCTTGCTTCCCTCCTTTCTTCCTGCAACATGATCATCACAGTAGCTTCTATTTAGTAAACACTTATGTGCCAGGCACTCTACTAAACACGCAGTATGTGGTTTACCTTATTTAACACTTATCTTACTTAACATTATAAGAATACTATCCAAAATAGTTACCACGTGAGTTCCCATAGTGGCTCAGTGGTTAACGAACCCAACTAGGATCCGTGATGATGCGGGTTCAATCCCTGGCCTCGCTCAGTGGGTTAAGGATCCAGCATTGCCATGAGCTATGGTATAGGTCACAGACTTGGCTAAGATCTGGCATTGCTGTGGCATAGGCTGGCAGCTATAGCTCCAATTCGACCTCTAGCCTGGGAACCTCCATATGCTGCAGATGTGTCCCTCAAAAGACCAAAAAAAAAAAAAAAAATTGATACCATGGCCATACCTATCCCACAGAAGAGAAACTAAAATTGTAACAAAAAGAAGTAACAGTAATAACAAAAATCAAGTTGTACCTGTGTTATCTAACACTAATCTTAACTCACCACCTAATCATTCATCATCTAAGTTTCTTACCCCTGTCTTGAAGGACATCTAAAATTTACTGTAGGAGTTCCCTTGCAATGCAGCACATTAAGGATATTTGGCTTTGTCATTGCAGTGGCTCAGGCCGCTGCTGTGGTGAGAGTTTTGATCCCTGGCCTGGAAATTTCCACATGCTATGGGCATGGCCAAAAAATAGAGGAATTTTAAAAGTGTATTGCAATTCACACTGTCTTAAAATTATTGCTCATTTACCTTAATGAGATATATAAGCATTAGTTTATTACAAAGAGAGCTTAAAAGAATTACTAGGGCAAGCTCATTTTTACTATAATACAACACAGAAACATTGTTTCCACAACATTTTCTAAACTGGAATACTGGATTTAATTGTACTTTTGTTATACTGAATACTAGCCTTTATACATATGTGTGTATACATACATATATACACACATATAAAACGAGAAAATTCTGTTTTAAAATTTTTATATAATACTTGGTTATAAAAAAACTTAATAGGGCAAGTGATAATAATGGTAATTTCATTTGAAATTCACAATGCAGAACTAAAACCAGTGCTGCAAAAACTTAAGTATGTACTCAAATTGAGTTCATGAAGTTATTTGTGAAGGATGAAAAGTGGCAAAGGAGGCAAGAAATATATATAGAAGATTAACAAGAATAAGTGAGTGCTCATTTTAAAATCATCAATTCCCAATGACTATCAGCCATTTTTCCAAGACTAAACTGAGAAGTTAAGGGTCAGGATAAAATAGATTGAGTTACCTATACATTTCACTGGTTCAGCAGATTTTCTTTTTGATTATTATTATGGCAAATGAATCATGTGAGTATGGAAGTATGTGGTGGAGGAAGGGAGAGAGGAGGTTGGACAGAGAAAAGCTCCTGAAGGAAAAGAGGCAACAATAAGGCAGAGCTCAGCCTCATCTGCTCAAGGCCTGTGAGATCTCCTAAGAACTCCCTTTCTCAGTGTCTGCAGCTGCGATTCACTACTGATTAAGGGGAGTGAGGGGCCAAAAGACAGGCTAAAGTACTTTCTGTACTCAAAGTTTTTCAAATGCCCCCTATCACTTGTTCAATTAAGGAACAGCCAGAGAAGGCAGATTCATTCAGCATAACCCTGGTAGGAAAATTCTAAGATGGCCATCAAAATTCCCACTCCCTGGTTTACATACCCTGTATTTAAAAGGATTTCTTAAAATTTCATACGAAAATATATTTTAAAATTAGTCCTCTTTTCCCCATAATGACATAAGTAAACTTATTTACAGACATAAGTATCATTCTCAATACGGTCAATTTTTATCAATCTTTAAAAAAGATTTACTGTATATGTAGCTCAAACTCTGTCAAGGGTATCTGTGCTCCAAAAAAATACATTAATCATACTTTAAACATTTTTTAAAAAGATTTTTTATGGTAAAGGACAATACAATAAAATATCCTTCCTTTGTTAGTATCTGACTGAATTTTTTAGTGTCTTAGTATATTTAGTATATTCTCCACATGGACTGAAAATGAAAACCAGTTTATATACAAAATGAGATGAAAGCATTGTCTTTCAATTACTTAAACATAAAATTAACTGGCTTATAGCTTTATTATTAATCTAGGGATCAAGGACCAAAAAAAAATGACTGCAACATTAAAGACATTTAACCTTAAACAGAATTAACTAGGGAGGGAAAACTTTAAAAAAAAAGACACACACACAAAGAACAGTGATATAGCATATTTGATCACTACAGGAAGGTGTCACCTATTAGGTATCAAGTGCTTGATAATAATCAATTAAGATGTCATGTTTTAATAAACTTATCTGGACAGATCCACCAAAGCCGTTAAAGGAGGGTAGATTTGCCTTTTTCATTTATTTCCAAAGTCTAGTAAAATAATTTTCTCTTTCCCCATTTTTTAATTAGTGGCTTTATCTTTATGTCAATTTCATAAAATTAATTAAATGCCAGTTATGCAGTTATTACACTCTCATCTAGAATATGCTTTTTTGTTGTTGTTGTTGTTGTTTTTGTCTTCTTGTCTTTTTAGGGCCACACCTGCAGCATACGGAAGTTTCCAGGCCAGGGGTTGAATCAGAGCTGCAGCTGCCAGCTTACCACAGCCACAGCAGCTAGGGATCGGAGCTGAGTCTATGACCTACAGCACAGCTCACGGCAACACCAGGTCCTTAACCCAGTGAGTGAAGCCAGGGATTGAACCTATGTCATCATGGACACTAGTGGAGTTCGTTACCGCTGACCCACAATGGGAACTCCAGAATGTGTTCCTTTCTGAATCAAGAGTTCTGCTTATGAGAGCTCATTAATATTATGTGACAAAAATTTAAATATGCAAATATTTTAACGTACGTAATGCATTTTTATAAAAAATAAATTGAGCTGTACCATATGCTTAAAGTCCAAAATCTATTCAACTTCAATTGATGACAGAGATGAAGATTTTACTTACATTTGAAATAGCTATAGCATTTTTATCGTAGTATTTCTTCTTTTCATATTTATCTCTGATGAAAAATTCCACTGCTCTGAAAACAAGTAACTTAAGGAAAAGCATGAGTTCAGTGACATATGCACTCCCCCTTTATTCATTCCTCGCCACAAAGCCTAGACTCTCAATTTTCCTACTCCTCAGTCTATACTTTCCTCATACACTGTTTCTGCAACTGAATTCTGTAACCTACTTCTTTTTCTGCCAAAGAGTCTATCTCTTTCAGGAAATTTTCCCCATTCAACAGAACTATTTATCCCAGTTCTAAAAAGAAAAGTAACCACATTTCTTAAACCCACCACACTCCTCAGCTCGCCACACCCACTCCACTCTAAATTCAACTAAAGCTAATTTTGGATTTTCACTATAAGAAACTAATACCTGTGTAGCAACCGCAGCATACCAGACCCTGTGTGCTGGCCACAGTTTTTTTCTTAACCCTTCCTCAACGCAGTAATGTGCAGATTATAATTTCCACATCACAGGTGAAGAATCAGCAAACTTGGAAAAACTAAACAATTGTGATTTCAAGACTTATGTCCTTTCTCACCATACATGGCTGCCTCTGACTGTATCAGAGAGGATTCCCTGTGTATTAGAAGAATGAAGGCCATTTTTTCCTTCAAAGCTTCTACAAATGAAGAAGTCAAGAAACCAAAGTTAGTACCATTTAATATCCTGAAGTTGGCTGAACTAGCCTTACCTGTTAGGAGAGTAAGTCACTTCTAGTGAGGTTCAAAAGCTCTTGAGTTATCTGATGCAGACCCCCTCTTCCAGTCAACCACTCCCTTATCATATTCCACTAAAATGGTACTTGCTTCCATCAGGGACCTATATATATGAATATATATATCAATTTATTGCGGTAGTTAATTTACAGTGTTGCGCTAGTTTTGGGTGTACAGAAAAGTGACTCAGGTATGTATATATATGTATGTATAAGTGTACACACACACACACACTCATTCTTTTTCAGAGTCTTTCCCCAAATAGGTTATTTCAGAAAATTAAGTAGTTTCTCTTACTATACAGTATGTCCTTGTTGGTTATCTATTTTATATATAGTAGTGTGTACATGTTAATCTCAAACTCCTAATTTATCTCTCCCCACCAGCTTTCCCCTTTGGTAACCGTTTTTGTTTTCGAAACCTGTGAATCTGTTTCTGCTTTGTGAATAAGATCATTTGTATCATTTTTAAAATTAGACTCCACATATAGTGATATCATGTTATTTGTCTTTGTCTGACTCATTTCACTTAGTATATAAATCTTCTAGGTTCATCCATGTCACTGCAAATGGCATTATTACATTCTATTTATGGCTGAGTAATATCCCATTGTATAATATACCACATCTTCTTCATCCATTTCTCTGCTGATGGACACTTAGCTTGCTTCCATGTCCTAGCTATTGTAAATAGCACTGTAATGACCACTGGGATGCATGTGTATTTTGGAATTGTTTTCTCTGGGTATCTTCCCAGGAATGGGATTGCCAGATCATAATTTTAATTTTTATTATAGTTGATTTATAATATTCTGTCAATTTCTGCTGTAGAGAAAAGTAACCCTTTTTTAAGGAACCTCCATAGTGTTCTCACTCCACAGCAATTATACCAATTTACATTCCCACCAACAGTGAAGGAGGGTTCCCGTCTCTCCACACCCTCTCCAGCATTTACTGATTATAGACCTTTTGATGATGGCCATTCTGAATGGTGTGAGGTTAACACCTCAATGTAGTTTTGATTTGCATTTCTCTATTAGTAATGTTGAGCATCTTTTCATGTGCTTTTGGCCATCTGTCTTCTTTGAAGAAAAGTCAATTTTAGATCTTCTGCCATTTTTTGATTGGGTTGTTTTCTCGTATATAAAGCATGAAATGTTTGTATATTTTGGAGATTAACCCTTTGTATGTTGCTTCATTTGCAAATATTTTCTCCCATTTTCCGGGTTATCTTTTCATTTTGTTTACAGTTTCCTTGTTGTGTAAAAGCTTTTAAGTTTAATTAGGTCTCATTTGTTTACCTTTGTTTTTATTTTCATTACTCTAGGAAGTGGATCCTAAAAGATACTGCTACAATTTATGTCAAAGAGTTCTGTCTGTTTACCTCTGAGAGTTTTATAGTATCTGGCCTTACATTTAAGGTCTTTAACAAATTTTGAGTTTATTTTTGTGTATGGTGTTAAAGAATGTTGTATTTTCATTCTTTTACATGTAGCTGTTCAGTTTTCCCAGCACCAATTACTGAAGAGACTGTCTTTTTCTCCACTGTATATTCTTGCCACCTTTTTCACAGATTGACTATAGATGTATGGGCTTATTTCTGGGCTTTCTATCCTGTTCTATTGAGCTATGAGTCAGTACCATACTGTTTTGATGACTGTAGCTTTATAGGATAGGCTGAAGTCAGAGAGCCTGAATCCTTCACCTCTGTTTTTCTTCCTCAGGATTGCTTTGGCTTTTCGGGGTCTTCTCTGTTTCCACACAAATTTTAAAATTCTTTGTTCTAGTTCTGTGAAAAATGCCACCAGTCATTTGATAGGGATTGCAATGAATCTGCAGAGTACAGTCATCCTGACAATACTGACTCTTCCAATCCAAGAACATGGTGTATCTTTCCATCTTTTTGTATCATCTTCAACTTCTCTCATTAGCATCTAGAGTTTTCAGAGTACAAGTCTTTTTGCCTCTTTAGGTAGATTTATTCTAGGCATTTTATTCTTTTGATGTAATAGTAAATGGGCTTGTTTTCTTAATTTCTCCTTCTGATCTTTCATTGTTAGCATATAGGAATGCAAGAGATTTCTGTGTATTAATTTTGTATCCTTCAACTTTACCGAATTCACTGAGGAGCTCTAGCAGTTTTCTGGTAGCATCTTTAGGATTTTCTATGTAGAGTATAATGTCATCTGCAAATAATGTCAACTGCAAACAGTAATGGTTTTACTTCTTCTTTTCCAATTTGGATTCCTTTTATTTCTTTTTGTTCTCTGACTCATCAGGGATTCTTAACTTTTTTTATTTTTTAATAACATAAGCCCCTTTGATAGTCAACTAAAACTTGTGGACTCTTTTCTGAGACAGTGATTTTAAATGCATAAAGTAAAATAAACAGAATCACAAAGGAAATGAAATACACTAAAATACAATCTCTGTGGATCCCAGGTTAAAATATCCTTCCCTTCAAAGAAAGGCCTGAAGCAGTAAAACATTACATTTTCAGTCAATAACTCCCTATTAGAAGTTAAAAAAGCTCCTTAAATTGACATTTGAGACAATAGGTAATAGAAAGAGCTGAATACCATTATACAGTAGATATTAAAAGAAAGCACTTAAAGGCAGCAGGAAAGGCAAGTAAGAAAGACAAGAAATCTAAACATTCAATTTATTAAGTAGGCTGAATAATTGAAAATCATTTTTAAAGACATCTTTCTATAAATTTGAGTATGTATAAGGCACTTTATATTATCTCCTTTTCTCCTCTTAACCTATAAGGTAGGTGCCATTTTATAGCTAAAACCAGGCACAGAAAGTCTAAGACATTCTCTGGTGTTTTACGGTCAAAGGGAAAGATGTGATTTGAAACCAAGAATGTCTGACATACACCTTTTCAGAATGTCACCGGTCATCACAAGTTCATTTGTGAATCAGTCATTTAATTTCTGCTAATGAAAATAAATGCTTTAAAATCTAGAGAGGAATGTCAAATGTGGAGGGCACCTATTTTCAAAGTAGACTTGGAAATCCTCTCAAGTGTAAGGCTGATTATTAAGATATGTGAACATTTTGGCAGTCAATACCAAAAAATTACCAAAACGCACTATAATTTGCATAAAATGCAATGTTATTTTACTTCAATTATTTCATAAGTAAATGGCTAAATGTTAAGTTTACACAACTGTAGAAATTCATGTTCAGTATCACAATTTTTTAATATTTTTCACAGGAAAAGTGAAACAATCAAAAAAGTTGGCCCTTTGGATGAGATGTATGAATGTGTATGTTAATGAGTAATTTTCATTATAGGAACAACTATTTACTTCCACAAAAGAGAAAACAAAATTCCAGAGGATGTGAAATACATTTACTGTTTTAAAAAAATTGTATAATATTTTAAAACAGTCATTACATTTACTTTTAGATATAAATATTATATAACATATACTATGCCTATAGTTATTTCTTAACTAAAAAAAATTTGGAAATCTAAATTCTTAAAGTATAATTTTCAAGTTTAAATACTTGGGAGGAGAATAACATGATATTGTTCCTTCTAAAAGAAACAACAGTCTATTTTGGATATCGTTTAAAGTATACTATACGTTAAAGCTTGAAAAGACTTTGATACTCTCATTTAAGTAATGTTTATGACCAAGGAAAGATCACTGTGTATCACCAAAAATTACTATTAAAGAGAAAACTCATTAAGACTGAAAATACAGTGTGGAGTTCCCACTGTGGCACACGAATTAAGAACATGACTATAGTGGCTCGGGTCCATTGCAGAGGAGCAGGTTGGATCCCCAGCCCAGCGCAGTGGGTTAAAGGATCTGGTATTGCTACAACTGCAGCTTGGATTCAATCCCTGGCCTGGGGACTTCCATATGCTGTGGGCATGGCCATAAAAAAATAAAAGTACAGTATATAAAATAATTTAACCACCACTATAAAACTAAAGTATAGAAAACTATGATGGTTTTATACATACCAAATTTGAACAAGGCAAACATTTTAAGTATATGATCTTTTGGAGTAAAAAATAATACTAATGTCTGATGAAATGATATGTGTGAATTTTCAGAAATAACAGATATTTGCAAAATCTTAATTTATACTTAACATATTTCATATAAATAATTCAAATATAACTGATCTGGTTTGTGCTTATGATAAGCAAAAAACTCTCTCAGAAACTAAGCATTAAGCAATTCTTAAAAATATATGAGATGAAAGTTGATGCTTTTCAAGGATATAAAGGATATAAAAAAATTTAAATAAGGCATGACAACATACTAGCACATTCCAAATTATTAACATAAAACAGTACTTTTGAAAAAGCAAACAAAGCACATCACAAAGTGTTTAAAAAGACTTGGGAGTCACCTAAGAACATAATACATGTACCACATGGTTCTTATACATTTTTGTACAAAGTCCCAAATGCAAGTCAATTCTTCATTGTTAATTCATCTAAAGAAACAACGTTTTAGTCCAAGGGTCAGCAAATTTTTTCTTAAGGGGTCATATAGTAAAATATTTTAGGTTTTATGGGACAACTGGCCTATGTTGCAACTACTCAATTCTGCATTTGTAGCTACAAAGCAGCACAGAAAACTTACAAATGAATGGGTATAGCTATGTTCTAGTAAAACTTTACTTACAAAACAAGAAGTTGGCTTGTGGGCCTATAGTCACTGATTTCTGAATTCTATTCTGATACCAGAGGGGAAAAAAAAACGCCAAACTGGATTTTTAGAGGGTCTCTGTATCTGCAAACTGTCTAGACAATGTAAGGGATTTTCAAGGGAAATCTGACAATAATTTTGCATCATATGCTAACTGTAGCACTAATTCTCAAATAAGATGTTCTCAATTGTACACCCTCATTTCTAGGTACTTGTTATTTAACTGGCAGTTACTGTGACCCTGAAGCTGATCTCTTGAACCCATACCTAGCTAGATATGAAAAAACAATAATACTCCTCCATCTCACAAAGCTGTTGAAAGCACTGGGGAAAATATACATAAAGTACTCAAGCATGTACCTAACAAACAGCAAGCATTCAATAAATGTAGTTTTTCTTTTTATATAACTTGGTGTCTCAGTTTCCTCACTTTTAAAATGGTGCTAACACTAGAATTCACTCCCCAGGATTCCTATTAGAATTACACAAGTTAGTGTAAGTAAAGAACTAAGAACAATGTGTGCACAGAGTACTATTTAACTTGTAGCTTTCACGATCAATCGGCATCTTCTGACAGGCAGATCTTTTAAACATAGGGTCCACATTAGAGGAGGAGACAGACAAGTACTGTGTTATGAGCTACGATGGTTTGCCTATCATCAAGTTTAAACAGACAAGCAAATAAGAAACATCAATGAAAGAACCAATATATTTGGAGATCAGGAAATACTTCTCTTAATTTTCCATCTCCAGACGCCGTATGAGACAAAAGGACTTAATTACACTGACAAAGATCAATGATAGAATTGCTCCCAAAACCAGATATAAAACAGTAATATTTTCAGCAAATCAAGGAATATATTAAAAACAATTCAAGGAGTTCCCATCGTGGCTCAGTGGTTAATGAATCCGACTAGGTACCATGAGATTGTGGGTTCGATGGGTTAAGGATCTGGTGTTGTGCTCAGTGGGTTAAGGATCCGGCGTTGCCATGAGCTGTGGTGTAGGTTGCAGACGCAGCTTGGATCCATGTTGCTGTGGCTCTGGCGTAGGCTGGCGGCTACAGCTCCGATTCGACCCCTAGCCTGGGAACCTCCATGTGCCGCGGGAGCGGCCCAAGAAATGGCAAAAAAGACAAAAAAAAAATCCAGTTTAGGTGGCTGATTTGGGATTTAGTAAACAAACCACAAAATACCCCAGAATATTCCCCATGTCTATGGTTACAAAACATTTCATACAGTACCCTTTACTGTCACAATCCTCAAAACTAACAGAGAGTAACAGTAGTCCAAAAAATGTTAATAATACTGTGTTTTATCTTTTCACATGTATTTATTTGCATTTGAAGATAACTTCCTTTCTTTAAAAATGCCATTTAAAAAACAATTAAATTAATACTATTCCCAAGAACAAAATCTTCTAGCTCCAGACACACACCACTGACAGCGGTAAAATTTTCAAAAGCTCCAAGGGGAACTGCTGATTAGCTTTGGTGCACAACAGACTTCATGGAACTGAAGTAATTAAAGTTTTTAGATAAGATGAAATATCCTAATAATGAAAAGCTTAATGTAAAGCTTTATCACTTGTCATGCACTAGTACAAGCAGCCTATAATTAACCACATCCCACATGAGAAATTACACTCTTACAGAAGCTTTTGCCTAACTTTTGTAAACTGTAAAGCTTTTAAAAGTGACAAATCTTGTTAAGAATGCAGTGAAGTTCCATATTAGGGGGTTTTACTCAGTTTGGTTCTACTTGCCTCTAGGGATGAGACAACTGTAGTTAAATCAATACAAGTGTAGAGATTGCTTTTCAAAGAGCATTGAGCTTCAGACTGATTCATGAAATAAAGAAAGGGGACTGGTTTTCTTAGTTTCTCTTATAAAAGCTCCAAATTACAATGTTTCATAATTAAAAGAAGGGATAAAAGTGATGTAGCTGGGATAACTAAGGTAAAAAAATTTTTTGAAGACTATATATAGTATTACATTAGATACAGAAGCTGGTCTCGTGGTCCAAGAGATGTCATTTCATACTCTTATCACTAGTAGTCATCTATCTTAAATTTGTTTAGACAAAATCTCTCTTTAAGTGGTTTCTGACAACCTTATATTATCTTTTTGTAAACAGCAGGTCTATACCTCATGTGAATATGACCATAATTTGCAAATGCTTTACAAGTAACATTTAGCTTGAAAAGTCAAATAAACATGTTTGAGCTAACAAAAGCAAAGACACGTATGATCCAAGAGCCTGACCTGAAGCATACTAGGTACTCAGTGACATCTTCACCTAACTTTACAATCTTAGGACTCAAATGTGACAAAACGGACTTCACTCACCCTCATTACTAAGTACTATCAAGTGTCCTACAGGAGGAAGGTCTGGAGGTTTTAAGAAGTTTCTTAACAGCTCTTTGAGCATCCCACCCTCTGCCTACCAAAAATAAAAAATTGTATGCTCTGAGTTGTTTTTCAAATTAAAACAATGTACATAAAACATCAAGCTCCGTGGTTGGCACAGAGCAAACCGTTATCAGGCAGGAAAACTGCTGCAATTGTTGCTTCTGACATTCTATCTTCACTGTAAAAGGTCACAGACTTACTGTATCTGACCTCAGTTTACTATGAAAATCTCATCTCTCCTGCAATGTTTAGCTAAGGACCAAATATTTAAGGACATATCGGCAGAAGATACCAGAAGAACTCAGTACCTCGGTAATCCTCTACTTCTCTTAGGTTCACCGTAAAATAGTAAGATGGTAATCTCACAAAATGGTATTCCTACTAACGTGCACAAATGGTGAAAACATGAGGACACCAAGGTACTGCCTCCCTGGATATCTTCAAGGCTCTGTCAAAAACAACAAGGAATCATGCTGATGAATTAAATATCCTGGAAAACACCTGCATCCATCAGGTACCACATAAAGGATACTATCCCAACCTGAATAACCTCAAGTAATTTACCCAAAGTCCCAAAGACTCAATTCACACCAAACCAACTCCCCACCCACACATACACACAAACTTCCAGAAAAGAGAGATTCTTCAATTTGAGGGATTATATGTCAACTCAGGCTTGGGAGTGAGGAGCAGAAAAAGGAATAACCGTACAACAAACAAGCAGTTGGTAACAATATCCTCAAACATGATTTGTCTGCTCTGCAGTATTTCCTTCTACTACGCTCTGTTCCTCAGGGTTCTGCCCTATGCCCTCATCTTTCAGAGAAAGAAAACAGCATTCCCAAAATTCTCAATGAAACCCAAAAAGAGAATAAATGACCACTGCCCTAGATAAATATAACTTTACCGTTTTTCTGTCACCTACAAGTAAGTAACTCTCAAATCTACATTTTATTTCCTGCTTTCTTATAGGATCCAGACTCCTGTTTTTATGTATGTGTCCAAGAGACACCTCATCCTTCCAAAGTAATGCTTCACTGTCTTCAACTTGTAACCCTTAAACCCTCACCTGGCACTGATTCCTTCCCCTGATGAATAAGTTTACCTCACTCATAGAACCTAAGCCAAGCCAAGATCAGGGGTCATCTCAGAGTCTTCCCTGCAAAGAAAGCCAGTCTTAACCTAACCCAGCTGCTCCTGCTTTCCTGCTTCTTTCCAACCTCTGAATCTCCATCTGCCCATTCTCTTCCTCACTGCTCATCTACATTTCAGGACTGTACTGGCTCCCATATGACCTCTCTGACTCCATGATCTCTTCTGACTCATCTTCCTCATAGGAGAAATTTACATTTCTACTACTTCTCCTGCTTCAAAACCCTTTATGGCTTTTCAAATTCTTCAACCATTTGAGCCAGTAAAATGAGGTCCGTCCTGCTCTATGATAGTGAAAACCCTTTACAATCTGGAAGATGAGCTTCTGCCGCTTGCCCCATAAGACTTCAAGCTTGTCACATCAAAACTTTAAAATGTCATATGTCCTCACACCTTCATACTTCTGCTCACACAATTTTTTATGCCTGAAATGTACACCCACTCTTACCCTAAGAGCTTGCTATAATAAAAATAGCCTTGGACATCAGACTGTTAAATTTGTGGAAGGAGGTGGGGGAAGCAGAAACAGAAAAGGCCAAATACTAACTTCCTGAATATAACTGAAAAGGTTTCTATACAAATATGAAATATATATATATATATATAATTATATATAATGGCCTTGTATCTGTGTGAGAAAAGATCAACTTTTTTCATTATTTCATCATACAGACTGTTTTAGTATAAATGGGTAATACATAACTGAGCTTTAAGAAACTACATTACACAAACCACAAACATCACCTCTAGATAAAATCACAAATATCTACAATTAGATAATCTTATTTTGATAAGCTACTTTCTCAGACTCCAATATGAGTTTGCGAAATACTGTAAAGTCAAATGATTTATTTTAAACATGTGAAAAACATCCTGACTAAAATAAAATCCCTAGGAGAAAATATTCTATTCATTCATTAGGGCATATGTGAAAAGCAAACACAGTTGTGTGACCTATGACATAGATGAAAGGTCAGCACTAATTAGTCTAAACTACTCCAGCACATCCATTTCCACTAAATATGTGATTTGTCTGATAATGTATAAATGCCAAATTGCTTCACATAAGCATAATTACTACATAAAAGTGATTAGAGGAAACCCCTCAAATTATTTTTTAAAAATACACAAGATGTTCACAAATCAAATCTCTAATAATAGTCTCAAATAATAAACAACATATATTCTCCAATCAAGAGTTGGAGATCAATCAAGAAGAATCAGTTATATTTTACACTTAAAATAACTACCTAAAAATACTATATATATATATATATATATATATATATATATATATATATCATGTATTGCCAGTTCTATTAAAAGCGTACCACATACAAAGCACAGCGCACAGCAACTCAATTTCTATTTTTAATGAACACTATGATAAAATTTGCATCTTAAACATAAGCAGTTAAAAATATGACTATAAATATGAGCTAAATCTTTTAAAACCCAGAATAAAGAAATTTTTAAAGGATACTGATCTGTCTGTGGTCTTCGAAAGTTCTCTGGAAGATTGGCTTCATATAGTAGTCTTGCTTTAGTATTTCCCATATCTTGCATGCACTAAAAAAAAAAAAAATTAAGTATTTTCATTACTCATATTAAACCTAAAAAGCAATTCCTATACATATATATATACATACACACATACATATAAATACCATTTATCATTTCCCATATATATGTATTCTTTTTAGAAAAACTTTTTTTTAGGGCCACACCTAGAGCATATCAAAGTTCCCAGGCTAGGGTTCAGATTGGAGCTGCAGATGCTGGCCTACATGCAGGATCCGAGCCTCTTATGCAACCTACACCACAGCTCACAGCAAAGCTGGATCCTTAACCCACTGAGTGAGGCCAGGGATTGAACCTTCATCCTCAGGGATACTAGTCAGGTTCGTAACCCGCTGAGCCACAGCGGGAACTCCCTAATTCTTGTTTTAAACTTCAAAAAAACTCTGAGGTTTTTCTGATTTGCAACCAAGATCACAACAGAAAGCAGTTAGAGAGAAATAGCACTGCCCTAGAACTCTACAAAAGTGGACTCATTTCTTTGAGGATATTAACCGCTAAGATTCTGCTAAAAGCTATGAACTTTCTCTCCACTAAAAAAAAAAAAAAAAAAAAAAAATCCTGTGCCTAATGGACATACTTTACATACAAGTTCAGGAGTTCATAGGACTCTCCCTAAAGGCTATCAACCTCAAGAGTAAAATGCACTGCTAAGGAGGCATAAGATAATTAAACTGGTTGAAATGATTATTAAGTTTCACTATCATCTATGAGTAAGGCCTAAACAAATAGTACTTCCAGGATATTCTATTACTTTAGAGACTAAACTAGCATTTATAAATAAAACATAATTCTATTACTGTTTTAAATCATTTTCAAAGAGTTTAATTAAGTTCCTTAAAATGTTTTAACTGGTCGAGAGATCTACTTTTATAATTCTTTTTTCCCCCCGATTTCCTAAACACTCACCCCAACATCCCTAGAAGATAAGCACAGCATAAAAGATTACCAGATGTTGGCCTTGAGTTGTAGCCCTCAAGTATACACAGAAACATCTTCCCTCAGATATAAAGTACAGTGACTTTCAACCAACTGAGTTTTAAGGTCTGCAAAATACTAATATACA